>NC_138768.1:647381751-647981751 GCF_965119305.1 Pelophylax lessonae
ATACAAGCACGGATCAAGCACTAAAGCACTTTGTGACTCTGAAGGACTTTATTATGGACGTTTTTTATGCACATATTATGCACCTTATATTGATCAGCACTTTATGAAGGATTTTTTTACATCTTGAGATTATTTATGAGCATATGAAATTATTTATTCAGTTACTTATAAGCAACGCTGCAATCACTGTTTCCCAATACTTCACTAGTGTGTGGTAGCAACGGAAACAGTCACCGATGTAGAGGCCAGGTTTGCCAGGACAGGAGAGACAAAAAAGCGGATGTCACGCCTATATCTGCGCTTGATACAGACACGGCATCTTTTTTGGGGTGCTCTTTGGGTAGGGGTACAAGGGAGGACATTCAGAAAATGCCTCACATGCACCTGGCTCACTGAACCTTGATTGAGAAATTGGGCCACAGCACCTTCCGGATACAGAAGGTCTATGATGATTAGTGATGACCTGAACACTCCCCGGTTCGGTTTGGACCAGAACACCGCGAACAGGGGAAAAGTTCATTAGAACATGCGAACTCCGGGTACTGCCCTGGGGGACATGTACCATTGCAAACTTTTTTATTAAAAACGATAGTTTTTACAGGAGTAGTGATTTTAATGATGCTTAAAGTGAAACAATAAAAATGAAAAATTCCTTTAAATATCTTGCCTGGCGGGTCCCCTTAATGTGCCTGTAAATTGGCGCATCTGTGCAATATATGTAGCCTGCTGCAACATTGACATTTCTAAAGGAAAAAAAATTAAGTTAAATTTGCTTGCGGCTGTAATGTATTTCCGGCTCCCAGCAATACAAATAAAAAACATGAAAAAAAATGGTGTGGGGCCCCCCCGCCAGTCCATACCAGGCCCTTCAGGCCAAAATTGAAAAAAAAAAAACGGCGTGAGGTCCCCCCCCCAAAAAAATCCATACCAGACCCTTATCCGAGCAAGCAGCCTGACTTGCCAGGATGGGGGGGACAAGCGAGCGCTCCCCCTCCTAAACCATACCAGGCCACTTGCCCTCAACATGGGAAGGGTGCTTTGGGGTGCTTATCGGAATCTGGAAGCCCCCTTTACCAAAGGGGGCCTCCAGATCCCAGCCCCCCCCCCATGTGAATGGATATCGGGTACATCGTACCCCTACCCAGTCACCAAAAAAGTGTACATAAAAAATAAAGACAAAAGCCAGTTTTTGACAAGTCCTTTATTACAAAATAAGGACTGTAAATGTAAATCCATTGTCAATCATGTTACCAGCTGCATCCGAAAAATAGAAGAAAAAAAAAGACGCTTCCGCCTCTTCACACGCCTCCCGCGTAATGAGCTCTTTGAGCTGTGGCAGCTCTTTCATATGAAAGGGGCGGGGACACCACCCGGGGCTCCGCATCTTCTGATGTAACATTAGTAATTTATTCACTGCACCAGCGCAGTGCATTATGGGGCGCTCATGACGTCAGATTCCTATAAAAGAGCTGTCCTGCATCCTTCTTAGCTGCTAGCAGAGTTACCCAGTGCGCCATGAAAGAAATATAATGTCCCTGTCCATGCTTGCTGGACCAAGAGTCAGCAGTAATGTGAACCTTCCTGCTGACTGCTCTGTCCAACAAGGCCAAAACCCTATCCTCCACATGATGGTAGCAGCGAGCTGGAATGGCCTTATGTGAAAGGAAATGTCTTTTTGGAACCTGCCACTGTGGTACAGCACATGCCGCAAATTCATGAAAGGGAGTAGAGTCTACCAAAGGAAAAGGCAGCAGTTGTTGTGCTAGCAATTTAGCCAAGCTAGCATTTAGACGCTAAGCATGTGGATGGCTGGGACAGTATTTTTTTTACAGTTCAGCAACTGGGGTAGCGAAATTTGCCTGCTGGTCAAATCAACAGGTAGTGTACTGCTAGAAGATTGGGTGCAAGTATCTGTGGGATGATGCTATACCATCATCCCTCTCAGTGCAGGTTTTTGAGAAGTTGAGAAGACATGAGATATAGTAGGTGTAGAGATCTCAGATGAGGAGCAAGGTGAAGTATGCTTTTTTGATTATGTTGGTCTTTCAGGTGCTGTTGCCAAAGGACTGCACGGCATATTTCTTGTCAAGCATGTGGTGCCCAAGCAGCTGGTGTTCTGGCCACGCTTGATCCGCTACAGACAGAGATTGCAAACAGCAATGCTGCGGTCTACTGCACATGTGTTGAAAAAAGCCCACACCAATGAACTTTTGGAAGTCAGCGTTAGCAGCACCCTGCACCTGTGGAGCTCTGTGGTGTGATGCAATAGGGTGGCTGCCCTTAAGGCGGCCCCTGGAGCATATCCTGGAGTTCTTCCTCCTCCTCATCACTTTTTCTCCTATATTCTCTCATGCCTCCAAGTACAGTCAGTGACCTCATCATCCCCTCCCTCCTCATCACTAGAGCAAACTTGGCAGTATGCTGCAGCTGGGGGAACATGACTGCTAGTTTCTTGTCCATCATTGTCATCCTCTCTCTCTAGGCTCACGTTATTCACTTCCTCAACCTGGGAACCAACATTGGAGCATTCAAATTGTTGCGCATCCTCCAGGATCATGTAACTGACACTATGATCAAATAATTAAGGTGACTCCTCCATGCATGATGGTGAGGCTAGGGAAGGAGTAGGTGTAGACAAGGAGAAAGTGGAACAGGCCGCTTTGGCAGCTGCCGTGGAAACTAGTATGAGCCTGTGTGACAGAGGACGAGGAGGATGAGGACGGCTTAATTATCTACTGCACCAACTCTTCTGCATGTGGCTCAATAACACGGCCAGCACTGGAAAAAAGGACAAGCGTGCCTCGTCTGCAGAGGATGCACCATGTCCGTGGCACCACTTTTCACTGTGGACACAGAGACTGCTTGCCCTCTTTTAGTGGTCTGTGAGTGTGCCTCCTTGTTGGCCTTTCAGACATGATGTAGATTTTGGTTGGTTTTTATAACTGTTTATTATAGAATGTGGGATGGAAATATAATGCTTGGATGCAATAATGTTGTGCTGCGTGCACTATAAACTGTTTTAGTTTTGTGTTTTATTTTTTATATGGGGGGGGGGGGTTATAACTTTTTAGTATAGAGTGTGGAAAGAGAATATGTTGCTTGGGTGCAATATGTCTGTGCTTGGTGCACTATAAACCATTTTATTATATTTTATTTAGTAATAAAGAAAAAATTAATGAAGTCAAACAAAAAGGAAAACTCCTGCTGAGGCAGAAGGAATAGCGTCTGATATGCACAAGGGGGGGGGGGGGGAGCAATTATGCCCTTAATAATAATAGTGCTGCTGCTCAAAAAAAGATACAAAAAAAATGCTGCTGATGCAGAAGGACACTAGCACCTGTGACAAAGGAGGGGGAGAACTAATATTGCAGCAACAGAACCTGATGCTGCAAAGAAAAAAAGATTGCTGCTGATGCAGAAGGACGCACTAGTACCAGTGACAAAAAGGGGGATAACTAATATTGCAGCAACAGAATCTGATGCTGCAAAAAAAAATAAATAAATTGAAAAGCAAAAAACACACACATACAGTATATTGTAACATGGGAGACCATTAGCTCAGTGGCAGATGCATTTTCCCAGTGATTCACTGCAGGCAGGTATTATATTTTAAGGGTCTGGTAGCCCATTTATATTAAAAGGCAAAATAAGAAGTCCAAAACACAGGTTTCCCAAGCAGGGGTTCTTCTCCAGTAAATGTATATCAAACTGAAAATGCTAGCCCACCTGGCTCTCTCGCTGTAGCACTACCTCTGCTCTTGGTGCTGGTCACACAGGCCACAGATTCCTTTAGTGTGGACGACTCCACAGTAATGCACACGGCTCCACACTGACGTACACCGCTCTTCTGGCCCCTGGCCATTTACTGTCTCCTACAGACACTCAGGCTTTGGCTGCCACACACAGCCTCTCCGACTACTGGAGACCACCTGTCTCCCTTGGGTGGAGCAGTCTCTAACTGGGAGCCCTGATATCTTAAACCTTCATTATAAGGGCTGTGTGCACACACCTTGTTGGTCATCCACAAAACATGGACACAGAGTAGGAGATTCTGTCCCTCCCAAGACACTATGAAATCTGCAAACTACAGAGCCCCTTTCAAGACTACCAAAACCTGCTCCACTAGACATCTATGCTCTGTAGTCCTGCACAGAGCCAATGTGCACACTCTGTGTCCTTTAAATGACCACTTACAGTTGGGATCGAAAGTTTGGGCACCCCTGGTAAAAATTTGTATTAATGTGCATAAAGAAGCCAAGGAAAAATGGAAAAATCTCCAAAAGGCATCAAATTACAGATTAGGCATTCTTATAATATGTCAACAAAAGTTAGATTTTATTTCCATCATTTACACTTTCAAAATAACAGAAAACAAAAAAATGGCGCCTGCAAAAGTTTGGGCACCCTGCAGAGTTAATATCTTGTACTGCCCCCTTTGGCAAGTATCACAGCTTGTAAACGCTTTTTGTAGCCAGCCAAGAGTCTTTCAATTCTTGTTTGAGGTATCTTTGCCCATTCTTCCTTACAAAAGTCTTCCAGTTCTTTGAGATTTCTTGGCTGTCTGTCACGCACTGCTCTTTTAAGGTCTATCCATAGATTTTCAATTATGTTGAGGTCAGGAGATTGTGAAGGCCATGGAAAAACCTCAGTTTACACCTCTTGATGTAATCCCCTGTGGATTTCGAGGTGTGTTTAGGATCATTATCCATTTGTAGAAGCCATCCTCTCTTTAACTTCAGCTTTTTCACAGATGGCATCAAGTTACCATCCAAAATTTTCTGAAATTTTATTGAATCCATTTTTTCTTCTACTCGTGAGATGTTCCCTGTGCCACTGGCTGCAATAAAACCCCGAAGCATGATAGATCCACCCCCATGCTTAACAGTTGGACAGAGGTTCTTTTCATTAAATTCTGTGCCCCTTCTTTTCCAAACGTCCCTTTGCTCATTCCGGCCAAAAAGTTCAATTTTAACCTCATCGGTCCACAGAACTTGTTTCCAAAGCGCATCAGGCTTGTCTATATGTTCATTTGCAAAGTTCAAACGCTGATTTTTGCGGTGAGGACGTAGAAGAGGTTTTCTTCTGATGACTCTTCCATGAAGACCATATTTGTACAAGTATCCAAGTATCTCTTAATAGTGGAATAGTGTACCACAACTCCAGTGTCTGCCAGATCTTTCTGGTGGGATTGTGCAGTCAAACGTGGGTTCTGAATTGTTTTTTTCACAATCCTGCGAGCTGTTCTGTCTTATATTTTTCTTGGTCTTCCAGATTTTGCTTTAACTTCTACTGTTCCTGATGACTGCCATTTCTTAATTACATTCTGAACAGAGGATATTGACATCTGAAAATGCTTTGCTATCTTCTTATAGCCTTCTCCAGCTTTGTGAGCGTCAACTATTTTCAGTTTCAGTTTTCTAGACAACTGCTTAGAAGATCCCATGGTGCTGATTGTTTGGGCAAGGTCAGATGAGTCTGGGCATTTAAAACCTTTGAGATTCACATCACCTGGTCTTCCCAGATGATGATTGAGAACAATCCATGACACTGGTAGGTCTCAGCCTTGTAAAGGGGGAAGTGCATGCTATAAATTCTGTAGGGTGCCCAAACTTTTGCAGACACCATTTTTTTGTTTTCTGTAATTTTGAAAGTGTCAATGATGGAAATAAAATCTAACTTTTGTTGACATATTATAAGAATGTCTAATCTGTAATTTGATGCCTTTTGGAGATTTTTCCATCTTTCCTTGGCTTCTTTATGCACATTAATACAATTTTTTACCTGGGGTGCCCAAACTTTTGATCTCCACTGTATACCGTGACAGAGTCTCCACCTGTCACAATATATATATATATATATATATATATATATATATATATATACATATATATATATATATATATATATATATATCAATGGAAAAAAAAAGGGGGATCAGTGGTGGGGTGACACAGGCGTGCAGTGGCCCCACTACAATCACAGCACAGCACTAAACTGACTGCAGTATACAGCTTAACATAAGAATTAGCCCGTGTGGGGATCTACTTTTCCAGGAAAATAAGGCCAGCATGCAGGTAATTTCTTAAAAGTCTGGTGGGTTGCCAGCTTTATTCAGCAGAGGTTTGCAAATATGAAAAAACAACCAAACAGTAAAATAAATCCTTGCCGTCCGGCGCTAAACTATACAGGAATTTTCCTCACTGTACGGTGTGGGGCTGGTCCCCATCACCCACAAAACATATGGTAAAGCA
Organism: Pelophylax lessonae; assembly: GCF_965119305.1. Classification (NCBI taxonomy): domain Eukaryota; kingdom Metazoa; phylum Chordata; class Amphibia; order Anura; family Ranidae; genus Pelophylax; species Pelophylax lessonae. Next base: position 647,388,003 of record NC_138768.1, read on the forward strand.
AACCTTTTCTTTTTAAAGTCCAAATAGAGCTCCTCTCTCAGATTCCCTTCTGAGTCTCAGGCCAGAGCATTCCCGTGCTCTCTTCCTGTTCATTTAAAGTCCACCTGAGCATCTACTCAAGTGAAAAACAAACCTGCAGACCGGAATCGAGCCTGTCACAGAGGCTGGAAAAACCTGGGCCAGATTCCGGTTTAGTCTCTTACTACCGAACGTATGCGAGGTGAAATATACTGATTATCAACTACCTCACCTCGCATACCGTCACAATCTACACTACACTGCAATAACTGATAAATATATATACTCAACAATATGATATATATCCTGCAATAGCTGAAAAAATATATATATCCTACACTGCCTGATCTATTACTAGATACAACACACAATCCACTAACTACCTGCCTAATCTCACTCAACACACTCTACACTGCTGCCATGTAAGCAGCAGCTTTATATAGTGCAGGGTGTGGCCAATCACGGTTCTGACAGGACATTGTGCTGTGATTGGCCAAAGCATACAGGTCATGTGCATTCTTTGGTCAATCATCAGACAATCAGTAATTTATTCACTGCACCAGCACAGTGCATTATGTGGCGCTCATTGGCGGGCGAACTTCCCACCCAGTGCCTCATTTGTTCGTGTGTTCAGCAAACACACGAACGCCCGATGTTCGAGTGAAACTCACATTCAATTTGAACTCGAAGCTCACCCTTAGTGATGATCTCTTCCTGGAAGTTTAGGAAGGATCCAGTTCTTCCTGATGCTTTGTATAGTACATAAGCATTAAAAATAGCCAATTGGAATAAGTATACAGACACTTTTATGTACCAGCATCTGGCCTTACGGGCAACTAAGTATGGCCCCATCATCTGGTCGTTGAAGTCCACCCCTCCCATTTTATGGTTGTAGATGTGGACACAGAGGGGCTTCTCAATGAAACCAGTCCCCGTTGTATTTGGACTGCCATATCTGCATGCATTGAGGACAGAACGAAAATGTTCTGTTTGTCGTTCCACCGCACTGCAAGCAGTTCATTGCACCTCAAGCAGGCTCTCTCCCCCTGACTAAGTGTGAAATTTACAAGCCATTGGGGGAAGCCCTGGTGATTATATTGCACAGTGCTACATGTGCCAATTCCTAATTGAAAGAGGTGTCTAAAAAGTGGCACACTTGTGTAGAAATTGTCCACGCATAAATGGTACCCCTTTCCGAATAAGGGTGATACCAAGACCCAAACAATCTTGCCGCTGCTCCCTATGTAGTTTGGGTAGTTGGGGGGCTCCACGCTGCTATATTTTTCCTTGTAAACCAGGAAACTACATGTATAGCCCTGTCACAGAGCTTATACATCTTGACCCCATATCTGGCACGCTTGCTGGAGAGAAACTGTTTGAAAGCAAGGTGGCCAGAAAACTTAAACAGTGATTTATCAACGCAGACATCTTGTTGGGGGGATAAACAAGGCTTAAAATTTTTGGTTGAAATGGTTTACGAGGGGCTGAAATTTGTGGAGCCGGTCATATCCAGGGTCACCCTGAGGACGACAGAGTTCATTGTCATTAAAGTGCATGAACCCCAATCTGTGCTCGTATCTAGCCCTAGCCATGGCAGCAGAGAACACGAGCATATGATGAATTGGGTCAGTAGACCAATATGACCGCAACTCACTATTTTTAGTAATGCCCGTTGTTGAGGGAAAAGTGATAGATTTCCAGCCAAATTGTCTGGCAAGAGTCAAATTTGGCTTTGCAAAGATAAATTGATTAGCATACAAATGGCTTTGGTCCACATTAGATCTATACAGATCTTCAGTGAAAAACAGTTTAAATAAAATCAAGGGGAGTAAAATCCGCCATTTCTACTTGAATTCCGGGTTCGCCAGTCAATGGGGGAAATAAGGGTGCTCAAAAATCTATTGGCTGCTATTCAGAATTTGCAAGCACATCAGGAAGGGTACTATGGGCTCTACGGGCCTGTGTTTGAATTCTTGGTGCTTTATGGCTGTGGGCCACTACTTGTGCTAGCCACCGCACCAGCTTGAACTACACTTATTGGACTTTTTATGTCACCAAGTGATACTGCAGTGCTGGTTTGTCAACAATGAGGGTGTACTAGGTCACTGGTGCTCACCAGTTCACCAGAAGGTAGAGGCGAATTTTGTCTTTTTGAGTGGCACTAGTACCGACACTCTGCTGCATACGAGAATCATGCGGTTGTTGCACCTCAGCAACAGAAGAATGGGGTCGGGTATGCCTGACCTTAGCAGGGACCTCTACTCTGTTGTCAGAGCTATCTGTCATGGTGCCACTGCTCTCTACAGGTTCATATACTGAGCCTGATTCTGACAGTGAAGACTCCCTATCGCTCTCACATGTCATTCTCAGTATCCTGTAGGCCTCCTCACTAATGTACCTTTCGTTTGACATTTTGGCCACTAAATTTACAGGTACCTAGTGTGACTCACAGTTAAAAAAACACCTGGTTATTGAGGACTGTTTGAACCGCTACAAAAAAATGAACTACTAGTGCTAGCAGAGATCAGGCTTGACTCTGCTAATGCTGCGGTTTTGTGTGCTGTGTTCTATTGATACTGCACTTGTTTGGGTGGGCTGGGCGGAGGGGCTAAATGCAGGTGCTGGCAGGTGTCAGGGCTGATCCTGCTAACATCATGTTTTTGGGAACACTATACTATTGGGGACGCTAGTATAGTTCTGATCAGATCAAAGATATTGATCTGTTCAGACACTATAATGGAGGTATATAGTGTGTGTGTTAGTGTTACTGGCGATATAAGGGTTAAAATCTGATGCTGTCTGGGATTGTCCCTAACTGACGCTGATGTTGACGCTAACTGGCATCACTCATGACATTAATACAGTGATTAGAAAAAAGATCTGTACACTTTACCAATGACACCGTGACAGGGAGTGAAAGGGTTAACTGGGGGGGGGGGGCGATCAGGGGGTTAAAACTTTATTAGGGAATATGTGGTCGGACCCTGACACTATAATAGGACTGACACTGATGCTAACTAGCTAACTAGCGTCACCTGTAACACTATTACTGTGATAACAAATAAATCTATACACTGTGTAATGAAACTGTGACAGGAAGTGAAAGGGTTAACTGGGGGTGATCAGGGGATAAATTCTTTATTAGGAAATATATGGCGGGTACCCTAAACTCTAACTCTAGACTCTAACTACTGCTAACTTCGGCTGACGCTAACTGGCGTCACTAGTGACACCGATACAGTGATCAGTAAAAAATCGACACTGTATATAATGAAAGTGACATGGAGTGAATGGGTTAACTTGGGGATGATCAGGGGGTGAAATATGTTCCTATTTGTACTGGTGTCAGCGTAGTGCTTGTGTACTCATTGTGATGCTCTCTCCTTGCTTGCTGGAACCAAAAAGGGCTCCAGGAGGGGAGATTACATTATTTCCTGTGCATCTGTTTACATTACACACAGGGGGTTCTTCCATTGCTCAGAACCAATCAGCAGCTCCAGGATGACTGATCGATTCTGAACCGAATCAGATTGCCACAGAGACGGCGGGCACACGTGCCCCCTAGCCACGGGTGCAAATCACGTACCTGTACATGATTTTGCGCAGCCGGGCCGCCCTGCTCCAGTATATGTACGTGGGGCAGTCCGGAATTGTGTGGGGTTCCGCTTAGAATCCAGTCCAACCTTGAAGGGTCTAGTATGAAAAATAGAGGGAATCACATGCCATTTCTTTATTACACAATCCCTATTCCTTTGATTGAAGCGGAAGAACAGCCTAATACCTTAAATTCTCTTCTGCAATCCTTAATGTGTGAATTGAGTTCAGCCTTATGTGTCAAAATGAAAAAAATCACAGTTTTTCTCCCTTTATTTTGCCGTTTTCAGTGCTGTCACATGACTTCAATCCCTCTTCTTGCTGAGTCCAAGAGCAGCAAGTGGGTGTGGTTACTGAAAGCTAGTGACATCACTTCCAGGGAGGGGCACTGTTCCTGTGTAGCCAGTAGTGATGGGAAGTTCGACTCTTTGAAGTGAATCGGTTCATTTCGAGTTACTCACTGAAATGAACCGATTCATTGAATCGATTCTTCGTTCACTTGCTGAGTCTACTGACAAGCAAGTGAACTGATGCTCCGGCTCAACTCTATTCAAATGAGCTGAATCAGAAGAGTGACTCATACGTTTGGCAGCTCTCTGGGGATGTTTTCTTTGATTTAACTCCTTCTTGGCTTCTCAGAGCTGTCTCAAGCCTACGGTATGTGTCAGACACAATACACTTTTTCAGATTAGCCAGCATTATCTCACGTTCAGGACTTCAGGTGACTGAGCTGTATATATTTAAAGCAGGTTTCTGTGCATGTGAACTGCATTCTGATGGGCCAACTTCACAGTTAACATTGCCAGCTATCAGATTTGTCCAGTTTTTACAGCGCATGCACAGGAATAACGATCAGATTTTACTAATGTGTGGGTACTTCGGCCACAGTAATAAAATTTGGATTTTTATTCTTGTGCATGCGCTGTAAAAACTGGACAAATCTGATAGCTGGCAATGTTAACTGTGAAGTTGGCCCATCAGAATGCAGTTCACATGCACAGAAACCTGCTTTAAATATATACAGCTGTATGTGCTGGTGATGAACGGTTCTTTTAGTGTACTGTGCTAACAGAGACCGACTCATGTGTTTCGATTCTTTTGACTCAGTAACTCGTGTACTGAACTACTCAATGAAATTATTCGACTCTTCACCCTGAACGGTTCAATACAAGCTTGTTTCTGGCCAGTTCTTCAGTGTGCTGGCCTGGGAGCCGCTGATTGGTTAGAGGAAGGAGCTGAGCTCCTCACTCTAGGATCATATTACCATCAGCCCAGACCAGCTCTCCTTCACTGAATACTGAACTGTTTCATACCGAGTCGTTCAGGAAGAAGAACCGAGTCATCCAGTTCACTGAAAAGAATCGATTCAAAAGAATGATTCGTTCATGAACTGGACATCACTAGTAGCCAGTGGGCATAAACAGAATGGGAAGAACTTATCATAGGTTCCTGCTCAGTGTTCTCTCATCAGTAAGGATGCACTGTACATCCTAATTCATGAGAAAATTAATAATTCAAACACGATACAAGGGGTTGTGGGGGGGTGGGGGAGTGGCACATATACAGTATAGCTGTGCTGGGCTTTGAATAAAAAGTACCATAGGAGAAAGAAGCCAAACTGTCAGTGTAGCTGGAAGTGCTCTGGGGTCTCAGCTCACCATCTACAATGATCATAGTACAGGCAACCACACTAAGTCTACGTTTCCACTAGTGTGACTTGTCATGTGACTTTGGCCATGCGAAGTCACATGACAAGTCACAGCCTATTCCCATCTATGCGACTTTGAAAATTAGCGACTTTGAAAAGGTACCTGCACTACTTTGTGTGTCCAAAGTCGCATGACAAGTCGACTAGTGGAAATGGAGCCTAAAACCTATTACTTGCATGTAATGAGCAATAGAAATTCATCTCTATTCTTCTAAACTTTCAAAAATAACCCTGTACCTTATTTCTTTCATATATTATGCTGGTCATCTCTCTCTCTTCTCTCTCTCCTGTCACATTTAGCATTTGTAGGAATAAAAGTTCGGCCAAACACTGGTTTAATTTGGCAGTTTGATGAACATCCAAACATGCAAAATTAAGTCCAAACCAAAGTTTAGAAAGAATTGGCAGCTAATCCCTACTGTGCATTCCAGCATATCAAACACTACCACTACAAGAATAACTTCAGTGTATCATTTTATGGACTAATGACAATCCTAATTCCTTCAAGCCATGGACATTTTTGTTACATACATACACGGTATTGCTTCCTCTTATTGCTAATACTTTGACACCATTTTTATTTTATCCCGCCTTTCATTAGCATATGCTGATGATATCCTTATGTATTAAACATACTTTGGATGATTCATTATTATCTGTACTTTACTTAAAATATCATAGAAATGGGCCACAGGTCGTATTAGAAGAATAGCATACAATATGCATACTCAAGTAACCCCTGCCTGTATATAAATAGTTCTGTATTTAAGCACTTTCTTGTACAGCACCTGGGAGCAAAAACATTTTCTGTAATATATAAGTTAATTGGGTTGCTTTTGCTATCTGCCATCAACAAATGTAGAGGGTTAATTTAGTGTGAGATAATCTAGATACACTGTACCATCTAAATTTTTACCTGTTCAATTGCCTCATAATTCATCTTCACAACTACTGAGAACCAGAGTAGCAGGGAGATCAAAGGCTACCACAGTACACATTTTTTAGATGCAGTGTACATTTATCTAGCTGGTGTACATTAAATAACTGTAAAGTGGCACATCTGTAATGTGTATAAAAGCTGCTGCAGAAATAATTGCATTTATAAAGCCAACAAAATGATATTTTCCCTGCAAGCTTTCTTTATTTTGTAAACAATGACTTGGGGAGCCATTTTGCATGATGAGGCCACAATGTAGTGCACTGGGAACAAGATTAGAGATTTTTTGGATACATTTTGGTGTCTCTTCCCCAGACTTTGGATAGAAGTAACAGTCTTTGGGTGTCTGTGGTGCCTTCACACCGTAACCCTATAGAGGTATTCCCAATGAAAGAAAGAATTGCCCTTGCTTTAAAAAATTAAAATGATATGCACGTGTCAAACAGGTGCGGAAAAATTGGTCTTTGAGTGTCTGTGGTGCCTTCACACTGTAACCCTATAGAGGTACTCTTGATGAAAGCAAGAATTGGCCTTGCTGTCAAAAATTTTAAATAATATGCACCTGTCAAACAGGTGCGAAAAAACTGGTCTTTGGGTGTCTGTGATGCCTTCACACTGTAACCCTATAGAGGTACTCTTGATTTGAAAGAATTGGCCTTGCTGTCAAAATTTTTTAATCATAGGCACCTGTCAAACAGGTGCAGAAAAATTGGTATTTGGGTGTTAACTGCTCCCATGAAATCTACGCCAAAAAAAGTCTTCCAGATGAAATCAACACCCACAACACTAGGCAGCCTAGAAGTCTTGCAAAGATTTCACATCCCAAAAACACTTAAAGGGTAACTCCACTTTTGTGGGGGAAAAAATCAGCAAATAAAGAAAAAGTAATATAGCGTATACAATTGCAACACAAATTATATTATAATTGAATGTTATTAAATATTACCTTTCCTTTTCAATCTGCAGTTGTTGTAATTTTCGGAAAATGCAATGCACTATGGCTACATGGAGCTGTTCTGTAGACAGAATGTGTACTGACCACACCCCAGAAACATAATTTCCTGCTTGTGTGATTGGCTCACCAATTTTCCCAGAAGTCTGCCTAAGATACAAGTCAGATTTCTGGCATCCCTTGCAACAAAAATGTCATTTTTGGTTAGATACTCCAATAGGAACACGTCTAAAGGGATGCAGACCCAGCAGCTTTCCTCATTAGAGCTCTGTAGCTGCACAGTTGATAGATAATTATGAAACTACTCCAATTTGACCCACTCAGCACAGAGGCACAGAGGAACAAACAGTGATTTCTTCAGAATAACAAAAGGTAGGAATCTGCAACAAAGTTTGTTAAAATCCCTGCAATGTACAGAGATTACCCAGAGGGGAATATTTTTTTTCAACAAAAGTGGAGTTACATTTTAATCAGTGACATGGCTTTAAAGCTGCTGGTAATCCAGGACTGCTTCATTTTGATAAATGTCAGACGGTCCACAGAGTCTGTGAACAGACGTGTTCTATTATCAGTACAAAACCTCCAGCAGCACTGAATGCCCATTTCAAAAGCACGCTGGATGCAGGGCAGCCAAGCAGCTCAATTGCATACTGGGCAAATTCTGGCCAGTAGTCTATTCTCAGGACCCAGTAACACAGTGGATCGTCAACTGGAAAGCTCTCCATTACTGTTTTCGGCCCTAGATAATCGTCCAACATATGATACAGGCGCTGCCGATGGGATATGGAAACTGAGAGCCCTGGGCGGCGAGGACTAAAAAAATTTATGAAATGCATCACTTAGGCAGCCCTCTTCTCCACTGCTCTTCTCTAGATGAACAGAAGCCTCAAAACTAAGTTTTCCACTACACTGTAACCTACCAGAGTCAGGAAACGCATTTGATAAACTCCTCTTTAACCACTTTAGCCCTGCTCACTGTGCCTCTACTGCGGCACAGTGGCTCGTTATCGTCCAGCGGCGTAGACCTACGTCGCTGGACACCTCCCCTTGTGGGCGGCGCTCGCGTGCCGCCGGAGGCTCGCTCCGGCTGTATTCATTCACAGCGGGAGTCGGGCCAGGGGAGGAGCAGTGGCGATCGCCGCTGCTCTTCCCCGATCGTCGGGGAATCGAGTTTGGAGATCCGCCCGCTTGTGTAAACAAAGCGGGCGGATCTCCTAAGTGACAGACAGTGACAGATTGCAGGGTTCAGCATAGCTGAACATGCGATCTGTCCCTGTGTCACTCAGTCACCTCCCCCCACACACGTTAGTAAGCACCAGGCATACATTAACCCCTCCCTCTCCAATAAAATTAACCCCCTTCCCTGCCAGTGTCATTTTTACAGTAACAGTGCATATTTGTGTGTATGTGTATAAATACATATAAGTGTGTGTGTATACATACCCCTATACAGAAGTTCAGATGTTATGCCTGCCTCCAAAGACGTCCAAAAAATGCCCAAAAAAACGCCTGCAACAACACACCTGGCCGTTTTTGTTGCAGGCGTTTTTTTGGGCATTTTTTGGGCATCTTTGGAGGCAGGCATAACATCTGAACTTCTGTATAGGGGTATATATACACACACATATATGTATTTATACACATACACACATATAGGTGTGATAGGAGTGGAGCCCTATGCCTGCAAATAATTTCATTAGCGCAGGCATAGGGTTCTGCTACTTTCACACCTATATGTGTGTATGTGTATATATACATATATGTGTGTGTGTATATATACCCCTACACAGAAGTTCAGATGTCATGCCTGCCTCCAAAGACGTCCACAAAAAAGCCCAATAAACGCATGAAACAAAAACGGCCAGGTGTGAAAATAGCGGAGCCATATGCCTGTTCTACTGCAATTCTATTGTTCAATAGTTTTTATTGAAAATTTTTCAATACAACATACAAGAATGCAAGAAACATTGCAAAGAAATATTGTTCCAAGTAAAGAATAACATAGAACAGCCAACCGCAACGAATCTGCGTCAATAACAACCAGACAGAAATAGCAAAACATGGGGTCATCATAATAACAGCAGTAGGTGTCAATTAGTCATCGACTAGATCTAGGTTCAAATTCAGGGTAGAGCAGGCGTAGGTAAAGGGTGGTACCATTGTGACCAGGGTTGCCACAAGGAGAGGGACCTTTGATAGTTCCCTCCGCTCGAGGCAAACATCAGTTCATACATACTGTGGGTGTGTACCATGTCCAGGACTTCGTGTAATGAGGGGGGTTGCGTCCGTTTCCAATTTCTTGTAATGGACAATCTAGCTGCCAAAAGAACATGGGTGACTATGTGTCTAAGAGCAGGGGAAAACGTTTCTATGGTGATATTAAGTAAGGCGAGAGCCGCGGTAGGTGTGACCACGGATTTCGTGATTTCAGAGATCGTATGAAAGACATCTTGCCAGTATGTACGGAGAGACGGGCAGTCCCATAGAATGTGGTAAATGTCGCCCAGGTGCCCGCAGTTCCTCCAACATAGTGGAGAAGAGTGCCTATAGAATTTCGCCAATTTGGTAGGTGTTAGGTGCCAGCGAAGTGTGATTTTAATTGTTTGCTCCCATAAAGCCAAGCATTTGGTGTGTTTATATGCATGTCTCAGTGCCGTTTGCCATTGAGCTGTAGTGAACGATTGGTGGAGATCCGCCTCCCATTGAAGAAGAGGACGCGATTTGGTAAATGTGGATTTGTCTTGTAAGGTCTGGTATATCAGTGATATGCCTCTAGAGGCAGCAGATGGGTTGAGTAGGAAATGCCATACAGTGCTTGGTAGTCTGTAACATGGTGTCGGTAAGGTAGAGAGAAGATGCTTAAGTCTGATATAGGAAAAGAGTTCAGATGCAGGAAGATGGTATGCGTGTTGAAGGGACGAAAAGGATTTCAGCTTCGTATCGTGGAACAGATGTTGTATTGTCAGTATGCCTCGTGCTTTCCAAGCTGTGAGGGAAATATCAGGAATCAGTAGGGTGAGTGTTTCCAAAGGTAACGGTGGAGACATCAAGTTAGGGTTTTTCTCTGTCATGATCAGCAATTTACGCCATACTACCAATGATGCTACCATCGGGGGAGAAAAGGAAGTTGGGATTTTTGGACCATATGGGGCGCAGAGAAGCCAGATCCGCAGGGGCACGTGAGGAGTTTGAGAGGATTCGATCTGCCCCCAGCTAGTGCTGAGTGTAGAGCGGAACCATTCTTTAAGTTGAGTTGTCAGCGTGGCGTGGTAATAGTCGCGAAAGTCTACATACCCAGCTCCACCCGCGAATCTATGTTTGGCTACGATCGAATGGGCGCAACGTGATTTCTTATGCTGCCACATATATGCTCGTAAAGTGGATTGTAGGGACACGAAGTACGAGTTGGGAAGAGGGATAGGTAACGTGCGGAATAAATATAGCAATTGGGGGAGAATCATCATTTTAAACGCCGCAAGTCTACCCGACCAGGAGAATTCATGGTTTTGGAGTTTTTGAAGGTCAGAGTGCATTTTGGACAGGAATGGGGCATAGTTCGTTTTGAAAAGGAGTTTCACCGATTTGGTTAGCTGGATACCCAGATACGGGATGGAGTGATCAGCCCATGAAAATGGAAATTGTTGTTGTAAAATAGTTTTAGTCGTCAAGTCAAGATGCAGGTCAAGTATTACAGATTTGGTCACGTTCATTTTGTAGTATGATATGTCGCTGAACCACTTCAATATTCGATAAGTTTCAGGTAGGGAAGATGTGGGATTTGTAAGCATCACTATCACATCGTCAGCGAATAAACTGATTTTGTGTGTTACCGATCCTAGTCGAAATCCAGATATAAGGGGGTTGGAGCGTATATGGGCTGCCAGAGGTTCCATGAGAAGATTAAAGATCAAGGGGGAGAGTGGGCAACCCTGACGAGTGCCATTTGTAATATTAAATGGTTTCGATAACATGCTAGCCGTGTATACTTTAGCTGAGGGAGTAGAATATAGTGCAAGAACTGCCGACAATATGTTGCCCTGGAACCCGAACTTGAGTAAAACAGCTCTTAAGTAATCCCAATGGATCCTGTCAAACGCCTTCTCTGCATCTAAGGAAAGAAGCAGAGAAGGCGTTCGAGAGATCTCAGCATGGTGGATGATGTCTATCAGTCTTCTGGTAGCATCTGATGCCTGGCGGAATGGAGTGAAACCAGATTGGTCCAAGTGGACAATGGAGGGGAGAATTTGCTTGAGTCTGTTAGCAACCAACTTGGCGTAAATTTTGGTGTCAAGATTTAGGAGGGATATTGGCCTAAAATTTTGTGGAAGGGTGGGCGATTTCCCTGGTTTAGGAAGTGTAATGATCAAAGCTTGTAGCATTTCTGCTGGGAATTTAGAGGAAGAAGCGGCTTGGAGGAAGACAGGTAGCATATGAGGTGTCAGAATTGTTTGGAAGCACTTGAAGTACTCGCCTGACAGGCCGTCCGGCCCAGGCGACTTATTCGAGGGCAAAGTGGAGATGGTGTCCACAATTTCCTGTTCCGTAAACGGAGCATTTAAAGTATCTAATTGGTCCTTGGATAGGGAGGGGAGAGAGACATCAGCCAGGAATTTATCTATTTCCTCCCGAGAGGGTTGGTGCGTCCCCTGGTCGCATTTTATGTTATATAGAGTCTCATAATAGACACTAAACGCGTCTGCAATGGCTTGTGGGTTGTATTCCTTCCTAGAGGTGGAAGGGTTGTGCAAATATTCGATTCTAGATTTCACTCTTTGTCCCTTAATTTTTTGTGCCATGCTCTTCCCGGCTCTATTGGAGGTGGCGTAAGACACTGCTTTACACCGGCGGTGGAACCGTTCAAAGTCCACCAACAATAAAGACCGTAGCTCCTGTCTCATCGCAGTAAGTGTCACCCTATTGCCATGATCAGGATTAGCTTTATTCTTCAAATCTAGGTCAGTTATAGAAGAAAGGAGAGAATCTATGCGATTAGATCTTTTCCTCTTTTCTCTAGAGCCCGCCTGATTCAACAATCCTCTCACAAACGCCTTGTGGGCGTTCCACACCACAGCCGGGTCGGACACTGAGCCCTGATTAGTGACAAAAAATTGTCGAAGGTGACCAGAAATATGTTCAATGATTTGGGGTTGTTGTAATAGGAAATTGTTAGTGCGCCACACAAAGTGAGATTGCTGGGGTGACTTGTCTGACAGGGTGAGTGTCAGTGGGGCATGGTCCAACCAGGCTATCGTATGGATTTCAGAAGCTAGCACACGTTGCAGTAACCATTTATCCAGTAGGAAGAGGTCGATTCTCGAGTAAGTATTATGGCTCGGCGAATAGTATGTGAAATCACGTTCTTCCGCGTGTTGACATCTCCACGCATCGTGAAGGTCATAGGAGTGGATCAGCGACTTTAAGCGGGAGCCATGGTGTTTGGAAGGGGCAGTAGAGTCCAAAGAAGCGTCAGGGATGGTGTTAAAGTCCCCGCATACAATAAGATGTCCTTTTTGAATCTTGGTGGCAAGTTTGAGGACTTTGGAGATGAAAGGCATCTGTCGCTGATTGGGCGCATATAAATTAAGAATTGTATATTGCTCATTGTTTATGGAACAAACAAGGACAAGGTAACGGCCTTCTGCATCTGTAAGTAAGTCAATTTGCTGAAAGGAGACCGAGTCCCTAACGGCTATCATCACACCTCGTTTCTTGGCTGTGTAGCAGGCATGCACCACATAGGGAAAGTTTTTATGTTTGCAGTAAGGCAGTGGAGTCTGAGAGAAATGAGTCTCTTGCACGCATAGTACATCACTTTTATGGAGGTTGGCAGTAGTCCATAGCGATTTTCGCTTGACCGGGTGGTTTAACCCCCTTGCATTAATAGATAGTACTGTGAGTGGCATGTCTTATATAGGACGGGCTAGAAGTGTTGGCAAGGGTACTCACACTTTAGATGATTGACACCAAACGAACAAGAAGTGTACGGATGACTGCTGGTCCCACAAGGGCCTGAGTGGCTGGGAAACGTCTTCACTGAAGGATCTGGAACAATAAAGCGAACACCAGTATCCACAAATACAAACAAACAACAAAAAGAAAATTTGGCTGCAAAGCAAACTTAGAAGAAAAAATGTGGTACAGAGCAGGCGGTCGTATAGCCGCTATTAGTAGGTGGAAAAGCGTTTGAGGTGCTGCGAGGGATGAGAGTCCACCTGAAAAATGGAAGGCACCGGTAGGGGACACAGACGTGGTGTGCTACCAGTGTATTGGGGGAAAGAGTCTTACATCAGAGCTCTGAGAGGAGAACAGAGGAGGGAGTTGATGCTGTGTAGGGTCCACTGCACCCGGCACTCACGGACGCTGGTGTGAGTTTCCAGTGTGGTGGTACCTGGACTGCCTGGTTCCCGAGGCCATGGTCTGCATTGGCTCATCCCTGGGTGGAGTAGGTACAATTCCCCATGAGTTAAGTAACCGCATGCCATTTTGCAAAGTGGAAATGGTATGGGGAACCCCATTTTTGGTGACTAAAATAGTAGCCGGATGCCGCCATTTATACGGGATATTGTGGTTCATCAAGGCTTTTGTGATGGAGCTGAGTTGTCTCCTCAGTTGGAGCGTGTATTTGGAGAGATCCGCAAATAACTGTATCCCCTCATAAGGAGCAGGGAGTGTGCGTTGAAGTCGTGAGGCAGCCAGGAGATGGTCCTTAGTTTGGTAAAAATGGACCCTCATAAGGGTGTCCCGTGGTACTGAGTCAGCGAGATGAGAAGCCTTAGGCAGCCTGTGAATACGATCTATAGTGAGATCCATAGCAGAGCAGTCAGGGAGCATGGCCGCCATGAGGGAGCTGGCATAGTTATGAAGTTCACTTTGAGGGACAGACTCAGGGATGCCACGCAGCTTAACATTGTTGCGCCTAGATCTGTCCTCCAAGTCAGCCAGCTTAGCTTTGATCCACAGTTGTTCATCCCTAGTTTCATCGCAGGTGTCTATGATATCATTGATGGTGTCAGTACAGTCAGCCATCTGCGATTCTACAGAGGTGAGTCTGCGATCCATCCCCTGCACATCAGATGCAATTTTGCCAAACAGGGAGGTCAGATTTTGAAATAGGGACGATTGGAAGGATAGTAACATGTCCTTCAAGGTAGTATCTACCACAGGCTGACCAGTAGTTGGAAAGTCTGCAAAGGAGGCCTGCAAGGAGGGGGCTGAAAGGATGTCAGTGTCCTGGCTTTCATGAGGGAGACATGTGGGCTGCAGCTCCAGCCTCATGCGGGCTTTTGCAGGGCTGGAAGAGGCTGGGGAGTATGCTCCTGGTCCAGAGGGGGAAGATGGGGAAGTCTGGGGCGGTATTACCTCCGACGGATCCCCGATGTCCCCCGATCCATGAGGAGAGATGAAGGCCGCGGGAGCGCCGGCGCCATCTTGGCGGGAAGCGGCGCGCTGCGGGGGCCTGGAGAAGAAGGCAGTGAGCTTCTGCGGCCGATGATTGTCCTTCCTCTTTCGGGACATTGTGGGCAGACCGTCCACGGGAAGCTCCGGAGCCGGTGTGAGCGGTGGAACGAGTGCCGGTGGGTCCGTCGTCGCTGGGAAGCCTCCGTTGTCCTCACAGAGAAAAGGCTTAAGCGGCCATCTCTGGTGCCGGCAAGCCATGCCCCCTCTACTGCAATTCTAATACAAACAATCTTTTTTTATGGTTCTGGACATGCTACAGAGCTGAAACTTCACAGGTACACTTTTTAGACCCCCCAGACACTAAATCCAAAGAAATCTCATTTTTTTTTCAATAATTCTTTCAATAATTGGCTCTCTATCAAAAACAACAATTTTTAAGAACTTTTTTTGTGTGATTAATAGTCCCTGGGGCATGACCCAGAACCCTAGGCATGTTTTAGGGGCATTTATTGGGTTTTAGGGCTTCAGAATGGTGTTTTTTGATTACCGAAGTTCAGGTCCCATTGATTTCAATGGGGTTCTGAAATCCAGGCCGAACTTTCGGGAAGTTCGGGTGTTCTGGTCGAACCAAACTTTTCAAAAGTTCGATCATCCCTAATGTCTTCCTCTGCTTCAATGCCTCCAAAACTGCCACAATACTCCTCCTCCTCCCTCTCCTCTTGTGCGTTCTGTGGTGTAGGAAGAATGGTATGTGCATAAAGCGGGCCTTGAGAGGAAAGGAAATCCTCCTCTTCCTCCTGTTGCTCTGCCTCGAGTGCCCTGTCTATAATGCCACGCAGAGTCTGCTCCAGCAGGAACACAACAGGGATTGTGTCACTGATGCTATTTCTTTTTACATATGGGCATTCCAGCTCTCTATCATTACGTGGAAGGCAAATGCTGTGGCATTGTTGGGCAAGGCAGTCAGCTGCAAGGTCCACATTACTAATGACATGTGATCCAGCAAGCATGGTCCGGGACAATATATCTCATTTACAGCACACTGGGTAACTCTGCTTGCAACTTGGAAGGATGCAGGACTGGGCTCAGTGCTGCAGCTTGCTGTGCTCCCATGTCTCCATTCAGCTAGTGAGGATGATGCGAGATTTCTCAGCTCCACCCCCTCCTCCTTCATGCCCTCCTCTGCTGAGTTCTCCTATGAACCACAAGTACCCGCTAAGCGCTCAAGGGGATATTCAATGAGTCAGGCTAAAAGGTGCCACGCAGTGCTTTAGCTTGTCTGTCTAGGGAACAGGAGCCACATTGGAGCAGAGATTCTCACAGCTTTGAAGGGGCAGGCCCAGAGGTGGTTTCAAGCCACGCCAGCTGGAGATAGTAATGGTGGTGTGCAATAATGGCACAAATCTCCTGTCCGCTCTTAGACAGGGAAAGTTGAAACATGTGCCATGCCTGGCACATGTCCTCAATTTGGTAGTGCAGCATTTCTTAAATAAGTACCCAGGGTTGGAGGATCTGTAGCCATTTCAGGTGGACATACACAGCCAGTGCTCAGTTGGCTGAAATTCAGCAGGAATTCCACCTGCCCGTAAACCGCCTGATTTGTGACATGCCCACCAGGTGAAATTTGACTTTGGCAATGCTGCAGCGGCTGCACATGCAGCAGAGGGCCGTCAATGAGTACCTGTGTAAGTATGGCACAACAACAGGCTCAGGCTGTCTTGGCTTTTTTTCCCCACACCACAAAGATGGTGAGCCATGACAATGCATGCATCAGTGACACAATCCCTGTTGTGTTTCTGCTGGAGCAGACTCTGCGTAGCATTATGGACAGGGCACTTGAAGCAGAGCAGTAGGAGGAAGAGGAGGACTTCCTTTCTTCTCAAGGTCCGCTTTATGCAGATATCATTCTTGCCACGTCACAGAACACAGAAGAGGAGAGGGAGGAGGAGGCTTCTGGCAGTTTTGGAGACATTGAAGCAGAGATAGACATAAGTCAACCCTTAACAGATGGTTTTCCATCCCCAGAATCCTTGGGAGTAGTACGTGGCTGGGGGGGAAACAGTTTCAGATACTGTAATCCTCAGTGACCCCGAGCAGTCTGCTTCTCATGCCTCCGCAAACTTACGGTGCATGGGCTCCCTCATTTTTCAAAGCCTGAGAAAGAACCCGAGAATATGTGGCACCAAGGAGAAGGATCACTATTAGTTGGCAACCCTCCTTGACCACGGTTACAAGGGGAAAGTCTTGGAACTCTATCCATCCCCACAGAGGGAGCAGAATATGACATTTCTTGAGGATACCTTAAAGAGGAGTTTATGTAATGCCTTTCCTGAGTCTGGTAGGTTACAGTCTGGTGGAAAACGTAGTTTTGAGGCTTCTATTGGTCAAAAGAAGAGCGGTGGAGAACAGTGATGCATTTCAAAATTTTTTTTTGTCCTCGGCACCCAGGGCTGTCAGCTTTCACATCCGATTGGCAGTGTCTGCATCATATGGTGGGAGAATATCTAGGGGCGAAAACAGAGATGGAGAGCTTTCCAGCTGATGATTCACTGGGTTACTGGGTAATAATTGAGCTGCTGGGCTGCCCTGCATACAGCGTACTTTTCAAATGGGCATTCAGTGCTGCCGGAGTTTTGTGACAGATAAAAGAGCGCATCTGTCCACAGACTCAATGGACTGGCTGACATTCTCAAAATGAATCGGTCATGGATTAGCAGCAGCTATCAAGCCCCTGATGCCAATGTTACTAGGGATGATCGAACGGTTCGGGTCGACCATCGGTTCGGCCCGAACATTGGGTGTTCGAGGTTCGGCCGAATTTAGAACTTTTTGCCCAAAAAGTTCGGAATTCGGCAACCAGAACCGCCCAAAATGCAATGCTTCAGGAAATGGGCTTTAAAAGCCCGTGATTGGACCAGAACCATTAGCAAAAGCCAATTGAGGGGGCAGGAGAATGCTAGGAATGTGATTGGAGTGACTAGGGGGTCCCTAGACCAATCATTAGTGAATACGCCCCCCAGTATATAAGATCGCCCCCGCCATATTCCTAGCATTGTTATACTGGACATGGAAGAGAGTGGAAGCAGTTCTGTGAATTTTACTTTAAAAGTGTCATTTAGCTATTTTTAGTGTGAGGAAAGGGATATCTAGTGTAGTTAGAGTGCTCCTTTACACTTTAGTTAGCTTCAAAAATTTAGTTTCTGTAGGGAAAGTGTTAAGTGTAAGGGGACCGTAGTGTAGTGTAGGGTTAACTGGCAGTGACTGCTATGGCAGGGTGACAAAACCCTTCCATAGCAGGGTGACCGCTATAGAGAAATGATCATTTCTCTGAATTGCTTCGGCACACCCATATGGCTTCTCACCAGCCAAGCATTTTTTATGCTGCAGGGGCTGCCACTTCCAGTGCTTTTTTGAGGACATGTTTGATGTCAGACATGACATCTGAACATGTGTATAGGGGGTATATATAGACATAAATGTCTGAATATATACCCCTAGACATATATAGGTGTGATAGTAGCAGAAATAAATGCTTGCGCTAATGAAATCATTTACAGTAATATATTTCTGCTACTATCACACCTATATATGTCTAGGGGTATATATTCAGACATATATGTGTATATATACCCCCTATACACATGTTCAGATGTTTTGCCTGCCTCAAAAGAACCCAAAAAAATGCCAAAAAACGCTAGCGTAAAAAAAAATGCCCAGGTGTGTTTTTGCTGGCATTTTTTGGGGGGTTTTGGAGGAAGGCAAAACATCTGAACTTGTGTATAGTGGTGTAAATACACACATCCATATATTTATATATACACCTAGACATATATAGGTGTGATAGTAGCAGAAATATATGCTTGCGCTAATGAAATCATTTACAGTAATATATTTCTGCTACTATCACACCTATATATGTCTATTTGTGTATATAAATATAGGTATGTGTGTATATATACCACTATACACAAGTTCAGATGTTTTGCCTGCCTCAAAAGAACCCAAAAAAATGCCAAAAAAACGCTAGCGTCAAAAAAAAAAAAATGCCCAGGTGTGTTTTTGCTGGCATTTTTTGGGGGGTTTTGGAGGCAGGCAAAACATCTGAACTTGTGCACAGTACCACTATACACAAGCTCAGATGTTTTTCCTGACTGCAAAGAACCCAAAAAAATGCCTGCTTTGAAACCGGCAAGGTGTGGAGAGAAGCTAACCCCCTGAGCTGAAAGTTTTCTAATACATACAATCCTTTTTTTTATGGTTCTGGACATGCTACAGAGCTGAAACTTCACAGGTACACCTTTTAGACCCCCCCCCCCAGACACAAAATCACACAAAAAAGTTCTTTGATAAAAAAGCCAATTATTGAAAAAAAAAAAAAAAAAGAGATTTTTACTTTGGATTTCAGATCTGGGGGGTATAAAAAGTGTACATGTGAAGTTTCAGCTCTGTAGCATGTCCAGAACCATAAAAAAAAGATTGTTTGTATTAGAAAACTTTCAGACAGGGGGTTGGCTTCGCTGCTGTAACACCTTGCCGGTTTAATAGAAGGCATTTTTTTGGGTTCTTTGCAGTCAGGAAAAACATCTGAACTTGTGTATAGTGGTACTGTGCACAAGTTCTGATGTTTTGCCTGCCTCCAAAAACCCCCAAAAAATGCCAGCAAAAACACACCTGGGCATTTTTTTTTTTTTGACGCTAGCGTTTTTTTTGGCATTTTTTTGGGTTCTTTTGAGGCAGGCAAAACATCTGAACTTGTGTATAGTGGTATATATACACACATACATATATTTATATACACACCTAGACATATATAGGTGTGATAGTAGCAGAAATATATATTTATATACACACCTATATATGTCTAGGTGTGTATATAAATATATGGATGTGTGTATATACACCACTATACACAAGTTCAGATGTTTTGCCTGCCTCCAAAACCCCCCAAAAAATGCCAAAAATAGCGCTAGCGTCAAAAAAAATGCCCAGGTGTGTTTTTGCTGGCATTTTTTCGGGGTTTGAGCTTTGGGCGGTTTTTTTTGGCGCAGGCGTTTTTTTTGGGCATTTTTTGGGGGTCTTTGGAGGCAGGCAAAACATCTGAAATTCTGCATAGGGGTATATATACACACACACTTATATGTATTTATACACATACACACATATAGGTGTTATAGGAGCGGAGAAATATGCCTGTTAATTATTTCATTAGCGCAAGCATAGGTTTCTGCTACTTTCACACCTATATATGTGTATGTGTATATATACATACATGTGTGTGTGTATATATACCCCTAAACAGAAGTTCTGATGTTATGACTGCCTCCAAAGACCCCCAAAAAATGCCCAAAAAAACGCCTGCTACAAAACCGGCAAGGTATGAAAATAGCGGAGCCACTATTCTGTTCTATTGTAATTCTAATACAAACAAACTTTTTTTTCTGGTTCTGGACATGCTACAGAGCTGAAACTTCACAGGTACACTTTTTAGACCCCCTAGACACTAAATCCAAAGAAATCTCTCTTTTTTTTTTCAATAATTGGCTCTCTATCAAAAATGACAATTTTTAAGAACTTTTTTTTGTGTGATTAATAGTCCCTGGGGCATGACCCAGAACCCTAGGCACTTTTTAGGGGCATTTATTGGGTTTTAGGGCTTCAAATGGTATTTTTTGATTACCGAAGCTCGGGTCCCATTGATTTCAATGGGGTTCTGAAATCCGGGCCGAACTTTCGGGAAGTTCTGGTGTTCTGGTTGAACCGAACTTTTGAAAAGTTCGATCATCCTTAGAAATAACCACTGATCACCAATGTTGGGACATTAGATTATACAGCCACTGACTACCAATGCAAGCGGGTTGTTTAGGCGGTATTAAACCCAAAATAAAACATTATATTGCAGCTTACCCATTCCTAGGTGTGATAGCTGTATTAGTTTCCTTTTTAGGCCACTTAACACTGGTAGGGATGATTAAAATGATCAAGTAAAAACAACAGTTTGTTGTAACATCTTATAAAGTGTGAGCTGGAGTTAGGCTTGTGTCTCACTAATATAGGAAGTGTGCTCCTGACCAGATCACTGGGTGAAAACAGAGTGAGAAAACCCAAAGAAAATAAAAAAAATGAAGAATAATAAAACAACTGAATAATAGTCTGTAAGATAAAGCACAATTGTCATTCTAAAATATGAACTTTGTTTATACTATTAGAGTGTTTGGTTATGTAAGAAAAAATGTTCTCATGTAAGAAAATTTATGTTTTATTTTTGCTCAAAATGCGTATATACAGTATAGTAAATACATAGTAGCATAGGCTAAGGGAAAAGTCCATTATGATGCAACAATATTTCCATACCTAGTTCCACTGCATAGCTTTAAAAAATTGAATTATTCCTGAAGGTCAAAAGATGGAACTATAGTTGGACGAGAAGTAAACCAAGTTGTTTTATTTCAAGTGCTTATTTGTATCGCCTTTGTCACAGTTTAGCTACTTCTAAAACTTTGAGCTCTATTCCAAGGAGAAAAAGCCACCGCATTCACTCAATGTAGGTCCTCTGAATAAACAAATTGCTTGTCAATCTTGCATTCAATCTTAGTCTAAAAGAAAATTAGTTTGAATGACAGCCCCAATCAATTTCTTTAATATAGTATCGCAGATTAGCATCCATGACGAGGAGCTCTACTTTCAATTCTCAGAAGAAATAAAAGTCTGTATGTCTATGCGCTCTGAATCTACAAATAAAATGAACCAAACTACATTATTGATTTTGTAGTTCATGGAAAGTCTAAAATAAAAGCCATTCAAGGTTGGGTTCCAGAGTATATTATGTTTGCCTGTTCAGTTCTTTCTTTAGACTACCCAATGAAATTATCCTATACATTATTGAACCCATTATTAAATGGTTCTCACACAATGCAGCAAAAATTACACCATTTCATATTCTTTTAAATGTCCTAGTTCTTTAATTTACTTTATTTATTTATTTATTTATTTATTTATTTATATCTGATTTATATATACTGTATTTTTTATTTTTTTTGCAGAATCTTTTTTAAAGTAGAATTCTTTGTCTTTTCTTGTTCAAATTTTTTTATTGAGGATTTTGAAATGCAGCATAAGTAAGGAAGGGAAAACATAGTCAAAACAACCTCCAATTACAACCTCCATTCAGAAAGGACATGTAGGGAGTACATTAGCAGGATAAAGAATTTCTCTGAGTTATTACAGTACTAGCAATACAGGGAACATTACCTGCATTATAAAGCAAAGGGAAATAGAATCATTGACCTCAATTAACTGTAGGAGAACTTGGAGATAAGAAGGTGTACAGAGTAAAACAATACCCCATGCAGAGCTTATAGTGAATGCCTGCAATCTCAAATCTCCCCACCCCAACACTTGCGTTATTGCAAATAAGGTGTGCCAGGGTTTCTATCACCAGCCTGAAGAGCTGTGGGGAGAAAGGGCACCCCTGTCTAGATCCCTCAAGCTATGAAGGAGTCTGACCCATAGCCCATCATCTTCCACACATATGTTCTTGGGTTCTCATATATGAAAGAAATCCAAAGCACAAAAAGTGCTCCAAAGCCCCAGCAATCCAGGATGTACTGCTGAGGCTATCAAAGGCTTTTTGGATAGGAGATATGCAGGGACACTGCATGAATGTATAGCATGCAATAACAATGTACAATAGCTATACGGATATTGTCTTGGACCTATCATCAGAGGATGAAGCCAAGCTAATCATTATGTACTAAAGACCCTGTAGCTGTGCAGAGGTATCTTTGTGAGTAGCTTGATGTTGTGGTTGAGTAATAAAATTGGACAATAGTTGGGCCACAAGAAGTCATTGGTATCAAGTTTCTGGGTCATGGATATGATAGCTGTTAGGGTCTCTGGCTGAAAAGGGTGTCCCATAAACAGGAATTCAAAGATTTAACGAGAATGGGTGCCAGGGACTCTGCAAATCATTTTGCAGTAGGCAGCCGACCAGTGGAACTGGGATGCTTGTTTGGATTCATTGGCCTGAAGGACCTCATCAACCATTATAGGGGCTCTCTAGGAGCACTTTCTCAGTTGGTAGAATCACTTCAGCACATTATTGGCTTATGTTGAAGAGAAGACACCCTCAGACATGTAAAGAGTGGATAAATGTTGTTTAATCTCATGTAACACTTTAAGAGGGTTACTAGAGTAAACATCCTTCATCAGCTTAAAGTAATTCTAAAGGTACAAGATTTTTTGTTTTTAACTTATAGCATTTTGTGCATTAAGGTAAAAAAAAAAAAAAAAAAACTTCTCCATGTAGCCTTCCCCTTAAATACTTACCTGAGCCAGATCTCGCACAATATGCACAAGAGCAGCACCTTTCTTGACTTTCTTCCCCTTGCTGGACAGAGAAGCAGCAGGGAGAGCCATGAGCGTTTCTAGAACAAGCGGCTTGCTATGAAGTAGCACTCGGCCTAGAGATCCAGGATCGGTGGCGGGGGACCACAGAAGAAATAGATTGGGGCTGTTCTGTGCAAAACCACTGCACAGAGCAGGTAAATATGACATGCTTGTTATTTTAAAAAAATATTGCCTTTAGAATAATTTTAAGTCTTATCGGCTTTCTGTCCTGATGGACCTGTGGACCAACAACATATCTGGTTTATGAGCTTTAATATAAAACATTTACCAAGACCTATGAACCAACTCAGCAAAGAGTAAATATAATTTCCTTTTTACTTTTTCCATCAGCAGGCAATTAGCTATTGATGGGTTGCTCTGAAAAGTGATAAGTCTGAAAATACTTTTCCAGCTGCTGAAGGACAGCATGTTTATCATGCTTAAGCTGGGTAGCTATCTGAATGAAACTGCACCGTATCACTGGATTATGGGCCTCCCAAAGTGTGAGAGGTGATATATCAGGAGTATATTTGTACTGAGGGTATTATTTTAAGGTAATTACTTTGGAAAAACACTGGGTTGGAATGGTGTGAGGTGTTCATGCACCAGGTGCAGTCTGTAGTTCTGGTCAAAAACAAGGAAATGGTAGTGCCCAACGCACAATGATCAGATTACAGAATCAGCTGGATAGCTCAGTAAGAGAGAGGAGGATATTACTGACATAAACGTATTCTGGAGAAGGTGTGATGTGGAAAATAGTAAAATGTACATTTACATTGTGCAGGTTGGCATTCTTGACAGATATCCATAAGTGAATAATGTTGCAAAAAAAAAAAAAACCTGAAGCATCCGTGGACACAGCAAGAACTGGCTTCAGCCAAGGAAGTTCAAAGATAAGGTAATCCAGGGGCGTGGCTGCCGGCGCGGAAGATGACTGCTTGCTAGGCTAGCTCCGCACGGCCACCCAGGACAATTGCAGCTACAAGGGCTTCCGCAGCTTCTCTGTCCCTCGGAATAGCTCCGTGACCCGCACGAATGCCGCCGCTATGACCCGAAGGAAAAAAGAGACCGGGCAGTCAGGCAAACTAACAGGTTTCTTCATCTCCCAAACTCCCGGGCTCCGCCAAAATGACGGTGGGGATCCGAGCAGCGGGCAGCGCGGGAAGCAAGGACCCGCTCCACTGAACAAGCTCCCTCACCTCCTGTCCACACCGCCACAACGCCGCACCATAGGCAACCCAGACAGCGATCAATCATCGGGCTCGCCATCTCCTCCTTCTCCGTCCTCTAGGAGTCCCGCCAAACACAAGCAGAGGAGAGACTCACCTCCTCCCCTACAGCACGAACCAGGTATGGACATTACCTACCCCAACCTCGCATCTGCGGCCCTCAATCCTCCTCCTGCAGACCCCTTTTCTGCGTACCCCACTGGAGGGAACCCCATTTCAGAATCCTCTATGAAGGACATGCTGTTTACGGTGAGAGCATCTATGCAGGCTGATATGCAGCTCCAGACCAAACAAATTACTGCTGAGATTTCTTCCCTGGGCTCCAGAATAGACCTGGTAGAGCAATCCGTCTCCACTCATGCTGACTCCATCAATCTCATTATTGATAGAACAAATGCCAAAACTGAAGAAATTACCTGGCTAAAAAATAAAGTTGCTGACCTGGAGGACCGATCCAGGCGCAACAACATTAAGCTGAGAGGTGTCCCAGAATCGGTCCCCCCACAACTACTGCAGCATGTTACCACACTGTTCAAACTGCTGGTTCCCTCTATGCCAGACTCGGAGCTTCTGATTGATAGGATTCATTGGTTACCTAAACCTTCTTTTCTGGCGGGTGACATTCCTAGGGACATCTTAATGAGGGTGCACTTCTTTCACGCAAAAGACCGCATTATGCTTGCCTCTAGACAACTCAACCAGCTCCCGGAACCGTATTGCAATGTACAGTTACTACCGGACTTGTCCAAACACACGCTACAGGCCAGGCGCAACCTTTCCACAGTTACCAAGGCCTTGCGTAACCATCAGGTGCAGCACAAATGGCGCTATCCTGCGACCCTTCTGATCACACATGAGGGCTCTACTGTGCCTATCAAGACACTGGAGTAAGGTCTCCCCGTACTTTGCAGATGGAACATTCTACCGGCTGAACAGGCTCCGTCTCCTCATTCTCCGCCTCTACGTCCCATGGACAGTGAATGGCAAGTGGTGTCCCGCAAACGGCCTTCCAGGCCGCAGTCCGTCCACTCTAGTCCTAGCAACGTTTGACGCAACACAATTATTGTCCTAGGCCTCTGATAGTGAATCTATCTGGCCCCTCACCGCCCTTTTTGCGAATTGTTTCGCTCTCGTACTGCCGAGACAGTCCTTTTTTTATGTATTTTCTCCCCTTTACCCTTGACCCCCTTTTTCTTTTTCCCAACAATTTTGGACAGTAAGGATGGCACACACTCCATGGCATTGGATTTACGTTTTGATCTCTACCCACGACTCTCCATATCGCAGAACTATGTGATCCAATATGACCATTAAGCTGATTTCTATCAACGCCAATGGACTAAACCACCCCGCGAAAAGACGTTCCCTGTGGAAGGAGGCCGTTTTTCCGTAAGGCCGATATACTGGCGGTACAGGAGACGCATTTCCAGGAAGGTAACCAACCTCGATGTACCCAAAGGAACTTTCCTCAAACTCTATTTGCTTCTTGTACTGACAAGAAGCGGGGTGTAATGCTAGCATTCAGAGATACTTTGGCGGTCAACCTCCACAAAACTGTTCTGGATCCTGAGGGTAGGTTTATAATCGCAACATGTGACATCAACGGACTGCCGCTTACTTTGTGCCTAATCTACGCTCCGAATTTGCACCAGCTTCGCTTTCTGAAGAGACTTCTTAAGCAAGTATATAATGTCAAGTATGGTCCTTTATTGCTTTGTGGTGACTTCAAAGCTGTTGTCAACCCCGGGTTGGACTCTTTGGCGTCCCCTCGGGACTAACAACAGTCACTGGGGGCCCTTCTCCATTGTGAAAAGCTGTTTGATGTGTGGAGGTGTCAACACGCCACGGAGAGGGACTATTCCTTCTTTTCACCTAGACACCGTTCCTATTCCAGGATAGACATGTTTTTTGTAGATATGTATCTGTTGAACAAAGCGTCTTCCTCTGCGGTTACAGACATACCCTGGTCCGACCATGCGGTGGTAGAGCTAACCATAGAGGAATCCGCTAGATCTCCTACTGCGTACATATGGCGTTGCGACTCACGTATGCTGCAAGACGAGGGGTGCCGTACCCGACTGATTAAGGAAATACAGGACTTCCTTCAAATCAACAAGCCGTCAGTCTCCGACTCGTGGGTGCTGTGGGGTGCACTTAAAGCCCTCGTTAGAGGGGTGTGCATCCAGCAGCAATCGCGGCTTCGGAGGCGGCGGCAGGACAAGGTTACCTCACTGACAGATGACATTCACAGACTAGAAACTACTAACAAACTAAGCCCCAATGACATTGACTCACTTGCCCTAATTAAGCTGCGACAAGAACTCTGACTCATACTTTTAGAACAATCTGATAAACACCTCCAATACCTCAGACAACAGCACTATTTTCAGGCAAATAAAGCGGGGAAATTCATGGCGAATCAAGTAAGACGTAAACAGGCAAAATCCAGGATTTCCCACCTGATCCATCCCTCTACTAAAACAAAAATCACACATCCACAGGATATTGTGGACGAGTTCGCAAATTTCTATAGTGCCCTATGCAATCTGCAAAATGACCCGACCGAACATCAACCCACAGAGGCAGATATTGACCGCTTTCTCAATGCGGTCTCCCTACCATCTCTCACTGAAGCCCAACTACAATCGTTGAACTCACTAATATCACTAGCTGAAGTTCATTCTATTATATGTATAAGAATTCCGCGCAATTGGATGTGATTACGCTAATATGTTGGCTGCAGCCTACCCCAAAAATATAGATAAACTATATTTGAAAAGTAGAGATAGGATAGGGTATATTGGCGCTGCCGTTTATGGTAATAAATATGTGGGAGAAAGATCTAGGTATAATTAAAATATATAATGGGCCAATAAATGATATAAATGCGAAAAAATGTTGGTCCTTATAAACACCAAATGTGTCCAACCTTAAGTTTCAAATGTGTCACAGATAATTATAAACACTTGACACTAATAAATATAAATAAATATAATAACTTAAAAAACAGTGCAAACAATTCATATAATAACAAGTGAATATTGCAGAGATAAAAAATAAAGTGACTCGTGCAATAAATAATATAGCCACTAGGTGGCAGTGCCAGTGTTGAAATTAAATAATAAAAGGATATCCAAGTGATGTCTCTCAATATCCAAGTGTGTAGGTGAAAAAGATTTGTGCTGAGTAGTATATATTAATCCCTAGAGGTAATATTTTAGAAAACAACCTCAATTTACTGTGAATATGGATATCCAGGTGACAAAAAAATATATAATCTGGAGAAAATATGAAAATATAGATAACTATGGTGAATAGTGCCACATGAATAAAAAATCTCATAAAATTCCAAGGTGTAAATAATTAGTGAAATAAATATATAAATAAATATAGTATTGTGCCAAAGGGTTAATATAGTCCGTAATAAACATCTGGTGATAGAAAGTCCACAAAATATGATCAATAAGTTGATCTTCCAGAAGGTGCAATAATAGTGAATATTAAGGTGCCAAAATAAATTTTCATATGGAAGGAGTGAGTCCCAGTGATGGATTCGGGATGTGGGTGCCAGGTGAGGACAATCCGTGCTCCCTCTCTATATAGCCCGCACTCACCAGAGAGCGGCACCCCTACAGGGGTAACCAGCGTTGAGTATATGGGGTAAAACCCTTGGTGGCTCTCGATAAGGTCCCTCCAATCCTCCTGGGTAAATCTCACTTCCTCCCTCTATGGTTAAAGCAAGCAGTTGCTATATAGGGTATCGATAAGGCAGTTCTCCAAAGTGTTGAAGACGGTATCCAGGATGTATAGATAAAAAACACTAATATAGTGATGTACCGTTTAAAGATTCCATTTATTGTAAAAATGACAGGTAGTACTCACATTTAAAATCAAAGTGCAGCATCCGTAAGCGTGTAGGGACCGCAAACCCCTCGTATAGCGGTGTTTGCGGTGTTTCCGGGACGCCGTGCAGTTCACCGGCTGGATGTGCGTCTCACAGGGCGGAACTGACGTGCCTACGCTCTACGCGTTTCATCATCAAAATGACGTCATCAGGAGCTGCTCCTGAAGACGTCATTTTGATGACGAAACGCGTAGAGCGTAGGCACGTCAGTTCCGCCCTGTGAGACGCACATCCAGCCGGTGAACTGCACGGCGTCCCGGAAACACCGCAAACACCGCTATACGAGGGGTTTGCGGTCCCTACACGCTTACGGATGCTGCACTTTGATTTTAAATGTGAGTACTACCTGTAATTTTTACAATAAATGGAATCTTTAAACGGTACATCACTATATTAGTGTTTTTTATCTATACATCCTGGATACCGTCTTCAACACTTTGGAGAACTGCCTTATCGATACCCTATATAGCAACTGCTTGCTTTAACCATAGAGGGAGGAAGTGAGATTTACCCAGGAGGATTGGAGGGACCTTATCGAGAGCCACCAAGGGTTTTACCCCATATACTCAACGCTGGTTACCCCTGTAGGGGTGCCGCTCTCTGGTGAGTGCGGGCTATATAGAGAGGGAGCACGGATTGTCCTCACCTGGCACCCACATCCCGAATCCATCACTGGGACTCACTCCTTCCATATGAAAATTTATTTTGGCACCTTAATATTCACTATTATTGCACCTTCTGGAAGATCAACTTATTGATCATATTTTGTGGACTTTCTATCACCAGATGTTTATTACGGACTATATTAACCCTTTGGCACAATACTATATTTATTTATATATTTATTTCACTAATTATTTACACCTTGGAATTTTATGAGATTTTTTATTTATGTGGCACTATTCACCATAGTTATCTATATTTTCATATTTTCTCCAGATTATATATTTTTTTGTCACCTGGATATCCATATTCACAGTAAATTGGGGTCGTTTTCTAAAATATTACCTCTAGTGATTAATATATACTACTCAGCACAAATCTTTTTCACCTACACACTTGGATATTGAGAGACATCACTTGGATATCCTTTTATTATTTAATTTCAACACTGGCACTGCCACCTAGTGGCTATATTATTTATTGCACGAGTCACTTTATTTTTTATCTCTGCAATATTCACTTGTTATTATATGAATTGTTTGCACTGTTTTTTAAGTTATTATATTTATTTATATTTATTAGTGTCAAGTGTTTATAATTATCTGTGACACATTTGAAACTTAAGGTTGGACACATTTGGTGTTTATAAGGACCAACATTTTTTCGCATTTATATCATTTATTGGCCCATTATATATTTTAATTATACCTAGATCTTTCTCCCACATATTTATTACCATAAACGGCAGCGCCAATATACCCTATCCTATCTCTACTGAAGTTCATTCTAGTATATCTACATTACCCAAGGGTAAATCGCCTGGGCCGGATGGCTTTTCTAATGAATTTTACCAACTTACGTCCCACACCACAAGCCCCACTCTGACAGCAGTATTCAATAAGGCCATGAAAGTCACCTCACTACCGCCCGATATATTGGGTGCTCATATCGTCACTTTACCCAAGCCAGGCAAGGACCCCACTACCCCCGCGAACTTTCGCCCCATTTCGCTTCTGAACTCAGATGCCAAAATTTACGCACATATTCTGGCCAGGCGTCTCCAAAATATATTGCGTTCACTCATACACAGGGATCAAATGGGGTTTACATCAGGCAGGCAAACGTCAGATGCTACAAGGAGGATATTGGGGATCATGCATCTAGCTTACACATCTAAGAACCCGTCTGTGCTACTCACCCTGGATGCCGAAAAAG
Source organism: Pelophylax lessonae (assembly GCF_965119305.1). Classification (NCBI taxonomy): domain Eukaryota; kingdom Metazoa; phylum Chordata; class Amphibia; order Anura; family Ranidae; genus Pelophylax; species Pelophylax lessonae. The sequence goes on from NC_138768.1 coordinate 647,418,006, forward strand.
CATTTGATAGGGTCCACTGGGGGTATATGCGAGCTACTCTGCTAAAATTCGGGTTTCAGGGCCCTATACTCTCTGCAATTACAGCACTGTACTCCTCCCCGTCGGCGCAGGTGTATACCTCAGGCACGCTTTCCAAACGGTTCCACATAACGAACGGCACCAGGCAGGGATGTCTCCTCTCACCGACAATTTTCAATTTAGTCATAGAACCCCTGGCAGAGACCATCCGTTCTAACCCTATCATCACGGGCTTCCCTCTCCCATCCTACCATCACAAAATAAACTTGTTCACAGATGATATCATCTTAATGCTTACCCAACCGCATACCTCTCTTCCAGCCGCATATGCCACATTTCAAGCCTACAGTAAGGTGTCTTATTATACACTGAATGTGTCCAAATCCACAGTCCTTAATATAGGAGTTCCTTCCCAAACTCAAGAGACCCTCACGACATCTGTTCCTATTCCCTGGTCTACGGATAGAATACACTACCTAGGTATTGATCTCCCCGCTAACTATCGATCAATATGTCCAGAATAGATGCAGACATCTCCCATATGCGCCCCTTGTGGCTCTCTTGGAGTGGCAGGGTGGCGGCGTATAAAATGTTTATTTTACCCCAACTACTATATTTATTTAGGTCACTCCCCATATACTTCCCCATGACACACCTTCTTAAACTGTCTAGATCAATGATGTTGTACATATGGGAGGGTAAACGTCCCCGTTGTTGGAAAAATATGGGACCTACTCACGACACCCTTACCGAAACCTCCCAGGCTCTCGCATTATTACAACACTTTATTAGACAACACGACATTCCACAAGACTACCCACATGTTCAAATGGGATAATGGAGAAGGCTACTGCCTTCTCCATTACCAAGTGGAAGAGAGCGCTAAGTGCGATACATAAATATTCCCATTGTGCCAAACATTGGGAAATGACCCTCAAAATAACGAACAGGTGGTACTACACACCTTTTCGCCTGGCAGGTTTTTCTCCACGGTACTCCCAACTATGCTGGAGGAATTGTACCCAGGTGGGCACTTTGCTCCACATGCTGTGGTCTTGCCCATCACTGCAAAGTTTCTGGAACCAGGTATTCTCCTATATTTCATCCCACATGGGATGTTTGATAGCACCTTCACCAGCTTTAGCTTTGCTACACTTAGGGATAAATGACATACCCAACACGTATAGACCATGGATCACACATGTCCTGCTTGCGGCTAGAACAGTCGTTCTGCGACGTTATGCCCCGACATTGATGTATGTGCCACATCCTCATCCTTATAATTATGCTTTATGCCTTTCCTTCCTTCCCTGACCTTAGGCTATGTTAAGCCTTGTGCCTTCTATATTGTTATTGATACTGCACTTTGTTCATGTTGAGAAATGTATTGACTTTATTTCATGCAACTTTGCTCATTTACCTTGTTAAAGCATTAAAACCTCAAAAAAAATTATTTACACACAAAAAAAAGATAAGGTAATCCAGAAGAGAAGGCTAAATTAGGGTGCAGTGACTGCTCCATGGGAGAAAGCCAGGTCAAACAGCAATAAAGAGATATAGCCACACATAGCTACTAGAGGAGAGTCCGATCATACTCCTCCAGAGATGTAGGGGTATACATTTTGCATAGTTGGGCCCAGCTTGGTGGGAAGGTCAACACATTTTTTTTTTTTCAAAATATAGAGGTAGATACCAACACTTTAAAAAGCTGAAAACAGTTACGAACAGTAAAATCCATTAAATGTTATAATCCTAGAAACAGTGAACACCAATGAAGCAGAGATAGACAGTTAGAGGAGTGCACATACAGTGCCACTGGGCCTATGGCCTCATATAGATACAGTTGCAGTCCAGAAGAAAAGCCTCAAGGTGAGCAAGTGCAAAGCCAGGATAAGTACACCTGTAAATAAACAGAAGGAAGAAACAATTACAAAGTAACTGTGAGCTTATCTGAAGCATCAGTCCTGGTGTAAAGGGGGATTGCCAGTGGTGGTCAGACATTAAGAACACTGGGAAGAATCAACGCAATGGCCTCTGAAGCATGTTTGCAGGGAGCCTGCATTCCTTCTAGTTCTCAAGCTGTGTAGAGTTTTGATTGACTCCACCTGGGGGGCATGTTGATGGCTGTTCAGTTGAACTGGTCAGTGTAGCAAAGGGCTTATACATGTGTACTGTACTTCCATCATAGGAGAAATGGAATGAAGAAAAAAAAACAGCGGTATCTCAGGTAATGATGAAGAAGAACCTGTAACTGCATCATCATAGCCTTGTGTAGCAATGTTTCCAAGCCTTGGGTCTGCCATTAGTACCGGTAACACTTCCAACACATTTAAGTTGTGAACCCAGGTGTGAGAACTGAGACAATGACCATTCCGGCATCTTTGGTTTGTTTTGTTTATTGTATATTGGGGATAGGAGAAGGGAATGAGTGGGATACTCCTCTGGCTCTTCTAGGCTTAACTAGGACTTTGTACAAAAATGCCCGTTGGCGCTGTCTTGACGCCAGCTGAATGCCGACCAGCGCTTCCTGGCGTTCAAACATACTGTTATGCTAAAATTGTGCTGGAACCTCGACTTTAACTTGTTTGTTAACTCAGAAGATCCAGGACTGTAGAACTCTTGACTCCTGACACTCGATTTAGCTCAAAAGTCACTGAACAGCTCCCTCCAACCCTTCTCAGGCTGAGGCAGCTCCTTGTCACTGCTTGTGCCGCTGCAACTTTTAACTCTGTACACTGCACACTGTACACTGACTCTTCAGGGCCCAACCACTGGTGCCCCCTTTTACACTTCAGGGTCCTCTGACTAGGTACCCTCTCTAACACTTCAGGGTCCTCTGACTAGGTACCCCCTCTAACACTTCAGGGTTCTCTGGCTAGGTACCCCCTCTAACACTTCAGTGTCCTCTTACTAAGCACCCCTTTTACAGATAGCTGACTCCTGGATCCCTGGAACCTTCTCTGGAGTGGTCCCCTCTACACTTGGCAGACCCCTAGGGGCAGTTCGCAGTACTCACAACCTTGGCAGGCTTTCCTGGAACTGAACCCCTCTTCCTCCACTGGTCCTCAGCACACCAGATCCCCTCTGCAGCTCAACTCAGCATTCTCTGGATTCCCAGGCAGCCACCCGGAACACCCGATCCTTCTGACAGGAGGAGAGACAGCCGTACTCTCCCTCCTGGGACTCTGCTTCCCACCAAAGACGCTGCGTCATGTGTTCCCTCAAAACTTATACCCACTCCCAGAATCCTCTGTGGCAGAATCTGCCTTCTGGGGTAGATACAGGCCTGAGTGTGTCTCTGATTGGGTTTCCTCCACTGCCCAATGAGAATCCTATCATGGAGCCAGTGGGGAGACTCCCCTCTCAGCAGACACACCTGGGAGACATGACAGCCTGCTGAAATCATGGCCCTGCTGTTAGACAGACAAGGCCCACTATACTTTTACCTAGCACCTACCTGTAGGGTGCTACACTTACATTTAGAATTTAGATATAGTGAGTAGAGCTAAGTCTGTAAGGAGCTTGTAGTTGTAGCCTTGAAAGGACATGGGGATTCTCATGTGCGGCAAAGAGGAGTTGTTCTTTTGTGCCGAAATGGTGTAACGTGAATTTATTACGTGCTGGGCCATGGGATAGATGCCACGTCAGTGCCTGATGGATCCTGTCCAGTTCTAGTCATTCCAGTGAAATTGAAAGTATTAACTACTGAACAAGAGCTGTAACAGTGAACTGCAGGTCAACTACAGTCTCAGGAATGCCCTTAATGTGAAGGTTGATGTGCCTTAAATGATTCTCTGCATTTTCCAGGTGACCTAGAAGGGTCTTATTCTCCTTTCAGAACATTTTCAAATCCTGGTCACGGCCCCTAACATCCAGCTCTAGGTCATCCACCCACATTTCAAGATCTTCTGATGTGCGCTGCCCCAGCTCTCTAGTTTTGTGGGTCAAGAGATCTGTTACCTGGTCTGAGGTGTCTTTCAGGGCCTTCCTGAACACTGCCTAGATTTGCTGGATGAAGTCTCTTTGTGAGAGGTCTGAGGCGGGCATGATCAGGGAGCCACCAGGGTTAAAATCTCCATCATCTTTATCTCCACTGTAGTGGTTGCCTGATGGCTAGTAACACTGTGGTGTAGTAGTGGCTGTGTAATGTTCCGGTACCTTTGGTACCCTAAATTACACTTTCCACAAGTGTATGCGCCCTACCATTTACTTTTGGAAAGGTGCGCATACACCTTTAAGACTGGAGCTGTCATCACTCAGCGCCGGACTAGATGGCTATTTAAGGCGTCGGCTCTCACTCACATGTGTTCGTTCAAACACCCTTATATGGATGCTAACCTTGCTTGAAGCTTCCATGCTTGCAAGCTTACTTCGCTGACGGAACCTCGCTGCGCTGATCCCTGTATCCCGCTACTGGATCATCCGCCTCTCCTGAACCACCCTTCGGCTGTATCGCTAATAGTGCTAAGTACCCCGCAGGGGAATTCTCTATAAACTTATACTAAGCTTACACTATCTAGCTCTGCATAGTAGAGACTGTTTATCACATCTGCATAAACTAGATTGCTAGCTCTTGAGACTACTGCTACTTTTCTGCACTGGGTTGATCTCTTTTGTATGTCCACCTGCTATTCTATCATCTGCTATCATACAACATTGTTAAACCTCCCTGCATCCATCTGCTACTGTCTCACCTTCAAGTGTCTATCACCTACCACCTCCACTCAACCTATCCCTCAAACCTTCATCATTGTGTTACCACATATATAAAGTCACTCTAGGAACCAGCTTGCTAATTGTGTGTATTTACTGGCTGAAATAAGATCTTCCACACATGATGAGTCATTGAGGTTGGGAATGGTATCTCAGCATATCTCTTACATGACAACTGACGTGGAACTATTTCTGCAGCTGAAAATCCACACCATATAAGAAACGCAGGAGCGTTACAGGCTGCTGGTTTCACTAACATCTTGAAGGAGGCTCAGGCTAGTCTCTGGCCTTTGGTTACTCCTGAAACTGGTGAGAACCATCTTGGGTGAACCCTAGAGGAGCTGGCGGGCAGTGTGTCAGTGCTGGGTAAGCTTGGGAATCCCATTTTATTTCCTGCCAAAAGCAGAAATCAAGCTAGACATGTCTGTCATGCTTGGCTTCATGCATGTGTCCCTGAATCATTGTCTTTTATTCACTGGAGTTTATAAATAAAACTGGGGAGTGCAAAATCTGGTGCAGCTGTGCATGGTAGCCAATCAGCTTCTAACTTCCGCTTGCTCAATTAGGCTTTGACAAAAAAAAAAAAACCTTGAAGCTGATCAGTTTCTATACAGAGCTGCATTAGATTTTGCATGCTCTAATTTTAGTAAATCAACCCCATTGTGTTACAAACTTATTAATAATAATAATACACATAATACAACACAGGTCGCCTGCCATAGAGAAGCTGTGGACCCGTTCTAATAGGAGCGACACAAGTCGCTCCGACTTAGAAAAAGGGTCCGGAGCTTCTTTGGGGCGACCCGGAGCGACCTGCATAGACTTCAATGTAATGAAGTCCGTGCCGGCCGCTCCGAGGTCGCGGTGCAAGCAGCACGCCGCGACCTATGAGGTCGCCCCGGCAAGTTGGATCGCCCCAGTGTGAACGGGGCCTAATACAACAGGTAAATAGTGCAGATACAGGTAACACGTGTCTATATCCCTTGCCTATCATCATTAATTATTTATTATTATATAATTCTTTTGCTATCTGTAAAATTGATTTTTTTTCTTTCCTACAGTAATATACGATGCATCTGCTCCTGAGGAAGTGGATTACATTCCATGAAATAGAGATTGCTTATGATGCATCCTTTATTTTTATAATTTTGGATCTTTTAATACCGTTTGATAATCAGTGCTCCATTTCAGTTTTTCAGTTTACAACCAGTCAGCCTTCATGTATATGATTTGGTCTGTCATTGCACCATTTACCTGTTGTATTATTTATATCCATGCCATTATGTTTTTACAAATGTTGATGACTTTGTTAATAAAATTGCTTTTATATCATCATGTGAGACCCGCCTTATGTGATTTTGTCTGTTTATGCACCAGTCATCTCCACACACTTCACGCAAAGGCCCGAACTTCCCCCATAACCCTCCCTTATCTTTTTATGTAACAACTGGCTATCCTAATAATATTAAAATATATATGGATTTGTATGGTTTTACCCATGTTATTTATTTATGTGCCAGTTGTCACAATGTATTTGCTTACCTTCTCTTTACTTCCCCCCCCCTCTTTGCTAGGCATCAGGGATGGAGGCACTTTGTCCTGGATGGGCAGTACCTCATATAAAGTCCCGATTTTTCAAATTAATTGGTTAATTAATCGGATAATTTTTTTTGACTTTACAATTCTTTCCTAAAGTGCTGGTTCACCTTTACAGAAAAAATGTAATGGTGAACTAACAATGGACACCCTCATACCCCCTGGTCCTGCTGTACTTACCTCGGGGGTTTGCTGCAGCTGCTCCAGCGACCTGGGAATTAGAAATTCACAGAGTATCCCAACTTCTATAAGATCTATACAATCTTAAGTCTGCATTCCAGCCCCTGCTCATTGGACCTGCACTCTATACCTATCAGCGCTAAAGTCTGATGCCAGTCTGTGCTGCTTCTCTGCAGACAATGGATCCTTCTATGCCCAAAATATGCAGTCTACTCTTGCCATTTGGATCCTCTGTTTCAGGCATACCTAAATATCTCAGGTAAACTGGTAACATTTGGAATAAACACATATTTAAAAAACTTTCAACAAATGTAGAATTTGAGAACTTCAACAGTAGTTTGCACACCATATGTTTAATTTATGGAAATAAGTAATGTGTTTCTGAAGTAAAAGGAATGCTGAAAAAAATAAACCCTCCAATATGGTTTGAAAAATTGAGTAGCTATGTTTCCTTAATCAACACTTTGAGTTTTTTTTATCTAAGAAGTGCTTTTGTAAAAATCAAAAGTAACCACATCTGCATGATGCCTGCCAAACAGAGTGTTAGATCTGTGAGAGAATCTGTATTATCATTGTTCACTGCCATGTCATCTTCCTTCTTGCTTGTGCAATGTAGAGAATGAGAGAGTTTAAAACATGTTTAGTTACTAACATGACACTTAATACCTGAATTTTATATATATTTGCTGGATAAAGCCATAGCTTAAAGCGGTAGTATATCACTTTTTTTCACTTTTAACTACAGGTAAGCCTATAATAAGGCTTACCTGTAGGTACAATTAATATCTCCTAAACCGGCACGGTTTAGGAGATATTTGCAGTGCATGAAGCCGCTCACGCGAGCGGCGCATGCACTCTGAAGATCCGGCGGACCTTCAGCTTCCCTTGCCGGGAGCTAGCCGGAAAATGACATGCTCGGGAATGACGTTATCGTGGCTCCGGCAAATCACAGCACCGGAGCCGCCGAACCCGGAAGAGACGGCGTGGGATCATGTCAGCGCCCGCAGCGGTGTCCGGGGGTCCGTGTCGGGGCTTCGTTCTAAGGTAAGTAATTCATAATGAGCTAGTATGCGATGCATACTAGCTCATTATGCCTTTGTCTTGCAGGTTTTTTATTTTTTTTTATTTTAGGTTTACAACTGCTTTAAGTAAACATTTAATATATATTTTTTTTAAAAACACTGGAGGAAGGGAGGTATAAAATGGATAGGGAGTAGCAATGCAGAAAAGGAAGCAGAGTACCAGTGATCTCGTTTTCAGTTGGCTACCCCAGCTGTCAAACCTGTGACCGCTATTAAAATATCTCCTTGCTTCTGTTAAAAATTAATCTGAGACCAACTTACATTGCTGTGGCTGTGTCCTAAGCCACTTTAGCCCTTCAGCATCTTTTTTTTCCAAGAAAGCAAAGGAAACATGCACTCAGTGGTCAATTTATTGGGTACACATGTAGTAGGGTGCCCATACACTAAACACGCTCAGATGAAGGCCATTATTAAATCCTTTTACCACAGCACTGACTTCTTGGACATGCCTGTGGAAAATAAATTCTGAGCTTTCCTCCATCTGCTGATCAGAGAGATCACAATTTGTCAAGTGATCTGCAGCTAGGTGAGTCGTTCTCCATGATTTCCAATGAGCCCCATTCATATCTGTGCGACTTGAAGTCACACCGACTTCAAAATAGTCCCTGCACTACTTTTAGCATGATTTTGATGTGTTTTGAGTAAAGGACATTATAAGCCCAGTTAAACTCGCATCAAAATCGCGGCAAAAAGTTGCGTCAAAATCGCAGTAAAATCGCACGATTTTGAAGTCGCACAAGTGTGAAAGGGGCCTTAGAGATTTTGCTATGCAGCCACATTTTATCAATACTGCTCAACCACTGACAAAGGCAGAATCATTAATTTTTTAATCTTTTTTTCTGAAATTTGTATACCCAGGCGCTTTGCTTTGAGTCAGTTAAACACTTTCATACTTTATTACAGCCCTGATAAAGAAAACAATTTCTGGTCCTTGAAACATGTTGCATGTCAATTGCTTTCCTCTTGTCAATTGTGACAGTAATGAAAAAAATCCTTTGTATTTTAAAAACTTTTCATTTTCAATAACCCCTCCCCTCTCCTTTTGGTAGAGAGCTGCTGCATTTAAACTATGAGGTTTAACTAAAGACATGTTTTCATTGGCTAAGGATCAGTGCCCTGCTTCTACTTTTCTAGTACCACTGGAAAGTACTGACCATCAACCTCCTTACACTTCACATGTCACAAGATAGATATAGAACAGTGGTCCTCAACCCTGGTCCTCGGGGCCCTCTAGCAGGCCAGGTTTGCAAGATAAATAAATTACATCACAGGTGATCTCATTTGCTGCTCAGTGATTGCAGCACACTGATCCCGGAGGAGGGAGATGGAGAGCTGCATCCAGATGAGTGACTTTTTAGATCCCAGTAAGATACAATGATCCTGCCTCATTCTGGGTTGTCTTTTAACACATCACCATCGCCAGCAGACAAGTGTCTCCTCTGCTGGCATTTCATATTCACTTGATACCTACACTCTGCAGAAGAATCCTGCTAAAAATACCCCCCTACCCCCATATCATCTCTATCCTTCCCTTCCAACAGCATCTCTGTCCTTCCCTTCCGACAGCACCACCCACCCACCCTTTACTTCTCATTCTGCAACCCAATGAGCTCACCCCACTATACTTTAACCCTCCACCCTACATGCCCCCCACCCTTATCTCTCTGCAACCCTTTTTATCTTTTCAATCTTTTTCCTCCTTAATATCCCCCCCGCCCTCCTATCACCCTAAATGTTATGTGCTGGGGGGATTGATTACTTTTTTTAGCTTGTTTTACCAAATTAAAAACTGTTTGCCACTAATAGCCCTGCCTTCTACTCCACCCTCTGTCAATGGAAATGGGCTACAAAGTGGTACCCAAGTGATTGGGAACCACTGTTATAGAGCCTTACAGACAAATGTTGAGCAACCACATGTTAACTTGATTGAACTATGGAGATAATACTAGTATGAGTATATGCTTCTGCATGATCTGTTTTGTATTATTCTGTAGTGTGTGCATGTTTTCTGCTATCTTGAAACTGTTTAGCATTTTTGTTTCATTTGTTTAGTAAACTGCAAATTATAATTACTGCTTGTCTGATCATGGCCAATTACATATTCTGTTAAAGCTTATGTAATACTTGGTAATAATTATTTTTAAACAAGACATGTAGACATGTATCTTAGCAAGTTAGGTCCTGATAGTGTCACACAATTCTATCCAAATCTTTATCCCATAATTATGCTGCAAGCCCCCTTTTTCACCTTAGCCTATATATATTAAGTGGATTGAGGTCTGGGAAATATGGAAGCCAATGAAGTGCACATGTCCCTGCCTTATACTATACATTAAAGCCAATGGGCTATGATGCATGCTTTGTGGCATAGCACATTATCTTTCTTGAAATAGCTACTAAACAGCTGGTAAACTGTGCCTAGGAACAATACCAGGCTGCACTGTACCATCTAAATGAAGCTTCAAAAGAATGTGCAATCTTCTATGTTCTTTTTTTTTTTTTGATACTTTAAACCAAAAAACATCTGTGTGCTCGCTAGATAAAATAAATTACTTATGTAGTGGTATAGTTCAGTGACAACAATCCATTTATAAATAGATGTTGAACAAAAATAATTCATAAAAAAAGAATGAAAATTAAATGAAATAATATAGGACTGCAGCATCTGATCCCCCAGATGATGCTTGTTACAGAGAAACGCGTTGAGAGTGGCCTCACACATGTCTTTCCACAAGACGGGTGGAAGCTCGGACATGCTGGCTGTTTAAGATCATGCATTTTGTAAGTGCAATTTTATTGTTTTAATAAATCTGTTTGGTTAAAATACTACACTGTGTTGGCCTCCTCTTGTATTTAAATCCCCTCCTTGGAGTACATTTGTCTTAGGAGTTCAGAGAGTCTTTATGTCCTGGAACATGGTACACTTGGCTGCAGAGCAGCAAAGCATATTGTGACCTCCTTGCGAGATCATTATGTCTAGTAAGGAGCTTTGTTAACTGCCTGTGGTGAAAAGTCTTTGGGAACACTTTCTTGTGGTAGTGTATTCCAATATTTCCCACATTTAAAGAGAAGATATGGAGTAATACTAATTAAGCACTATTTCCTGCACTTTAATAGGATTTCCTTTTATACACTATATAAAGATTTTCAGCAACTTAAATGCTGTATTATGCACTTTGGTTTTTCACATTATGTATCGTTAATACACTTTTGTTCATTTTTTTATATGAAATTAATTGATTATATTTTGATATGTATTAACTAATTGTTGGACAGCACACTTGAACATTTGTTCTTTATTTTGTTTTGTTTTTTTTGTTTTTTTTTAGATATCAATGTATGTCATTTAGATCAATTTAGTTTAATATTCTTATCAATATGAGATATTGTTTTAAAAAAAGCTTGTTTTTATACACAGGGAAACTGACCCTGCCTCAAGTGACTAATCCATTAATCCTAAATACTAAATAAAAGATAAATGCTTACATGTGACATAAGCAATTTAAGACACTGCACTCATTAATTTGCATTAGCATTTAAAGTGATTATAACACCTAAACTTTCTTTACCTTAATGCATTTCTTGCATTTCCTCTGTCAATCAAAGCCAATGACAAGGGAGCTGAGTCCTACTGTCTGTGTCAAAAGACGCAGATAGCGAGGCTCAGGAGTGAGCCTCCACGAGTGTCCTCTTAGAAAGCAGCTGAAAGTGGGGGCACTCACCAGAGGGGAGGAGCCAGAAGCATCTGTGGGGACCCAAGAAGAGCAGGTACCTATCAACTTGTTTGCTATTTTTTTTTTTTAATTTAAAAAAATAAAAAATTTGCATTTACAATCCCTTTAAGACATCTTAAATTGCAATTTTGTTAGGCTGGCATTTAAACCAATATTATTATATGTAATTTTAGCATGCCTGAAAGTATAAGCAAAACTGACTTAAAATATGTGCTCGCTGAAAATAAAAGAATTCTAATATGTACAAAGACAACATTTCCCAAACCGTTACTTCACCATGATTAGTTTGAACTATTAACATACCGTAAGATTAAATGGATCCAAAAAATGTTTAAAGCTGAATCAAAAAATCTGAACTTACAAAAAGTTAATAACCATTTAGCCCTGGAAGGATTTGCCCCCTTTCTGACCAGGCCCTATTTTGCGATTTGACACTGCATTATTTTAACGGACAATTGCACGGCCGTGCGATGCTGTACCCAAACTAAATTTACGTCCTTTTTTTCCCACAAATAGAGCTTTCTTTAGGTGGTATTTTATCACCCATGCAATTTTTAATTTTTTGCGTTATAAACAAAAAAACTGTGTTGCCATATGAGTTTAGGCGTAATCTTCCTTACCGTGTTGTAATGACGAGGAGATTATGTATAAATCTCCATTTTAGAGATTGTAAATATTAATGTAAATATATACATGTACGAGATATTGAGTTTTGATTTTACATTTAGTTGAGATATGAGTGTCACTTATATGAAGCTGTGTGACTGTCAGTCGGCAGTCAGTTCTAGGAACCTGTTTAACCAGTCCATTTAAAATGCATGCCTGAGCTACCAGGGGGCAACTGCTATTTACATGTAAACACATCCTGATAGTGTCACCCTGCGATTACATCTCTGGGAGCTAGACATTCTGGGGCCAATGAGCTAGGATGAATAGACTGACATGCCCGCCCTGATTTGTATACCCCCTTCTCAAAGGACTCTCATTAATATATGCAATGAGGATAAGCCATCTGTTGAGGGGTGGGCCACAGGCCTCAAGTATAAATCTTGCATATTTTAAGTAGCAATTTCAGAGCTACTCCACAGTTATGAATAAATGCCCCCCTCCCCCAACAGAGAAGGAGTGGTTAGAAGAGGCCTAATTATGGGAGGAGGAAAGTGTCCAATCCCAGAGGAGATACACCCACCGGGAGGAATAGGGCATGATAGCTGAACCAATGAGAATAGCCCTATACAAGGCTATGGGATATGGGTCTATATTAGCCAAGGTGAGATAGAGTGACTTCCTGTTTTGCATGGGAGAGCATGAGGAATCACTAAGGGTAATTATGAAGGAGTAAGGGTTACATTGTATATTCTCTTTGGGTCGGTTATAGTGTGTTTGTATATGAATATATACTCTATGCATTGAATTTGTTCAGTTAAACTAGGAATATTTTACATTTTGTAGTATGTACAATAGTTAGATTGTTGTAAATTAAGTAGGCTTATTAAACTATATACAAATAAATAATTGCGTTAAAGTTTTCATTCAGAGTCATAGAACTCTAATTTTTAACCCAAATATTGTCTGAGATAAATTAACTCTCATATTGTTCGGGTAACAACTGCGACAATTTTGAAAAAAAATATATATATTTTTCACATTCTATTTTCTTTCTGCTTCATATTTTTGGGGAAAAAAATCGCAATAAGCATATTTTGATCAGTTTGTGCAAAAGTTATAGCGTCTACTAACTAAGGGAAAGATTTATGTAATTTTTATATTTTATTGTTTTTTTTTTTTTACTAGTAATGGCGGCGATCTGCGATTTTTTGCGGGACTGCGACATTGCGGCAGACAAATCGGACCCCAGAGTCACTAGCAGTCCAGTGACGTAGGTCTACATGGCTGGACCCAGGGGAGCTGCACTGCCGCAGTAATATTACTGTGAGCAGTCGGCAAGTGGTTAATTCTTTATTTGTCTAGTTTTGTTGACCTTTGTTAATTTTCCATTTTCTTATTCAACAGGAGTAGAGTTTTATGTGATCTTTTGTTGTATGCCTTTTAGAATCTTTGATTTGGTCCATTTAGAGATACCTTTCTATGCTTTTCAGAAATAATGAGTGGGTATTTGAACAGAATTGATATTTAAGGCTGACCATTGTCATTTCACCCTTTTCATTAAAAATGTGTTCACAAACAGAACTGCAGCTCATTGGCTGTTTTTCTAATCACTATCTGGAATCTATGTAGACTGTTGTTGCCACAAAAGGAAACAATATGGCACAGAGAGGGCACAAAGCAAAAGTAACAATAAGTAACAAAAAACAGTAGCAGCAATCAAAGCAAATAAGTAATACACATGTCTGAATACAGCAGTCTCTAGTGAAAAATATTATTCCTGATCAGTGTGTTAACTAAAAGAATCACAGCTCACTGGCTGTTTTTCACACCATTATCTATAAACTCTAGAGATTATAGCATGTAAAACTTCAGGAGGTCAGCAATTTCTGACAGTCAATTATTCACACACATTTATTCTCACCAAGGCTGTACAATGCACAAAACATGTAGGTTTTGGCCATGAAAAACCATTGCTGAAACCATTAATATAAAACTAAAGTGAAAATGCACCTAGTTAAAATTTATGGGAGCAAGAGAATATGTAGAGTGTCATGGTCACACAATATGACCATGGTTTACAATAATATGGAAATAAAGTGTATGAGCACGGTGTATAACTACAGAAAGTGTACAAAACATATGGAAATATGTAAAACTAAATATCAGCAATGGCATTTAACACAAAATTGGTAATATACATATCTGAATACTATAGTCTATATTGTAATATACACTTTCTGTTCCATCTTTAAAATGAAATAAAATAACCAAACATTAAATTAATGAAGAAAATAAACATGCAATTAATGACTACCTCATAAAAATAAATATAGGTTACTTTAGGACCCCTTTGTTTCAAAGTATCTATAAATCTACCACTAGACCAAATTTCTTTAGGAACTTATTTTACTCATTACATCTGCCCAACTTGATGTTTAAAACCATATAATGTAATTGTGAGACTGAAAAAGATTCATTAAAATGCTAAGACACAGGCAGATCACATTGTAAGTATTATTTTGCATAGTCTTATAAGTACAGAAAATGATACACAAACATTTAAAAATATAGATAAAATTAACTTGAGAACATGAATTGTCTGTATTTTTTTTATTGTGTTTAGTACAGTTATTAACAAGGATGGACGAGAGTGCGCATGCGCACTAGCTTCGGACCAGCTGGACTATGCGATGTCTAAAATAGATGCTCTGGAAAACAGATTCAGAAGATATAACTTTCGGATCAGGGGGCTCTCCGAATCCATTAAGAATGTCCACTCTGCAGTTTGCACATTTATTAAAGAGTTAATATCGGACATTCCCGACAACCCGCGACATAATCGTCAAACCCCATTTTTATTCTGTTAAAGAGGAGGTCATGAAAATAACCTGCAACGCCGAACAGCTTGCTACCCAGGGCTCCCCAATCCAGGTCTTTGTGGATCTCTCCAAAAGAGGAGATCTCTGAAACCACTACTTTGAATACTCAGAAGAATATCACAATAAATCTTATGGCTTCTCTTCTGCTCTTTTGCTGTCCGCTCTTCTGCTCTTTTGCCCTCGGCTCTTCTTCTTCCCCTGGTCCTCCTCAGGCGATGTCTCCGGTGATTATGCCGGTCTCCAGTCTCTGCAGACATGACTCTGTGACATGAGGGGGCGGGTTCTTCTGATGACATCACCTGGCGGCCATGCCCACAATGGCTATATAACAAGCTGCAGAGACCAGAGACTGGCATAATCACCGGAGACATCGTCTGAGGAGGACCGGAGGAAGAAGAAGAGCCAAGGGCAAAAGAGCAGAAGAGCGGACAGCAGAAGAGCTGACAGCAAAAGAGCAGAAGACCAGAAGAGTGGAGAGGGAGAAGACCAGAGCGGAGAAGATCGGATGAAGATTTTTAATAAACGTCTCCTGTCATTATTTACATACACTGCCTTTTATGGGGTGAATGGGTAGGGGTACAGTGTACCCCATACCCATTCACATAGGGAGGGGGCCCGGGATCTAGGGGGCCACCCTTGTTAAAGGGGACTTCCAGATACTGAGAAGCCCCCTGCCCGCAGACCCCCACAACCACCGGCCATGGTTGTGGGGATGAGGCCCTTGTCCTCATCAACATAGGGGCAAGGTGCTTTGGGGTGGGGGGTGCCGAGCTTCCCCTGCCCCAAAGCACCAACACCCCCCCCTGTTGAGGGCATGTGGCCTAGTATGGTCCAGGGGGGGTGGGGGCGCTCGCTCATCCCCTCCCACTTCCTGCCCTACCGGGCTGCATGCTCGGATAAGGGTCTGGTATGGATTTTGGGGGGACCCCATGCCGTTTTCTTTTTTGGCGTGGGGCTACCCTCAAATTCCATACCAGACCCGAAGGGCCTGGTTTGGAACATGGGGGGGGATCCCCACGCAGTTTTTTTCCCATTTTTGGCATGGAGTTCCCCCTCAAAATTCTCATCCTGATCCGAATTGCGGTGCGCCTTCCATTCAAATCAATAGGCTCCCATAGGGAACCATTGATTTTGAATGGAAGAAAAAAAACGTATAATGTGGCTGAACGTACTTTATCACGTTCGGTCCTGTTTTTGCATTTGAAATGCCGGGAAACACACGTTCGAACGCAAATAATTGCGTTCCAAAAAACGTCCCTGAACTCAACTGCCTGCAAATGGCTGTAAACGACCCTGTGTACATGGACAGATAAGATAACATGTAGGTGGGTTCAGGGGCTTCTATAAAAAACACCCAACTGCTCCTAAACGGCCATTTACAACGTCCCGTGTACATGGAGCCTTACAGATGAAGTGGTGATGAGACTGAGGGGGTTATTTACTAAAACCAGAGAGTGCAAAATCTGGTGCAGTTCTGCATAGAAACCAATCAGCTTCCAGGTTTTATTGCCAAAGCTTAATTGAACAAGCTGAAGTAAGAAGCTGATTGGCTACCATGCACAGCTGCACCAGATTCTGAATGCGCCAGTTTTAGTAAATCTACCACAGTGTGTTGTCAGCTGTAAGACAGCCCAATGGCTAAGAAGTCGCTCATCTGGAGCCCCCATCTCCCTCCTCTGTGATCAAAGTCATGCACGCGTCTGTGGGTGGACTAGCTGCCAGCTCAATAATAACCATGGGAATGTAAAATTCTGTGTCATATGATTACTTAATGTTTTTTTTTAAATATTCCTAAATGTCAGATGGTTGGGTCTGCCACCGACCTGTCATTGAAGTCTACAGGGCTAGCTGCTCTCAGGTGGCAAAACAGTTACAGGATTTACCAGATTCCTGGAGCTGTCATTTGCATCGGTGCTAGTCGCCTGTGTAAATGTAGCCCCATATCCTTTAGCACCTTCCATGAATCTAAATTTGATGTTAAAGAATAATTATCCAAGTTTTCTTTTCTTTTTTTTTTTTTTTTTTTTTTTACATTTTTAACTTCTCCATGATCCAAAGCATGGTACATCTTCCTAGGTGCACTATAAAACTAGCTGTGATGTTGGACAGCGTGACCCCCCACACCTTAGTGCAGGTAATCTGATGCTGCAGCTAGCAAGAAAATGGCTACATTGCTTTCCCCATTACATTTCACTAGGCATGCACTAGCAAGAGGAATGCAGAGGGAGGTAAGACATGTATGCCTTTCAAGCTTAAACATAGACGCAACTTATCATCTTTCATTCCATTCTGAATCAGTGGTCCCCACCCACATTGCTCTAAACCCATACCTCAGCGGAATGCCAGATGGGATAAAACAGAAACTTATGCTGGCCATACATGGTTAGATTTTTGTTCAAACATTCATAGAACATTACCATTAGAAAATTTAACAAATATTTCAAAAACTAAAATGTTCAAACAAAATTCTACTAGTGTATGGCCAGCTTTGGAGAACCAGCTGGAACAGCTAATGGTCATTGTCTTTAAGAAGACCTTTAAAAACCTCTGTCTTATGGACTTTTATGGTTCTATACCAGTAAAGGTGACCATACAAGGATTGAATTTGGCTGGGATCAGCCACATTTTGATCTGTGTATGGGCAGGCTGGTTGTACAGAAGTTGATCTACAGATTGACTTCTATACAACCAGCCTGTTGGGTTTTTCCTGATCAATCAGTGCCCCTTCTGTTAGAGTACATTGACTCAACAGGAAGGATTCCCACATGCACATCGAGTGTGTGGATGGGGTAATCAGGTATATTTTTTTTTTTTTTTGTTCAACCCGCTGGTTTAAAAAAAAATAAAATAATGTATTGGCTGCCTAAATTAAAAAAAAAGTTATCAAAATATATTTTCCAAAAGAACGCTCTGAAGCTTAAAGTGATAGTAATGTATTTTTTTTTTGTTTAAAAATAACAAACAAGTTATACTTACCTGCTCTGTACAGTGGTTTTGCACAGAACAGGCCAGGTCCTCCTCTTCTCAAGTCCCTTGCTGGCATTCCTGGCCTCTCCCTCCTGTGGAGTGCCCTCAGAGCAAGCAGCTTGCTATTGGGCACCCGAGCTGAGCCGCTGTTCTTTGTGTCCATTCAGGCATGGAGCCGTGGCTCTCCCCAGCCCCTTCTCTCTCCTCATTGGCTCACTGACTTTGATTGATGGCAGCAGAAGCCAATGCTGAAATATATTTAGATGTGGACTAGGCTTATGTAGAAAAGCTTCCCAAAGGTCCAAAATGATACCAACATGAAGGACTGAACCCTGATCCAGAAACGAGAAGCTAAATGACAAGTCCACCATATATGTAATCAATTGCCTCATTATCTTTCAAGCCATTTTTAGAGGGTTTTGTTTCGGGGGGTCTAGAAATGTAAAACCCATCCACTGTCTTTGGTTCTATTCTCTTGGGTCATTTCCCTTCTTTATGAAATTTGACTTTTTCCCCTTACTATAAAGTTACATGTAATTTGTTATTTGTTTTTTGTTTAAAATCTCAAAAGCTTTCCCTTATTGGTATTATCTTCATTAGATTGTTCCAGATTTCCTTCTCTTTCCTCTCATAGACACTCATGTGTTTAACCTTTTAGTGCCCATCCTCCTGCCCACAATGTACTGCGGTCACTGTAGGCAAAGCTATGTACCCATACGTCGCTGCCTACTTCTGGGTTTAAGGTGCATATGCATGCTCACTCCCTGCCCACCTCCTGCTGTGATTGTACACAGCGGGAGCCTGTCAGCAAGTCCCCAGCCAATGATTCATGGCGGGAACCTGCTGATCGGCTATGTGCAATAACAGCCCAGAGCTGTTGTGTTGCACAGAGCTCTGTACGAAGGGAAAAATCTGTCTAACCTATACATAGAAATGAGCAGAATACATAAACAGCCGCATAGAACCACTAAAACATTAAAATGTGTCTCTGCCCCACTCTCAAAACTTCACATGAAGGGATTGCCAAGGGCCAACCACAACACTTTGTGGATGGCTAAGACCGTCCACAACACGAAGAAGATGGACAAGGCCTTCAAAGTGCTGCCAAAGACATCACCTGCCAAATTTTACATTTTAATCTTTTATTTTTATATGTTGTGTCTATAAAGTTTGATGAATTTTAACCACTTTACCACTAGAGGATTTTGCTGTCTTACATCTGGGCCACTTTTTGCGATTCGGCGCTGTGCAACTTTAACTGACAATTGCGCGGTCGTGCGACGCTGTACCCAAACAAAATTTACGTCCTTTTTTCCCCACAAACAGAGCTTTCTTTTGGTGATATTTGAAAAATAACAATATTTTTAACATTTTTTTATATGAAATCCCCCCCCCCCCAAAAAATGTAAAAATCACTTTTTTTTTTAAATTTTTGGTCAATTTGTTTTATGCTAACTATGTTTGGTAAAAAAAAATCAGAATAAGCGTATTTTGATTGGTTTGCGCAAAAGTTATTGCGGGAAAGATTTCTGTAATTTTTGGTGTTTTTTTTTTTAACGCGTAATGGCGGCGATCTGTGATTTTTTTTGCGGGACTGCGACATTGCGGCGGACAGATCGGACCCTTGACTGACATTTTTGAAACTTTTGGGGGTACCAGTGACATTACTGCAGTAATCAGTGCTATATATATGCACTGTTACTGTAAAAATGACACTGGCAGGGAAGGGGTTAATTTTATTGGAGAGGGAGAGGTTAATGTATGCCTGGTGCTTACTAACGTGTGGGGGGGGGGGGTGACTGAGTGACACAAGGACAGATCGAGGGTTCAGCTATGCTGAACCCTGCAATCTGACCCTGCCTGTCACTTAGGAGATCCGCCCGCTCTGTTTACACAAGCGGGCGGATCTCCAAACTAGATTCCCCGACGATCGGGGAAGAGCAGCGGCGATCGCTGCCGCTCGTACCCTGGCCTGACTCCCGCTGTGACTGAAAACAGCAGGAGCGAGCCTCCGGCGGCGCGCGCCCGCCGCCGAGAGAGGGGAATGTCTGGTGACGTAGACCTACATCGCCAGACGATAAGGAGCCACTGTGCCGCAGTAGCAGCACAGTGAGCAGTGGGGAAGCGGTTAATGTATGCTTTTCACTGACCTTGCCAAAAAAAGTGCCAAAAGATTGAGGGAAAAATGTAGTGGTTATATTATTTAAATTTACTGTTCTAGGTCTGCAGAAGTCCATAAGTCAAGGATTTTTTTTAAGGTTTAATAATTTAGCTTGCACAGGGACTCTAAATTGAAGAAGGAGTTTGAGTTGCTTTTCAGCAGAATGTGTCCTTAAAGATCTATTTTCACAAAAACAATTAATTGTTATATTAATATAAGCTAATATTAATACTATTATTATAAAATTGGTTTTAAAAAACATGTTTAACTAAAAATTACCTTTTTATTCCAGTCTACTGCCAGCTGGTATTTCTTTAACCAGTTCTGGACCGGAAGGATTTGCCCCCTTAATAACCAGGCCATTTTTTGCGATTCGTCACTGCATTATTTTAATGGAGAAAATTGCGTGGTCGTGCAATGCTGTACCCAAATAAAATTAATGTCCTTTTTTTCCCACAAATAGAGCTTTCTTTTGGTGGTATTTGATCACCTGTGCGATTTTTATTTTTTGCGCTAAAAACAAAGAAAGAGCGACAATTCTGAAAAAATATATATATTTTTCTTACTTTCTGCTATATAACATTCCCCAAAAAATCAAATTTTTTCATCATTTTTGTTTTCTGCTACATTTTTTTGGTAAAAAAAATCACAATAAGCTTATTTTGATTGGTTTGCACAAAAGTAATTGTGTCTACAAACCAGGGGAAAGATTTATGTAATTTTTATTGTTTTTTTCTTTTTTTACTAGTAATGGCAGCGATCTGTGATTTTTAGTGGGACTGCGACATTGCGGCAGACAGTGACTACAGTAATCAGTGCTAAAAAATATGCACTATTAACCAATTCCATACCGGGCCATAGTCAAATGATTCGGGCGGCCGTCATATGACGTCCGCCCACTCTCGCTGTTACTGCGAGCCCCCGGGGGCACGCAGCGTGGCGATCAGGGATGAGGTTCGTCCCTCAGACTGAGCCCGTCCCCAATCAAGGTAAACAGTCAATGAAATTGGCTGTTCACCACGTGATCGGCTGTGTCCAATCACAGCCGATCACATGAGTGCCTCCAGCGTGAGCCGCTCGTTCTCTCCGCAATGCACGCCCCGGGGGCGTGCAGCGCGGCAATCGCGGGCGAGGCTCAACCTTCGGACGGAGCCCATCCCCGATCTAGGTAAAGAGCCAATGAAATTGGCTTTTTACCATGTGACCGGCTGTCAGTCACAGCCGGTCACAGAATGTCAACAGAGAACACGGTAACTAGCTGTTACCGTGTTCTCCTCCTCACACACTGCTCCTTTGTGAGGAAGAGATTGCAGTAACAGCTAGTTTCCGATCATAGTGCACCCCAAAACACACTGATTGCCCCCCCCATAAAGAAGATCTGTCACTAGCCCATCAAAGTACCTGTCACCAGCCCATCAGAGTACCGAGTACCTGTCACCAGCCCATCAGGTACTCTGATGACTGGTACTCGGGTACTCTGATGGGCTGGTGACAGGTACTCGGGTACTCTGATGGGCTGGTGACAGGTATTCGGGTACTCTGATGACAGGTACTTGGGTACCCTGATGGCAGGTACTCGGGTACTCTGATGACAGGTACTCGGGTACTCCGGTGACAGGTGATCGGGTACTCTGATGTACCTGTCACCAGAGTACCCTAGTACCTGTCACCAAAGTACCCGAGTACCTGTCATTGGAGTACCCGAGTACCTGTCATCATGAGTACCCGAGTACCTCTCTGTATCCCATCAGAGTACCCCAGTACCTGTCTCCAGTCCATCAAGGTATCTGAGTACCTATCTGCAGCCCAATAGAGTAAATGAGTACCTGTCTTCTGCCCATCAAAGTATCCGAGAACCTGTCTCCAGCCCATTAGAGTACCCGAATACCTCTCTGCAGCCTATCATAGTACCCAAGTACCTCTCTGTAGCCCATCAGAGTACCTGAGTACCTGTCTCCAGCCCAGAGTACCCAAGTACCTGTCTCCAGCCCCAAGTACCTGTCTCCAGCCCAGAGTACCCGAGTACCTGTCTCCAGCCCAGAGTGCCAGAGAACCTATCTGCACCCCATCAGATTACCCGAATACCTGTCTCTAGCCTATAAGAATACCCAAGTACCTCTCTGAAGCTCATCAGAGTACCTGAGTACCTTTCTAAAGCCGATCAGTGTATCTGAGTACCTGTCTGCAGCCCATCAGAGTACCTGAGTACCTATCTGCAGCCCATGCCTCCTAGATTGTGTGTTGGGGTGTTTTCTTTCCAAAATTGTGTCATTTTATGGGGGTTTGCATTGTCCTGGTGCTCCAGGGCCTTCAAAATGTGATTGGTTGTAATGAAATTATATGTGTAATTTATGCTCCTAGAACACCTGTCAGTGCTTCTTGCATGTTGGGCCTCTGTATGTGGCTATGCTGTGACAAAGTCTCACATATGTGCTATCGCCATACTCAGGTGGAGTAGCAGGATGTATTTTGGGGTGTCATTTTTGCTATGTACATGCTATGTGTTAGAAATATCTTACAAATTGACAACTTTGTGTAAAAAAAAAAAATGCGTTTTCATTTTCTTTCCACATTTTCCAAAAATTTGTGGAAAAAAATTACATGTTCAAAAGACTCATTATGCCTCCTAGAATATACATTGGGGTGTTTTCTTTCCAAAATTGGGTCATTTTGTGGGTAATTCCATTGTCCTGATGCTCCAGGGCCTTCAAAAGTGTGATAGGTCGTTAGGAAATTATATGTGTAATTTATGCTCCTAGAACACCTGACGGTGCTCCTTACATGTTGGGCCTCTGTATGTGGCCAGGCTGTATAAAAGTCTCACACATGTGGTATCGCCATACTCAGGAGGAGGAGCAGAATGTATTTTGGGGTGTAATTGCAAGTTTGCATATACTGTGTGTGAGAAATAACTTGTTATTATTACAGTTTTGTGTAAAAAAAAAAAAAAAATGATTTCTTAATTTTCCCAAGAATTGTGGGAAAAAAATTACAAATTCAAAAAACTCACAATGCCTCTGAATAAATACCCTGGAATGTCTACTTTCCAAAAAGGGGTCATTTGGGGGGTATTTGTACTGTCCTGACATTTCAGGGCCTCAAGAAATTAGATAGGCCATCAGGTGTGATCAATTTTCAATGATTGGCACAATAGCACAATAGCTTTTGGACCCTATAACTTTCACAAAAACTAAATAATAACCACTAATTTGGGTTATTTTTACCAAAGATATGTAGAAGTACATATAAGGGGGTGTAATTCTCGCGCTGCCCTGTAGGTGTGTGAAAGATATGTGCCTTCAATCCCGCAGGTACTATTATTGTTAACCACACAATAAAGATAAGCTGGGGGGGGGGGGGGGAGAGTACCGCGCTTCAAAGGTGTGTATGTGATATAAAGTGTCTTGGTGTTAAATAAATAAATATTCTATTATGATTGGTGTATAAAATCCATATAAATAATCACTTAATATTGGTAGATGTATAAAATCAAACTAAATATATAATACACATAACCATGTAAATAAATATAAAATATACTCCCTTTTAACACAGAAGAGGAAGATTCACATCATTATTATCACTATATGCGACACTTGAGCACCTTATGATGCAAAGCAGCATTTAATCACTATTGAATGTATATTGACATCCACATCACCATTTATACCAAGTGATTTAGAGTTTGTATATTGAGCACAGAGCACTTTTTGATGTTATCACTAATATATATCACCATAAGCACTACTTATTGAGATATTCTAGATTTTTATATTTATTTATATGATTATGTGTATTATTTATTTAGTTTGATTTTATACATCTACCAATATTAAGTGATTATTTATATGGATTTTATACACCAGTCATAATAGAATATTTATTTATTTAACACCAAGACACTTTATATCACATACACACCTTTGAAGCGTGGTACCCACCCCCCCCCTCCCCCAGCTTATGTAGAAGTATACATTTTGGCCCAAATTTATGAAAAAAAATTACTTACTTGCATAATTTTATAATAGAAATAAAAACAAAATGTTTTTTTTTTTCAAAATCTTCACATTTTTCACATACATCGCAAAAAATAAAAAACCCAGTGGTGATTAAATACTACCAAAAGAAAGCTCTATTTATGTGAAAAAAAATGATAAAAAATTTGATTGGGTACAGCGTTGTATGACTGAGTAATTATCATTCAAAGTGTGAGAGCGCTGAAAGCTGAAAATTGGTCTGGGCAGGAAAGGGGTGTAACTGCTCTGTATGGAATTGGTTAACGTAATATGTAATAATGACATTGGCAGGGAAGGGGTTAACACAGTAGGTGATTAAGGGGCTAAATGTAAGCCTAAGAGAGTGTTTCTAACTGTGGGGGGATGGGCTTTGAAATGATCATAGAGACCTGTGATCCTATATAGAAGGATCACAGGCACTCTGTGATCATTCCAAAGAGAAGAACGGTCGGCTGTGTTTACAACAGCCGACCGCCCTTCTCTCTCAGCGGGGATCGTCTTGCGGGTACCCGGCAGCAATCGAAACCACCAGCCCCGTGCATCGGAGTCACCGCTGCCGAGTGGGGGTGGGAGCGAGCCACCGGCAGCGCAGGCTCGCACCCTAGCAGCAGGTGCGTGACCAATGTAGTCCTACGCCGGTTCGCGCAGGAGGGGCTGCCTGCTGCAGTAAAACTGCGGCGGGTGGTCCTTAAGTGGTTAAACTGCAGAAAAATTTAAATGTATCACCCTGGCAAATATGGGAGCATTGCTCCATTGGTACATAGGATCATTACCTGATATTCTTTAGGTCATTTTTTGTACAATGGGTAAAATATGTGGAATGTTTTAAAAATTAAATTATGAAAGGTAACAAAAAGGAATTAAAATGCTGTCTAAAAAGCAATAGTGTAAAAGGTGCAAACAATTAGGCTAGAAAATGTGAGAAAATGCATGTCAAGACTATTGACATTTAGTCTGACATTTAGGTGTTATGTGAAGTTAAGAGCTTTCAGAGAACTGTGGACAAAAATGCAAGCATACAACCTGAAATTAGATTAAAGTGTATGTTTGGGAAAAAAAACATGTGCAGTAAATTTCCTTGTGCTTCATCTTGGTAAAAATGCTGCAACTACAGACAATTACCTATTGATACATTAGAACATAGGTGTGCGCAGCCTATTGCATTAGGGTGTGCACCTCAAAGCTCAAGCACATATCCATGTGTATATACTGATGGTGTAAGTAGGGCATAGATTGTTGTCTGTAGTTCTTGTTATTTTTTTATTCTTTTTTACCATTTTATTTATTTTTTTTACAATATTTTTAGTAGCCCAGTTAGGGAACTTTGGTGAAATATCAGGGGTCTAAACAGGGGGAATCTGCACCACAAGGGGTGATTAAGGTGTGCCCAGGCACACCTGGCACACCCTGTGCGCACGCCTATGCATTAGAATTCAAGGGGCTCCTAACTTTTTATTTTCAGCTAACGACGTAGTGCTTATTGCCTCTGCTGCACTAGAATCCCAAGCAGGGTTCTTAGTCCTCTCCAGTTCTCTTTTGCTAAATTATGAAACACCTCTTTTTGTGTAATTAACCACTTAAGCCCCGGAAGATTTTACCCCCTTCCTGACCAGGGCCTATTTTGCGATTCGGCACTGCGCGAATTTAACGGACAATTGCGCGTGCAATGCTGTACCTAAACAAATTTGACGTCCTTTTTTCCCCCACAAACAGAGCTTTCTTTTGGTGGTATTTGATCACCTGTGCGATTTTGATCATGCGCTATAAACAAAAAAAGAGCGTCAATTTTGCAAAAATAACAATATTTTTCACATTTTTTTATATGAAATTCCCCCCCCCCAAAAAAAATGTAAAAATCAAAATTTTTTAACATTTTTGGCCAATTTGCTTTATGCTACCTATGTTTGGTAAAAAAAAATCGCAAAAAGCGTATTTTGATTGGTTTGCGCAAAAGTTATTGCGTTTACTAACTAAGGGAAAGATTTTTGTCATTTTTGTTGTTTTTTTTTTTTAACGAGTAATGGCGGCGATCTGCGTTTTTTTTTTGCGGGACTGTGACATTGCGGCGGACAGATCGGACCCTTGACTGACATTTTTGACACTTTTGGGGTTACCAGTGACATTTCTACAGTAATCAGTGCTATACATATGCACTGTTACTGTAAAAATGACACTGGCAGGGAAATAGTTAACTTTATTTGAGAGGGAGGGGTTAAGTGTGTCCCTAGGGGCGTGATTCTTACTGTGATTGGATGTGGCTACTAGTGTAAGAACAGAGATCAACGGTCCTACATAGTAGAACCGTGTGATCTTCATTCTTACACAGGGGAGAATGACAGGCGGCTGTGTTTACATTAGCTGCCTGCCTTTCTCCCGCTCTAACGGACGATCGTGAGTGCCCGGCGGTCATCGGGTCCGTCAGGCACGCGCGCGGGGGGGTCCGTGAGCGAGCGGGAGCGCGCCTCCAGCAGCGCTCGCTCCCTAGAGCCTCACAGGCTAGCGACGTCGCTTTGCCTGTGAGGGGCTGACTGCTGATGTAAAATGTCGTTAGGCAGTCGGCAAGTGGTTAAAAGAGGAAAGGGAGAGGGAGTCTAAGAGAAGAACTAGGTAGAGCTTTTAACACTTAGGATTTCATAGCACTGCACTGTTAGCCCAAAAAGGAAGAGAAAAACTGGATTTCTGGCAGATTCAAGAGGTATTTTTCTGCAATTCTGCATTTTTAACGGGGTAAAACAGAGAAATGTAAGTGCAATGTGAAGATTTACTTTTTTTAGTCAGATATTCACTTTTTAAATGAAATTTGTTATTGATTTTTCAAAAAAAAAAAAAAGAACAAGAAGATATTCAATTTAACCTACTACCATCTTTACATATTTACACATTTAAACTACACACTAATAGTAGAAAGTGAAGAAGAACTAAAGAGTCTCTCAATGAAGGTGAAAGAGGAGAGCACAAAAGCTGGCCCGAAATTGAACATTAAGAAAACTAAGATCATGGCAACTGGTCCTATTACTCCTTGGCAAATAGAAGTAAAAGAAATGGGAACAGTGACAGATTTTATCTTCCTAGGTTTCAAGATCACAGCAGATGATGACTGTAGCCATGAAATTAAGAGACACTTGCTTCTTGGGGGAAAGCAATGGCAAACTTAGACAACATTATAAAAAGCAGAGACATCACCCTACCGACAAAGTGCCGTATAGTCAAAGTTATGGTATTCCCAATAGTAACCTATGGCTGTGAACGTTGGACCATAAGAAAGGCTGAATGTTGAAGAATTAATGCTTTTGAACTATGGTGTTGGAGAAGACTCTTGAAAGTTCCTTGTAGGGCAAGAAGATCAACCCAGTCAATCCTGAAGGAAATCAACATGAATATTCACTGGAAGGACTGATCCTGAAGCTGAAACTCTGATACTTTGGCCACCTAATGAGAACAGAGGACTCATTGGAAAGACCCTGATGCTGGGAAACATGGAAGGAAAAGGGAGAAGAGGATGACAGAAAACAAGATGGATAGATAGCATCATTGAAACAATGAACATGAAGTCAAAGGTAAACTCCAGTCAAAAATGAAAATGTTCCTATTAATAGTATGTAAAACATCTTTATCTTTGATATTATTCATTTTCTGGCTAGTGGCTTGTGTAGCTTAGAAAGTCTTATTTAAACTAGACCATCAGCTTCTTCCTGTTCTTCACCAACAACTATATTTCCTGTTATTTTAATTTGATAAGATGTATTTCACTTCCTGAAAAGGTTGTCAAGCTTTCTTAGACAAACATGCCTAGACCTGCCTAGCCACACCCCCATCCCTCCTATCCTTCACCATGATCTCCTGTCTTTACAGTCTTGTTTAGGCTAGCAGATTCTCCTGAGAGATTCTCCTGAGAGAGAGAGAGAGAGAGAGAGAGAGCGAGAGAGAGAGAGAGAGAGGGGGGGGGGTCACGACGCACTATATGAAAAAAATAAGGTACAAAGGAACATTTGTGAAAGTTTAGAAGGATACAGATCAATTTCTATTGCTCATTACATGTGAGTAATGGGTTTTAGGCTCCATTTGCACTAGTGCCACTTGTCATGCAACTATGGACACATTAGAGCGCATGACAAGTTAAAGACCATTGATTTTAATGGCACCCGTTCCCATCTATGCCACATGAAAATCAGCGACTTTAAAAATGTGCCTGCACTACCTTGATGCGACTTAAATCCAGAGAGTGTAAAGTTGGGTCAAAGCTGCACTCAAAGTCTCACTCTAAATCACACAACTTAAGAGTCACACTAGTGAAAATGTACTAGAGTGCGACTTTGGAGTGCAACTTTGATCCAACTTTACACTCTCTGGATCAAAGTTGCATCAAAAGTTGCATTAAAGTAGCGCAGGTACCTTTTCAAGGTTGTTGATTTTCTAAGTTGCATAGATGGGAATGGGTTGCGTTGAAACTGTATATGTGCCCTCCCGGCACAGCTATACTGTATATGTGCCCCCCCAGCACAGCTAAACTGTATATGTGCCCCCAGCACAGCTATATTGTATATGTGCCCCTCCACCACAGCTATACTGTATATGTGCCCCTCCAGCACAGCTATACTGTATATGTGCCCCCCCCAGCACAGCTATACTGTATATGTCCCCCTCTCCCCCAGCACAGCTATACTGTATATGTGCCCCCCCCCCAGCACAGCTATACTGTATATGTGCCCCCCCAGCACAGCTATACTGTATATGTGCCCCTCCAGCACAGCTATACTGTACATGTGCCCCTCCCACCAGCACAGCTATACTGTATATGTGCCCCCCCTCAGCACAGCTATACTGTATATGTGCCCCTCCCAGCACAGCTATACTGTATATGTGCCCCTCGCAGCTATACTGTATATGTGCTCCTCCCCTAGCACAGCTATATTGTATATGTGCCCCTCCCAGCACAGTTATACTGTATATGTGCCCCCCCAGCACAGCTATATTGTATATGTGCCCCGACAGCACAGCTATACTGTATATGTGCCCCTCAGCACAGCTATACTGTATATGCCCCCCGCAGCACGGCTATACTGTATATGTGCCCCTCCAGCACAGCTATACTGTATATGTGCCCCTCCCACCAGCACAGCTATACTGTATATTTGCCCCTCCCCCTAGCACAGCTATACTGTATATGTCCCCCCCAGCACAGCTATACTGTATATGCCCCCCACAGCACGGCTATACTGTATATGCCCCCCCAGCAAAGGTATACTGTATATGTCCCCCCCAGCACAGCTATACTGTATATGTGCCCCTCCAGCACATCTACATTGTATATGTGCCCCCCCCAGCACAGCTATACTGTATATGTGCCTCCCCAGCACAGCTATACTGTATATACCCCCCCAGCACAGCTATACTGTATATGTGCCCATCCCAGCACAGCTATACTGTATATGTCCCCCCCAGCATAGCTATACTGTATATGTGCCCCCCAGCACAGCTATACTGTATATGTGCCCCTCCAGCACAGCTATACTGTATATGTGCCCCCCCCCCCCTAGCACAGCTATACTGTATATGTCCCCCCAGCACAGCTATACTGTATATGTGCCCCTCCAGCACAACTATACTGTATATGTGCCCTCCAGCACAGCTATACTGTATATGTGCCCCTCTCACCAGCACAGCTATACTGTATATGTGCCCCTCCCCCTAGCACAGCTATACTGTATAGGTCCCCCCCAGCACAGCTATACTGTATATGTCCCCCCCAGCACAGCTATACTGTATATGTGCCCCTCCAGCACAGCTACATTGTATATGTGCCCCCCCCCCAGCACAGCCATACTGTATATGTGCCCCTCCAACCAGCACAGCTATAATGTATGTATGACCCTCCCCCTAGCACAGCTATACTGTATATGTGCCCCTCCCAGCACAGCTATACTGTATATGTGCCTCCCCAGCACAGCTATACTGTATATGTCCCCCCCAGCACAGCTTTACTGTATATGTGCCCATCCCAGCACAGCTATGCTGTATATGTCCCCCCCCAGCATAGCTATACTGTATATGTCCCCCCCCCCAGCATAGCTATACTGTATATGTCCCCCCCCCCCAGCATAGCTATACTGTACACATGCCCCCCCCCCCCCCCCATGTGAATTATTTCTTAATTTTCTCATGAATTAGGTTGTACAATGCATCCTTACTGATGAGAGAACACTGGGCAGGAACATTGCCTCTCCCTGGAAGTGATGTCACTAGCTTTCAGTAACCACACCCACTTGCTGCTCTTGGACTCAGCAGGAAAGGGAATTGAAGTAATGTGACAGCACTAAATACTGCAAAATAAAGTGAGAAAAAATGGGATTTTTTCATTTTGACACATAAGGCTGAACTCCGCTTACATTAATGAATGCAGGGGCTGTACTTCCGCTTTAAGCTTTAAGCAAGCTCTGGGTCCGCTGGTCACACGCGCGGGGGAGTCCGTGACTGCGTGGGAGTGCGCCTCCGGCGGCGCGGGCTCGCTTCCCAGAGCCTCACATGCTAGTGACGTACCCATAAGTCACTTTGCCTGTGAGGGGCTGACCGCCGCAGTATATGTACTTGCAGCGGTCGGCAAGTGGTTAATATATTGAAGCACATTTGCACTTTATATTTGGATTTGTGATTTTTCCATTATTTATTAATTTTATCACTCAGTCACCTTAACATATTTGCACATATCTATATCACACCGGAAGTCACATATTTATGTATTTATTGTTTCATATATTTATTGTGTATGCGTGAAGTTTACATGTGCTTTTCATAATTTAGGGTGCATATATTTATCTACCTCATACAAGGCTGATTTAACCTTAGGACACAATAAGCCCTAGGATTACCTTCCTTTTATATTGGCAGCGCCACTCACCTCCCTTTATTTTCAATTTACCTACTGTATACTTGTTGTATGGTTTAGAGGTAGGCAGCAGCCATTTACATATAATAATTTGTACGGATAGACTGAATTTTTTTTCCTAAGCGCGGATCCTTTTCTCTCACATTTGTCTTTGTACTCCTCACCTGGTTGCTGACACACATGCTTGACAGACAACCTCTGGATATGACGCTGAGCACGTGCACTCAACTTCTTTGGTCGACCATGCGGAGACCTGTTCTGAGTGGAACTTGTCCTGTTAAACCACTGTATGGTCTTGACCACCATGCTGCAGCTCAGTTTCAGAGTCTTGGCAATCTTCATATATCCTAGGCCATCTTTATGTAGAGCAACAATTCTTTTTTTCAGATCCTCAGAGAGTTCTTTGCCATGAGGTGCCATGTTGAACTTCCAGTGATCAGTATGAGAGAGTGAGAGCAATAACACCAAATTTAACACACCTGCTCCCCATTCACACCTGAGACCTTGTAACACTAATGAGTCACACGACACTGAGGAGGGAAAATGGCTATTTGGGCCCAATTTGGACATTTTCACTTAGGGGTGTACTCACTTTTGTTGCCAGCGCTTTAGACATTAATGGCTGTGTGTTGAATTATTTTGAGGGGACAGCAAATTGACACTGTTATACAAGCTGTACGCTCAATACTTTACATTGTAGCGAAGTGTAATTTCTTCAGTGTTGTCACATGAAAAGGTATAATAAAATACTTACAAAACTGTGAGGGGTGTACTCACTTTTGTGAGATACTGTGTATATATATGTCTTGGGGGTTGCTGGTGCCTCAGAACAGATAGAGTGGGACTTTACGGGCAAGTCAGTTTCTAAGGCTTAAAAGAAACTGTACTACTGAACAAGATTTCCAGAAAGAGGCAAACATCCTCACAGCAAGGTTACTAAGAAGGGGCTACACAAAGATGACTTTGAGAAAAGCGTTTAATAGAGTTAAGAAGCAAGACAGACATAACAATTTATTCAAAAATTAAAACAGACTGAAACCCATTGAACAGGAAAACATAACCAGGATAATAATGAGGTTTACAAATGACCACCAAAAAATAAAGAAGATCATATCAAAAAACTGGCTGATCCTAAAAGAAGACCCCGTGGTAAAATCATTTATACCAGAGAATCCACAGATAACATTCCGTAAAGCAGGGTCAATGAAGCAATCACTGACGCACAGTGAATACAAGGAAACCAGAAAGGATCCCTATAAACAAATGGGCACATTTCCATGTGGAAACTGCTGTTATACAAAAATGTGTTAACACAACTCTCCCAAACGGGGAGCCCTTCAGACCTCGACACTTTGTAAATTGCAGGACGAGAGGAGTCGTCTACCTCATGCGGTGCCAATGCGGGTCCTACTATGTAGGAAAGACCAAACAAGAGTTTGGCAAATGGGTCAATCAACACATCAATAGCATGCAATTGTGCAACTTCTTTGTACCCCTCGGGAGGCATGTTGCCCACTTTCACAAAAACAGAATGCCCAAAGTCACTTTTATAGCACTTGAAAGGATTCATATACCGCATCGTGGGGGGGAATGGAATAAAAGACTGCTTCAGATGGAAATGAGGTGGATTAGACGCCTCTACGCCACAAAACCTCCTAGGCCTAAATGAAAACGAGAGCTTTCGCCCGTTTCTTGAAGACTTTGCCTCTGGCAAGACAGATTAATGACTTATCCATTCATCCTTACCCTTGTATCAATATGATCTCCGCACAAATCCCCCCCATGACCCCATACACATCAGCCCCCCCCCCCCCATTCCAGTGTTGTAAATAAAATGCATATGAGATATATGCTTTATTCCACTGTATTTAAAACACTGCCTTTTTCTACATTAGTGCTCAAGAAACCGATTGTATATGGACATGGCCCTGGAGCAATCCATGGCACTGCCCGGCAATCGGGAATGTCCCTCCCTGACCCACAGCCACCTGTGGTGGTGATATATGCAACTGCTGTTAAAATATTGTGTCATTATTACTTTTGTTTCACAAATTATATTACAAGTATACTATAACCATTGTAATAGTGTTGAATCCACCTTTGTGTGAATGCACACATATATCAACAGAAATGTTTTAGATTTCGTATATTTTGTTTTGTTATTACATGGGGACACACCATGCCTCCGCAGATTGGCCCCGCAATATCCCACAGTCACACCCGGCACGGGAAACCCCTACTTCATAGGGGATTCCTGGGACCAATCAATCCCCTCGGGGAGAAGATGGCCCCTCCCCCCGTGTCGGCGGCCAGAGCGGCGTCACCAGCAACGGGGTTACGACCTGCGCGCGCATCCATTCGGCGCAGGCGCAGATGTCGGTGCCACGTCACGCCGCTATGGAGCCCGCCTACATGCAATGCGCATGCGCGAGGGGCTTCTTAAGGCCGGGGAACGAACAGGCAATCCTCACTCCTCTCCAGCAGAGGGGAGAGGACGGACCTAACCTGCGCTGGCTGAAAGAACACCTCCATCCCATCCTGAAAAACGTAAGTGCTACAGACCTCAAAGCCCTTAATTTTGGAAATAAAATTTTGGCACCTAGTCACGGTAATAAAAGTCACCTTACCTATGTAAAAAACACCATCCTTAAAGTCAAATGAGATGTCGGCACTTATCCTGGTAAAAAACCAGGACACCATAGTCACACCACTCTTGAAGTCACTGTGTACTATATAAACTCTATCCACACAAACCAATTCCTATTACACTTCAGATCAAGAGCCCGGTGGACAAAAAGAGGGGAATATATACCCCAGGACCCCGGTGGCAAGCCCCTCCTACCAGTCAACCTAACTGTAAGTGGAGGAACATATACATATATATAATTCTTGAATCACTCGCATGATTTATCTGAACCCCAGCTTTTAAAGAAACATCATATATTATCTTAGGCCTTGCAGTACACGACTCCCGCTGTGATTGTGAACGGATAGAGGGCTTCTGCGCAGGAACAATGGCTACACCCATGTATGTAATTTTCAAACATTATCAAGATTGTACTGGATATACTTTAGAGGATTTGTTCAATAATCCTTACATTTCATGTTATTCTCATAGACCACAGACTGAGTGACTGAACGCTTTGAGAAAGGCCCATGATAGAGCCGAAACGTGTCAGCAATCTAGGATTTTTTCTGGAATCATTTTCCTTTCCAACATCCATGGGAAAACAGAAAAAATCCATGTTTAAAGTCACCAGATGCACCATTGTCACTGATTCTGTCGAATCATCTTTTTCTTCCTCACACTTGGGCCTCTGCCCCAAGCACAATTCTCACTAAATGCTTACTGTATATATAATACCAATACATATATATATATTGGTATTTATGGATTAAATACTATTCTTTTTATATTTGACTTTTCCTTGATACATATATCATAATTTCCTATGTATACCCATTCACTTGCCCGTAAAGTCCCACTCTGGTTTGAGGCACCAGCAACCCCCAAGACATATACATACAGGGACGGTGGCAGAACCTACTTTAGTACATGTGTTCAAAAGGAAATCCCCCCTACTGTGTGTATATATATATATATATATATATATATACTGTACATATACACACACACACACTCATATGTTTGGGCTTTGGGGTTCACACCTTAATGCAATAGGCTTCGCACACCTCTGGGGCAAGGAGTGAGGAACCAGTCACTCTTCACACTGTGCACACTTCTATCAGATGTAGCAATGGGGTCTCAGTAAGAGTTTCTCTGATCTCTGTTTGAGATTGGGCCCTCTGCAACGCGCCAGGTCTATGGCATACACTTACCTTACCTTGTGGATGATCCACATTCAGTTTTCCACACCAAAGTAAATAAGAATGTTTTGGGTTGAAGTACATTTATTATAACTGCATACAAATCAATAAAAAAATACAGAAACAGCTATTGTACATTTGCTAAATTAACATGTCTGAACAATTCAATATTCTAGACAGATATATTGCTTATAATATATTGCATGATAAACCAAGCTGGAAATGTTAAAACAGGGTCACTATACCCCAAATAATAACCTGGTGTGTGGTTCATATTCGAAAATATTCTTACATTTACACGAAAAACTGTTTCGATTTCCAATCCTTTGAGTTATAACTGTATTTCCAATAAACAGCTGACTTCCTAATCCTATTTAAGATTAAAGAATTTAACAAACAGCCATTCCTCAGCCTAAAATGGACAATACCATTGAGCAGCAGATTGCCATCAGCTGGTAAATCAATTAAAATATATTGTCAGTTTTTTTTAAAGGGATAGAACATGCATTAATCTAAAGATCAGCTATGTTACTGGCATTTTAAAATCCTGCCTGGCTATGTAGGATATCCAGTTAATCCGTTTAAAATGTCCCTTTGTTATACCCATGTTTTTTAGATTACCAAAAGGTAAGGTCAGTCTTGATTATACAAGTAATTGTAAAGTAAAAAGAAAATGCAGAGGCATAAGGAGTATTAGCCAGGACATATTGCAAAGTTGTTATCAGGGAAATTGACTAATCTGTAATGACTGCTATGGTAAATTCTTTATTCACTGGACTGAGGCAATAGTGCATTTAGCACTGTGTGATGCATATAATTCCTCTAGTGTCACCATTTAGCTGGATAAATTGAAAACTAGATCACTTGGCACTATTAACAGTTGGATGTCCAGCCTTGTTGCCTGGATACAGCCCCTGTCCATTATTTGGCCTCTATACAAAGGATAAGCATAAACAGATTGGAGAGGGATATACGTATCTCTTCTTTCACTTCAGCATGACAAACTACAAATTCGCCATATCATAGCTGTCAGCATAGAAAATGAAAATATCAATATCTTAGAAAGTATGCTTCCATCTGTTATGCTGTGTTTGCCAAATACTTTTTCCTAGTAAAATGATATGCTGCGTTAGCTGAAGTGGGTTTGTTTGGGGTAAGGTAACATTTCTCTCTTTAAAAGAAGAAGTTTTTGTTTTGCCCCTTGGAAGTTTACCAATTCCGTGTGCACTAAGCAATATCTAAAGGAAAAATAAAAGTTCAGAACATATCTGAGTTATCCTTAGCAAGCAATAACTAAAAATATGATTTGTTTCTCTAGGGTAAATTGAGCTGTGTTGAAATGTAGCCATTGCAAACGAATGCCCATATCGCCAACTGTAATTTGATCTGGAATATTTTTTTATCATGGGATAAATTGCTTGCCAAAGGAAGTTTTTGTGCTTGGTATACTAATAAACCTAAGATGTTACCAAGCAAAAAGAAAAAGGTTCAACTAAATAAATATGGATAATTCTTAAGAGCAGTAATCCACAGCAGCCCAGAATTCACTAAGTTGAATTTAGACTAGTACAAAAAGTTTGACTGGTTGATAAAATTACTAAACTTAAAGCAAAACTTCACTCAAAAAGGTGAAGTTCCGCTTTTCCACCTCCTTCTCTATCACTTTTGGTTCATGTATTTTTTTTTTCCTATCTTATAGGAGGTGAGGGACATGTGAAAGGTCCAAAATTAGATATTTTCCTTTGCTTTACATAAATAAACCACTTTAACCACTTCAGCTCCAAAGGTTTTACCCCCTTCATGATCAGGCCATTTTTTGCTATTTGGACCTGTGCTATTTTAACTGACAAATGCATTGTCATGCAATGCTGTACACAAACAAAATAGATTTTTTAAACAAATAAACCTTTCTTTTTGGTGGTATTTGATCACCTCTGGGGTTTTTTATTTTTTATTATATAAACAAAAAAAGATCAACAGTTTTGAAGAAAACATTTTTTTTTTATTTTCTGCTATAAAACATATCCAATAAAAAAAATGTAAAAACATCAATTCACTTAATACATTTTGGCCAAAATGTATTCTGCTACATGTCTTTGGTAAAAAAATAAAAATCCCAATGAGTGTTTATTGGTTGGTTTATGTGAAAGTTTTAGTGTCTATAAACTATAGGATATTTACTGGAATTTATTTTTATTTTTTTATACTAGTAATGACGATAAGTGACTTATAACAGGGCTGCAATAGTGCAATGGGCAGTCTGACACTATCTGATGCTGGGGGGAACTAAGTGCTACTGACATCACCAGTGCCTTCCTTAGTGATCCGTGCTAATAATATGCACTGTCACTGTACTAATGACACTGGGCAGGAAGGGGTTAACATCTAGGGCAATCAAGCGGTTTAATATGTGCCTAACAAGTGTTTATGTGTGTAATGTGTGCTGCTTTTACTGGGGATCTTGTTGTTTTCATTCCCTGCTTAGCAGGAAAAGAAAAAGCAATGAGATTCCCTGCCATTGACCACAACTCTGTGATTTTTACACTCACAGAGCTGTGTTCGGGGAAGATCAGAGCCAAGGTTCTGGCGTCAATTATTGGCTGGGACCCAGTGATCGGCAAGTGCTGGGCCGAATCACAGCATAGCTGGGCCGGTACATGCCTGTGCATGCCCCCTATATGGAAAAGCAGAATAACATATATACGTGATTCTACGCAGCAGGCCCACAATGAAGCAGTACAGCTACAGTGCATGGTCAGCAAGTGGTTAATAATTATTTCACAGTAAAACATATATTATTAATATAATGTTCTCCATAGAAGAAAAAAAAGGATCATATCATATATCATAGGATATATCACAAACATGATACCTTTTATTAAAATATAGAAAAGCAGCAAGATTATCTTTATTTTTTTCTTCAAACAGAATGTTCATAAATAATACACACTTTATAAGTAATTTGCACTTTAGATATAATATATACAAAAAATAATGGAGGCACCAAATGGGGTGTCTCTGTAGCAGTTAAGAAAAAGCTCAACCCTAGAAGATCATATTCTAGACCTAGTACTGACTAATGGGGATCAGTTATCTGATGTTGAGGTGGGAGAAAATTTATTAGCAAGTATAGAAATTGTCCAGTTTTAAAAATCCTAAAAAAAGTAGTAGTAGCAGGACACTGAATTACTGATGAAATAAACTGATGTATAAATGGTATGTATTTTCTAAAAGTAGAGTCCCTGGAGAATAAAATGGTGGTGCTTCTAATTTTATATGTCATGTGATATTAGCACAACTTTTCAGTAGAAAATACACTTTAATTTTAGTGCACACCAACACTATATATATATATATATATATATATATATATATATATATATACAGCAATATATAACCATTTATTTTTGGTAGAATATAAAATATTAGGTTGTTCCAATACCCAACGTATTAATACTGTGTGCATCTGTGAAATAACGATAAACGTTTGTACTCCAAATTTTTCACAGACAACAGTTTCAAAGCACTCACAGGCCATCAGGTCAGGATTATCACTAATATATCATGTGCAGCAATATGTATCATGTGTAGTGAAATCAATGTTTTCTTACTTTGGTGCCCCAAGGTGTGTGTTTATATATGAATGTGCATGTACATGTTTTTTTTTTTTTTGAGGGGGGAGGGGGGTGGTTTGGTGTACCTGCTTGGGTGTACCTTTTAATTTATCCTTTGTTCACTTAATTTTATTGCTATCACACTGGGGACCTATAATCCCTCATATCAGAATACGTTTACTTTGACAGATTTTCTTTATTGAGACATCAGGAGTCTATTAGGACCTCCAATGCACAAATCCCTCTAATCATCACTACTAGCACAAATCCACCATCCCCCCTCTTAACACAACCCTCCACACAATTTTTTTTTTTTTTTTAGGGGCGTGGTTTGATGTACCTGCTTGGGTGCACCTCTTTTTTTTATCCTCTTTTATCCATATACCCTCACAAGCACAAATCCCCCTAATCTTTCTTCCTACTACCACAAATCACCCATGTCCCCTCCTAACAAACCCCCCCCCCGTAATTTTTTTTGGGGGGGGGTTTGGTCTACCTGCTTGGGTGTACCTCTAATTGTTTATCCTTTTTTTCACTTAATTTTATTGCTATAACACTGGGGACTAATAGCCCCTCATATGAGAACATGTTTACGTTGACAGATTTTATTTATTGAGACATCAGGAGTCTATTAGGAACCCCAATGTCTCCCTGCTCTCCACTAAAGCGAAAAGAGTACAAATTGCCCCAGTCACCAGGGAAAGTGACAGGAGAAACCCAAAGTAATGAAACCTTTATTGGTTTCAGGTTTTTACTAGTTAGGGTCTACCAAGCAACACCTGCTATATATGTCCCAGGCCCACAGGTGGCACAGCGGGAAGCATGGCAAAGGGGTCACATGGGGGCTATGAATGTACCAGGGGTCTGTGGAATAACTGCAGAGTGGAACTGGCAACTGTAGAGTCCCACCTGATCACTTCCACCTCAAAGTAGACAGTTCGCTTGTTAGATGTTTACACACTCTTCACTGCTACAGTCAGTGCTGGGACAAGGCAATCTAGTGCCTAAAGCGGGGATATCAAACTGCCCCCCCTTCCCAAAAAAAAAAATCAAGCACTACGCTAACCCTCTAAAAATATATTTCCTTTGCAAGCCAAAATTCGTTCCAAACAAAGATTCACACTCCTTCTTGTACAAATCCCCCTACCTGCTGGAATCCCCCCTCCCAGCATAAATATTTGACCCCCATGTCCTCTCCCAGCTGCAATCATTACACTCCCAAATCTATTCTTCAAGCACAACCCTCCCTCTCCAAAAATCACCCATTCTAGCACAAATCTACTATCCCTCAACATTTCCCTCCTCGCACAAATCCTCCCCCACCACAAATTCCCTTCCAATATGCCCCCACAAGCACAAATCCCCCTAATTATCCCTACTAGCACAAATCCCCCACCCGCCCCCTCCTAACACAACCCCCCCCCACACACACACACACAAATCCCCCTTTCTAACATAAATTATCTCGACAAAAAGGTTCCCTTCTTAGCACAAATCCTCCCTCCCCAATTTCCCCATGAGCACAAATCCACCCAAAACCCCTTTTCTAACACCACTCTCCCCCTTCCTAACACGTATCTTCCCCCCAAAAAATCCCTTCTTAGCACAAAGTCCCTCCCCTAAATCCCCCCTCCTAGCCAAAAACATCCCTCCCCCAATTTCCCCATGAGCACAAATCCTCCTCCCAGCACAAATCCACCCGAAACCCCTTTCCCTACACAAATTCCCCCCCTCCCAACAAGAAAAAAATTACCTTTCTAGCACAAAACCTCTCACCACAAATCCCCTAAATCCTGCCTCCAAGTGCAAATCCTACAACCCCCCAATTTTCCCATGAGCACAAATCCTTCCCTCAACACAAATTCCCCCTCCTAAGACAAAAATCCCCCCCCCCCCCCATTTTCCCTCCCAACACAAATCCCCCCAAACAAAAATATTTCCCTTACCAGCACAAATGCCTCCAAACCACCTGTCCTAGCAACCCTCTCTAAAACACCCCCCTACACAACCCCCCCCCTCCCCGAATACCCCCCTCATAGCACATGCTCATCCCCCCTTCCTCTAAACCTCTAACTAATCCACATCTTCTCCCTCCCTCCTAGCACACTCCCATCCCCAGTTCTTACTTTGCCCCCCTCCCATATCCCCAGAGCAATTACCCCCTCCACACACAGACCTTGGAAGCAGTGCAGCAGTGGCAGTGTCTGTGCGCATCGCCCCCCTCCCCAAGACTCCCCCTCACCTTTGCACATTCGGGTTTAGGAGGAGCCTAGGGCAAGAGGACTTAACACTTCTACCAGGCAGATGGTGGGAAGAAATGCTGGCTGCTACATGGGACTGTGTCTGGAGACACATGACTGTCAGATCTGGACTTTACAGGTTTGCAAACCTGCACAGTCCCTATCTAAATGTCCCAATGCAGAAACAAATAGCATCATCAGGATTGAGGAGGAAGAGCTGGAGTGGAGAGACAACACCTCCTCCTGGCTCTCTTTTGCTTTCTAAATTCTGCTTGTGACATCCCGCACTGAGCTGACAGGAGTAGTGATGCTGCTTTTCACTACTCCTGTCAGTTTCTAGTGGTAGGAATTCTCCGCAGGGTGCCCCAGCAACCAAACATGATACCATATCAAGGGGCAGCCGTCCCTTTTGCCAACTCTTTGTCCCGGTCCTGGCTATAGCGTGTGTGTAACCCCCATCTTTCTCCACTGCCATATGAAAGGGGTTAAAATAAAACTGCATTCCCTAAACAAGGTAAAGCAGCACATTCTATTCCTTCAAAAAGCAAATAAGTTTCCCTGGCTCCATTCAACTGCAGGAAATAAACACCTAGAAGAAAATGCAAAGTACTTCCAGGCATAGAGGAGCATCCTATGCAATGCACTGGGCCAATCACTTAGCAGCATCTCTGCCACATAGAGAAAGTCCCCATCCCTGTGTCAGCTGTAAATTAAAGTGATTGTAAAGGAAGATGTTTTCTTTGAAATTATAGGATTAAGTAATACAGAATATAATGTAAATTAGGCCTATGTGGGAAAATACAAAAAAGGAAAACATAAGATAATTAAAACATAGTTAAGCCAAGAAGTGGTAATGATAATGTTTGAGCCCCATTACAGCTGTACCATCCCTGAAGTTATG
The DNA here is from genome assembly GCF_965119305.1 of Pelophylax lessonae. NCBI lineage: Eukaryota > Metazoa > Chordata > Amphibia > Anura > Ranidae > Pelophylax > Pelophylax lessonae. Next base: position 647,459,427 of record NC_138768.1, read on the forward strand.
CTACAGGAAAAATATTTATATACTATTGTCAAAAATTATTAACAGTTAAAACCTAGAGTAAATCCAATATACCATAATGCATATTATATCTAAATTTAGGCTTGTTAAAAGGCAAATAAGTCTTTTGGAGAAATGTTTATTCCTCAAGTTATGCCTCTGGCTTAACACAAGCAGCTTTAAAAACCAGAAATCCTTTCTTGGCCTTTGCACAGACTGTACTATTCAGGAACGCTGACAACAGAACCGATACAACAGCAGTTCATTCTTTTCTACTCAGTGGGAGCATTTCCTAAATCTCTTTGACATTTATCATTTTCTAAGCCCTGGTCAAAGTGCACAGGGAAAAAAGATCGAGGTACTATGCTTGAAGTCAGGAAAACATAGTCTTGTTCAGCAAAGGGTGAAAGACCTCTGAACCCAATTTTTAAAGGTTGCAGCTACTACAACAGAAGGGAGGAAATTCCAAAGATTTATATATTTTCAAGGAGTTAACACGAAGGTTTGGAAAATAGAGATTTTTTTTTTTTCAGTGCAACAACAGATACTGGCCTGATACAATTTATACAATAGAAGACTATAGGAATCATAGAGCAATTCAGAAAAAGGGATGATATAGGTGTCAAGGTTAATGACCAACATGGACTTATAGATATTGCAGACATTAAACGGTTTAAAAAGAAACCTATCAGAATAGAAATATGGGAAATGCCTTTAGTTTGTAAGTTGTATGAACTGTCATCCTTAACTGCTGTTCGCTGTGTTAGCGAATAATTAACCTAGAATAAACATATGTTTATCAGAGAAGGCAGATACATTATTTATATTCTGAAAAGTTCCATTAAAAAAGTGATAATCATGATAGGACAACTACCACTTGCTTGTGGTGGATTTGTAACTTTTTTTAAGCAGCCATTAGATTTACACAGCTTTGACAGACAGCACAACCTACCTGACTACCTGACCTTTGCTCCTGCAGTTAGCTGTGCAGCTTTGTTACCTCCCTACCCCTAGATAGATGAGGACAAGGAGAGCAGCATTGTACTGATGATGTTATTTCTTTCCTTTGTTCTCTGTCAGTATATTCCTTGTCAGGACACATATGGCGCTTTTCCACTGCATGGAACGGATCGGTTTGGCGCTTTTCCACCTCATGGTACCGCATGGTTAGAACAGTTCGGTATGGTTTGGTACAGGGGCGCTTTTCCACTACATGGTATGGCTCGGTACGGCTCGCTTAAACAGTACCACCTCGGTTGGGGTTCCAAGCGGGCCGTACCTATACCATATCCCACAATCCTTTGCATGCAGCCTTGATTGTTTGTCACTACTAGGCACTGATTGGTCAGAGAATCGTTGTAATCTCACACATTTACAACTCTAGTGGAAAAGCAAACTGAGCCGAGTAGAGCCTATACAGTGCTGAAACGTGCCGACTTGTACCACGCAGTGGAAAAGCAAACTGAGCCAAGCAGGGCCAAGCAATGCCGAGTGGAGCCGAGTCCGTACTTGCAGTGGAAAAGTGCCAATATAGTACTATCAGTACTGATCCTTTCTCTCCCAGTCTTAAGCCGGGTACACATGGCCCAATGTTGGGAGACAGTTGTCGGTTCAAAAAAAAATGTCTGACATTTGGCCGGTGTGTATGTCAGTCTGTCTGACAGAAGCCGGCAAATGCTGGAAAACCAGCATCTGGCAAACTCCTGATCAGCCCTCCCAGCCAGTGGCAGAGGGCGCTGATCGGTGTGTTCTTGCGGGGGGGGGGGCCGTCCCACTGTCAGAACACAATATCTCAACGGTGGAGATCGCTATAATAACTTTGCATAGTTAGTATAGTGGCTCTGTCCAGAGCTGACAGTTTTTTTTTTTTGTTCAACCCGCTGTTTGTGTACCAGGCTTAAGGGCATTACAAGAGGTTGCTATCAAGACAGGTTGCGATACTTTGATGACATTAAAAATTATAATAATCATTTTTAATAAACGCATCACTGGATTAGGGCCTGTACATGTCAGCCTGATCCGCTGTGGGCCAATCATCAAGAAATAAAAAACATTAATTCTCGATGTAAGAACTAATAGAAGAAAAAGAACAGGATTAAGAAAATAAGAAATTGAAATAAAAATACATCCATGCCCACGTATGAAATACAATTAAAAAAGTGTAATTAAAAAATACTGTTGCTGCTCAAAGAACCAAACAGATGTTTTTCTCGTGGCCTACATACAAGATTTAATCTGTAATCAATTGTTGTAGTTTAATTTTTGTGTAACAATTCCACTTGCTTCACCGCAAACTCTGATTGCCCACACTTTGATAAATGAATGTACTATTATACATGGCCTGCTTACCCACCCACAACAGCAAACTTCTAGCTGTGCAGAAAGTCATTCATTAGTGGCGACATTTCCACCACTACTAATGAATGACAGCTTTCTCCTCATAGCTGTTGTTGCTAGGAATTATCCCAGCCACCTGGGTCCTAGCAACCAAGGATGCATTCCTTGTCCTGTTCAACTAAATGTAAACAGTGAGGCAAGAGATGACTGACATCATTAACCAAATAGGACCCTGGTAACCACTATCATGCTGTAAATGACAGCATTGAAGCGTTACTATTATTCACGGTGAGAGGATTGGCAGGAAAGGATCAATGTGGGACATTTCATTTGCAAGGAATTGTAGGACATAATCAGTAACCAGGGGTACTATGTACCCTTTTCTCACACACAAAGAGGGGGAATGTCTGGGTGCCCACTTATTTTAAAAGGGACTTTAATATTTTGATATGTTTCCTTACAGACTCCCACATTCACTAGGTTAGGGATGTGGGGATGAGGCCCTGGCCCTCACCAACATGAGGGCAGGGTGTTTGGCTACATGCTCTCTCCCCTTTCCTGGTCAACCAGTCTGCAATTTTGCCTAAACATTCAATGAACATAAAACTTTTCAATGAAGGAATGCATTAAGAGAAAATGTTTAGGCTTTAAAAACACTTTAAGGCACAGGATGTGACTTCAATTGGTGCTAAAATATTACAGAAGTTACTGAGCAAGAGCGATTGCCAGCACCATTATTTTTTATGATTTTCAGATGCTATGGACGTTTTTAGTTGGAAAGTGTTATGGCATGTTTTAGGAAGCAGAGCTTACACTCTAAAGTTAAATAACTACTGGCTTTGAACCTAGATTTCCATGTGTCTTACTGAAGCAGCTTCATAATGTGCTAAATCTCGACAGACCCAATAGCTGGATGCAAAAGGAAAGAATGATCTTCCAGGCAGTACCTACAGAAAAACTTCATAGATGGATAGTAGTGCTCTTCTTTAACCCATTCTAAAGGGACGTACATATGGTCCGAATGTCAGCCGGCATCGGCCAGATCAATAGAAACCGCCTGACATTCAGCTTCTGTCGAAGGGGCATGACCGAAAAAGCTCTGCTGACCGGGGTGTCCTGGCGGGGGGGGGGGGGGGGGGCCTTGGCAGAACACAATAGCTCAGCAGGGGGATATTGCTGTACTAACACCGGATGGTTCGTACAGCGGCTCCTCAGTTTTTTCATTCAGCCCGCTGGATTAAACTAAAAGAAATTGTTAGTGTGTATTAGGCTTAACTGTAGGCATTTTGGTCTGTTTTCAATAATGTAACAGAAAGTGATTTAAAATAAATAAAATATCAACTCTACTGTACATAACAATAAACTAATGTATGCAGCATGTATAAACTATAGCAATGGATGGACTGCTTGTGCTATTTGTCAAGTCAAAAGCACTTGGCGTGTTCCAATAAAAATTTGTGTCTTTTCAGGAAATGTTCTCTTTTGTTGGCACAACTTCCAGTAGAATCTGCAGCAGCATAATGACTCGGCCTATAAAAAATAAAAATAATAATGGTAAGTGGAAGATATTGAAGGGAGGAGCTTCTCTGAGGATTTATTACATCAGTATTCATCATCTGCTAAAGCTTTTACCTGTCATAACACAATATACATAATGCATTTTTATTTTACATGGCATCTCTCTGTGACATTCCCCATCCCCAGCATGCTTTATCCCAATAACAAGGAAGGTCAAATCAATGGTCTCACTGCAAATGACTACAAACGAAATAGAAAAATCAAAGATTGATGCTAAGAGAAGGTTTCGGAAATTTATTAGGCTTAAAGCCCTAGACATTAGATTACAACATTAGCATAATGATAAATGCTTTTCCACAAGGAAAAAAAAAACCTCATATATTGTACTAAAAGCTACAAAAACTGGAGTAATAATTACAGTTAGGCATAAGTAAAAAAATATGGTAGCAAATGGTGAGGACATAAGAGGAAAATATTATAAATGGAAAATGTTGCATTATGTTACATTTTTATGCTATGGGTTAACTTCATTTAGCATATTCATATTGCTATTTGCACTGCATTTTCTGAGGTCCATAGGAAATGTATTGTTTTTATTTTTCTTGGCTTTCTTTTTTTTTTTTTTTTCTCAACAACAAGATCACTAATTTCAAATTGCTCATACTCTTTACATGGATAGTAATTGGATGAAAAAAAAAATGGCAGCATTTTTCATTTCAAATGATGGTCTGTTACTAACTAGCACCTTGTTTAAATTTTGAGTCAAATCATTAGTGTTTTGATTTAAAATTTGATACAGCTAATTAAACATTTATCTACAGTTAATATCCTAAGGGTGCTTTTGTGGGTGTGTGAACTGAGTCTCTATTCTGTGACAAATCTGGAAAAATGTGTGAAGCAACTGGTACTGGAAGCATCTACATCAGTCTTTCTCAACCTTTTCAACACAGAGGAACCCTTGAAATAAATTTCTGGTCTTGGGGAACCCCTGCTAAAAATTAAAAGTCTACAACTCCTGACACATTAGTGTGACAGTCAGTGGGAAGAATGCTCCTTACTCTTGTCATCATTGGGAAGAAAAACCCCCTTACAGATAGCTAAAAGGAAAATTGTTGTCATTGGAAACTTATCTGAGAGGTAGAAATTTCCCATTGCTCAAGGAACCCCTACCAACCTCAGGAGGAATCCTAGGGTTCCACTGAACCCTGGTTGAGAAACCCTGATCTACATGTTCAAGTTCTTCAATTAAACCGGCTATAGATGGATTGAAATTCATCTGGTTCTATCAACATTTGTACAACCAGCCTGTTGGAAAATGTTCTCTTGATCAGTGCTGCTGAAGTCTCCCCACTGTCAGAAAACAGTGGCTCAGCAGAAAGGATTACCCCAACTACATTGATTGTGTGGATATACAGTATTCACAGGGGGTAGCATACCTCAAATATTATGTCCATGCATATATGCCGCAGCATACGAAGTGAGCCCAGGAGCAGCTCCTCTATAAGATGCCTCTACCAGGCACCGCCCGTCCGGTCCGGTCACCGAAACATGACGGCGCAAGGTCCAACATTCCAGCATGCACGTTGCTATCTCTGAGGCCGAGAGAAGGCCAGGTGGCAGTTCACAGGATACTCATAGTGACAGAAGCTGTCAGCCAGTGACAAAGGAGGAATCGGAAGGCAAAGGCAGCCATCAAACAAGGCCTGCAAGCAAGGGGGAGGAGAGCAGAAGAGCCCTGTAATGGAAGTACATACCTTTAAACCACTTCTGTGATCTGTTTCAGGCCCTGGCCCTCTATCCCACCTGTCTCTGGCCTACATTCCATCACACTAGGCTCTCCAACAAGCAAATCCTCCCCTTTTTAGTTATCTTATGCACCACTGTTTATACATTTCGTGGTGTGCATGTATTCTGAAATATAAATGCCTTTTCAATCACCTATTTATTATTCCACATGTTGGATATAATTTAAACGTTACGATATTTATAATAATTACTTTTCGATTTTTTTGGTTGTACTGTGGTTATTTGGTTTGACTTGTTATTTATGGTGATTTTGTATTATGCAATGTTCTAATAGTGCTGCCTTGTGTATGCTTTTTATCCTGTGGTCCAGTGGATGGCGGTTTGGGCGTTTCTGTTTAGGGCAGGCATGCGACTTTCGTCAGTGGGGGTATTACAGGGCTCTCCTGCTCTCCTCCCCCTTGCTTGCAGGCCTTGTTTGATGGCTGCCTTTGCCTTCTGGTTCCTCCTCTGGCACTGGCTGGTGGCTTCCGTCACTATGGGTATCCTGTGAACTGCCACCTGGCCTTCTCTTGGCCTCAGAGATAGGAATGCGCATGCGCCAGGTTGGCGCATGCGTGCTCAAACGTCGGACCTCGTGCCATCATGTTCCAGTTATCGGATCGGATGGGTGGTGCCTGGTAGAGGAGCCTTATAGAGGAGCTGCTCCTGGGCTCACTTTGTATGCTGCAGCATATATGCATGGACGTAATATTTGAGGTATGCTACCCCCAGTGAATATTAATAAATTTAAAAAAATTTCCGCGCTAATGTGATGAGTGAAAGAATGATAAATGTCAGCAGCCAACACAAAATCAACCAACAATGACTCAAATTAATAATAAAACGTAAAAGTTTCGCGCTAGAAGTATAAATGAATCACATCAAATGATATATAGTGTCTAAATGAATAAAAAACTAATAATCACAATGATGTGGATATAGGAAAAAGGTAAAAACAAGTGTAGTGTCCAAATGAATAAGTCCCAAAAAATGATGTGAAGTCAAATCATAAATCCGCATGCACAATAATCCAAGGAGGGGAGGGTTTTTCCCGTGACACCAAGGGTATGTGAAGGAAAAGGAGCACCTCTGTGATGGGGTAAGTAAGGCAGCTTACCAGATTTCTATGGCTGCTCAACTTAATGAGTCAGCCTCTCCCAGCTATTAATCAAGACCACTGAAGATCTGATGTTGCGTGGATACTTATTCACTTCAAATGGACCACCTCTCAATATGCGTGAAGGGATCAGTACAGGGTAAACACTCCTCAATATTTTTCATCGGTCATAAATGAATATGTAAGGAAAAAGAAAGCGAAGCCCATAGCGTGATCCCGTTTAAAAATTACAATCTTGTTTATTAAAAAATGGTACTCACAATGTAGCATAAATAGACAGGCTTGTCAAATGGTTGTACAAGGGATGGAAGTGCGGCGTCCAGCAGACTGTCCCAGGCAACAAAAATGGTAGAGGCCGGCGAAAGTTTCAAGGGGCGTGTGGACGTTGCGTCTGGAGTCACCAACGTTTCGTCTCAATAGACTTCGTCTGGGCGTGACCCCAGACGCAACTCACACGCCTAAGTACCCCCATGTCTCAGCTCACTGGCCGTGAGGTCCGCCGCAGTATGTTCACAATTGGCTATGGCGATGAGCGTCTACCAATCCGCAGTCGGCGGAAGCGACGCTCGTCAGCCAATCCGGTGTCTGCATTTCCGCAATTGGTTGTGGCGACGAGCGTCTACCAATCCGCAATAAGCGGAAGCAACGCCCGTCTGCCAATCCGGTGTCAGCGGAAGTGACGTTCGTCGCCCCCAGCGGAAGTGACATAACGCCCGCCAGCCAATCCAATGCCGGCGGAAGTGACGCTCGCCACCTCCGGCGGAGTACCATGGTAACACCAGCGGAGGCCACATGACCAGGCAGCGGAGGAAGTGGACAACATATGACACATCGCTCCTCCCGTTATTGATATTAGCAAGGGAGTGAGCTTTTGAGAGACATCATATCAATATTTTCATCTTTAATGCCCGCAATGTTGATTTCTCTTAAAATAGAACAACATAAATGTGCGATACTGGTGATACCCATAATGGGGAGTCCGCACATCAGTTGTTCATGAGGGGCACCAGCAGCGGGAATTGTATGCATTATTGCAAGAGAACAGACATAGAAGAATTTATATAATTGCAATAAATTTAAAACAATCTCATAATAAATGATTATAATGAGATTTTAGGGCAGTGTGTCTATTTCATCCTAGCTGTAAAAAACGCCATCTAGTGGCCAAAAAATAGTGTGACATTTAAACACCTATAAAGTATATGTGAATACACTAAAAACATGTGACAAAAAACTAAAAAAGGAATATTTAAAGTGTTCACGAAAGTGAGAAAAATATATATATGGGGATGACCCCGTATACTAAAAACAATATCTATAAAAGATAAATAAAAAGTGAAATATAAAAAAGATCAGTGACGATCACACATGAACCATATAAAGTGCTAGGCAAAAAATGGCCAATGACGGCCTTATCTAAATATATATAGTGATAATTTATGAAAAATATACAGCAAGATGTATGTCACAATAAAAGTAATATATAGATACACTACCACAAAGATCTCATAACAAAAAATTCCATACATAAAAACATGAAAATTTAGACAAATTTAAAAGGATAAAATATGTTAAAATCAACTATTATTGATAAAAGCATTTACATCCCATTCCACATTTAACCCATAGGGAGTGTAAGTTTTAAGGATATAGATCCAGCGAGTCTCCATTTTTGATATTTCTCGTCTTGCATTGGATCCCCTCCAATGAGGTGAAAACTTGTCTATCCCTATGAATAGTGTATTTTTAGGGTTATTGTGGTGACACTGGTCATAGTGTTTTGATACACTATGGCCTGGGAAGCCCTTCCTAATATTGCCTGCATGTTCTCCCAGCCTAACCTGCAAACAAGTGAATATTGTTCTATTTAGGCTCAGTTTTTACTTTTTCACTGATCCTTTATTATGAGATTCTTTGTTTTATTTTATTTTGTCTTGTTTGTTACTACAGATTATCCTGTCTATTTTGGAGGATCATCCATCATTTTCCTAAGGAGTGTACTTATTTCATTTTGAACCACAAAGGCCATTAATCAGCATATATTGGTTTCTATCCTTGGTTTTGCTCTAGAGACCTCTAATGTATGCTGGAAGTTGTCTCTTACAATCTCCATAAGCTACATGCATTCTATGCTTCCTATTGGTGTTTATCTATTATAACTTGGCTACCTTTTACGTTCATCCACCCTGCAGTATCTCTCAATCACCCACCTGATTTTTCACGGTAGGTTATTTATCTATACCGAGAATATATATTAAAAATATTTTTTTTTTTTTTTTTTATCATTGCTATAATCCCTCTCTATGTTTACTGCTTGTGTAGTCCCAGTGGAGCCACTTGCCCCTCTCTAGGGCTGCCTCCATGCCAGCTTGGGAGGCATTGCCTTGCTGCCTGTCTTCATTGGCTGGGTGAGCACTGTTTTATATGAAAGGTAACATTATTGTTCATTATCACTAAGATTTGTCTTATCTCTTGGTCCTTATGGACAAATTTTCACAGTTTGGTTCTGTTAATAAATCTGCACATCTGTATATATTTTACCCATACTGTATATTTCTCTTCTCTATTCTTAGTCTCTTTCCCATTCCCCTGAGGAAGCGGTTTCTGCGAAACATGTTGGGAATTCCTGGGAATGTTTAGTCTTTCACTAGTCTACACCTGGAGGACACCACAGAGGGATTACCTCCCCTCTGAGTTGTATATGACACATGTTGATTTTAATGCATCTTACTGTATTCATCTTGATGTGCTTGATGGAAAAATGTATTTTTTTCTTTTTTCTTTTGTACACAGTTTATTCTGTATGTAATACAATTTTGATATTTTTATATGTATGCTCTCTGGTCTGACTACCTGTCAGGGAACAGTACCATTAAAATCCCCCTTCTTTCTTTGCTGCCCCTAGTTTTACATTGTTTTCTGTATATTTGGGATGTAGGTACTCTTTTTCTTCTATATATTATTATTGCCTGAAGCTCGCTCTATTTGCTAAGAATAACATGTGATGATATACACAAGCATAAAAGATCAAATGGCATACAAAAATAATCACTAACACTTAGGGGCAAGTGAGTGTCTAACACAACACATGAATAGAAAGCATAAAGACCAACAGCTACCACGTGAATGACTGGTGTATTTCTAGGTTCCCACCTCCTGTCTTCAGAGCATTTGGTTTGGTAAGGGCCCCACCTCCTGTCATCAGAGCATTTGGTTTGGTAAGGGACCCACCTCCTATCATCAGAGCATTTGGTTTGGTAAGGGACCCACCTCCTATCATCAGAGCATTTGGTTTAGTAAGGGCCCCACCTCCTGTCATTAGAACATTTGGGGTGGTGAACACTCTCCACCCCATCAGTGTTGGTGATTATTTTTCTATGGTATTTGTTTTTTTATTCTTGTGAGACTCATTGCATTTTATTCTTAACAAATATCACTATAAACTTCACAAGGTCAGTGTGCTGTGTGTTTTTCTTATGTTTATGCATTACACCAGAGAACCCCATCTGTTACGAGAGATGTGGGACGGTCCAGCGGGACGCTTCTGATCGTACCTTAAGCTCCCTGGGATTATTATGACAGGGATAAAAGAACATAATGGAAATAGTTGATTATATCATGTAAATGTGTGCATGGAAATAAGATAAAGATTAAAATTTCCAGCTGATAAATTAATAAGGATGACTGGTGCAATAAATATACTGTACATGCTTGTGGTAAACAAGCATTCAGGGTTAGAAACTGTACAATTATTTATGATGCTGATCTCATCTCTAGAGGATAATAGCAATCTTGTTAAAAATCCAGATGACCAATTATTTTTGAAGATTTGATCATCTGGAAGTGTGTGTACAGGTTACAGAATGCCCATACACAAGGACTTGATATTCACCTGGGAAAGGCAACAATTATCTCATGTCTACTGACACAAACGCAGGCTGAGTATTGGCCTGGTTAGGTCATTGTAGATTTACACTTGCAATAACTCACAACTATAATGGGAAGATAGCAATAACCTGTAAGCTTTTATATTCCTCAAGCTGGTGAAAATTCTTATTTATGTGTGTAGCGGGGTCTTCCATTATACAAGTTCTAAAAGACTGCTGCTTGACATTTGAGAGGAACTCGGCTCCATCTAGTGGCCAAAAGGACACATTGCAGCGGCTATGGAATGTCTTTTGATGTTATTTTCCTTTCAGGAAGTTGAGCAGTCTTCATCGCCCATAGTGCTTTGAGAATACCAGGGTGCACTGCTGCACCGCACAGCCTTCTGGGGGAAGCTTTATAAAGGAAGGGAGGAGCCAGGCTCACTCTCTTGGGAAAGACACAGTGAGACAAGCAGGATGCCAGTGCTGTGGGCTGATGCTGTATGCTAGGCCGAAACTCCTGGGCCTTAAGTGACTAAGTTGCAGTGTTTCATCTCCAGTAGAGGATCCCTCCTGGAGGTCCCATCGATGTTCTACAGAGACCAGACTCATCCACCCCAAATACCTAGCGCGGCTGGTGACAGAGGCCGGAGACTGAGACAGCAGCGGAGGCTTCCTGGGAGACAGTCCTGTTGGTGAGAGGGCACCTGCCCAAAAACTGACTCTATCTATCAAAGAAGTAACTTTAGTCAGGATTAGCCTTAGAGTAGTAGAAGGCAATATACCAGGTGGCCCAGTACATCTCTCACAGAAGTTTTACCGGCAATCCTGCACAGACACCCCGCGGTGATTACTAACTGTTTGCTGCCATTCTCTCTATTGATCACCCATCCTCAATGTGGATTACAAATTGCGAGTGCACCAACGTTGCTAGCGAAGATATAGAGAAGAAACAGCGGACTCAGATAGGTCTGACATTCTGATACTGTGTCTAACTGAATGCTGAGCCTTATCTCCAAAAGTATAATAGTGATTAAGATGGCGGTCCTATAGGCTCTGAGACATTTCCTGAAACAATTAATGTGCCCTTGAGGAGTGATATCACAGTATTTATCTTATCTTTGATTAATTAATTAGTATATCCTTTTACAAAGTCATATTTTACTGTATCGAAACTGTTTATTTGATTCACAGTAAATAACTTTCCTGTTTAAAAGCAAGCTTGTGTGTGGTCACCTTGTATTACCCAGAAGGACTGCAGCTGGAGAGAGGTAACAGGTCATTATTATTTATTGAAGTGTTATATTCCAATCTGTGTAGCCATTTGGTATTCCAGTCCTATTCTGGGTCAGTTGTGCCTAGGGAGGGTTCGAGCCAATTCTGTGGGTTGTTAGGCAGGACGTAGACCCAATAATCTAATCAGCAGCTCCTGCGGGGGTGGTGCTACACGTGGGGGCTCGTCCGGGATGATCTACAGTCCTGCAACACAACCCTCTCAGCCACAGAATCCCCCTCAACGCAGAAATGGATCCTACCGCTGCAGCCGAGTGGTGCAGGGAAGAGAATGTCGTAGTGGAAAATGGCCTGGTGGTTGAAATCAAGGGAGAGGTCTGGACTGAGGAAAAACTCCTCCCAGTTTTAAGGGCACTGTCCACAGACAGGAAATTCTGGGTGACTGACATAAAGACAGACACCACCGTTCCACACACGTATGCATTGTGTGAGTGGAGGAAGGGGGTCCCTGATTACTTTAAGGGAACCAGTGTAAAGACTACTGACCAAACAGAACTTTTCTTAATACATCCAGAAGTCCTTACTGAAGGTCCCTCATCCACCACTCCTGGGGGATCCAGCAAAGAAAAAGGTGTCCAAGAAGGGAGTCCAGAGTCACCACCTTTGTCTACCTTTAGCTCAGAACTGTGTGCTGTTCTCGGGGAAATCGTAGCAAAATGTAGTAAGGACTCCCCAAACTATCTGATGACTGAATATAGGAAGCTCAGGACATTCTCTGGGAAACAGCCTGTGCCTTCGACAGAAGATGGGTTTGAAGAGTGGTTAGATACCGCCACTCAGGCTTTGGAAGAGTGGGAGGTACCAGAACAGCACAAGAAACAGAGAATCACAGAAAGTTTAAAGGGACCTGCACTAGAGGCCGTACGTAATCTCAAGCTAAGCAAAAAGAACTGTACTGCACAGGATTATCTAGACATTCTACAAGATGTATTTGGTCGGACGGAGAACGTGGCTGAACTTCTTTACCAGTTAGACCACTGTTACCAAGAAGAGGAAGAGAAGTTGTCCGAATTTATTAGACGCCTAGATAAGATCATCCACCAGATCTTGATAAAGAAAGGGATAGACCCCCGGAAGGTAGATGAGACTCGTGCACGGCAGGTGCTGAGAGGGGCTCAACCCTTAGATCCCATTGCCATACTGTTGCGAACTCGCCAAGATGGTGGCATTCTGGAATACCCTGACCTGATCCGAATGGTCAGAGAAGAAGAGGTCATGTTAGACAACAAAAGGAAGAGTCGGCAGTTTGACTCAACTGCTCGTGTCAGAGTGATAAGTGCAAAAGAAAGTGACTCGCAAGTTGAACTCCTAAAGACCCAGGTGTCCCAGTTGATAGAAATGGTGTCCATCCTGACTAGTCAGGCATCTACTCTACCTGATGGGAACGTGTCAGAGAAGCCGGATAAACCTTCTAACCTTAGAGTAGACCCGGAACCGAGACCTAGGAGATCGCTAACTTGTTTCAACTGTGGGGGAGTAGGACATGTTAGAGGAGTATGTCCCAGCCCAGGAAATGTCGCCTCAGAACCTCGCAAGCCAGCGGAAAAACTTCAGAGGGCACCCGTGAAGGAGTCGACCGGGTGCCCGCCAGTTTCAAGGGAATCCAAGAGACTCAATGATTCAGGGAATCTGAGTCAGGGAGTCAGATCCAGGTACAACGCCCCTAGTTCTATACTCCAGGCTACTGAGAGAAGGAAAATCAATGCACCACACGAACCTGATGAAGAATGGACCCATTTGGCTCCAGAAGGGGTGCGTGCCCTATATCAGGGAACTGAACTTCGATCCAGAGGAGGATCAAGAGCCGAAGAGATTGGGGTTTCGGCTGTCGGAGTACCCAAATACTATTGCAGGGTGACCCAGGTTGAAGGGGAAGATTTACCCCGGCTGTCCAAAAGGGACTTGAGGAAGGAGCAGCTGGAAGACCCTCTGGGAAAACTTCTTTTGGAAGCCTTGGAGATCCAGCGCCCTGAGTTGCTTCTCACCGACTCTCCTCAGGGGGCCCGTCTGTTGCATAGAGAGTGGACCCGGTTACAGATCCGAGAAGGGGTGGCCTACCGAAGAGGCCCATCTGAAGATCTGGAGGAGAAGTGGCAACTGTTCTTACCAGCTAAATACAGGGAGAGAGTTCTGGCTGCTCTTCATGATAATCATGGCCATCTGGGACCTGAAAGAACTTTTCAGCTTGTCAGAGACAGGTTCTACTGGCCCTGTATGAGGGCCGAAGTTGAAGGATACTGTCATTCTTGTGTCCGATGTATACAAAGGAAGACTCTGCCACGTCAAGCAGCCCCAATGGGCCATCTGCAAAGCCAGGGACCCATGGAACTGGTGTGCATTGATTTCCTTTGCCTAGAGCCTGATCTGAGTGGCCAAGGGAATGTCCTTGTGGTAACAGACCATTTTACCAGATACGCCCAAGCATTCCCAACAAGGGATCAGAAGGCCTCTACAGTAGCCAAAGTTCTTGTAGAAAAGTTCTTTGTACACTATGGGTTACCACAACGCCTCCATTCAGATCAGGGAAGAGACTTTGAAAGCAGACTGATCAAGAGACTGTTAGATCTGTTAGGCATCCAAAAGACTAGAACTACTCCCTACCATCCACAAGGGGATGCCCAGCCGGAAAGATTTAACAGGACTCTTTTGGACATGTTGGGGACTTTAAGCTCAGAGAAGAAACAGCATTGGGGCAAACATGTAGCTGCCATTGTGCATGCCTACAACAGTACTGTCAGTGATGCTACTGGATATTCCCCTTATCGTCTAATGTTTGGACGAGAGGCTCGATTGCCAGTGGATTTGGCCTTTGGCATCTCGCCCGATCACACCTCTTCAGCATCGCACAAGGGATATGTGGACCGACTGCGGAAGAGTCTGAAATCGGCCTATGATAAAGCTCAGGCCACATCTGATCAACGTGGACTGAGGAATAAAAGGAATTTCGACTTAAAAGTTCGGATCCAAGACTTGCAACCAGGGGACAGGGTATTGTTGAGGAACTTGGGTGTCCCGGGAAAACACAAGTTGGCAGACCGCTGGAAGTCCCAACCTTATGTTATCTGCAAGCAACTACCAAACCTCCCTGTGTATCAAATTCGGCCTGAAGGAAGTGTGGGTCCATTGAAGACTTGGCATAGGAACCATTTACTGCCTCTCTCTGAAGCAGTTCGCATGCCTCCTGTCGTAGATTCGCCAGAGACCCCTTCGACCTCTCGCCTGTCCAGACCAGTCACCAGATCTCAGTCGACACTCCCAGATGTGAGGGAGGGAAATTCTCCATCTGAAGATCTGGAAGATGAAGAGGAGGTACCTGACTGGATGTGGTCGTCTCAGTTACCAGAACCCACACCTGCCTCCCTGTCTTCATCCGAATTGGCTGACAGAGGAACCCTTCGGGCGGAAGCCCCCGAATTCATACCTTTCCACATGCTTCCAGAAGAAGTAGTTGATGATGAAGATCCTGAGGAGGAGGTTGCACCTTCCTCTGAAGAAGAACTGACCGCTCTTGAAGCATCAGATTCCTGTGTGTTGGAACATGAGGAGGAGGACATTGAAGAATCCCCAGAAGTGGCTGGTCCTAGTACCTCTGAGATCGTGCATCCCAAAGAACAGAGGGAAAGAAGAGTCATTCACCCGCCCAAAAGACTGACCTATGACCAATTGGGTGAATGCTCAGAAGAGGCTATCTTTACTTCCAAACGAACTCTTGATCAGCCTAGTTCTTCCACCGCAGATTTGGTGGAGGACAACCCTAGCTCACCCCCAGGCACATCTGTACAAGCCACTCAAGTGTCAGGGGTCTGTGAACAGAATTACCTTCCCTCCCCTGACAATTGGTGGGAGGTTCCTATGTCGAACCTGTGTTGTAATATGCAGTTGTTAAGTTTGAACTCTGCTTATGAAAAGGAAGATGATTCCCTGTTATGCATATGTTAATGTTTTTTTTGTGTACTGCCAACATATGCACTGGAGTACATGCTGTTGTCCTCTTCGGGGACCAAAGTTTCTCAAGTGGGGGGAGTGTGTAGCGGGGTCTTCCATTATACAAGTTCTAAAAGACTGCTGCTTGACATTTGAGAGGAACTCGGCTCCATCTAGTGGCCAAAAGGACACATTGCAGCGGCTATGGAATGTCTTTTGATGTTATTTTCCTTTCAGGAAGTTGAGCAGTCTTCATCGCCCATAGTGCTTTGAGAATACCAGGGTGCACTGCTGCACCGCACAGCCTTCTGGGGGAAGCTTTATAAAGGAAGGGAGGAGCCAGGCTCACTCTCTTGGGAAAGACACAGTGAGACAAGCAGGATGCCAGTGCTGTGGGCTGATGCTGTATGCTAGGCCGAAACTCCTGGGCCTTAAGTGACTAAGTTGCAGTGTTTCATCTCCAGTAGAGGATCCCTCCTGGAGGTCCCATCGATGTTCTACAGAGACCAGACTCATCCACCCCAAATACCTAGCGCGGCTGGTGACAGAGGCCGGAGACTGAGACAGCAGCGGAGGCTTCCTGGGAGACAGTCCTGTTGGTGAGAGGGCACCTGCCCAAAAACTGACTCTATCTATCAAAGAAGTAACTTTAGTCAGGATTAGCCTTAGAGTAGTAGAAGGCAATATACCAGGTGGCCCAGTACATCTCTCACAGAAGTTTTACCGGCAATCCTGCACAGACACCCCGCGGTGATTACTAACTGTTTGCTGCCATTCTCTCTATTGATCACCCATCCTCAATGTGGATTACAAATTGCGAGTGCACCAACGTTGCTAGCGAAGATATAGAGAAGAAACAGCGGACTCAGATAGGTCTGACATTCTGATACTGTGTCTAACTGAATGCTGAGCCTTATCTCCAAAAGTATAATAGTGATTAAGATGGCGGTCCTATAGGCTCTGAGACATTTCCTGAAACAATTAATGTGCCCTTGAGGAGTGATATCACAGTATTTATCTTATCTTTGATTAATTAATTAGTATATCCTTTTACAAAGTCATATTTTACTGTATCGAAACTGTTTATTTGATTCACAGTAAATAACTTTCCTGTTTAAAAGCAAGCTTGTGTGTGGTCACCTTGTATTACCCAGAAGGACTGCAGCTGGAGAGAGGTAACAGGTCATTATTATTTATTGAAGTGTTATATTCCAATCTGTGTAGCCATTTGGTATTCCAGTCCTATTCTGGGTCAGTTGTGCCTAGGGAGGGTTCGAGCCAATTCTGTGGGTTGTTAGGCAGGACGTAGACCCAATAATCTAATCAGCAGCTCCTGCGGGGGTGGTGCTACATGTATTTATGTATTTATTTAATTAGACGCATTTGTAAAGAGCCACTGTTTTGCATACTGTAAATTCACATGTACCCACAGGTGCCATCTGGTTTGTTGGGTACTCTGTTCTCTGCCACAACTCTGTAAACTTGCTTGGTCCCCCTTGTTATAGGTTACTCACGCCTGTGTAGCTTAAGCATTAATATTCTACCACTCTATGAAAGTACACAGAAGATTGACCACGAGCAACATAAGATAATTGTATTATTGAAGGGTATGCATATAGGTAAACATAACAACAGAATACCTGAGACTAAATGGGTACATTAGCCTCACTTATGCTGCAATGACATCTTGTGCCCATTACACTCATCCATACAGTATAAGTAAAAATAGCATCAACTGTGAAAGCATAAATTACATAAGACACTTCACTGTAATACTCAATGTCCCTTGGTTCACTGTATGCATATAGCCCTTTATTGGGTAGGTGTACTTGTCTGTAACAAAAGGGTACCCCGGTAGTGTCTAAAGTATCTGGCGTCTAGCTGCCAAAGTTAGCCGGCTGTTGTTGGGGTCCTTCTGTAACGTATTGCACATAAAGCTGTTTTTTTAAGGCTATCTCCTAAATAAGGTTAATAAGGTATTGGGTAGGGATCAGTCTCTCTAGCAGTGGTTCTCAACTCCTGTCCTCAGGACCCACTAACAGTCCAGATTTTAAGTATTGAAATAAATAGTTTGGTGCGCTAAATAATACTTGTGTCACTCTGAAGTGAAAAATCACAAATGTACCAACATAAAATGCTAATAATCCAATATATCAAACATTGTGACAGTAATATTTCACAAATTAGATATAAATATCGTGAAATCCTCTAACGCGTGTCCCACCACCTTCAGGATTTACGTCAGGAAAGGAACATAGAAGGCTACAGGAGATCAACCAAAAGTGACCCAAGGACTGACCCACTGTGGCGGAAGGAGAGAGTCCCTTAAATAGGGACAGATACACGCTTCAGATTAACATCCATCTGGTAAGAGGCTATTATATCTCTTCCACGAGGTGTGGAGAAGCGCACCATCCCTCTCACCACACAAGGAGTCATTATTCTTGTGGTGGCTGTCTTTTGCCCTCTATTTCTACCTGCTGGTAAGAAGTAAATCCTGAAGGTGGTGGGACACACGTTATAGGAATTAGACACATGGTTTGCTTCGGAGCACCCATCTTAATTTCATCTTAATCCATCACCTGAAGTTGTTCACATTTTGGTTTATCTATTGTTTTGGAGTTTTTGGACTTTTATATCTGAGACACTATTCATGGGACTTTTTGCACACCCTTTGTGGGGTTATTGCACATTTTTTATTTCTTCCTTGTTAGTGGAAATAATTGAGACACTCAAATATTTTATTGGATTGTGTCAACATTTGATTTGTTTTTTTCACCACACCCCAGAGGGGGATTTCACAATATTTATTTTATCTAATTTGTGGAATATTACTGTCACAATGTTTGATATATTGAATTATTAGCATTTTATGTTGTACATTTGTGATTTATCACTTCAGAGTGACACAAGTATTATTTAGCGCACCAAACTATTTATTTCATTTCACTATTTCCAAAACAAGTATTTGGCCAGGTATGTGTTATTCCCTCATTATCCCATTTACAAGGAGCAGATAAAAGGTCCAGAGTTCATTTCAAGTGTGCTATTTGCATTTGGAATCTGTTGCTGTCAACTCTAAATATGAGATCCAAAGAGCTGTCACTATCAGTGAAGCAAGCCATCATTAGGCTGAAAAAACAAAACAAACCCATCAGTGAGATAGCAAAAACATTAGGTTTGGCCAAATCAACTGTTTGGAACATCCTTAAAAAGAAAGAACGCACAGGTGAGCTCAGCAACACCAAAAGACCCGGAAGACCACAGAAAACAACTGTGGTGGATGACCAAAGAATTCTTTCCCTGGTGAAGAAAACACCCTTCACGGCAGTTGGCCAGATCAAGAACACTCTCTAGGAGGTAGGTGTATGTGTGTCAAAGTCAACAATCAAGAGAAGACTTCACCAGAGTGAATACAGAGGGTTCACCAGAAAATGTAAACCATTGGTGAGCCTCAAACAGGAAGGCCAGATTAGAGTTTGCCAAACAACATCTAAAAAAGCCTTCACAGTTCTGGAACAACATCCTATGGACATATGAAACCAAGATCAACTTGTACCAGAGTGATGGGAAGAGAAGAGTATGGAGAAGGAAAGGAACTGCTCATGATCCAATGGAATCATGCCAATGGAACTGGTTCTCTTGTATTTATTGATGATGTGACTGCTAACAAAAGCAGCAGGATGAATTCTGAAGAGTTTCAGGCAATATTATCTGCTCATATTCAGCCAAATGCTTCAGAACTTATTGGATGGCGCTTCACAGTGCAGATGGACAATGACACAAAGCATACTGCGAAAGCAACCAAAGAGTTTTTTAAGGAAAAGAAGTGGAATGGTATGCAATGGCCAAGTCAATCACCTGACCTGAATCAGATTGAGCATGCATTTCACTTGCTGAAGACAAAACTGAAGGGAAAATGCCCCAAGAACAAGCAGGAACTGAAGACAGTTGCAGTAGAGGCCTGGCAGAGCATCACCAGGAATGAAACCCAGTGTCTGGTGATGTCTATGCATTCCAGACTTCAGGCTGTAATTGACTGCAAAGGATTTGAAACCAAGTATTAAAAAGTGAAAGTTTGATTTATGATTGTTAATCTGTCCCATTACTTTTGGTCCCTTAAAAAGTGGAAGGCATATATACAAACTGTCGTAATTCCTACACCGTTCACCTGATTTGGATGTAAATACCCTCACATTAAAGCTGAAAGGCTGCAGTCAGTTAAAGCACATCTTGTTTGTTTCATTTCAAATCCATTGTGCCAATGTCCCAATATTTATGGACCTGACTGTATATATGTATGTGTATATATATATATATATTATATATATATATATATATATATATATATATATATATATATATATATATATATATACATACACACACACACACACACACCTACCGGCCACTTTATTAGGTACAACTTGCTAGTACCAGGTTGGACTCTCTTTTGCCCTCAGAACTGTCTTTATTCTTAACAAGGTGTTGGAAACATTCCTCTGAGATTTTGGTCCATATTTACATGATAGGATAATGCAGTTGCTGCAGATTTGTCGGCTGCAAATCCTTCATGCAAATCTCCCGTTCCACCACATTTCAAAGGTGCTCAATTTGATTGAGATCTGGTGACTGTGGAGGCCATTGGAGTGCAGTGAACTCATTGTCTTGTTCAAGAAACCAGTTTGAAATTATTTAAGCTTTGTGACATGGTGCATTTTCCTGCTGGAAGAAGCCATCAGAAGATGGGTAGACTGTAGTCATAAAGGTATGGACATGGTCAGCAACAATATTCAGGTAGGCAGTGGTGTTTAAACTATGCTCAATTGGTACTAAGGGGTCCAAAGTGTGCCAAGAAAATATCCCCCACACCATTACACCATGAGCCTGAACCGTTGATACA
This sequence comes from Pelophylax lessonae, assembly GCF_965119305.1. NCBI lineage: Eukaryota > Metazoa > Chordata > Amphibia > Anura > Ranidae > Pelophylax > Pelophylax lessonae. Next base: position 647,480,167 of record NC_138768.1, read on the forward strand.
AGGCAGGATGGATCCATGCTTTCATGTTGTTTACACTAAATTCTGACCCTACCATCTGAATGTCACAGCTGAAATTGAGACTCATCTTTCCTCTGTGCAACTGAGGCTACAGAGAAAGGCACTAATAAATGTCCTCAGTCACTTTTGGCCAGGGGAATTGGGCCCTGTCATGTTGGCTATATGGGGCTCTGTGATTTCTAACAGCAGCCCTGTGTATATTAATCTGCCAGAGCACTAAAAATGAAAATGCTTGTTCCAGGGCAGTGACATACCAAGAAGTGAAAGGTACAGATGACAGCCCCAGAACAGGCATCTTCAAAAACAAATCAGCGATTGTCACATTTTTATTTATATCCCAACAGATTCCTTTTAACACATTTTTATTGTGCATACTTTTCTGGAATATAAATATTCACCTTATATCTAAGACTTTGCTACTCCAATATATTGATATGATGTTTTGAAAATGTCAAGCAACATAGGAATTCTAGGTGTCATACTATATGTTATTCAGAGACAATGTCACTTTTGAAAACATTAGAAGGTAATAAAGATGTTTATATTTACACACAGAAGTATGTGCATGTATTATCACTTGCAAATTGTAAACAACGAATACATTAAACAATGCATAAAAAAGCATGTGCAACAGTAACAACAATAAAGGACATTAACTAATGTGTTTTGCACAGTACTAATTGTCTTAGCTTAACCATGGAAAAATAAAGCAGGATAGTGCCATTGTGTCTTTTGTTTGGTACATAGCATGTAATCTTCATCAACTGTTTGTGTGCATGAAGTACATTTACATGGAACACCCCAGTGATTATTTTACTGTTTCTAGGTCTAAAGGCTCCAATTGATGAAAGTAAATTGAGTCATCAAGAGAACTGTATGCAATACAGTAGACTGCGCTTTAATGACTCTGGGCCACACTTTTTTTTCTATGGAAAGACAGTACACTGAATCAATTAGAGCTGCACATTTATCACAGGTTCAATTAGTTTGTAAAGGACAGCGGGAATGCTAGAACACTGCAATACGGTGAATGTATTGTCCTCTAGACCTTTAAGTATCAACTTAAGTGAACTCGACACTGCAGCAAAGCACATTTTTCATTCATTTCTTTAAAAGAAAACCGTAATGCGTTTGAGACGCTGTTTTCCTAAGAATACACTTTATTACTCTGAAGGGGAAGGAATACTGTACTTAAGTACTTGGAATTTATTGAAAGATAAACCCTCGACAACAACTGAAAAGCAAAAGAGTTCCAGACGATAATAACATTTTTCAGGAATGGTAGTGTCATATAATTCAGTAATTTAATGTGATATTGATCAGACTATGTTCTTGTATTGTTGCAAAATGGAGTGCACTGAAAAATACATTACATATGAATAAATAAAATTAATCAAACAAAGAATGATGGGTTTTAATATAAGTGCCCCTGCGCTATGGTGTGACTATCTAATTTGTTTGTGGTAAATACACTGCTGCTAGAATATAAGATACAGTGTCCCTTTCAAAATGTGCTATGTGTGAAATCCAGCACTGTCTAGAACAATGTGGTTCCCTGTACAAGGGCAATTAAACAATACAAAATCAAAATCTAACTCTTTATGTTAGGTTTTATTTTTGTATTGTTTAATTGCCCTTGTACAGGGAACCACATTGTTCTAGACTGCACTGGGTTTGACACACGCAAAGAATGGTGGGTGGTAAGCAGTAAGGAGAGAACATATTAAAATATTCTATGTGAATAATTTGCCTAGCTTGCTTCTTTGGTTCTTAAGATATAAATCTTTTTTTAAATCAGAAGAAATGTTTATTGTGCGAAAAAACGAAATATACAGCAAAAAATTGCACGTACAGAAAGGGGTAACCGTATTAAAGAGAAGTACAATGTTTACATATGCAGAGGAAATGTTTCCCCCTCTAGATCAAAGTTAAGGAAGATTTAAGAATACAAGAAAAACAGAACAAATACCCAGTGTGAGAGTACCTCTTGGCACTAGAAGCTAGCAGCAATAGAAGAAATTGACAACAATGGAAAAATAAAATTTCCCATGGAGACAGATATTTTTCGAGCATTCGCCTAATAATATCATTTTACTGAGTTTAACTCATTACCGTATGATGACGTGATAAAGGGTAGATCTCCACACCCTCCTCCAAATAGGAAAACTATAAGGTGTGACATACTCAGACTTGAAATAGTCTTTGCATGATCAACTGAGCTGAGGCTAATTCAGGGGTGTCCAACCATGCCTGCCAAATCAAGCTAAATGTTTTGTTAGCATTTCTATGCTGATAAGTTAACTTTTCATGGATAAGAGTCTGGTTAACCTGTTCTATCCAGTGTTTCATAGAGGGAATGTTTGAGGACAGCCAAAGTCTGGCTATTTGTTTTCTGGCAAGGTATAACAGTCTCATCACAGCGATACTTACCGGGGGGAGGAAAAAGCTCTTTGTCTATTACTCCCAATATACAACGATAGGATCCAATGGGACCTTGATCATATCTACTCTAGAAATGGTAACATAGTAACATAGTAGTTGAGGTTGAATAAAGACAATAGTCTATCCAGTTCAACCTGTGTGAATCCGTTGTGAATCATTTCCCATACCCCTGAATGTTAATGTCCTTGAAATGTATGTCCAAGAGTAAAGTAGTAGTTAAAAGTAGCTATACTTCCCGCAGTAACTACCATTTGTGGCAGAGAATTCCACAGTCGTGTAGCCCTTACTGTAAAGAACCCCCTCCGTAGCCTGAGGTTAAAACGCTTCTTCTCCAATCGCATTATATGGCCTCCTGTCTTCATGCATTCCTTTGTGACTAATGAGTTTTTTTTCTATGTTCTGATCACCGTTGAGGTATTTGTAAATTGCTATCATGTCCCCTCTCAGGTGTCTCTTCTCCAGGGAGAATAAATCAAGCACCTCCAAACGCTCTTCAAAATTAAGGCCCTCTAATCCCCTAAAAGGTTTTGTTGCCCTTCTCTGTACTCTCTCCAGCTCCAACACATCCCTTCTGAGGACTGGTGACCAGAACTGGACAGAATACTCCAGATGTGGTTGGACCAGTGATTTATAAAGTGGAAGGATTATAGTTTTGTCTCTGGAATATATCCCTTTCCTTATGCATGCTAATATTATGCCCGCTTTGGCAGACGCAGCTTGACATTGCATACTGTTGCTAAGTCTATCTTCTACTAAGACTCCCAGATCTTTCTCCATTTTTGATACCCCCAGAGGTCCCCCCCCCCCCAGCGTGTATTTTGCTATTAAGTTATTAGTGTCTAAGTGCAATACCTTACACTTATCCACATTAAACCTCATTTGCCATGTACTTGCCCACTCTGTTATTTTGTTCAGGTCATTCTGCAAGATTTCTGGCTCCCGATGTGAAGTTATTGCCCTGCTCAATTTTGTGTCATTTTTGTTCGTCACTCCCCTCCAGTATCGGAGTTTGGGACATTGCCACATCAACAGTATAAGTGTTCCCTCTGCACCAAAACATTTCAGTCATGTGGGCGAGTCCCTTCTTCCCCAACAATAAAGCTGCGATGAGGTCTGATACACCCTGTGTAATAGAAAGAGTTGAGACAACTTATATGAAGGCGAGACTGAGATGGAAGGAATGGATTGCAGACATATCTCCCATGTCTCGTCATCCATAACACCCAAGTCCCGCTCCCAGCCTCTCCTGCATGACAAGGTGGAGGAATTATGTATTGTTGTTGTCAGGGTAGAGAAGATTAGCGAAATCATTCCTTTTTTACTTGGTTTAGTCAATACAGTAGTAAGACGTGGGTGCGTAGACAACACTAGGTGAGAATGTTGCTGTTGAGCCTGTAGTGCATGTCGTACTCGCAAAGATTTGTAAAACTGGTGCCGTGGTATCTTAAATTCTGTTTGGAGCTCTGAGAACGATTTTAATACGTCTTCTTGGAATAGTTGCGACATGTACTGAACACCCATTTTCTCCCATGTTTGAAAGTCCTCTAATTGATCTAACTCTGCATAGGTAGGGTTTCGCCATATGGGAGCTTCCAAAAGAAAACCCAACAATTTTAGGCTGCCCCTGATGAAAGCACAATGATTTTTGAATAGGAGTATTGTGGGTTCTGAACCAGAGAAGGTAGGAAAACAGGCTTATAGGTAAGACAGTGCTGTATAATGAGATACATCAGGAAGCAGAACTGTCCTACTTGGGTCAGAAGAATCTAGGATTCCCCATCCCCCTAGATGTTGGAGTTGGGAGGGCACAAACTACAATCTAGGATTCGGTACTGCTAGTACCCCCTGATCCTTACTACACTGTTGAGTGGAAAGACGTATTCTCACTACCATCTTCTTCTAAATAAGGGATCTAAATAAAGATTTTATGCGTATAAACCACCTTTGAGGTATCCATTGAGGGGAGTTGTGAAGGATATACAGTAATTGTGGAGCCCAGACAATTTTAATTAGGTTCGCTCTACTAAAGACAGAAAGTGGCAATTTTCACCAGGAGCTGCATTTAACTTGAAATTGTTTGAACAAAGGGAGCAAGTTCAATTCTAAATAAATAGTTGGATCAGGAGTGACAATGACTCCAAAAAACTTGAATGATGGGAACAGTTTAAGAGAATTTGTGCAAACTGGGAAGGGGGCCAGGGGCTCATCTAAAGAAAGAATGACGTCCCAATTAATGGAAAATCCAGGTAGGGAACCAAAGTATTTCATAAGGGACATGACATTTGTAAGGGAGGCATCGGTATCGCCCAGGTAAAGGAGTGTGTCTTCCGCATATATCGAGATTTTGTCTTCCCTATTACCTCTAAAGAAACCTGCAATAGCTGGAAAGGATCTGACTGTCACTGCCAATGGTTCAAGGGCAAGTGCAAATAACAGGGGTGACAATCGACACACCCCTGCCTTGTGCCCTGGTAAAGGGGAAATCCCCATTAAGCCATAGAAAAAAGAAATGGGTACTGGTGATTTTTTTTGGTCACTTACCTTATTATAGAAGAAAATATACTCACCTTCCTTCCACTTCCTCCCTCTGCGGCCGCGGCCCACGCCGTTACTTCCGGTTTGCGATGATTCCTGGGAGCGATGACGTTCAGCATCAATGTGCCTGCACCGGCCCCGCTCGTCACTTCCGATGCAGGCGTGGCATTCACTGCTAAACAGCTTCTGGGCATGCCCAGAAGCTGTGCAGGGATGCCGCACCTGCACCGGAAGTGACGAGCGGGGGCGGTGCAGTGCATTGTGGGACTCCGACGTCACAAAGAGGACACGAAGAGGGACGCTGCGGCTTCAGCTGCCCACACCTGAGATGGCAGCGCTGGAGAAGAAATTTTCAAGGTAAGTATTTCTTCTTACAGGTAAATGCAACCCGGGACAATTCAGAGGCTATCCATTATGGAATGTACTAGCCCTGACTGTCCCGGGGGTATTTTTTAGCTCAAATTGACCCCCGAGGCTGGAACTCCACTTTAATTGTGGTAGGAGGGTTTCAGCATATTTTTTATACACCTCTGCTGGCAGCCCGTCTGCATCCGGAAATTTGTCCGTTGGAGAGAGGGATAAGGCATCAAGCAATTCATCACTAGTCAAAGGCGCATTCAACATGTCTCTATCAGATTGTGAAGGTTGTGGTATTCCACTCTCTCTCAGGAAGGACTGAATGGCTTCAGGTGTTGGACCTTAAAGGAATATATGTAAATATAGAAATCTCTAAAAGTCAAAAGTATTTCAGAATGAGTATGAATCACTCGACCCCTTGCGTTAGCAATTGCGGCACTCGAGGACGAGCTTCTGTGGGATTTTGCTAACATTGTAAATTATGTCCTTTGTTTTCTCCCTCCTCAAAGAACTTTTGTTGCAGAAAGAAATGTTTATTTTGGTCTTTGGTCAACACCACCTGTTTAGCAAGTCGCTGGGATTCTACCTACGTCCTCTCACTATGAGAGGATGGGAGATCGGCATATGCAGCCTCGGCTCTCCTGACTTTCCGCATCACCAACTGCTACCAGGACATGGTTTCAGTCTTAATGTAGGAGATTATTTTTATAAATTGACCACTTAAAAAAGCCTTTAACGCATCCTAGAACATCCCTGGGGACGTCATGCCTTTGTTAATGTTGATAAAGGTGGACAACAAGTTTGGTATGGGATCAGGGTCTGGGAATGACGATACCCAGAAGGGGTTAATTTTTCAATATATTTGTCTCGAAACACTCAATGTTATAGTACGGGCACAGAGGGGGAATGGTCTAAAAAGGTCCTCGTCTCGTAATATTTGATATCGTAAGATATCAAAGAAAACATTTCCTCATTGCAAAGATCGAGATAAATTCTGGAGAGGCTCTTGTGTGAAGCAGACTAACAAGAGACAACCTTAGACTGTGAGTTATGTGTGCGCCAAGGATTCCTCAGTCCCAACTCCGCTAAAAGACTAGCAAAGGGTGGCTGACATCTTATGAGTCCTGGATCATGGGACGAGGCAGAGAATTTATCAAGGAGGACATGCAGGCAATTAATAAAGTTCCCTGTGACATAGGCTGGGACGTTTGGATGATAAGCCAAAAAGTTTGCCAGTATGTTAAGTACTTCCGTAGAGAAGGTAGGAGGGATATATGTATTGACTAGTACACATTCCAGTCCATACAGGTTGCACAATAAAATGACAAAATGATCATATGGGTTAGAGACTGATAGTGTACATAAAAAAGGTATGTATTAGCATGCTTAACCCCCCCCCCCCCCTTGAATAAGCAGAATATGTAGAGTGGAATTGATGGCTGAACAATCTTGTAGAAAATGGAGCAGATTGATCTGAGCAAAAATGGGTCTCTTGTAAACATATTACCGAGGAGCCCAGATGTTTAGCCATGTGCAAAACAGACAATTTTTTTACTTTACTACCAACCCCTTCACTTTCCAGCTGATTATCTCATGCAATCTAGACAGAACAAAACTGTAAAAAAAAAATGTTATGCAAGTAATTCCAATCAGTGCAGAAATTTCGAATATCAAACATCCAACTTGAGTCCTGCTGAAAGGAAGAAAGGAAACCGTGAGCATGACGCATTGCAGGATCACAAGTTAAAGTACAGAGGCGGAGATGCTCCCCAAACAGAAGGGAAATTCAGAAATCATTGAATGAGTGTCTTCCATTGCAAAAAAAAAATACAGGAAAAAAACACATGGACCAACAAAGCCCACAGTTTGAACTTAACATCACGAAAATTTCCACATGGGACCAACTGCTAGGGGGTTGAAACAGCTGGGCTACACAGCGTAGCCAGACTCAAAGGCATGGTACGTATTTGTAGGAGCCAAAAAAAGAAATCAACCAAACATAAAGATTTCAAACTTTCGTGGGTCCGCCTTGAAAGAAGATTGGGGGCAAATAAGGCATTACAGTAGTTGAATGAGAACTTTAGAGATAGCCGGTTTGGGTATTTTGCCTGCGTCTCACAGCATCTTTCCGAAGTAATCATTCCTCTCTGTCCAGCTATTGGGATACAAGGGAGGATTTATCAAAGAAGTGTGCTTCATCTTTAGCAACCACCCGTAGGCAGGCAGGATACGGCATGGCATATTGTAAATAGAAAGCCCGGAGGCGTTAAAGATTTAAATCTTTCCACCAATAATTGTTTCCCCAGGATTTAAAAAAAAAAATAAGATGATAAACACAACAACTTGGTTTAGCAAATCCTCTCCACATAGCATCAACTCTATATTGGTATAAAATATTATTACCATAAACATTAACGACATATTACCCCAGCAATAAAACTAAAGTTCTGGGGTACAACAGCTTGTCCACTGCTCAGAGAAAAAATGTTCTCCAGCATATTAGTTCTAAGCCTACCTAAGAGAAGAGAAGCAAACAGACGGTATGCAGGATGTTTAAAGTTGTTTTAAAGATGTTTAGAAACATGTTTATTGAAGATGGCTCAAGTAGATGTCTTTCAAATTAGAAAGCAGAAAACTGGCCATTCTCTGAGCTGTTCCACTGCCTAGTGCAACTAAAATACCATACTGGGCAACCATATGTGAAAATACTCCCTATTGTATTATAAACTAAAACTAGTTAAAATTCTACTATAATCTGTAACTAAAAATGTAAAAGTAGTTTTTGGGGAAGTCTATTGTTTAATTAAATTATTAAGCAAAACAGGAACTGTTGAGTTTTCTTAATCAAATATGAGGTTTTCAGGCTCCAGGTTAGGTCTTCAAACACATGAACTCTGAGGAACTTAAACAGGCAACCCACTCAATCCCCTCTCCATTTATACACAAGGCATTATAAGGTATTTTTCATTTCTTTTTCTGAACTCAATGATAATTTATTTTTTTAAATATTTAATATTTTGATAATTTAAAAAATGCATGTAAGCACACAAGTTTTAACCCTTGTAAGCAAAGTGAGTGTTTTGGTGGTGAGGTGAGGAGTCCTGCTCCTGACATCTTCATTTGACACAGAATAGAGTCATTACAGTTCCTAAAGCACACAGTTCTGGGAAAGTCCACAATCACTGGCAATTTTAATTACTCTAACAATATAGGAAAATCACTGCCTCCAGGATCCACCATTCCATTTACTATAATGAAACTTTGTGAGAGTCATTTATTCTGGAGCTGAAAGCCCCAACATGCAGACATAGATGTGCTTAACAACATTCATTTTAACAAAGTTGCCCAATCAAAAGGAAGAGCTGGCATGAGATTAAGAATAAAAAAAGATGCTTTGATATTTTTTAAAGGGTTTTTTTTTAAATTTAATGGGAGATATATTTTTTTTTTCATCCAAAATATTTTTATTGAATATCAAAGAAATCACATACAGCTTTATAACTGCTGAAATCCAACATTTGGTAACTTTCAATAATGAAAACTTGAAGAACATGGAACAAGAATATTAGCTAGTACAGTAATCTACTGTCAAACAAAGTAAAATATAAAATAACGTGAGTATAATCAACTTGCAAGTAATGCTGGCGTGTTTTCTGCATCTGACTTCTATCTATACAAGTTAATCTCCTAACAACTTGAGTGGAAAACTGGGTGAGAAAAAAAAAAAAAAAAAAACAGATTTTTGACTGAAGTGATGCCCAGGTAGGGCATATGTGTAGTAGGGAAAGAAAAAAAAAAAACTGTGCTTTGAGGAATAAAGACTGTTGCGTCTCTACTTGTTTTATTTCTGTCTCATGTGTGAAAAGAGTTTTAATCTACAATGGTTTTGACAAGTGGTTCGGGGGTGTTCATAATATCCTCGTTCACTATATTTGAAGCATAGGTTACATTGTTTTGCTGTATGGTGGGGTTAAGCAGGGGATGGCCCGCCTCTCCCGCCTCACGGGGGGAGATATATTTTTTATTAAAGAAGTTTAAAAAAGATTTAATTTTTAACCAATCCTTTAAAAAATAGTAAATAGTCAAATGTCCAGAACAGCCATTTTATCCCGTTCAACTGGGCTATGACTGTAAATCACCTTCTTACATAATCCCCCAAATCCCGCATCACTTTTTGGCATACCTTTTGGTGTACCTTTCTGAAAGGCATGTGAACCAGGTACAGTTAGATTAGGGTTGCTCTAGCCACTTGTCTTATATATACAGTATATGTTGCAGCTTGCAAGTGGTTGCAAATGATGAAGCCATAACCCCTGTATTTTTTTTTCAGTCTGCGATTGGCTTTTTTATGAAAGTGGACACGTTCAGAAGCAGCAGGGGGAAACCACCCTCTCCTGCTGTTCGCCGCTATTTCTCGGGCTTACAATTTATATTGCCGTTCCCGAGAAAAGATCGGATGGTTTACACGGATGGGCACAGAGGTTACTAGAGACCTGATCCCCTCTATGACCTTGGAGGATCGGAGCGACCATCACTTCTGGTTTAGGTACACAATTATTTTTTCTTTTATTTTTTTTTTTAAAGCAAATGATCAATTTCTTTTGCTGTTAAAGGTAGAAGAGAAATTTAGAGTCTTATTGACACCAGATCTCTCCATAAAGTGAACCTGTAATTCCTTATTCCTATTACAAGGGATGTTTACATTCCTTGTAAATAGGAATAAAAGTGATAAAAAAATGAAAGGGACAGAATTGAATGCATATGTAAATCGCTCACGCATATGTAAACAGTGTTCGCACCACACATGTGAGGTATCGCCACAAACATTACAGCAAGAGAAATAATTCTAGTAGTAGACCTTCTCCGTAACTCTAAAGAGGTAATGTGTAAAAAGTTTTAAAGCATCACCAATAGAGACTTTTAAATATTGTAGTTTGTCGTCATTCCACGAGTGTGTGCAATTTTAAAACATGATATGTTAGGTATTTATTTACTTGGCATAACATCATCTTTTATATCCTACTAAAACATTGGGTTATATATTGTGTTTTTTTTGTATTAAAATTTAATGTATGTTTTCCAAAATAATTGCATTTGAAAAACTGCAGTGCAAATACCATGTAACGTAATAAATTTCAATGATTAACATTTTATTCTCTAAGGTCTCTGCAAAAATAAATATATATATATATATATATATATATATATAATTTTGGGTGCTCTAAGTAATTTTCTAGCAAAAAATACTGATTTAAACTTGTAAACAAAATGTGCCAGAAAATGCTTAGTCAGCAAGTGGCTAGAGTGGCACCACCACAAGTTGCACATTACCATGTTGCCTGTGCTTCTGTCAGACCTCAGCATAATGTCAGCTTTCAGTACACTGGCAAAACAGAGTTGAGGAAAGCTCTTTTAAGCTCCTCCTTTGACAAATATAACATAGCTGGGGGGAAACTTGGGAAAACATCCCTTCCTCTGCTGGGTGCCAATGCATGTGTGGTCTGGTGAGTATTTCAGTGGAGTTAGAGGGTAACATTTGCTGGAGGGGGATATCTAGGGGAGATGGATCTTTGCTGATGGGGAATTTTTGTTGGGAGAGGAAGAATTTTTGCTGGTGGAGGGTTTTGCTGAAGGATTTTTTCATAGTGGGAGAAGTTAAAATTACTGTATGGTCAGCAATGCACATTCTTTTGGCAGGTAAAACTGCTCCTTAATAGGTGCAGAAAAATACAGGAGGACACATGCGCTTGGTGCATTACCTTCACCAAATGTTACTATGTATAAAAGCCAATTAAAAGCCACTACCACACAGAACTTCATTGCCCCAGCTTAGTTCCATTGACCTGTGAGTATTTAGTACTCCCATGAGCCTCTATTACTGTACACAACCTTTTTTCAGGCATTTTTTCATTGATTTATTTTTTACTTCAAAAATTATTTTCTCATAGATATACCTTGAGTGCATTTATCTCTGAAGAAGCGAGCATACAGCTCGTGAAACGCGTCAGTTCAGGATGCAGTATATTCTATTATTATGGAACCATAACACATCATTTAGGCTACTTCTGAAACCAAGCTGTTTTACCATGATATTTACCAATATGTGATATATTACTATCGTATTTATGCTGTCTATTGTTTACAATTCAGCCAGTGGGCTAGTTCATATGTAATTCAATGTATGACACCATTTATACCTCTATAATATTTTATACTTTAATAAAAGTCTACTTTTTTATCTACCTACTCTTGCATTTTATTACCAGCCAGTAGCATTTCCTCATATAAAGTCCCGCGGGCCAATCTCTTTTTTGTCTACATATGTATTTTGGGATGGAGGTGTGCTAGGGAAGTAACCGGGCCATTTCCCTGTTTGTATAAAAGCCAAAAGCATACTCAAAAGCATGAGAAGGTTGGAAGGGTGACACTTTTTGGCAGACATGCCCCCATCATTTTTTTTCCTCCAAACATGACAAGTCCTCCTCCAGAAGAGACATGTACATTCATGCCAAAGAACATATAAATGATTCAGAGAAGGATTGGGAGAAAGTGCTGTGGTCATATGAGACCAATATTGAGCTCTTTGGCATTACCTCGACTCACCGTGTTTTGGGAACTAAAAATGCTGACTATGACCCTAAGAACACCATCCCTACAGTCAAGCACGGAGGTGAAAACATGATGCTTTGGGGCTGTTTCGCTGCTACAGGTACAGGCTGACTTTGCCGCATTGGGGGGGCCTATGTATTGTAAAATCTTGGGTGGGAACCTTCTTTCCTCAGCCGGAACCCTGACTCAAGAAGAAGCAAATTAAGGTAATGGAGTGGCCTAGTCAGTCTCCAGATCTTAATCCTATCAAAAATCTATGAACTGAAATTTTGAGTTGGCAAAAGACAAATAAGTAACCTTAAGGATTTAAAAAAGATCTGTAGAGAAGAGTGGACCAAAATCCCTCCTGAGATGTGTGCAAACCTGGTCACCAACTACAAGAAATGTCTTACCTCTGCTTGCCAACTAGCTTTCCTCCACCAAGTACTAAGTCATCTTTGGCTTGGGGATCAAATACTTATTTTCTCACTGAACTGCAACCTAATTTATATCATTTGTTTTATGTGCTTTTTCTGGATTTTTGGTTGTTCCAAACCTGCAATGCTCTCTTGGTGAGCCTGTTGTTGAGCTGCAAGGCTCCGCTGAAAACCCACATTTGTCTGCTGTTGATTTGCATTTGCTATAGCCAGTTGTTTCAGTATCTCCTCCATTTTGGGTTTACTTTAACTGCCCGCGGCACTCCACCATGTGTAAGGGGTTGGCTCGGTAGCGGGTGTGGGTGACCCCTTGGGTGGCTGCGCTACACAGAGAGACAACCGAGGAGTGGTTGAAAACAACGGTCTATGGTTTATTCTTCCAATTTGCTGGAAACAAGTTCAAGCATCCAAACAGCATAAACCAAACATAAAATAAACCCTGGCCACTTGGGGCGTCTACCTTCACAACACAGGAACCTACCTATGGAGTCTGTCCCAACCTACTGCTGGGTAGACACTGCTGGTCATACAGCAGTAAACCAATAGTCTATTTGTTTTTATTTTCACACAGAAAAAGTCAACACCACCTCACCTTCAGAAGTCTTTCTCCGCTCACTGCTCTCCTTAACGCAAAAAGCCTCAGGATGCAGCAATCAGTAGTCATCCTCTGGATAACTTATAGAGGCCTTAATTGCCTCATTCTGAATAGCTGAAGCTTTCCAACGTCCTTAAACGTTTCTGGCTACCTCTGCAGCTGACACCTGATAGTAATTGGTGAATTGTCTAAACAAGGCACAAATGTATCTCCCGTCTGTGACAACACCCACAGATTTACCTGACTTCCTGTCACACTGACATAGACATTGAATAGGTCAGTGAATGTTCTCAAACAATAACCATCATCGACCTGTATAGTCCTCATCCTACTTTAAAAATGTTATGGTTAAATAAGCAAATCAGATAATCTGCTGAACTGTAGAGCAACTCATATGCTAAAGAAAAGCAACAAAAGTGCAACAATCAATTACAACCAATTTGAATAAAAAAAAGTGAAATCTGATTTTACCCCTCTTTGAGCAGCATCACTTTTTTTTGCATCGCATCACTAATGCTTGCCATATACTGGTAGATTATATGAGTATTTGTACGAAAATTCTTTGTGCATTCGCTGAATAGACAAATGACACTTGCTTTTAACAACTTAAAAATGAATGTAATTTATTAACAAAAACACATTCACTGTCTGAAATCTAATTTAATCAGAAAATGTTTTCCATCCGGCTCCTTCGTTTTTTTTCGGTCACTGTGGTGGAAAACGAGCGTCAATTTGACCCCACTAACAATTAAAAATTGAACAAACGTTCTTAAATTTAAAATTTTAAAGAAAAATCTATACGTGTATGGCCAGCATAAGGGACTATAGTGCTTATTCACTAAAGGCGTAGAGAGTGTTTAACCAATAAAGTGAATGTTCAGTTTACAAAGTGTTTATTGATTAATTCTATGGATACATGTTTTTTTCCACCTCTCCTGCTGCTGGATTATTTCTCCATCAGTCTTTAGATTACCTCAGGAGGGAGCTCTGATATGGGAAAGCAAAGCCCTGATTCTCTAACAAAATGACCTCCACCATGCATAGAACCAGTACAGAACATGGTACTGTAAGGTAAATATGGCAAAATAACAGCTTTAGGGAGCTTAAAAAAAAAAGGCAGACGGAGAATAAAGTAAACAAAGAAATTGGTGCAGCTGTACATAGTAACCAATCAGCTTCTAGAATTTATTGTCAAAGATTAATTTAATAAGATGAAGTTAGAAGCTGATTGGTTACTATGCTCAGCTCCACCTGATTCTGTGTGCACCAGTTTTAGTAAATCTCCAAATGTTACTATGTATAAAAGCCAAAAGCATAGAACAAATTGCGGTAAAAAGCCTTAAGGCTTTACAACCACTTTAACTACCTGTTTTTAGCCAGCCATGTAGATTTACCTTGGTGCATGAACTATGCCTATCATGAATAAATAGGAGATATACACCTTAACGATGACTTTATAATGTATTTAAAGTGGTACTAAAGGCTGAAGTTTTTAATTGTTTTTTTTATTTTGCCTAAATGCATTCTCTGCATTAAAGTAAAAAACTTTCTGAGTGCACCCCCCCCCCCCTATTCTTACCTGAGCCCAATCTCTATCCAGCACTGTGAATGAGAGGAGTAGTTTTCTCCACTCTCTTCACTCTTTTCCTTCTCACAGACTTAGCTGTCATTCACAGCCAGTGAGGAGGGAGTGGGGGGGGGGGGTGGGGCACAGCCGCACTCTATGCATCAATGGACCCACTGAGTGTGGCTCGGGAGCAAGCCTGCATGAGTACCCCCTTAGCAAGCGGCTTGCTATAGTGGGCACTTAGCAGGAATTTGAAGCCAGGCACACCCTAATACTGGGGTTGGCAAACCATCAATGGTGATCTACCAATCAATCGCGGGAAGATGACTATTATCCTTCCTTGCTGATCCCCAGAACCTGGACAGGAGGTTCAGCAAGGGTGAAATTTAGTGGAAGCGATCTGTATTTTCCTCTTGCAGCAGCTGAAAGTAGGCTTCTGCTCCTTTCCCTCTTGCCGGCATTTAGCTTCCACAGGAGGAAAATACAGGGGATCAGTAACAATATATGCCACCCCAGCCACCTCTCCTGTCCCTGTTCCTCTTCTTTCTGCTGCCCGGGTCCCACCATGTGCTCCCTTGCTTTCCCCATTGTTTCAGAATGTAGAGCGCAGAAGAGGCTGGTAAACTTGCCACAGACACATATGTGTTGGAGCTCTGAGGTGCACAGCTTAATGCAATAGGCTGCACACATCTATGTCGGGTCTGCTCTGTGCAAAACTATTATAGCAGGTAAGTATAACAAGTTTGTTATTTTTTTATTTATTTTTTTTTAAATATAGGTTTACAATCACTTTAAACAGTTTATTGTATTTATTTACAGTTGCAGAAAACAGATATAAATGAGTTGAAATATAACCATTTGTACTATAATGATTTAGTCATAAGGCCAAAGTCCTGGAATGCAGAATTTCATTGATAGATTGCTCCTATTTTATTATCTACCCACAGTTCTTTCATATGTAACCTTATTAAATAATAAGAAACCAATATTCTTCACGTTGCAAGATCCAATTTTCAACTTGTCAACATTATGATTAGGGATGATCGAACTTTTGAAAAGTTCGGTTCGACCAGAACACCCGAATTTCCCAAAAGTTTGGTTCGGATTTCAGAACCCCATTGAAATCAATGGGACCCGAACTTCGGTAATTAAAAAACACAATTTTTAAGCCCTAAAACCCAATAAATGCCCCTAAAAAGTGCCTAGGGTTCTGGGTCATGCCCCATTAACTATTAATCACACAAAAAAAAGTTCTTAAAAATTGTCATTTTTGATAAAAAAAGCCAATTATTGAAAAAAAAAAAGAGAGATTTTTTGATTTTGGATTTAGTATCTGGGGGGTCTAAAAAGTGTACATGTGAAGTTTCAGCTCTGTAGCATGTCCAGAACCATGAAAAAAAAAAGATAATTTTTCAGAAGAACAGGGATGTGGGACCCTCCTTTAACACCTATATGATCTTTTTTTCTGGTTCTGGACATGCTACAGAGCTGAAACTTCACAGGTACACCTTTTAGACCCCCCAGACACAAAATCACACAAAATAAAGTTCTTAAAAATTGTCATTTTTGATAAAAAAGCCAATTATTGAAAAAATTAAAAAAAAAAAAAGAGATTTTTTGATTCTTACTTTGGATTTCAGATCTGGGGGGTCTAAAAAGTGTACATGTGAAGTTTCAGCTCTGTAGCATATCCAGAACCATAAAAAAAGATTGTTTGTATTAGAAAACTTTCAGCACAGGAGGTTGGCTTCGCTGCTGTAACACCTTGCCGGTTTAATAGCAGGTATTTTTTTGGGTTCTTTGCAGTCAGGAAAAACATCTGAACTTGTGTATAGTGGTACTGTGCACAAGTTCTGATGTTTTGCCTGCCTCCAAAACCCCCCAAAAAATGCCAGCAAAAACACACCTGGGCATTTTTTTCTTTGACGCTAGTGCTTTTTTTGGCATTTTTTGGGGTTCTTTTGAGGCAGGCAAAACATCTGAACTTGTGTATAGTGGTGTATATACACACATACATATATTTATATACACACCTAGACATATATAGGTGTGATAGTAGCAGAAATATATGCTTGCGCTAATAAAATCATTTACAGTAATATATTTCTGCTACTATCACACCTATATATGGCTAGGTGTCTATATACATATAATTATGTGTGTATATATACCACTATACACAAGTTCAGGTGTTTTGCCTGCCTCAAAAGAACCCCAAAAAATGCCAAAAAAACGCTAGCGTCAAAAAAAAAAATGTGTCTAGGGGTATATATACAGACATATATGTGTATATATACCCCCTATACACATGTTCAGATGTCATGTCTGACATCAAACATGTCCTCAAAAAAGCACTGGAAGTGGCAGCCCCTGCAGCATGAAAAATGCTTGGCTGGTGAGAAGCCATATTCCTGTGCCGAAGCAATTCAGAGAAATGATCATTTCTCTATAGCGGTCACCCTGCTATGGAAGGGTTTTGTCACCCTGCCATAGCAGTCACTGCCAGTTAACCCTACACTACACTACGGTCCCCTTACACTTAACACTTTCCCTACAGAAACTAAATTTTTGAAGCTAACTAAAGTGTAAAGGAGCACTCTAACTACACTAGAAATCCCTTTCCTTACACTAAAATAGCTAAATGACACTTTTAAAGTAAAATTAACAGAACTGCTTCCACTCTCTTCCATGTCCAGTATAACAATGCTAGGAATATGGCGGGTGCGATCTTATATACTGGGGGGCGTATTCACTAATGATTGGTCTAGGGACCCCCTAGTCACTCCAATCACATTCCTAACATTCTCCTGCCCCCTCAATTGGCTTTTGCTAATGGTTCTGGTCCAATCACGGGCTTTTAAAGCCCATTTCCTGAAGCATTGCATTTTGGGCGGTTCTGGTTGCCGAATTCCGAACTTTTTGGGCAAAAAGTTCTAAATTCGGCCGAACCTCGAACACCCAATGTTCGGGCCGAACCGATGGTCGACCCGAACCGTTCGATCTTCCCTAATTATGATCATTCAACTTTTTATTTAAGAAGGGACACTGCCAAAATAGTATTGTTTTATACACACGGCAACACGTGTTTTCATTGGTATAACTAGTACAAAACTCTGATTAGTTAAAAAAGATGTTAAGCATAAAACTCCACTGTAGCATAATGCAGTGAAATAGCATACAATAGGGTGTTAGAATTCCTTTTGGCACTTGCAGCAGTGTCTATTTTGAAATGTAAAGCTGAAGTTTAGCTTAAAACATTTTTTTTCCCTCTACAGCTTTAGTTAAATTACTTACCTGTAATGAAGTGTGCCCTGGGATGTACAGGCTGTTGGATTTTATAGAAATCTTCACTGCAGGCTGCCCTGTCCTTTTCCTAATGCTGAACTTCTGGCACTGTGGGGGTTAACAGCTTCAGGTCTCTGGGCTCAACCGCACTAAAGATGATCTGATGGGGACTTGACCATCTTCTCCATTGAGGAAACTTATTTTGCTGATTACATTGCCTGTAACATAATATGTGAATATGGGAGAGAATCATGTGACTGATCAACCTCTACCCCATTCACAAAATATGTTACAGGTAGGATAGAAGATAGATAGATAGATAGATAGATAGATAGATAGATAGATAGATAGATAGAT
Organism: Pelophylax lessonae; assembly: GCF_965119305.1. Taxonomy (NCBI): domain Eukaryota; kingdom Metazoa; phylum Chordata; class Amphibia; order Anura; family Ranidae; genus Pelophylax; species Pelophylax lessonae. The sequence continues at coordinate 647,498,348 of NC_138768.1, forward strand.
AGATAGATAGATAGATAGATAGACAGACAGACAGACAGACAGACAGACAGACAGACAGACAGACAGACAGATAGACAGATAGACAGATAGACAGATAGACAGATAGATAGATAGATAGATAGATAGATAGATAGATAGATAGATAGATAGATAGATAGATAGATAGATAGATAGATAGATAGATAGATAGATAGATAGATAGATAGATAGATAGATAGATAGATAGATAGATAGACAAAGGGGTTGTTTTACTAAAGTTGGGAAGTGCAAAATCTGGTGCAGCTCTGCATAGAAAAAGGAAGGAAGGAAGGAAGGAATGAAGGAGATCTCATGACTTTGCCTGCTTAGATTAACTATTGGACAGTAAGGGTTCACCTCCTTTCCCCTTTTCTTTCTAGGCCATCTGTCCCCTTCTCTTCATTAATAACTATACTCCTTCCTAGTGTTAACTAAGGGAATAAACTAGAGAGACAAGAAAACTTAGGGATTGACCTAGAGAACATATTCATTATTACAATTACATAAGGTACAGATGACCTGCTTTGTCGTAGCATTTTGGAAGCTGATTGCCTTCGGTCTGGAAGCGGGCTGCAAAATACTACAAACTATGGAAATTTATGTCTGATACTTAACCACTTAAGCCCCGGAAGATTTTACCCCCATTCCGACCAGGGGGTATTTTGCGATTCGGCACTACGTGACTTTAACGGACAATTGCGCGGTCGTGCGACGCTGTACCTAAACGAATTTGGCGTCCTTTTTTTCCCACAAACAGAGCTTTCTTTTGGTGGTATTTGATCACCTGTGCGATTTTTTGATCACGCGCTATAAAAGAGCGTCAATTTTGCAAAAATAGCAATATTTTTCACATTTTTTTATATGAAATTCCCCCCAAAAAAATGTAAAAATCAAAATTTTTTAAAATTTTCGGCTAATTTGTTTTATGCTACCTATGTTTGGTAAAAAAAATCGCAAAAAGCATATTTTGATTGGTTTGGGCAAAAGTTATCGCGTTTACTAACAAAGGGAAAGATTTTTGTCATTTTTGTTGTTTTTTTTTTTAACGCGTAATGGCGGCGATCTGCGATTTTTTTTGCGGTACTGCGACATTGCGGCGGACAGATCGGACCCTTGACTGACATTTTTGACACTTTTGGGGTTACCAGTGACATTTCTACAGTAATCAGTGCTATATATATGCACTGTTACTGTAAAAATACACTGGTAGTGAAGGGGTTAACTTTATTTGGGAGGGAGGGGCTGTGTGTGTCCCTAGGGGCGTGCTTTCTTCTGTGATTGGCTGTGGCTTGAGCTGTAAGGACACTGATCAACGGATCTACATAGTAGATCCATGTGATCAGTGTCTTTGCAGCGAGGAGAATGACAGGCAGCTTGTTTACACAAGCTGCCTAACATTCTCCCTCTCCCCCGCCGATCGACGAGTGACCGGCGGACATTGGGTCCGCTGGTCACACGCGCAGGGGGGTCCGTGACCACGCGGGAGCGCGCCTCCGGGGGCGCGCGCTCGCTCCCTAGACCCTCACAAGCAAGCAACGTAGCCCTACGTTAGTTTGCCTGTGAGGGGCTGACCGCCGACGTAGATAGTCGTGCGGCGGTCGGCAAGTGGTTAAAAGAGACCAATGATATTGGATATATAATTTCTCGAGTCTAACCAGACTGTAGGCATACTTCTCTCGCTTCAAACCTTAATAATACCTAGGTACTCTCCTCAATAGGTCATGTTCATTATATCCTTGTGTTTTCCTTATACATATATTTTCTACAATGGAGAATTTGCACACTTGTCAATTGTACTGTCCAAGAAAGAAAGAAAGAAAGAAAGAAAGAAAGAAAGAAAGAAAGAAAGAAAGAAAGAAAGAAAGAAAGAAAGAAAGAAAGAAAGAAAGAAAAAAAGAAAGAAAGGAAGGAAGGAAGGAAGGAAGAGGGAAGGAAGGAAGAGAAAAGGAAGGAAGGAAGAGGGAAGGAAGGAAGAGAAAAGGAAGGAAGGAAGAGAAAAGGAAGGAAGAGAAAAGGAAGGAAGGAAGGAAGGAAGGAAGGAAGGAAGGAAGGAAGGAAGGAAGGAAGGAAGGAAGGAAGGAAGGAAGGAAGGAAGGAACGAAGGAAGGAAGGAAGGAAGGAAGGAAGGAAGGAAGGAAGGAAGGAAGGAAGGAAGGAAGGAAGAGAAAAGTAAGGAAGAGGGAAGGAAGGAAGGGAGGAAGGAAGAGAAAAGGAAGGAATAGGGAAGGAAGGAAGGAAGGAAGGAAGGAAGGAAGGAAGGAAGGAAGGAAGGAAGGAAGGAAGGAAGGAAGGAAGGAAGGAAGAAAGTTGGGATGACCTACAAAACAACAGCCCTAACTCAAACCACCATAAAGCCTTACTGACCAACAAGGAACAGGCTAAACCATGTGGCCTGCAATAATAATTTTTCAGCATCCTGTCCATCCCAAACTCCCATCAGTGCTACCCAACAAAATCCAATGAAAGACACAATTAGGATTCCTAAGAAGAATATGTAGGAGAATAGAGAAATTAAATAACAAACTACTACTTATCAGTCACTATAGAAAGACTACAATCTAGCCCCATACCTGGCAGTGCTACAAGACCCCAAATTCAGGCAAACCCTGAGCCTGTACAGACTTAGTGTCCACAGCCTGCAAATCAAATCAGGAAAGCACAGACAGATCCACAAGTACAAGGTAAGTAGACTTTGTCAGCAATGTGACCAGGGGGTCAAAGAGGATGTAAATCACTTCCTGCTATGGTGCCCCAAGAATTCAACAATGAGAGACACTCACTTCCAGAGGTTCTCCGCTCGTATCCCTTATTTCACTTCTTTAAAGGAGAAGAGAAAACTTCATAGTATACTGAGGGATTGGGAGCCAAGCATGCAAATAGCTGCACAATATGTCACAGCAGACTGAGAGGGACATGAAAACCTATGGACCGACAAATCCTCTACATGGACTCTACCCTTCCTCCCCCTACCTTCCTCTAAATTATCTGTTACTCCCCAAAATCGTCCTAGATGCTATTCTTACCTTCACCCTCCATCCATTCCTATCCAACCCATATATACCCAACCAATAAAGCTTCATTGGTTTTGAAAAAAAGAGAGTGAGAGGGAGAAAGAAAGAGAGAGAGGGAAAAAGGAAAAGAGGGAGAGGGAGAAAGAGAGCGAGAGGGAGAGGGAAAAAGAAAGAAAGAGCGAGAAAGAAAGAGAGCGAGAGGGAGAAAGAAAGAAAGAAAGAAAGAAAGAAAGAAAGAAAGAAAGAAAGAAAGAAAGAAAGAAAGAAAGAAAGAAAGAAAGAAAGAGAAAAGAAAAGAAAAGAAAAGAAAAGAAAAGAAAAGAAAAGGAGAAAAAGAGGGAGAAAGAATATCCAGATACACAAACTTCCACATCCAAAATGGTCTAAAGGGTTGATAAAAGACAGACAGAGAGATAGATAGATAGATAGATAGATAGATAGATAGATAGATAGATAGATAGATAGATAGATAGATAGATAGATAGCTCTTTCAGACATCATTCGGTGTATGATGTTGTTTCATACCTCTCAGACAATGAAAGAGTAACATACACTTGTTTTTTTGTAGCTCTGCGGGTATCTGATAAATAAATAAAGCAGCTGTCTTTTGTCTGAAATGTGCACGTATATGTAGCTGCTGAAATTCCTTTAAGCTCCTTTAAAAATAAGAGTGCTTTTTAGAGAAATCAGTAAGAAATAAAGCTGATTTAATACTGCCATCTAGTGGTGCACAGCACAAGCATGATATTGTACTTTAGCTCGGATCTGAGGATTTTTGCAGCACAAAGGTGTCAGTCTATCTAGTGCAGCATTCAGATATGTGAACTACAATGAATCAATACAGAGATCAGCACATAAACTATTGATTATAGGTAAAAGTGGAGAAGGAATTATCATTATCATTTTTGAAGAATAGTAAAAAAAAGTAGATTGAAATATCTAAAAATGTATCTATAAAAATATATCTGTGCAGCAGTTACCTATGAGAATTGATTCAACCTTCCAGCATATGGTATGAAAAGCATGGGTTTCATATATCGTTTATAAGCTTGCTTCAATAGAAGGTGTGAAATTTTACAAAGATTTCTGAAATACTAGGTCCTACTGTGTTTAAATGTAACTGATGGTGTTATGCAAAATGCAAATATTGCTGACATATAAAATTGCATTTGAAGTCTCACTAGTTACCACTTACTAGGGGTAAGGATTAATGTATACTGCTATATTATACTGCTAAGCAGTTTACAGTTGTGTCATCAGGCAGGAATAATATAATCTCAAATGTGGTAGCAAATGACATTTTACCTAAGATCTGGTTTACATGGCTGGACTATGAAGGCTCTCTCTCTCTCTCTCTATAAATATATGTGTATATATAAATATATGTATGTATATATATATATATATATATATATATATATATATATATACACACACACACACACAATTGTATATGCGGTCTTATTTAATAAATCAGGATAAAGAGCAATGATGATGTGCAAATCACATTAACCCATAGCAATATTTTCCAAGTACTGTAGTCAGAACAAGGAAAGACAAGTTCTGATTTAGATTAATTTAGGTTTACTATGTTGTACTTTATTCTCTGCTTTGTTAATGTCCGCTTTGTGATTTTTACCTACAGGTAAGCCTATAACAAGGCTTACCTGTAGGTACAATGAATATCTCCTAAAAGGATATTTACACTTGATGCAGCCGATGACATCAACGGCACATGCCCTCTGAGGTATGCCGGACCTTCAGAGCACTGTGCCGGAACCAAGGGCGCCCGCATGCATGCGTTGGAGTGACGTCATTGTGGCTCCAGATACTCCCAGAGCTGTAGTCTGTGTACCCGGAAGGAAGACCGGGGGAAGATGGAAACGTGGTCAGAGGTGACTTTACCTTATAAAGGTTGATGGACACTGATGAGGATGCACTGATGGGCACTGATAGGCAGCATTGATGAGCACTGATGAGGATGCATTGATGGGCACTGATAGACAGAATTGATGGGCACTGATAGGCTGCAATGATGGGCACTGTTGAGGCAGCACTAATGGGCATTAATAGGCGGCACTGATAGGCAACACTGATGGGTAATGATAGGCAGCACTGATGAGAAGGCACTGAATGGCAGCGCTGATGGGCACTGATAGGTGGTATTGATGAGTAGGCATTGATTGGCAGCACTGATAGGCAGCACTGATATGCGGCACAACTGAGGAGGCACTGGTTGGTAGCACTGATGGGTACTAATTAGCAGCAGTGATAGGCACTGTTGGGGCTGCATTGATAATCAGGATACTATTAGTGTAGATGTCCCCTTTCACACCAGTAAGTTACTTGCTCTCTCCTCACGCTGCAACAGCATGAGAACAGGAATGCTGACAGCCGGCAAGTGTGTTTACATCGTGATCAGCTGTATTTGGACACAGCTGATCACATGGTAAAGAACCACTGTGATTGGCTCTTTACCCTGATCTTTCATCAGTTGTTTCTGAAGGACACAGTGATCACAGAGTGTGCCGGGTCAATAGACACCCTCCCAGAACTGTACTACCGCGCTGTAGTTGTCATTCAGCTATAACACGGTAGGCAAGTGGGTAAATACTCAAACACGTGCAAGCAAATTTTACCCTTTGCCACCGCCTTCCACCAGCCCTTTAAAGATTTCTGAATGACGGGAGGAGGAGGTGGAGTTACTGATCAGGTGACCACTGATTGGCTGACACAGTGGTCGTGTGAGCAGGAGCCCCTCCCACTGCTTCCCCCTTGTAAACCGTGACTGGGTGAGAGCTCAGTCAGTGCACGAGGAGTGGGCAATAAGCAGCTCTCAGCACTGAACAGCAGTGCACTATGGATATATAGGTGCAGCATGTGGGCGTTAAGGTCCACCCACCCTGCTGCTGCATGTATGCATTAGGCAGTCAGCAAGAGGGTAAAAAAAATGTATAATAAAAAATTGACAGGACCTTTTCATACATATGACCTGGATTATTGAAAGGGACAATTATTCACTGGCTAAATAAACATTCTACAAGTTTTGGAAACCAACTCTATTACATAATGGGGGTGATTTACTAAAACTGGAAAGTGCAGCATCTGGGGCAGCTCTGCATAGAAACCAATCAGCTTCCAGGTTATTTTTTTTTGTCAAAACTTAATTGAACAAACTGAAGTTAGAAGCTGATTGGCTACCATGTACAGCTGTATCAGATTTTCCAGTTTTAGTAAATCAACCCCACTGTGTATGCATTGCAATATTTAAAGTATGTAAACTGACATTTTTTTTTTCAGTATTCTTGACATTACATCCAGTTTTTTTTGCCTGGAGATCCTGCCAGTAACAGCACTCCCTGTTGTAGGTGGACTAAACCAATGCCTCACAACTAGCAGTTTTATCAGGTCTAGCAGATAGTCCAACAGCTAAATTAAAGAGTAGACACGGCAGGGTGACAATGCTGCTACTATTCACGAGACAGTGAGTTATCATTGTCTGATTGTAAAAGGAAGTGCTGGTACTGGCAAGATCTTCAGGTGAGAAACTCAGCAAAATATTCACAAAAGACAATTTGCTTAAAGTGGAACACTAGGTGGCTCTAAGTGACACACATGCATGCAACTCTGATATCATGAATACATGAATAAATCTATGTTTTAAATGCAAGCAGTAAAAGTATTTTAATGTTACTTCGTATTAGTCTCTTGCAGTCAATGCTGGAGTGTGAGTGAAAGAATAACACAAGGAGCCAATAAGTTCATATTGCTGGAAAGAGAAAGCAGAGGGACAGAGATGAGCTCATCGCTGTGCCGCTTTCCTTTTCACTGTAACAGGCTTGGTGGGTCCAAAATAACTTTGACTCAAAGGAAGTGAGTTAAAGTGGTTGGAAACCCTCTCCTACACCCATGAAGTGAAAAGCCTCAGATATACACAGAAATTAAACTACATACGTTTTACATATATATTTACAGTCTTTCCCTTTCTACATTCTTTAGAAAGTACAGATCATGTTAGAAATATTTCTTTCTGCAGTGAGTGTGGAGTCTGGGCATTCATTGTGTGAGAGCTGATTGGAGAAAATGTACACCCCCCCTCCACATAGGCAGAGGAACAAAGTTACATGCAAAGCTGCAGTCGGAACAGACCAGCCCTCTGCTTATCTATCTCTAAGTCCCCTCCTGAACACACATTTCTAGTTGCTTTTATCTCATGTGTCAGAGAACTTGTCAGAAGTTATCATGCTGATAACAGAGGAATGGAGCACCAGAAAGACATGGCACTCTGAGCTTTGTAGAGAAATAAGTAAGCACTACAAATACAGTATATGTGCCCAGGTCAGATTTAATGAATGGGGTTTACAAGCACTTTAAATTTTATTGACCGCCAGACTAAAGACATCTAGTGACAGAAAAAAGTACTACAGGGGAAAGTTGAACATTGCAGCAAAAACTTCTGTTATTTAACCTTTTACTGAGCTATTTAAATTTTACCTTGTTATTTTTGGCTAGAGCTCTGCTTTAGAAAAAAAAAAAATATATATATATATATATATATATATGTAAATATATATAGAGAGGCATGATGTTAAATATACTTAAAAATAGATTTAGGATTTACATACCCTTTACTGGGACATGATAACGAATACATTTTAGTACTTAAAATCAAACCTAAGAATTAACTTGGCAATTAATAAACCCAAATACTGTAAACAGCATACAATATAGTTGAAAACAGTGAAAATGACTTGATGCATTAGTAAGTGACTAGAGAAAAAAAATGAAAGTACAAGTATGGCACAGTTTCTTTGATCCCCAGAGATGTCAGTGATACAATTATTTTAATATTCTGATGCAAGTGGATAAAAGAGTCAGCGTATTAGGCATAGAAGTGACAGAGTGATAGAGCATGTTATTATTTTTAAACTCTGGTAGTGCTGATCAGGGCAATCGTGCAGGAAATTACATTTTATGTCAGATAGCGCCACGATTTGCATCGTTAGAGGGTTAGGATTAACCACAGACAATGCTAAAATAAAATCAATGAGAGAAATATGGGCAGTGACTACAGGGAGCCTGGAATTAATGAAAAGACACTATAGACTAAGAAGGTTTGCAACAATTTTGCATACAGAAAGACTACTTCCATTATGTAGGGATTTTCATGGTATAAGTCAGTAATCACAGTACACATTTAAAGTCGGTGAGCAGCTAAAATGTTTACACAGTACGAAGTAACTTTTCATATTGGTCAAGATACATGTGAAGATATCTGTACTACCATAAAATATCATATTACCACTTGTATATTAATAGTTACATTATCCTTGCATTTAACTTATTTGTTACCCCAACATCTCCTATTCCTGATATGTGCCTGTTGTACCATGTACTTGTATTAAAAAGTATCCAGCTCTCTTTGTTTTGCTTCCTTTGTGTGAAATCCCTGGTGATCCTACCAATCCCTCTGCTTTCCTTTTTTTATGTAATCTTTATTTTATTATGCTGAAAGGATACGTTTCCATACAATAAGGTAGGTAACAGAGGTAACATAGGGTACAAAAACCACAACACACATGGATCATAACAAATGAAGCAAAGCAACCTTATTCAAGTGATAGCTACAGTAACCTATTAAATATTCTGAGCACAAAACCATTTCAGTAATTTTCTCGACTATGGGACAGGTTGTTGGTGGGTGCGTCTCCATGAGTGGGAGGGGAAATCACCAAGAGGTTAGCATTAATGTCTCATGCCTCCAGGGTCACCAGCTTGATGATACCGTCAGGAGAAGCATCCATCAAGAACCAGTCTGGCAATGCTGTTACAGGGGTCCCAACAGGTTGGGGCGCCTGTGAATATCAAAACGTATTTTGTTTAAGGGGGCTTTTATCTAGTATGTAGCATGTAAGGTCATAACACATGTTGGGGGGACAATAGTAATGAAGGAACAGGGAGGGAAATAAGCAAACAAGACAAAAAGAAGCGGGTAGGGGGAAATACAGGTGGGTGGCATATCTGCCCAGGAGGGGGAGAACAGTGAACAACAATGAAACAACCTCAGTGAGCAAGTAACACCTAGGATATGGAAAGAAAAGGGAGGGGGAACCAGTGTCTGGTCCAACTATCTAAGTTTATCACAGTTGAAAGCTGACAAAGAAACCAAAAGGAGACCAACATGGACCAGATCAGAACTCATGTCAATGTATACATCAGGACATGTGTGTTATAACTGTTACTGAAAATCCAAGGATATAATAGGGGAACATGCAGCAAGATCTCAGGTGGCAATCAGACCGGCTATTTTTGCAAATGAGGAGTACTGTAACAGAGAGCTAAGGTGACCTATTGGCCTTAGACGTGCAGTGTATCCATGTGGTCCAGATGGAGTAAAATTTACTATAGCGATCCTTGCATTTAGCCATCCATTCCTCCGCCTCCATGATACTGTTAACCATTTTGATCCATTCGGCCCAGCCAGGAACCTGGGATTTTTTCCAATAAATTGGAATGAGGCGGCGATCAGCGTTAAGAAGGTGCGGCAAAATGCTTTTCTTGTATCGACTAATAGCAATGGATGGCACATGTAGCAAGAACCACACAGGTGACATCTGGGACATCAATATCAAGGATCAGCTTAATTTGGGTCCAAATATCCTGTCTAAAAGGTCTTATTTTGGGGCATTCCCACCACACATGGAGATAAGTACCGTGCTGGCCACAGTCCTTCCAACACAGATCAGTATTGTGGAGTAGATGCTAGCCAACCTAATTGTGCTGCAGGTCTCTCTCCCATTCTCGAATATAGAGGGGCTTTGCCATAGGTCCCCTTGATTGAAGGAGCTTATATATCTTTGAGTTAGAGTGGTGTATCGGGTCTTTCCTTAAACAATATTTTTCATACTGTGCCAGTGTGGATGGTGGGTGAATCCCAGGGGACTGGAGATGCACAAAGTGGTGAAGTCATCTTTATCTCCATGAATATAATGGGAAGCGCCCATACTGATCTCTAAGGACATCAAGAGAGAGAAGCCCTTGTTCTTGAATGAACCTACCACATCGCACCTCTCCGTCGGACACCAAAGTGCTAAAAAAGGACATTCTCCTGGCTCAAACCAAGGGAACCCTCCCAGGGGGGCTATAGGGGAGAATGGTGGTGAAAGCTGAATCTCCATTAATATCATCCCATAGATATAAGGCATGGAGGGAGGTGGGTGAGACAGAGTCCGAGAGCCCTCTACATTAGTGGGGAAGCCATGGGGCGTGGGATAGTTTACGACCTGCCAGGGATCCCAAAGTTTGTCTTTAACATGGTGATGCCAATCAAGGATTCTCTACAAGGCAATCGCCTCATAATGTCGGTATATGGCCGGAATACCCAAGCCATCTGACCCTTTGGGGCGCTGCAAGAGGCGTAAAGCCAATTGCGGCCAATGGTCATTCCAGATAAACCAGATAAGAAGGCTGTTGAGGCTCGAAAAGAAGGACCAGGGCAGGGAAATAGGTATCATTTGAAAGTAAAAGAGAATCCTGGGCAGGATGTTCATTTTCAAAGTGTTCACATGACCTGTCTATGAAAAAGATGTTTTGTTCCAGTTAGACAAGTCTTTCCGTATGGTGTTTAACAACAGAGCATAATTGCATACATACAGATTGGAGCAATGTTCAGGAAGATATATACCTAAATATTTCAGGGAAGAGTGGCATCATGTGAAAGAAAATTATGTTTGCAACTGTGTGCGCAAAGCAGACGGGAGATTAAGGGCTAAGATATTGGATTTACTGTAGTTGATCTTGAAATTTGAGAGCAGTTCTACCATGATGTTAGGCAGAGATATCAGTGGGTTGGTCACATAAAATAATACGTCATCTGCATCAGCTGAGAGTTTATGTCCAGCTGAACCTTTCCGGTGTCCTTGAATGTTTAGGTTCAGTCTAATTCTGGATAGTAGGGGTTCTACGTTGAGGGCAAAGATAAGAGCATCTACCCTGACCTGGGCTTCCGGAGAGTCATACAGGGCTGCAATACATAGGAGCATATTTGGGCCCAGCCCCAGGTGACTGAGGACCATTCTCATGTAGGTCCAATCCACCCTGTCAAATGCCTCCTCGGCATCAATGGAAAGCAACAGACAGGGCGTATAATTGGCCTGCAAGAGGACCCAATGGATAATTTGTATAGCTCTAGTTGAGTTATCTCTTGTTTCCCTCCCTGCTATGAATCCTGTTTGGTCAGGGTGGATAACCTGCGGCAGGATAGGCGGTTTGCCAGGTTTCTAGTTAAGATTTTGATGTCAGTGTTCAGGAGGGAGATGGGTCTATAGTTGCTGGGTAAAGTATGGTCTTTTCCTTCTTTGGGGAGAACTGTGACATAAAAATAAAAGGAATGTGAGTAATTCTGCACTATGGATCGGAGGTAAAAGTAAAAATTGCTGCTGCCCTCACTAAAACTGACCACATAAGTGGCGTCTGGAAAAAATATGCTACAATGAAAGTGGGTGTTGGCGCTGCTCTTATTATTCGTTTAAAAGATGTCACCATATATGAATGATATGTGGTACCATATTCTAAAAGTATATATCTGTGCATGTCCTTATGTTCATATAAGGTTCATAAAAAAAGGTTGTGCAAATAGTGCAAGTGCAAAAAATGATAAAATACATTACATATACATGTTATCATATATGAATGGTATGTGGTGCTCTACTTTAAATTATATCTTTGCTTGTTCCTCTATTGGTGTATAAAAAGTTGTGCAAATGGTGCAAGCGCAAAAAAAATGCTACAGTAATTCCAATATGTGCCAACATGTACTGTGACATACTGAAGCAGAGCATGATCCCCTCCGTTCTGAGACTGGGCCGCAGGGCAGTATTCCAACATGATAACGACCCCAAACACACCTCCAAGATGACCACTGCCTTACTAAAGAAGCTGAGGGTAAAGGTGATGAACTGGTCAAGCATGTCTCCAGACCTAAACCCTATTGAGCATCTGTGGGGTATCCTCAAATGAAAAGTGTAGGAGCACAAGGACTCTAACATCCACCAGCTCAGTGATGCCATCATGGAGGAGTGGAAGAGGACTCCAGTGGCAACCTGTGAATCTCTGGTGAACTCCATGCCCAAGAGGGAGTGCAGTGCTGAAAAATAATGGTGGCCACACAAAATATTGACGCAATTTCAAAATTTTCACCTAGGGGTGTACTCATTTTTGTTGTAAGCGGTTTAGACATGAATGGCTGTGTGTTGAGTTATTTAGAGGGGACAGCACATTTTTTCACTGTTATACAAGCTGTACACTCACTACTTTACATTGTAGCAAAGTGTCATTTCTTCAGTGTTGTCACATGAAAAGATATAATAAAATAGTTACAAAAATGTGAGGGGTGTACTCACTTTTGTTAGATACTGTATGTTCAACCTGTGCAAATCCAATATTGAGATCACCCACTCGGAAAGGTGCATGTGTGATAATCAAAGTGCCTGCGTGCAAATTGATACCGTGCAAACAACAGCTAATTTTTAAGGTGCAACAATCGGCTTTATAAAAAAGAGAAAAAAGAAAAAAGATCCCCCTTAATAAATAATAAATTAAAAAATATATTGGAAATAAAGTTCATCAAAGTGAATAGGTGTTGTTACAGACCATTTCAGCAGACAAGGGGTTAAAATCCGTTTAGGCGATATGCCCCTTTCTGAGAGACAGGCACAGCTACTGCAAAACACCAAACTCCCGAACTGGATACAAAATAGCACTCCAACCTGGAACCTCACGAATAGCTGCTAGCAGACGAACAGGAAAAGCATACATCAGCTTACACTCCTAGCAATCAGTCTCCAACAGCATACAGTGAATCCCCCAAGAACGAGACAAAGCTCCGAGCTGAGGGTAAAACAGGAACAACAACAACATTTATTGGAAGAACACAGCACACTTTTATACAGAAATTGGAACATCCTTCCCCCAACAACCGCTTTCCCATTGGTCAATTGCACAGTACCTGCAGTTCCCATTCAGGTCCTCTTTTAGCCATGCAAATGAGGAATTGAAAATGAGTCAACAGGGATTGGTCAGATAGCTTGACCAGGAGGGCTGCTATGCAAATGAGGACTTGAAAATGAGTCAACAGTGATTGGTCAGATAGCTTTGACCAATGCAAGGAGACAGAAGCCCCAGGGGGCAATCAATGTAAACTATAGTCAGACACAGAACAATGGTTCCCTAACGAGCCCTCAATACACATTACTCTGAGTGTCAATACCTCCCTTAGCAGACAACAGGTGAGGTCATTAGCACACCTGACAAAAGGTGAATGGGGAGCCACCTTAGACAGTCCGTCTCCTCAGAACTTCCTGTAATGACCATATTAGGAGTTGACTTCCTGTTCAGAGAGCTCATGGCAAATGGGAACAAAAATCTTCATATTACAAGGGAGGCATTTTTCCTGAATATGACTGTCCCATTTGTAGTAGTCCAAACCATATTTTCAGTGTTCAACACCCTCCTGGTCACCCTGCATTCCCCAAAATCGATACGAATTAGAACCAGGGGCTGTTTGTTCGGTAGATAGAATCTACCGAATGGCTGTGCAGAAAGGGAGAAATAAATCCTTCTGCACCGTAAAATTAACCCTTTAGCTGCCGGTCCATAATCCAAAGGTAGCAGGCGGGCAACCAGGCTCCTCCAATGCAATGTGGCGAGGTTGGTCTCGTCACAGGTGTCCTATTAATTCTGCTGTTCCAGAGTGTTGCTGTTCCTTGGAATGCTTCAGTGCAAACAATTCCAGTGGAAACTGGGGACTTTACCACTGTCACTCGTGCCCCCCATTGAGGTTGCACTCACCAAATAACGATCAATGACTCTCAAGAGTCAACTTATTTGGGGGAAAGTGATAAGGCAGCAGGCATGAGCCATGTGGCAACTTCACTTCAGCAGTAATAACGCACACTACTTGTGCATTATTGAGTCAAGTACCATAGAGCTAAGGGGAAGGGGTAGTGTAACATCAGTCAGTAGGATGGTAGAGTCTGTGAAAAATAGGAGCAAGCTTGAGGTGAAATGAGATCTCCATGGGCAGGTAGTAAGTCACAACCTCAGAATAGAGGAAAAATGATTCAGGTGTTTCTAGTAGAGGGTGCATGTTTTGAAGCTTGATGGGAGGATCCTAAACTTGGATGATTCCAGCTACGTCTACAGAATGGCTGCCAGGCTGGAGGACGGGTAGGCACTGGGATATTCAGCAAGGCTGTAGAGACTGTCGCAGTTTAGGAGGCATCTTGTGGGGGTGAGGAATCCCCTGTATAGCCGCTGTCGGTGTTTGTTCTGAAGCGGTGTGCCAGAGCTCAAGGCCTGAACGTCCTTACGCTCGCATGCCGAGACGACGCCCCCCTCTCTGCTTTCTTTTAAAATAATGACAACACTAAGAAGGAGAACACACTGTGGTCAGTTCTCTAGCTATACTGGGACTCAGTGTGCTTTCCTCCAATGATCAGTGCTGACACTCCCACCTCTGCACAGCCTTTCACTAGGAAGTTCAATGTGCTGTTGCTTCTCCTTCCCCAACTCTTATGCAAGGTATTTATAATGTTGTATATCTAGCGTATATACAAATGTTTTGCCTTTTATTTCTATTTTAAACTGACTGGGTTGTTCCACAAGGTGAAGGTTTACAATCACTTCAAGGTATTTTGGGGGGTTTAGAAAATGCATTTTTGATTTGCCATACTGCAGTCCTGAGTCAAATTCACATTTAATGGCATTGATTCATTAAAAATGGGTAAAAGAATGAGGATAAAGCTGAAGTTGCTACACATAGTGGCCAATCAGAATTTTGTTTAGTTTTTCCATGAAACTTAAATTGAGATCCGATTCTGCAACATCTGCATTTAGTTTGTGTATTTAAATTGGCTTGTTATGATGCTCTAGTGTCCTCCCCATTATAGAAAACATACATTCTGATTAATCAACTGCTATCAACTCTGCAGGTAGACCTCGATAAACAACAAAATGTCTCATAGGCAGTATAGAGTGCAGAAGGTTGGACAAATTTAGGAATGGACCAGGGAGTCATGCTTAGGTGATGCTTATTTTTGAAAATCGGTATGTGAAGTATGGAAACAAGAAAGATGGTTGATGAGACTAGGTTTTATCAAAATAAAAACAATATTTTGACAGGTAAACATTCTACATACCTAGATGTGTCTGCACATACCTGCAGAAGCCTCTCAAACCCTTCAAAATTCTGTCCAGTTCTTAAAGGCAAAGCTCTGCCACCTCTACGTAGTGTTGGAGCTTGCCACTAAGCCCTGCTCCACATTATCCTATTAGTCCATCACTGTGATGGCCAATCTCACTAGCCAATAGGAAGGTACTGCAGGCAGGAAGGGGTCAGCAAACTTTAGCACTATCAGGAAGAGCCATGTAATTGCCATTTAGAATGGCACAACATGACAGGAGGATTCAGGAGCCACTGTAGGTGTGTGCAGAAACCTCTAGATTACTGCACTTTAAAACTGCAAAAAAATTCACAGGATGTATTCTTTTTTAAGGAAATTAGCATAAAAAAAATTGTTACAGGTATAAAAAGAAGGCACTTATAGGTAGTGTTGGAACTTACTGCTATATCTCACCACGTACACATTCTTATTGGCACATTACTGTTAAGGATTGCCAAAACTTTGCCTGCCAGAATGTTTGGGGATTTGCTTATAACAGTAGAGTTTTGGAAGTTGCTTAAGATATTTGAAGTTATTTCTAAAAGCCTGTTCTTTATACGTTCTTTATACGTCCACATTTTTTTTTTTTTCACTTTTAAATATTCAAGACAGTCTGGGCTGTACAAGGTTGTAATGTGCTCTAAAGAAAGAATGATTTTTTTTTTTTTACAAAGAGACTGTAATCATACTTTATAGCAAGAGTCAATCATACAGCAGGTATGATTATCTTTTTTGCATGTGCACTATTTCATTAAACTGATTAACGCAATTTTGAAATTTCCAATCACCCTCATTATAGTCAATAAGGTCAGAAGGGACCATGAAGATGGATGGGTAGACTGAACTGTATATTTAGTTGCTCATATGATAAAATACATTTTGGCTATACATTTTTGGCTACAATCTACTGAGTATAAAATGCCACAAGAAGACATTGCACTAAACTAGTTGTTGACACTATTTAGGCAGGTCACAAGGTCATTCAGATAATGAACTTGCAGTGCATGCTTGGAAAATGTATGCAGAATCTTGGAAGTACAAGGAGTATTGTGATACAAATGTACGTCATATAGATTTGAAGAATATACTGTAGGTGTTATGCACAGTCTATGTGCAATACCTATCTAATGGGTAAAGTATTATTTATTGGTATAATACATTGAACCGTCCCATTTAAGTACCTCTAGATCAATTTGAAAATAAATAAATAAAACATTGTTGTTTTTTTTTTAGTTCTTTGAATGACATAGCAGAGATCTAGAAATGGCTGGTGGCAGCTCAGTTTCTTGCCTAGTATCAAGGAGTAAGGACCTAGGCTCGCTGCTTAGAATCTTAGTTCCCTTTTTATTCACAGGGGCAGGGTATACTTTTTCCTTTTTTTTCATTAGCCTTCAGAATCTTCAGTCAACAGCTGAATGGGTAACAAGCTGAATATGATATATCCTTGTAGTCTCTCAAGCTCAGCCAACAAGCATATGCAGCCTATGAGCAGTACGAGGGGTATATATGCATCTATAGTCATGACACCAAAGAGCTAAGGTGTTGTGGGAACCAAAACGGAATAAACACCCAAGCATTTTAGAATCTATTCCCAACTTCAACTGGTATGCTCCGCTAATGCAGCCCTTTCCACACGGGGAAATCTTAATTGAAAAAAAAAAAAAAACAAGAGGGCGCAAAGGCCTGGTGCATTACCTTACAAAGATTTATAAATAATGAAACAACGGCAAATGCATACTCAAAAAACAAAGAAACAAAGAAAGGAGGTGTACAGGACCAAATAACAGAGTAGTCAGGCTGTAGATGTGTATCATCAGAAACCAGAATGTCACTCAGACTGGCAAACTAATACATTTCAAGGGACAAACCCTCTTTAACTGGTCATTGTTGATGCTCTGATGAAGAGGATTTGTCCCTTTGTCTCTGGGAACTGACAATTCACTTATGCACCCTCCCTGAGGTTATAGTCCATTTGTTTCTGCATCTTTTACCTCTATACAATCCTTTTTTGAGGCTTCAGGGATTCCAGGCCAATTTCTTTCACATGGAACAGATACTTGCAATCAGGACATGTCCACCCCTTCCATATTTTCCTCTGAGGATTCGGAGGGGGAGAATAAACTCCCAGCCTACACTTTCACAGAGTTTGACAAATTTGCTGTTGTGACAACAATGGATGCTTATTTTGATTGCACAGTCTTGCAGGCAGCAGTGTTATTATCCTGCCTAAGAGTAACTGTTGCTTAATCTATTTCTACCCCTCACTAGACACTGAGACTCCCCAGTGGCCAAGATCTTCCACATATGTGTCCTTCAATAAATAGAAGAAAAAATAGGATTCTTGAAAAATCATTTTCTCTGTGTTCAATGAAGGACACAACACTCACCCTCTGGTTGTTTCGTCTGTGACCAGTGGTTCTCAATGTACTGCTCTGTAAATAACTGAGTGGCTTCTAGCAGATAAGGAATTGGGCCACCAGCAGGGGCTGCCCCTAGGCTGTGCTTTTGTATTTGTACCTATTACCCTACTCCTGTAATGGGGTAAGCAGGCTTGCTTCCACTATCTAAATGGAGTGACTTTTGTGCTACCACTGGGAATGCTTGATTACCCATACACCAAAACTTTCAAGGGATATATTCCCACCATACAATCTCATTAGAAGTGCACCTGAAATGTGAAATCTCTTACTCTCCCTACCTTCCCCCTTCCCGTCCCCCTCCCCTCACCCCTTCCCGTCCCCCTCCCCTCACCCCATGTGTCTCACTTGTGTCGCTCCTATTAGAACGGGTCCGCAGCTTCCCTATGGGAGGCGACCTACGGCGACCTGTGAGGCGACCAGGTCGCCTCACAGGTCGCCTTAGTGTGAACGGGGACTAACTGTTACTTGTTTTGATTATTTCAATAAAGCACCTTTTTGTGAAAAAAAAAATAGAAGTGCACTTCAAAGTATTTGAGATTCATATGTTGTAAGATAGTTCATTTGTCCAATTAGCCTTGAGGCTTCCATATTCTGTGATACAGCTATTTCTCTGGCGTTTGCACTCAGATTAACACAACCTTGTGCAGCTTCACCTTCCATGGATCCGGACGTTTAACGGTGACATGCATTTTATGGGTGGGAAGGGTGCATGCGGCACACTTTATTGATGACATTTTTACCATTTTTAATTATGAAATAAAGTATATGTTTAATTACTAGCAAGTCTTGTTTCTGCTTTAATAGCCACTTGGTTATCTGGGGCGGACTCTTCATTCCTCAGTATAATCGATTTTTGTTTTATATGCTATTTTGGTTAAAAGTGATTTGGACACTGGTAATTTCATCTATACTATTTCTTCTATCTCCAAATTCTTTTTTTGTTTTCCTGTAAGAAGAGCCTGACCCAATGGTCAAGAACTTCTAGATCTTCACTGTGTCTTAAATGAAAGCAAGGAAATTGATTTTATAGAAAGTACAGAAAAAATCCTATTTTTTTTTTTTTTCAAATGAAAAGCTTTCTAATTCAGTAAGTAAACCAGTAAATACATGTACCTACTTTTTTCAATGCAAAAACATACAGTAAGCAGTGAAGTGCATTCCTTCCTTACAAAAATATGCTATTCTATTTAATATATAAAATGTAATGAAAGCACAGCTTGTAACGATTAGACCAAAGGAAAGCTTCAAATATAGTCTCTTTTCAGTTATAATTTTAAAGTAGGGTTGCAACACATAGCAGTTAAGGTTTGATGGGAGGGAAATTATTATTGTAATGTTTCTTTTACAGAAGTTGTAGTTTTTGTAAAAATATAAACCCTAAAATATTTTAATATGTCTTGCATAAATTGTTAGCACAAATGCACCTAAAGTGTTAATTTTATATATTAAAGCTAATTGAAATGTTGCCCATTCAGAAGACCGATCCATGTATGGCGGCTCTCATTCATGAGAAATCAATCTATGGATTGACTTCTCCCAAGGGGACTGGTGGAAAATTTCACTTTGATCAACACTGCAGGCAAAAGGCTGCAGCCTGATCTGTGTATTTTTATGGCAGGAGGTGGGGGGAGTCTTCCGTTGTCAGAATACAATGACACAGGAGGATTCCCCCATCCACACAAAATGTGTGGATAAGAGAATAGGTTCAGTTTTTTTTTTCATTCAGGCAGCTGGGCAGCCTAAGGGCTCTTTCACACGGGCGGTCCGATCAGATGCGCCTGTCAGTTTTTTAGGCAGATCTGATCGGATCCTCCATGCAGCTCTATGGGGCAGCGGGTGTCAGCGGAGGTCATCTCCGCTGACACCCGCTGCCATCCGCATCTGATCCTGTGCTGAAATCTGGACAAATGGAAACCCTATTTTTCCATCCGTTCAGTAATCGGAGCGGAGCGGATCTGATGAGAGCGGACAAGCGGTCCGCTCTCCTCCGATCCCCCATAGAGGGCAGCGGGTGCTGAGACACCTCCCTCTCCGCTCTGCAAGCGGAGACGGAGCTGTCATCCGCCCGGCTCAGCGGGGATCGCGGATCGATCCCCGCTGAGCAACACGGATCCGCCTGCGGAGGCGGACCGTGTGAAAGAAGCCTTTATCAGTTTTTCATCAGTGGTCATCAGTTTTTCATCAGTTTTTTTTACATCCACTACCAATGCAAAAACGGATGAAAAACTGAACATTTGTCAGTTTACATCCATTTTTCGTCCTATCCGTTTTTTTAACGGAAGAAAAATAGAGCTTTGATCAGTTTAACCACTTGCCGACCGGTCACATTGACCGTACTGTGGTTCGTTACTGTGGTTCGGTATCGTCCAGCGACGTAGTACTACGTCGCCGGACTCCTCCCCCTGTAGGCGGCACTCGCGTGCCGCCGGAGGCGTGCTCCCGCTGTTTTCAGTCACAGCGGGAGTCGGGGCAGGGGAGGAGTGGCGGCGATCGCCGCTGCTCTTCCCCGATCGTCGGGGAATCTAGTTTGGAGATCCGCCCGCCTGTGTAAACAGAGCGGGCGGATCTCCTAAGTGACAAGGAGTGACAGATTGCAGTGTTAAGCATAGCTGAACATGTGATCTGTCCCTGACTCACCTCCCCCCACACATGTTAGTAAGCACCAGGCATACATTAACCCCTCCCTCTCCAATAAAATTAGCCCCTTCCCTGCCCTGTGTCATTTTTATAGTAAAAGTGCATATATATAGCACTGATTACTGCAGTAATGTCACTGGTACCCCCAAAAGTGTCAAAAATGTCAGTCAAGGGTCCGATCTGTCCGCCACAATGTCGCAGTCCCGCAAAAAAAATCGCAGATCGCCGCCATTACTCGTTAAAAAAACCCACCAAAAATGCCAGAAATCTTTCCCTTAGTTAGTAAACGCAATAACTTTTGCGCAAACCAATCAAAATACGCTTATTGTGATTTTTTTTTTTACCAAACATAGGTAGCAGAAAAAAAATTGGCCAAAAATTTAAAAAAATTTAGATTTTTACATTTGGGGGGGGGGGGGGATTTCATATAAAAAAAATGTTAAAAATATTGTTATTTTTTCAAAATAAACTCTCTTTTTTTGTTTATAGCGCAAAAAGTAAAAATCGCACAGGTGATCAAATACCACCAAAAGAAAGCTCTGTTTGTGGGAAAAAAAGGACGTAAATTTCGCTTGGGTACGGCTTTGCACGACCGCGCAATTGTCAGTTAAAGTCGCACAGCGCCGAATCGCAAAAAGTGGCCTGGACGTAAGACAGCAAAATCCTCCGGTGGTAAAGTGGTTAAAAAAACTGATGATGAAGGATGCGGATGTAAACAAATGTAAATAGATGATCATCCATTTACATCCGTTTTTACATAGAGATGTATTGATGTCCATTTTTCATCCGTCAACAGATGGATGAAAAACGAATAGCATGTGTGAAAGGGGCCTAATTGTCAATATAAGAAGGCATAGTAGACCAATGTCTAGGGAAGTAAGGTTATATGGATGGGAAAAATTTAAATAAAAGTTTATGCTTTTTTTTTCTTATTTTACAAGTGTCTGGCCAAAATTGCACACTTTTGGAGGTTTTTGTTCAGACATTATTAGTTGCTGATCTTCCTAATAGTCTTGCAATATCTTTGTATTTAAAGCATGTGGCATGTTACTAATAGCAGCATATCTTATTTGCAGTTTTCTTTGTATTAATCCTGCAGTATGAGTGCAGATAAAAGAGCTGGTATCACGGGGGGCTTGGCGACTGCCAACCAAGCAAGCCGCATGCTGCTCCACACAGTCTCAGGGAAAACGGCCTGGTCCACGACTCCTATCACTGCCTAATGGAGCAGCCACTGAGCCGAATACCGCCTCCACACAGCCATTATGTTCCACCGTGCGAAAGAAGACCAGAAGCTACAAAAATTCTCTGGTTTCTTCACCCCAGTCCGCTGAGGGCTACATCAAGATGGCGGCAGGAGACATCAGGCGCCACACGGGGGTGGTCCTCTAGCAGCGCCGACCTTTGTGTTAAAAAACGCAGCTGCAGATGATGTGGAGCACAGGGAAAATGGAGGAGACTCCTCAACACCCTCTCCCAGCACCAGCAGCCCAGTTAAATCAAAACCGAGAACAGAGCCCAGGCAGAAAGAACCTTCAGAACCCTGCATTGATATAAATAGCCTGCAGGAAACAACTCCCATTGCATCCTTCCCTATGGTAGGACAACCTATGTCTGATGTGCTTATTAAAGACATGCTTCTCTCTCTCTCTCTCTCCGATCCTCCCTGCAAGCAGACGTGTTCACCTGCTTTCAAACATGCAAAGCTGACATACAAGAACTAGGACATAGAGTTAATGATTTGGAAGATTCTGTGTGCTGATGCATAAACTCCTATAATAATGTGGTGGACGCCCACGATTCTCACTCGGAGGAGATAGCATGGCTAAAATCCAAAGCTGTAGACCTCGAAGATCGCTCGAGATGCAGCAACTTGAAATTAAGGGGTATCCTGGAGTCAGTACATGCCTCACAACTCCCCCACTATGTTAAGGAATTGTTCCATGCAGTGGCTCCTGCGCTTAGCCCAAGTGACCTCACGATCGACCGGATCCACAGGATTCCTAAGACTGCTTTTCTCCCACAAGAGACCCCTAGAGACGTTCTCATGAAACTACATTACTACCAAGCTAATGAACCAATCCTGGCCGCATTCAGAAACAAAGACCAGCTCCCTGAACAAGCTTCCTTCCTACAGGTCCTGCCATATCTCTCCGCCTACACCCTACAGAAATACAAATTTGCTCTCGGTGACCTAAGCCCTGAGAAACCACAATATTGTCGATCAGTGGAAATATCCAGCGACATTTAAAATGATAAGAGAAGGATCAACCTCCATTGTAACATTCCTAGATGAGGGCCTCCTACTGCTTAACAACTGGAATATCATCCTAGCTGACCCACCTACGGCTGCCTTACACGAACAAGGAACTCGCCCACAAAGAGAAAGGAACCCCACCCAGGATAGATGCAGAGGTGGGCAGTAGTTCCTCCTAAAAACTAACCTCACTTTAGAGGCTGTTTTCCCTGGAACAGCACTGCCTGTTTCCATACTATCCTATCCATACTATTTTTGTACTCCCAGAAATTCCTAGCAGGTATTCTGCACTTATGGTTCAAGATTCTGAAATTTTTTTTCCTCTTCACCTGCTCTTTTTCTGCGTCCCCGTGCTGCTTCTTCTCTTCCCCTTCTTGCAAGGCTCTAATACACCCACTGACATTATTATTCTATCTATCTTGTCCAACATGCCATGGAGGATACAACCTTACTGGACTTCTGGGTGTACCGCTCTCTAGCTCGTCATTACCATTATTAATCCAGTATTCAAGAAGATTTGCCTACCTATGCACCTGAGAATGTCTATTGACTTCAGATTTCTTATGCTACGTTTCTTTACCCGAAAATGGTACATCACCTATCACACCTATACCCTCTCCCAATCAAATGACTCTTACATTACTCTCCATCAATGCGGGCGGTCTTAATCACCCGGCCAAGAGACTAGCCCTATGGAAAGAGGCAAAGAAAACAAATGTTGATGTTTTCATCGTTCAAGAGACGCACTTCAAAGCCTCTGCTGCCCCAAAATATCAGCACAAAGACTTCCCGCATACCTTCTCATCAGAATTCTACTCTAAGAAGTGGGGAGTGCTTATTGCCATACTGAACTCTGTAGGCTTTTCTCTCCATTCATCGATAATCGATGAAGGGGGCAGGTATGTTATCTTAATATGCACAATTAACTCTATTCTATATAGTATCATTGGGATATATGCACCTAATTCTAAACAGAGTAAATTCTTCTGTAAACTGTTCAAACGTATTGCATGCCACAAGCGTGGTAATCGACTGCTATGTGTGATACCACATCCCGGAGATCACCCAGACCATCCCCTTTGGCCAACATGTTGACCCCTGAGGATCTCTATGATACCTGGTGTTGTCTCCATGCTTCAGAGCAGGATTGTTACTATCATTCCCCTAGATTTAATGTTTACTCTCATATTGATCTTTGCCTAGTGGATAAATGGCTCTTACAAAAGGTCTCCCTCTCTGAAATCGGAGATATATTGTGGTCTGACAACGCCTCACTTATCATCATGATTGAGAAAAAGGATTCCGGCCATACCTTCCGAATATGGCGCTGTAATAGTCAGCTTATTAAGGATAGGAGTACCTGTGACAAGCTTAAACAACACCTAACTGACTATTTCAAAGCGAATGATACCTCAGACATTGATGTCTTTTCATCATGGAATGCCCATAAGGCGCTTATGAGGGGACTTTTGATACAACTAGGAGCCCAAGCCAAACGGAAATATGACAAAAAATTCCAGGAGACCCTGAGCAACCTTCAGTCTCTGGAGAGACAAAATAAACTACACCCTGACTCTACCATACTACCTAAACGCCATACACTACGCATGGAGCTGTGCTCCCTACTCCTAGAAAAGCATGCCAAACTATTGCGTTACCTTAAATTGCAATACTACTCCCTACACAATAAGATAGTCAAGTTCCTAGCCTTCCGACTGAAAGCCAGAAAGATAAAATCCAGAATTCCACATGTATTCTACCCCATTCATCACAACAAACTAACCAATCCGCAAAATATTGCAGATGCCTTTGCTACGTACTATGAGGCCTTATACAACTTAAAAAATTAAGATCCAGTTGTCTAACCCACACAAAGTGAGATAACATTTTTATCTAACCTTAACCTCCCTTCCCTGAACCCAAAGGATCTTGAAGAAATTAATCACCCTTTTTCCCCCTGCGGAATCCTTTAAACGATTCAGTTACTACCTTGTGGGAAATCTCCTGGCCCAGATGGCTTTATGGCTGAATACTATCAATCTTTTTCTCCCATCCTCCTTACTCAACTGGTTAATATATTAAGTGCAGCTGCAGAACGACAAAGCTTTCCCCAGGAAATGCTGAAAGCATATATTGTGACCATACCCAAACCGGAGAAGAATCCAGACTGTTTGGCTAACTTCAGACCAATCTCACTGCTCAACATAGACGTAAAAATATACGTTAAAGCACTAGCTAAAAGATTAGAGGAGGTAATTCCCTTTCTAATCCAACCAGACCAGTCGGGCTTCGTCACCGGCAGACACACATCAGATGCCACCAGGTGGATACTGAATGTAATGCACTATGCAGAGAGCGAAATCGAATGCCTTCTCTGCTTCTATCGATCGATGCAGAGAAGGCATTCAACAGGATCCACTAAGGGTATATGACAGAAGTTCTACAAAAATTTGGCTTCCAGGGAAGGATTCTATCAGCAATATTAGAAGTCTACTCTTCCCCCTCAGCCCAGGTATATACCAGCAGCATACTACAGTATAACGGCCCTTCACGATCAATAACGGCATGAAGCAAGGATGCCCATTATCTCCCCCAATCTTTAACTTAATGATTGAGCCCCTCGTTGAAACTGTTCGCTCTCACCCACATATTGCAGGTTTTAAATTCAGGGACAGATCCCATGCCATTAACCTCTTTGCGGATGATGTCATCCTAATGTTGACCAACCCCCAGACATCGCTCCCACATGTTCATGACACATTTAATTTCAGTAATATCGCCTGCTACAAAGCCAACCACTCAAAATCTCTTATAATAAGTATAAATGTTTCAACATCAATCAGACACAAGCTCCAATGGATCTTCCCATACACCTGGACTGAGAAAGGAATTCCATACCTGGGTATTACACTTACCCCTTTCTACTCCAACCTTTGTGACGAGAATTTTAAACCACTGATTACAAAAATTGATGCACAACTAAAAATCATAGCTAAAGTAGAGCTGTCATGGATAGGAAGACTGGCAGCATATAAAATGCAGATCCTCCCCCAAATTCTATACTTTTTCCGTTCCTTGTCTATACCTGTCAAACAGACTCACATGCATTCCTTAACATTGCAACTCTGAAGATTTATATGGCAAGGAAAAAGGGCTTTGGGAGTTCATAATTATCATTGATTAAGCATAAAACAATTGGAGGAACGGGTATGGTAGATTGCAAGAATATCTCACAGGGGATCACTTAGATCAACTAAAATACTGGTTTGAAACCTCTAACGCACCACTTTGGCTAGAAATCGAGAAAAGTATCCTTAAAACAGATTCTCTTAGCTCCCTATTGTATGCAGATGCATGACAACCCCTCAAACTTGTCAATCTCCTCCCAACATCGGTAGCATCTATAAATGCATGGAGACAAATTATCAACCTTCCCCCTATCTCATCAACCCCGATCATAGAATTTCCAATAAATACTCTAGAACATATCATACCTGATATCAAGGTAACCTAAATGGAGAAACAGGGTATTAAACTTCTAAAACATCTCTGGAAAGATAACATCTTACAAGTTCCCAGTGCAATTATCAATACATTCTCCCTACCTCCTCCGACCCACTTTACCCTTTTCCGTATACTACATTTTATCAAATCGTCCCCTCCTCCTAAACTCACACTACACCCGAAAATATGGCAATTCTTATTAGGGCACCCAAACTGGAAAAAAAGGTATGTCCCTCTTCTACAATACCCTAACCGAGAAAACGATGTTTGCCAAAACTAAACAAATGCTACAATGGGAGAACCTTAAGACATCCTTCTCTGAAGCTTAATGGCTTCAAGCCATAAAGTAATCTCTATCTGTCTCTCACTGTGAAAACTATTGGGAACTAGCCCTAAAAGTAACTTTACGATGGTACCTTACCCCATAGAGACTGGCCAAAATATACACTACGACTTCTCCACTTTGTTGGCGAGGTTGTGACTCTGCCGGGTCTTTCAGGCATGTGCTATGGTCATGCAATAGCATTCGTAATTTTTGGAGAAAGGTGTTTAGCATAATCTCAGAAATAAAGGGAATAATTACCACGGCAGATCCGGCCTTAGCCCTACTCAATATTGATATAGAAAGATTTCCTGTAAAATATCGTGGCATAGTAACTAATTCTTATTTCGGCGAAACTTACCATTACAAGACACTGAAAACAAAACATGTCCCCTAACCACTCAGAAGTAGTTTACGATGGTACCTTACCCCATAGAGACTGGCCAAAATATACACTACGACTTCTCCACTTTGTTGGCGAGGTTGTGACTCTGCCGGGTCTCTCAGGCATGTGCTATGGTCATGCAATAGCATTCGTAATTTTTGGAGAAAGGTGTTTAGCATAATCTCAGAAATAAAGGGAATAATTACCACGGCAGATCCGGCCTTAGCCCTACTCAATATTGATATAGAAAGATTTCCTGTAAAATATCGTGGCATAGTAACTAATTCTTATTTCGGCGAAACTTACCATTACAAGACACTGAAAACAAAACATGTCCCCTAACCACTCAGAAGTAGTTAATTCCTGCTGATGACTCTTGATGTTCTAACCTTGCTCGAGCCTTACTGATCCCATGTAATCTTCTACTCTCTATCTACATCCTCTTCTTCCTTTTATCTTTCCTCCCCCTTTCCTGGTTAAATCATTGAGAAAGAAACACTCCTGTATTACCAATCTCAATAGTTATACACTTGTTATACTAAAATGTTCTTATTATCTCATATGTTATGTGGCTGTGTCCGCATGTCATTTGTTAAACCTTTCAAAACCCCAAAAAAATCTTAAAAAAAAAAAGAGCTGGTATCACTAAGAAAGGGCAGTATCCTTTACATGTGCCATGTTATATATGATCCTTTAATATGCCCAAGCTAGCAATGGCAGAGTGATGACTGAATCTAAAAAAAAAAAAAAAAAAAAAAAAAAAAAAAAAATCACAAAATTACTAATTTCTCCTTTAAACTGAATATTTGCAGGTAGATCTGTCAAATCAATGCAAAGTTCAGAATTCAGCAGTTCAGCTGATCAAGATTTGTGATTTCTTAAATCCTGCCAAATCTGGACAATTCTGATTGAATACATTCACGCAAATAAACTGAGATTTAGATTAACGTGTAGCAATTCATCCTCCTTTAACTGTAGGAAAACTACAAGTTACATCATTCTATAAACTTTTGGAGGGCAGCATTCAATATTTCATCTCAGATCAGGTCAATTGTGTGCCATCATTGAATTTGCAGTCTATTTTTCTGTTTTAGTATTTACCTCCAAAGACATCAGTGTTTTAAGTCTGTGGGAACATATACTTCAAAGAACCAAAGAATGAAAGGCACTTATAAACCACACACATATACAAGTATATAATACAGCAAACACGCACAGAACTACATGCTGCCTTTGCACACGTTTAGTTCTTATCCACATAAGGAGTGTTTGCTGGAATTTATTTTTGAGTCATAAGAAAGAACATAATGTTATGTACCAGAGGATGGAGGAACACTACAGGTTTTGGCTGTGGCTTTGTGAGTAATAAATAGCTAAAAAAATAAAATAAAAAATAACATAGCCAATAAGTGTGTTTAAAGATGCAAGCTGTTCTTTTAAGGTGCCCCATTCTCTCTTGCTGAGAGGGTTCAATAGCATTCTGACCTGTATGACATGAACAGCTTGCTAGAAAAACATATTTTAATTAGATGAGTTTTAATTATAGCTAATAGCTGCTGCCAAGTGTTGCTGCGGACTGCAGTGGTTGTTAAAATCATATCTAATGATACTTTGTGATGATGTTTACAGCGATAAAATTACAGTAGAAAAAGGCGCTAAGCAAAACTTTTCACTAAATGTGACACTCCAAAGACAAGCTCACTTAAATATTATTACTTTTTGAAACTAAATAACAGTGGTCTAACAAGCTGGAGTTTGTATTTCTGACAATACTTTTTATTTTTAATAAAACAAAAAAAAATGCAGCTTATTACTAATTTATTTTGAATACTGTTGCGCAGAACAGCTAATTTGCTTGACTACACAGTGTGTGGTTCTACAAGATCAACCATTTGATACTGTTATTGTTGTATAACACAGCTGCATATGGATTTCATTAGGAGATGAAGGAGTCATGGTGGTCAAACTACAGTTTGCCCATTCAATTAATAAATTCCAAGTCTACAGATATAAATATGATAAAATGCATCATCCACTATTAAGTTCTGTATGGCTTGAAACACTTTACTGTTTAGCAAAATATTTTGTTCCTCTGTCCCTAAAGTGACGTATACTCATGTCAACTTTTAACTGTGATGCGGCACTCATTCACTTCACTGGAGGAAACATTGACCGCCAGAAAAACGCCAACTGATGCAGGCATGTATCCATTAATAAAGTTCTTATATGTATTTTAAATGCCATTTGTACTTTAACTGACATTGATATAAGCTACCTAAAGCTTTGTGTGGTGTTACTTATGCCCCATACACACGCGTCGATAGTTGGTCGTGAATTTTCGCCCAACGTCCGATCGGCCGATTTTTGGCTTGTTAGTATGATGCTTTCGACAACCGACTGCGACTTTTCGCACGAAAAAAATCTGGTGTGCAGGCTATAAAATTTTTGTTGGCCGTCAACACAACGGCCGATTTTCCATCAGTCAGTACAGATTTCGGCAGACAAAAATCTGATGAGCAAGACTGGCCATGCTCAGAGAAGAAAAAACACACGGAAAGTAAACCAGCACATGACATCACTTCTGAAGTTGATTTTTGTTGGTCGAAAAAATTAGTGTGCAGTCTAGGCACATTCCAACCAACAAAACACAACTCTGGACAAAATACGGCCGATCGGTTGGCCGATAATCGTTGCGTGTGTACGAGGCATTAGACTGGGGAAAGGAAGAGCAGAACTAAGAGCTCTGCTTCATGCACATGTGCTGTCAAGGAATGCTCTGACACAAGACTGTAAAGTAAGCACAGGGGGACCTCATCAATGAGCCATTGCTTTACTGTCTGATCAGCAAGTAGGTGAATTTTGACTCAGTGGGGTTGACTTACTAGATGCAATTATGCTGTTCGCTTTGCAAGGGAATTTTTCATTGGCTTAGTGTATTTGATGAAAATTCACTTCACAAAGAATACCTGATTACATGCAAGAAAAATTAAAAAAATATATATTTTTGCTTGCACATGATTGGATGATGAGAGTCAGCAGTGCTTCACCTCATTCACTAAGCTAACGCAAAATTCCCTTATGAAGGGAATAGCATATTTTTTTTAGGTCAACTCCAATGACAAGACTGAGTTTACAAAATTGTGAATCCATTAGCAGGTAAAACAGTTTATCAGAGCACTGGGCACACAACTGTATAATACACAGAGCGCTGGGCACAGGACTGCACAATACACAGAGTGCTGGGCACAGGACTACATAATATACAGGAGGGTGTTATGCATAGGATACATGGTTCAGAGGTTTGCTTTGCACAGAGGACACTTCTGCCCCCACATCCAAAGCTCACCTCTGCACCCTTTTCTCACAGATTATCTTGGCAGCCAACTCTTAGCCCTTCCCCCACAACAGCTAAACTCTCTCCATGCAGCTGCATCAGCTCTGACCCCTGCTCCCGCACTGCTCTCACCTGTGTACAAACAGACCCCCCCCCCATCTGCTCATCTCCCGTTCTCAGCCTCCACACAGTCAATTTTTGGCTCTGCCTCTTCTCCACTGAACAGCAGCAGTAGTGGCAGAGAGATCGTCCAGCAGGGGGCATCTGAATATGAACCACCAGGCTGTTTCTCAGCCAGCATGGGATGCCCTGTCTATATTAATCCAGCCCTGAATCCGGGGACAAAACCCGGGGACAGACTTGGACCGGAGACAGTGTCCTCAATCTGGGGACTGTCCCTGGAAACCGGGGACGTCTGGTCACCTTATACCAGGGGTCTTCAAACTATGGCCCTCCAGTTGTTCAGGAACTGCAATTCCCATCATGTCTAGTCATGGCTGTGAATATCAGAGTTTTACAATGCCTCATGGGATGTGTAGTTCCGCAACAGCTGGAGGGCCGTAGTTTGAGGATCCCTGCCCTATACTAATAAAGCCCTGTTGTTGTTGCTGCATTAATAAGAGCATTTCCTTTATGGAAAGTGTGTTAGCCTTTAACACACATGTGTATGTGAATTCCGGATCGATAGGATCAATGCACTATTTTATGCCACAATTATTGTCATTTCAAGGCATCACCATATATAAATAGCAAAAAGACACGTTCACACACTCAATAAATCACAAATATGCATTTTACTGACCGCTGACCAAACCTATGGCTGCTAAGACTTTTGCTCATAATCTCTAAAGAAACACAAAAATAATGTTTATGTACAGGCACAATCTTGTGTGTAACATTTCCTTTGTGTCAATCAAGTATGGCAGCTCTTGTTGTAGAAAAGGAGTTAAAATACATTGGGGGCATATTTTAAGTGGGAGCACTTAGTAAAATGTAAAACGTATTAGTTTACATGTCTTCGGCATCTGGTCAACTCATTTAAGGATTACCACATGTATCACATGTATCTGATAGCATGCTTTGCATTGCAGATTTGCCACTTTCCCTGTTACCCTGTAATTATGCTGCTGATAACAAAATGAGACCTCTTTGGTCATACGTTCAGCTTCATGTATTGATTTAGAAGATTCATGCGGATTTGTAAATGAACCTAATATCTATGTCTGCACAACCATTTAAATATTACCTTATTAAGCCTTAGATAAGGATTTACACTGGATTTCACTTTATTAAGATATACTTGATGCAGGATTGTAGCTCTAACCTTTAAATAAGTATTTAACTAAAAACAAAATTGTAATATAGTGTAGCTTACTAATCGTTAGATGTGGTGGCTGCATTACTTTTCCTTTTTTTTACGGCTTTTTTCCTTCTGTTTTCACCTGGTGAGCCGGCTAATAACACACCTCCCTTATTAGAGTGCCTCCAATTTGGACGAAGGAGCACAGGGGACACCTTTGGACAGCAGCATTGTCAGTTTTGGGGGAGCAGCAGATTTATGTATCCTAACACATTAAAGCCAAACTCCAGCGAATAGTTTATAAGCAGTTATAGAAACTGTTTTTTTTTCCATTTGGGATAAAGATTTTACATAAATAGATAAAGGCTGATCATCGTAAGCATCCATGCTAGTGTTAAATGTTTTTTCTAGTCACTGTAACTAATACATTCTGCTGGAGAGTTTGTTCTCTTGAAAAATAACATACTTACTGTCTGGATCATTGGATGAAAAAAAAAAAAAGCCTAAAGAAGAAAACAAATGCAACCATCACATCTAAGAAATGTTAAGTTGCTATATACTAGGGATAGACCGATTAACGGCAAGGCCGATATATCGGGGGCCGATATGCACCTTCCCCGATATATCGGTATCGGCCCCCGGAACTGGCCGATATTGCCGATATTTTTGTGAAGTCATTCTGCCTTCTTAGGCCGCCTCCCTCGCCTTGGACAGCCTCGTCTGGAGTCAGGACTAGTCTTGTGGGAGTGTACCACAGCCAAACACCCACCCACAGCAGCCCGGTGCCAGCAAGCCAGCCACCCACATCCACAGGCCCTGTACCAGCCAGCCAGCCACAGGCACTGTACCAGCGAGCCAGCCAGCCAGCCACCCACAGGCCCTGTACCTGCCAGCCACAGGCACTGTACCAGCCAGCCACCCACAGGCCCTGTACCAGCCAGCCACCAACAGCCCCTTTGCCAGCCACCCACCATAGAGTGCCAGCCAGCCACCCACCACAGGGTGCCAGACAGCCAGCCACTCACCACAGGGTGCCAGCCAGCCAGCCACCCACCACAGGCTCTGTACCCGCCAGCCACAGCCCCTGTACTAGCCAGCCAGCTGCTAGGAGGCCCAGTACCAGCCAGCCACCCACAGCCCCTGTGCTAGCCAGCCACCTACCACAGGGTGCCAGCCAGCCATCCACCACAGGGTGCCAGCAAGCCACCCACCACAGGTATATATATATATATATATATATATATATATATATATAAAGGTATTTAATACAAATAATACAGTACAGGTGGTCTTTTTTCACCCGATCTCCCAATGAGGAGAGCGGGGATCTGACAGGTCTGTCTCTACAAAGTAAGCAGAGACGGACCTGTCATCCGCCTGCACAGCGGGGATCGATGGATTGATCCCCGCCAAGCAAAAAGGAGTCTGCCATGTGGAAAGCCTGTGTGAAAGGACCCTTACTGTATATATTTGCTTATACTAAGAAGTAGTTCAGATATATAACAAACTCAAAAGCCAGGTTTCAGTTGATTTCTAGAAGCTTACTGGCAGCAGCTAGCAGCTTTTTCATCACATTAGAGGGTTTGCATCCATCCAAGATTCTGGTGCAATAGAAAGTAAAAGAAGATTTCAGTGCCTCTGTTGTGAATTTTGAAGATTAATTGCCTGTAGCTACAGAGGTAAATGAGGCCTTTCTTAAAATGTTTTGAAATCTTATTAGGAATATGTCAATATTTTAATATTTATAATCTGGTCACGTGGTTATTTTAATCCTACTGATATTACTTTATAGTACAACATTTTATTTGTACCTTACCTGAAAATCTCCTGAACCATTTTGGTTTGTTATCCCAGATGACAAAGAGGTAGTAAGCTGGCACTCCTGTCAGAGTAATTGCAAATCCAATCCCAGTGTTTATAGGGTCTGAATATAATGACAGAGCAACCATTAACATGGAGGTGAAGGAAAACAATGCTGGAATAAAAATGGGAACCTGAAATAAAGAACATTGATGTTAATAAAAAAACATTATCTCGCCAAAAGATATTGGAGTCATTAGGAAAGGCAAGATTACAGAGACTGTTGATGTGTTTTAAGGGTGCATGACCTGTATAATTTTTTTTCTAATGGTTGGCGATTCTTTGTGGATGTGTATATATACTGTACACTGACCCTTGGTGGAAGTGGAGGAGTTTGGTTGGACCAGACCACCTGAGAAGAGAGAGACCTGGATTGATATTATGTAAAATGTATTTATTGCTGTTCTATATCTAGACAGAATATCCTTGTGGTGAGTGTGCATTTTTACTGTACTGTGAAGGATTATCAGGGTGGGAGTTGTTTGTTTTTATGATGAAGGTGCACAGTTGCCAACATTTGAAAAAAATTTCCAGGGACACTTTGCAGCACAGCTATCAGTTACTTACCACACCTACTTCCCTGAAGCTCTGCCCACTCCACATAATTAATCTACGCCTACTTATCATCAGATTATAGGGTCTACTCAATATAGAGAGAATTACAGGAAATTAAAAAGGGAATTTCAAACTTAAGGCCAAAGTAGCACAGTTGGAATAATTCTCCCATTCAGCTGCACTACTTCTGTGTAACATTTACGGGCAGCTCGA
Organism: Pelophylax lessonae; assembly: GCF_965119305.1. Taxonomy (NCBI): domain Eukaryota; kingdom Metazoa; phylum Chordata; class Amphibia; order Anura; family Ranidae; genus Pelophylax; species Pelophylax lessonae. Next base: position 647,532,385 of record NC_138768.1, read on the forward strand.
TTGACGGGCGCTTCCAGACACAATGTAAATTACCTGGGACAGGCTCCTATTACCCGTAACGCGATAGAGTCTACCTGATCGGTGATCAGCCATTCAGAGAAAGTACTGTATTCTAGCAATGAAGCTTTCTCTGATTGTCTGAGTCAGAGGTTATGACATCATCAGCTTGCCTCTCTGACTCAGCCAATCACCTAAATAGCTGAGCTCCGATCAGGTAGACTCTACTGTGTTCCTGGTATGAGACAGGAAGTCTCGGCTCCGATCCGGAAAATAGTGCAGTATGCTGTATCTAGCCCTGCCCTAAGTGTTACCTTTATTTGTTGTACTAGTTACAAATACCGTGAGTGTACTAGTAGTTATAGTGACAAATCTCAAACATACTTAGTGACTGTTGGATGCTGTAAAAGTGTAAATTAATGTTATACAGGAATCATGTAATGATAATACAGATCCTTATAATAATGTGCAAACTATCACAATTCAGTGAAAATAATCATGTGCAAATTATCACAATTCAGTGCAAACAATCGCAAAAACAAAAAACAAAAACAACGTGCAAAAAATGCAACAAAGTGCTGGTGCTGAATGTCCAAAATATTATCAACTATTCATCCAGATAATATATGTGTCCATAAAAATCCCATTCCAAAGTGTGGTTGCCTTAAAATTGTTGCTAGGCTTGCTGGTCCTTATAGTGCCACCCATGAAGTGACATTAATGTGACTCAAAACAATAGAAAAAAACAGTGTCTCAGCATGCAGTGAGTCTCAGTGTCCCCACTCGTGCCCCCTACCTGGTATTGCACTCACCAGAGATCCTACCCCTTTCAACAGGGTGCATTCCTGTAGTATGTAATTAGGCCCTACATCCCACACACATCCAATTATTTATACAACAGAGTATTTGATCCATAGCGCAGATTGTATATTTTCTCTATCATATGCTGTATCAAGCCTTAGCTGCATATACATTGCTCAAAAAAATTAAAGTTACACTTTTTAATCAGAGTATAGCATTAAGTGAGTTAAACTCCTGGGATATTGATCTGCTCAGTTAAGTAGCAGATGGGGTTTTTAATCAGTTTCAGCTGCTTTGGTGTTAATGAAATTAACAACAGGTGCACTAGATGGGCAACAATGAGACAACCCCCAAACAGGGATGGTTTTACAGGTGGAGGCCACTGACATTTTTTTCCCTACTCCTCTTTTATGACTGTTTTTCACTAGTTTTGCATTTGGCTAGGGTCAGTGTCACTACTAGTAGCATGAGGCGATACCTGAACCCTATAGAGGTTGCACAGGCAGTCCAACTCCTCCAGGATGGCACATCATTGCGTGCCATTGCCAGAAGGTTTGCTGTGTCTCCCAGGACAGTCTCAAGAGCATGCAGGATAATCCAGAAGACAGTCAGTTACTCTACTGGACAGGGTTGTAGAAGGTCCTAAACCCATCAGCAGGACCGGTATTTGCTCCTTTGTGCAAGGAGAAACTGGATGAGCACTGCCAGAGCCCTACAAAATGACCTTCAGCAGGCCACTGGTGTGAATATCCCTGACCAAACAATCAGAAACAGACTTTATGAGGGTGGCCTGAGGGCCGATACCCTCTAGTGGGCCCTGTGCTCACTGTAAGGCACCGTGGAGCTCGATTGGCATTTGCCATTGAACCCCGGAATTGGCAGGTCTGCCATTGGCGCACTGTGATTTTCACAGATGACAGCAGATTCACCCTGATCACATGTGAAAGACATGAAAGTGTCTGGAGAAGCCATGGAGAATGTTATGCTGCCTGTAACATCATTCAGCATGACCAGTTTGGTGGTGGGTCAGTGATGGTCTGGGGAGGAATATCCATAGAGGGATGCACAGACCTCTACTGGCAAGACAATGGCACCCTGACTGCCATTAGGTATCAGGATGAAATCCTTGGACCTATTGTCAGACCCTATGCTGGTGCAGTGGGTCCTGGGTTTCTCCTGGTGCATGACAATACTCGCCATCATGTGGCAAGATTATGAAGCCAGTTCCTGCAGGATGAAGGAACCATTGAATGGCACCCACAATCGCCTGACATATATCAAATTGAACACCTCTGGGACATCATGTTTTGGTCCATCTGATGCCACCAGGTTCCACCTTAGTCTCTTCAGGAGCTCAGTGATGTCCTGGTCCAGATCTGGGAGGAAACACCCCAAGACATCATCCATCGTCTCATTAGGAGCATGCCTCAATATTGTCAGGTATGCATACAAGCACTTGGGGGCAATAAAAACTGCTGAGTACAATTTTGAGTTGCTACAATGACATTGAAGCAAAATGGACTAGCCTGCTGCATCATTTTTTCACTTTGATTTTGGGGGTGTCTTTGAGTTCAGCCCTCTGTAGGTTGATTGTTTTAATTTCCATCAAATGATGTGGCATCCTTTTATTCCTAACACATTACCCAGTCCAAATCAGTATAGATATCCAGCATGATATTTTCCCCCATTGAGATCTGATATGTTTTCAAAGTGTTCCTTTAATTTTTTTGAGCAGTATAGTTTATACCGCACATCCAGCGGGCTCACATGATAGTGTGGGACACTGTTTGTTTGGGCCAAGCTATGTAAAGTATATCAAAAGCTGGAGTTAAGCTTTAAAGAGGCTATCAAATACCAATGTTGTCACACAACATTGCATGTGATTTTAGGAAGATAGATAGATAGATAGATAGATAGATAGATAGATAGATAGATAGATAGATAGATAGATAGATAGATAGATAGATAGATAGATAGATAGATAGATAGATAGATAGATAGATAGATAGATAGATAGATAGATAGATAGATAGATAGATAGATAGATAGATAGATAGATAGATAGATAGATAGATAGATAGTCTGCTGAGATTTCAGACTTATATACTTATATATACATATCACAGGTTCTTAAGAAGCAGAATAGTATGGTTATGGATATCCCATAAAATAATGTACAGCAAAATGGGGTTTGAAGGTAAAACTGTATAATATAATTCAAAATATTTCTAGCATAAATAATCATGGTTTCTAGTAAACCAACTTGCCATGCTTTGAAATATTAGCTTAGGGTATCATCATTCAAACACAGGTTTTGAACCACTGACGTACTGTGACTAAAGCTTGGATGAGAATATGCTAATACAGAAGTTTCAACCATCTTGTGCTAGAACATTTATGGCCCGCAAAGGCTGTAAATCATTAAAAAATAAAATATTCATAAATGTGAGCCATTTCTTTCTACTTACAAAGAGCAGAAACTTAAAGTTTCTCTGTCTAAATCAGAGTTGTGTAAGATACAAAATAACATGCATGCCAAACTCTAACCAAGACAATTCAAGCCATTTCATAGAAGTTGTTGTCCACTACAGTTGCTTATATGAGAGACCACATATAAGTTGGTAATACACAATCTCCTTCAATCTCCTGTGACACTGAGAGGTTCAACGTAGCGTATAAAGATTAATGTCAGACAGAGACAGAGGTGAGTCTACCTTGAAAGGGCGATGCATCTCAGGTCGTTTGTATCGCAGATAAATGAGTCCAACAACAGCTAGGCCAAGAAAAAAGCTTCGAGCAAAGCTCAGGAAATTCAAAAGGCTGTAGATATCCCCAGTGAAAAGCATTACCATTGTTAGAGGATGCTGCAAAATAGAAGGTTTTTTTTTTATATTATGGAATCAGTCTTCAAATCAGTAAGTGAATACAACAGTTAGAGACATACCTAATAAGAAGAGTTGTAGGTGAGATATATATATATATATATATATATATATATATATATATATACACATACACACACACACTGAACAAAATTATAAACGCAACACTTTTGTTTTTGCCCCCATTTTTAATGAGCTAAACTCAAGGATCTAAGACTTTACAGAAAAGGCCTTTTTCTCTCAAATATTGTTCACAAATCTGTCTAAATCTGTGTTAGTGAGCTCTCTTCTTTGCCAAGATAATCCATCCACCTCCCAGGTGTGGCATATCAAGATGCTGATTAGACAGCATGATTATTGCACAGGTGTGCCTTAGGCTGGCCACAATAAAAGGCTACTCTAAAATGTGCAGTTTTACCACACAGCACAATGCCACAGATGTCGCAAGTTTTGAGGGAGTGTGGGATTAACATGCTGACTGCAGGACTGTTCATTTCTCTACCATAAGCCTTCTCAAAAGGCATTTCAAAGAATTTGGCAATACATCCAACCGACCTCAAAACCGCAGACCACGTGTAACCACACCATCCCAGGACCTCCACGTCCAGCATCTTCACCTCCCAAGATCGTCTGAGACCAGCCACCCAGACAGCTGCTGCAACAATTGGTTTTCAAAACCAAAGACTTTCTGCACAAACTGTCAGAAACCGTCTCAGGGAAGCTCATCTGCATGCTCGTCCTGACTCACCTGACTGCAGTTCCTCGTCGTAACCGACTTGCGTGGGCAAATTTTCACATTCGATGGCGTCTGGCACTTTGGGGAGGTGTTCTCTTCATGGATGAATCCCGGTTTTCACTGCACAGGGCAGATGGCAGACAGCGTGTATTGCATTGTGTGGGTGAGCGGTTTGCTGATGTCAACATTGTGAATCGAGTGGCAAATGGTGGGGGTGGGGTTATGGTATGGGCAAGCATATGTTATGGACAAGGAACACAGGTGCATTTTATTGATGGCATTTTGAATGCACAGAGATACCGTGACGAGATCCTGTGAGATCCTGTGGCCCATTGTTGTGCCATTCATCCACGACCATTACCTCATGTTGCAGCATGATAATGCACAGCCCCATGTTGCAAGGATCTGTACACAATTCCTGGAAGCTGAAAACATCCCAGTTCTTGCATGGCCAGCATACTCACCAGACATGTCACTCATTGAGCATGTTTGGAATGCTCTGGATTGGTGTATATGACAGCTTGTTTCAGGTTTGACCAATATCCAGCAACTTCACACAGCCATTGAAGAGGAGTGGACCAACATTCCACAGGCCACAATCAACAATCACTGCGTTAGGCAAATGGTAGTCACACCAGATACCAACTGGTTTTTGGACTCCCCGTACCCCCTCCAATACAGTAAAACTACACATTTTAGAGTGGCCTTTATTGTGGCTAAGGTAAAACTGTACAATAATCATGCTGTCTAATCAGCATCTTGATATGTCACACCTGTGAGGTTGATGGATTATCTCGGCAAAGGAGAAGTGCTCACTAACACAGATTTAGCCAGATTTGTTAACAATATTGAGAAGAAATAGGCCTTTTGTCTACATAGAGAAAGTCTTAGATCTCTAAAGTCAGCTCATGAAAAATGGGGGAAAAACAAAAGTGATGAGTTTATAATTTTGTTCAGTGTATACAGTATCTCACAAAAGTGAGTACACCCCTCACATTTCTGTAAATATTTTATTATATCTTTTCATGTGACAACACTGAAGAAATTACACTTTGCTACAATGTAAAGTAGTGAGTGTACAGCTTGGATAACAGTGTAAATTTGCTGTCCCCTCAAAATAACTCCACACACAGCCATTAATGTCTAAACCCCTGGCAACAAAAGTGAGTGCACCCCTAAGTAAAAATGTGCAAATTCGGCTGAAAGTGTCAATATTTTGTGTGGCCACCATTATTTTCCAGCACTGCCTTATCCCTCTTGGGCATAGAATTCACCAGAGCTTCGCGGGTTGCCACTGGAGTCATCTTCCACTCCTCCATGACGACATCACGGAGCTGGTGGATGTTAGAGATCTTGCACTCCTCCACCTATTTGAGGGTGCCCCACAGATGCTCAATAAGGTTTAGGTCTGGAGACATGCTTGGCCAGTCAATTACTTTTACCCTCCAATACTTTAGCAAGGCAGTGGTCATCTTGGAGGTGTGTTTGGGGTCATTATCATGTTGGAATACTGCCCTGCGGCCCAGTCTCTGAAGGAAGGGGATCATGCTCTGCTTCAGAATGTCACAGTGCATGTTGGCATTCATGGTTCCCCCAATGAACTGTAGCTCCCCAGTGCCTACCACCATGCTTGACTGTAGGCAAGACACACTTGTCTTTGTACTCCTCACCTGGTTTCCGCCACAGATGCTTGACACCATCTGAACCAAATAAGTTTATCTTGGTCTCATCAGACCACAGGACATGATTCCAGTAATCCATGTCCTTAGTCTGCTTGTCTTCAGCAACCTGTTTGCGGGATTTCTTGTGCATCATCTTTAGAAGAGGCTTCTTTCTGGGACGACAGCCTTGCAGACCAATTTGATGCAGTGTGCGGCGTATCGTCTGAGCACTGACAGGCTGACCCCTAACCGATTCAACCTCTGCAGCAATGCTGGCAGCACTCTATTTCCCAAAGACAACCCCTGGATATGACGCTGAGCACATGCACTCGACTCCTTTGGTGGACCATGGCGAGGCCTGTTCTGAGAGGAACCTGCCCCGGTTAACCACTGTATGGTCTTGGCCACCATGCTGCAGCTCAGTTTCAGGGTCTTGGCAATTATCTTATAGCCTAGGCCATATTTATATAGAGCAACCATTCTTTTTTTCAGATCCTCAGAGAGTTCTTTGCCACGAGGTGCCATGTTGAGCTTCCAGTGACCAGTATGAGAGAGCAAGAGCAACAACACCAAGTATAACTTGCCTATTCCCCATTCCCACCTGAGACCTTGTAACACTAACAAGTCACATGAGGGAAAATGGCTAATTGGGCCAAATTTGGACATTTTCACTTAGGGGTGTACTCACTTTTGTTTCCAGTGGTTTAGACATTAATGGCTGTGTGTTGAGTTATTTTGAGGTAACAGAAAACTTACACTGTTATACAAGCTGTACATTCGATACTTTACATTGTAGCAAAGTGTAATTTCTTCAGTGTTGTCACAAGAAAAGGTATAATAAAATATTTACAAAAATGTGAGCGGTGTACTCACTTTTCTGAGATACTGTGTATATATAAAAACAAATTTGATTATCTTTTTATTTTACTGAATATTTAAAAATGTATGTCACAAATGTAAAACAATTACTCTATATATTTTACTTTACTTTATAAAAGTTTGTTAAAGGTGAACTCCATGCAGAATAAAATTACCTTTAATCAGCACAATATTCTTCATTGTATCCATAGTTATTTCTCCACTGCCAAAAAGTGTAATTCCTGGCTGGCCCTATCACCATTTCTAAAACTGGATACACAATATACAACTTTTGTTGTTCGATTTCCTTTAGATTTACCTTCAACTATGTAGTGCAAGAGCCTGCCTGATTGCATACAAATTAAAAGTGTTTAGGTTTGACCTTATATTATATGGTTTTGTTAAATCTAAAGGAAAAAATCTAAAGAAAATTGTATAGTGTGTATCCAGCTTAATTGTATGAATCAGTTCTCGCTGCCTGCTTTTTTCCAGCATAGTAACCAGCTTCTTTACCTCCCTCTCTGCAGTTCTAGGGAGTTGTTATGTTTGTAGGTAGAGGCCATGAGCAGAAGCTATTGCTCGCCAACATCCGCTCTTCAAAACCTTGCTTTATCAGTTGCACATTTTCCCACCCACTTTAGTGTCAGTGGACCCCTCCTTCTAACCTCAGCAGCTGAAAGACCATCAAAAACAAGGTTAGGAAAAAATGAAAAAAGGACCTTTAGCAGAGGGAGAAAAATGTATGGCATGTTTAACTGCTGTCCAGATAGCTTTATATACTTTCTTTCTGTTCATATACAGTACACACTTTGTTTTTCAAATAAAATGTATGTACATTTTTTTCTCAAAAGAAAGCATATCAGAAGCGGTTTGCCTTCAGACTTCTAACTGATTTTTTTTTGCGGTACTGCGACATTGCGGCGGACAGATCGGACCCTTGACTGACATTTTTGACACTTTTGGGGTTACCAGTGACATTTCTACAGTAATCAGTGCTATACATACGCACTGTTACTGTAAAATTACACTGGCAGTGAAGGGGTTAACTTTTTTTGAGAGGGAGGGGTTATGTGTGTCCCTAGGGGCGTGATTCTAACTGTGATTGGCTGTGGCTTGAGGTGTAGGAACAGTGATTAACGGTCCTACATAGTAGAACCGTATAATCACTATTCCTACACAGGGGAGACTGACAGGCGGCTTGTTTACATCAGCCGCCTGCCTTTCTCCTTCTGCACCGACGATCGCTGAGTGACCGGCGGACATCGGGTCCGCTGGTCACACGCGCGGGGGGGGTCCGTGACTGCGCGGGAGCGCGCCTCCAGCGGCGCACGCTAGCTCCCTAGACCCTCACAGGCTAGCGACGTAGCCCTACGTCGCTCTGCCTGTGAGGGGCTGACTGCCGACGTAAATAGTCGTGCGGCAGTCGGCAAGTGGCTAAGGCATCTATTCTTTACATCACATTGGTAATCAAATGACTGAAAAATTGAACTGTAGTCTTCCTGTCAAAGTAAATTCTGCATGCAAGGTATTCTCATTGTCAAGCAAAATCTAGAAAAAAATAATATTATATCACTTGTATGCCTGTCAACCAAACCAAAGGGAAAAAATATAAACTGTATAAAATGCAAAATGCTGCACATGGCTTCATGAGAGAGGTTGATTTCTATGGTTGAAAAGCATAGTATCAAAGTTGTATATTTATACTGAAAATGCTTAAATAAATTGCACCACTCATAAAGCTTCTGAATTTATATGTAACAAAAAAAAAATAAACAAAGAATGGATTTCAGTATTGATTTGAGAGAATTCCTGTCTCTGCTCTGTATTCTGTTTGCTAACTTACAATGACTAGGGAAGGACCTCCCCTTCCTAAGAGGGAGGTCCTTCCGAAGTATGACAGCTTCAGATTGAGCTTGGGATCTCTTCCCTAGATGGGTGGCTCTGATTTCTCGTGCTGCTCTCACTTCTGACAGCTGAGGAACACTGACTCATCCCCCAGCCAGAGCTGGAACACTGAGGATTGGACTCTCCCTAGCCTGGGTCTGTGCTCTCTCTTGACATTCCTGCTTGTGAGTGCAATATCTTGAATTCTGTTCTTTTTTTTTATTAATAAATTGTGTTTTAGGTACTACACCATCAGGACCTTGTGTGCTTCTTTCTTTGTGTTTTCTTGAATGATTGACATATATTTCTAAGATAACTGACCCTATGGGCATTGATCTAGTTACTCAATGATATCTCCTAGATGTAAGACTGGCCTATGTGGGGCTAGTTTACATTTCTTAGTTATTCCCAATGCTCGTACCTAACTCAAAGTGTGTGCTTTTTAATGATCATCATTATATGATCTATAACCATTAAATACACCATAACACTCAAAGGGAAGTTGAAAATGATGTAATAAAATAAGTCACTGATGAAGCAGCCAGTGTGACACATATAAATGCTTAGGACAATCTAAATATAATGTGAAGTGTTGCCCGACACATTGCTGTTTTTAGATATACATTACATTTCATTTAGCTGAAAGATTGATGTGCATTCACATCAATTTGTTGTAACTAGCAGCTAGCAACAGGATATGGTTAACGCTCCAGCTGGTGTAGCTTTCATTAGTTATGCCTCATGCTCTGATGGATCTGGGGAGGGGTAATAGCATTATTTTGCACTCTGTGATGCTTCAGTGGGCTCCAAAAACTGTTGTACCTGTTTTTTAATTAAGAGTAAAATCTTTTAATTCAAACACTACTGTAAAAATTCTAAATATCTCATGCTGTAAAACAAAATAGTTAAGGCTAAAATTATTATTTTACTTGGCTATATAATATTTTATGTAGAGTATATAGCAGTACACTGAGGAAAGCACCACTTCCAACTAATCTTTAATGGAAGTCTTTTTATTCATATTAAAGTAAAACATTTACAGTATATACTTATAGGCATCACTAACAGTTGGAAATTAAATAATAACTATTTACTGGAAATGATTCACTTTAAGGCCTCCAGTAAACTACAAGATGGCACTACATGTAAATGAAGGAAAGGAGAATAAACTATACATTGGCAAACTGTAGGGCTTGTGCATATAAGGAAACTCCTCTACAAAAACTGGTTTTAGGACATGTTGTAGATTATTTGAAAAAAAATGGTTGTGTTCTTAATAGCGCAAAATTAAAAAAAAAAAAAAAGTAAAATGCTAAGCCAGAGTACAATTTACCACGGTGACGGTATTTACCATCACTGGGAGTGAAAGACAGATACTTAATGGACACTGGGAATATGGTTTGGATTTCTTCACGTTGGACAGTAATATTTGTCAGCCATGTATCTCGAGAAATATGTGAGGACTATTCCTGTTTGATTCTAAACATGTTCATTGAAAGAGCTAATCACATGTCACATGAGATAATCAATGTCAGACAGGCTCTCCCTATTGTTTGTGTATTGAGGTAATGTGTATTGTATTTCAGGAGCTCGAGAACGGCCATCTGCTAGTTAATTGGCTCAGGTTGATTGAAACATTGTCATCTGTTAGTTGCTGAGTGGAAATGGTATACTGTTTGTGTTGGTTCTTCATTAAATATGTTAATTATATTTCTGTATACAATTTAATCTGCATATGATAATATAATCAGGCAACTGCTGACCTGGTGGGGTAATTTGGTCAGGAGGGGGATGTGCTCATGTGTGTATAAATTGAGTGTGAAACTGTTCAATAAAGGAGTAGATTCCAGTACAAGCTAAGTTGTCGGCTAGCTTTGTATGGGGCGGGTGGGAAAATCTGGTATCTATGTTCACGACTAGGAGGAAGCCGTATACTGATGGAAGTCCACAAGTACAGTGTGGGTTGCGGTTCCGTTACAACCACTAGTAATCAAGAAGGACATTTTAAGACTAGACCTTGCTTTATATGGGTTTTTCCTACTTTTAGATCTGCTAGGTGTGTATGTCTGTGTCTAAACATGTAATTTTTCATCATAACTAAAAATGTAACTATGTGGGTATACTGGTGTAGTAGCAAAAACCAAACACTAGTTTTTACTGGCTGATCCATAAAGGAAAATATTGCATTCTGCTAGTGAACGCTAATACAGGCAATGACCTGTCAGAATGTAATATTATCCCACTTCCACTCACATACTCTTGGTTAAGGTCTCTGGGAGTCTACTAAATTGATTAACATGAACTTTATTGCTACTGTAAGTTTCATTTTTTTATCCTGACAAACCATGTAACTTAGGCTACATTCGCACAGGTAAATTGCACTGATGCAAATGATAGCGGCAGGAATCTGCGAATTCCTGCAGCTGTTTCTGCCACCTGTGAGTATCTAGCAGTGACTGCTGAGCCTGTACAATGACAGGTCAATGGTGTGCCCAGCTATGTGTGGTTGACCGCCCAGCCATTAATTACTTGTGGTGATCACTGCTGGACGCACTTTGGTGGCCACAGATTCTAAAATAATTACTACCAGTTCACGTATTAGGAAACAGGCAATCGTTTTTCCTGTCAGAAAAGTGACAGCTTCCCACACAGGACTCATGGTAGCTAGGACACCAGGGGCTACCAATGATTAATCCTCAACCACATTCAGCTGCCACCAGGAAGATTTCCCAACTGAAACAAAGAGTAGAAAAAAAGGGGCTGGGAAGACTGGCTGATGTCATTACCCCCATATTTAAGCAATGCTGAGTCACACGGGAGGTGGACCTGATGGGTCACTAGCCTAAAAGTTCCCCATCAGGCTCCACTCACCCAACTCTACACCCACCCACTGCTGTATGCTTTCAATCAAAAGTAAAGAGGACTGATGTGGAACTAGTCTCTCCTACTGCAAAATTCCATGGCCAGTATGCCCAACATCCCCACACCTTTGCTTACTTTCGGGTGTCATTCTGCAGCTAAAAGGGGATGAATCATGGCTATTATTCTATGACATTATCAGCTGCAGAGCTGTCAGCATCTAGCTAGAAAGGGGATGAACATGCACTGAGGAAGGTGTTTCCATGGTGTGTACATCCGTGTATGAAAGATATTCATATACCTGTACTCATTCTTCATGTACCTGTACATGAATCTGTCACCTAAACTAGCATTTGTTGTGCGGAGGAGTGAGGGGATTCTAAGGCGTACCTACTACACTGTTTATGAATTCCCCAGAATGTGTCCATTTCTGTTCAACATCAGAGGATCAGGAGGAGCGGAAAGCAAAAGTTCAAATATGACCTCAAAAATAATAGTGAGCACATTCTGGAAATACAGTCTCAGTAATCCTTTCAAATGTCGTATATTTAGCCTTTTTTTAGGAACATGATGACAATGGAACTGATATGTAGAAACCCCTACCAATCCATCAGAAAGCAGTTTACAGTTTAGCAAATAATATTTTCCGCATGACTTACATATAGGAGTACATAACCTATTCTCTTAATTTATGTACTGCATATATATATATATATATATATATATATATACACACAAAACATATGGGGGTTACAGCACAGTAAGCATAACTTCCTGCTCCATTAAAGAATAATCCAGCAACTTCAGACATTCCTTCCCTTTTTATTTACTTACCTGCACTATGCAGTAGAAGTGGAAATATGTCTTCAGGTTCTAAATGACTTCCATAAATAGAACACATGAGATATTGAAGAGATGTAACCAAATATTGATCCTTACTCATAGCTAGCTCTTAAATGATAGCTAAAAAGGGTAATATTTGTTTCAATATGTAGCACCCTCCTTTTCTGCTTACCAGAAAGTTTGCCAGGTAAATCTTTATTGTTCTCTGCCTACCAGAGAGCAGTATCTGCTAGTGAGGTCTTCTCATGGTGCTCAGGTGAAGCTCAGTTTGTCTGAAGTATTTCACACTGGTCCCATAGGGAGGCATATTGGACAGTGGGAGGACACCTGACAAATGGGTGCACATGCATTTGGTACAACTCCGGTGATTGGTAGAGGAAAGTTCCTTTGTGCATGCTGGGATAGTGTATAAATGCCAAGACACATGTGTTCCGAAGGGAGGGGGCGGCTGCCCCTCCTCTGTAGAAGTTGCCATGTGGCCTCAGGTGGTTGACCCGAGGGCCTAAGAGTTAGAGAGTAGCAGAATCCGGAGGTCCTGCAGAGCTGACTGGAAGGGAGACACTGGAAAGGATCTGATTCTGCATACAGTGAGTACAGATCTGTGTCATGGGGCCTGTCCTGAGAGGGCCATCCCTGCAGCTAGAAGAGTCAGTGGATGGGTGTCAGTCAAGAGAGTGTCCTGAAGATAATGTGAGTGTCTTCATAATAATGATAATAGAGAGTGTCCTGAAGATAATGTAGTTGCATCAAGTCTGCTGTTGGGGAGAGCAAGAAGTCTTAACCTCTTCCATACATGTGGCAGTATGGTTAAAGCACTGTGACTGCTTCCACAAGTAACCTGGTGAGGCCAAGTGAGAATTATCCTTATCAACTCTAAATAATTCAAAACAACATGGTGTATTTCACGAACCACCTCAACCTCTCTAAGTCCTGTGGGGATATGGGGGTGAATAGAGGCAGGCATGGGAAAAACACAAGGGGGACTCTTGGGAACTTTTAATGGTACCGTATCAAAAAACGTCAAAAAATATAGTTTTATAAACACTCTTTGTTAAATAAAATCAAATTTATTGCACAAAATAATCTATTAAAATGTATTCATACAACACAGTTCACAGACAGAATAATATTACATAAGGTTACTGACTATCCACCTAGTAACAGTTAAAACATGCTAAATGGGCTTGAAGACTGGCTAAGCATTATATCCAAATTTTCTGATCCTGATAGTTATATAACTGTAAATGCCGAATCCGAGCCCATCCAAACTTTACATGTTTCGCAGGCATGTGCCACTTCTTCAGAAGTGTTTCACTGTTTCACTAAGACCAAGGTTATCACTGAGGTCTTCCCATTGGGGAGAGATACCCCATAGAGAACCTATAATACTATGTTTCTGTTGCATGTTGTGAGGTGAGCTGCTATTGAGCACTTAATAAGCACACAAAGGCACTTGTGTGTCAATTGGAGCACTAGCACTTTATATTTTTCGTTGCATGGTACAGAAGGAAAATATTAATTTTTCACTATAGACTTGGTACACCAATATTAGTTTTGCAATTTATATATTGGTATTATGGTGCACATTTTACTAGTATTTCTGTCCTGTGATTTAACCACTGTCACATATTATATATTTATTTAATCACTGTTTACACTTGTTTATTGTTACTACACTGTGTAGTCTACTTTGGTGCTGCATTCATTTGATAATTTATTTGATGTTTGTGGAAAACACTGAATGCTTGCTGCCATTGGGGTGTAATTTAATTTATTATACATTGTTTGGGATTGCGCTGATTTTATTCACATTTTTTACAATAAATGTATTGCCACAGACTGGGAGAAATAGACATTGATTGTGAGTACTAGCAACCACAGTGAACTGATCAATACTAAATCAATCTGCTATTCAGGCAGATGTAACCCTAAACCCTAACCTTTCTTGGTTCTTAAGTAGTAGAGATCAGAAGCTCTGAACTGTAGCTATAAAGTCTTTCAAAACATTACCATAATAGTGAATAATGGTGGAAAAATATGTATTTTACTTATGTTAAACAAAGGCATGTAACTGTTTTCTCAATACTATGTTTAAACTGTATTTATGCTAGACAAACCATGTTGATTTTCTAAACCAGTCTCTTGTTCAGAGTCTCACAATCCATACTCCTGACCTTATTTACTGCTTCACAGTAGGTTGTTGGATCAAGGCACAGTGAGCTTTCTCTTATATGTGTGTGTGTATCTATCTCTATCTCTATCTCTATCTCTATCTCTATCTCTATCTCTATCTCTATCTCTATCTCTATCTCTATCTCTATCTCTATCTCTATCTCTATCTCTATCTCTATCTCTATCTCTATCTCTATCTCTATCTCTATCTCTCTATATATATATATATATATATATATATATATATATCTATCTATATATCTATATATCTATATATATATATATATATATATATATATATATATATATATATATATATATATATATATATATATATATATATATATATATATATATATTTATATCTATATATAAATATATCTATATATATTTATATCTATATATATATATATATATATATATATATATATATATATATATATACTATAAAGCAGTTACCATTGAGTTGCAATCAGCTCTCATCACCTAGATTTGTATTCAGTTATCCAAAACCTCCCAATCTCTATCAGAGATACCAGCTGATAGGATACAAGACCATTTATACTTACCTTCCTGGTTTTCTGTGTCTTTTAACATCACTGCATTACTGCTCTGTGTAGTTTATTTACTAAAGCTGGAGAGTGAAAAATCAGGCTTAGTGCATAGAAACCAATCATCTTCCAGGCTTTATTGCCAAAGCTTAATTGAACAAGCTGAGGTTATAAACTGATTGGTTTCTATGAGAAGTGAGCCTAATTTTGCACTCTCCAGCTTTGGTAAATAAACCCCATAGTGTGTATATACCTGCTCCCCTTGCCATGTGCGGCCTTTCCTTTCTTATTATTAGAGGAGGTATAAGTCAAAAGGAGGAACCACTGGCAGGGGAATTAGGTGCTCGACCCACCTGGAAAGGTTAAATATCTGCAATCACCAGTAAGCAGGGAAGAGAAAACAATACGCTTGTACAACTTTCCTTTAAATTTACCAAAACCATATAATACGAGGTCAAACCTAAACACTTTCAATTTGTATGCAATCAGGCAGGCCCTTGCACTACATGGTTGAAGGCAAAACTAAACAAAAATCGAACAAAAAACATTGTATGATGTGTATTCAGCTCTTCAAAACACAGCTGTCTGGAAGGTAATTATGCCTGACCTTCTTTATGGGACTGGTCTTTTAAAAAGAGACCCTGTGGTGGTCACTTTAACCTTCACCTGAACCCTTTAATATAGGACCTTTAAGTTCCCTCATAACACTTTACTTTAACCCTAAATTTTATAGGCCCGATATTCACTCTAACACTGAATGGCAACCAAATCCCTGGTCATAGCACTTACACTTTATCTTCTGCTACATGCTGATACACATCTGCCCAGTTTACTTTAGAAAATGAAATGGTGCAAAGGAAAGTGATGTGCAATAGCCAGAGCAATGTGGCAGCTTCCAAAGGCTTAATACAGTTTAACACATAAAACAAGACTTGGTTGCTATTCATTAGTGTGTATCATTGTTTCTTGGTTCTTTTAAGCTAAGAAATGCCTGCTCAGTACAGAAATTGTTTGTGTTTTTTACATTGTTACATCGCTACAACATAAAAATGTTATGACAATGATAGCGATAGTGGTGAGTATTATTATCTTCATCATTATTTTTGTAATAAAAATCGTTATTTTTGTTATTGCTTGTTCTTTTTATCCTTTTGTTGTTTTTCTTCTCTTTGTAGTTCTTATATTTCATATTATAGATTTTAAAAACATTTTTGACATTCTAAGTTTCTATTTTCTGAACCTATTACTACAAGAATTCAAGGTCAAAACAATAAGTATTTGGTCTACGAAGACTGTCACTATTCTGACTGCCCTAAATCCACAGAAAGTACTTAATCCACAGACTTTCTAATTTCAAGGTAGACTTATGGGTACATCTGCGTATGTTCCACACTCAATAGGCTTAGCTTGTCTCCTGATAGCATGTTCTTCAGATGCTTCTTAATCCATCCCGAAGCAATGCCTGAATTATTTTTATATGTGAAATAGGCTATTAAATGGTTACTTGATTGTTATTCTGACTTTTCTCTAAAGCTTTATTACAAATGACACTTTATTTTTAATCACTATGGAGATACCATAAATAGAAATTCAGATGTGGAACAGTATATTCAAATGCTTTAGAATATATTTTTTTAAGATATTTTTATAACTATGTGTTCTAACACGAGATTCATGAAAAAATGTGAATCAGTTTTTACTCAAATTAACTTCACTAAATTGAATATCAGGTAGTAGAAACTAGAAAAAAAACAAGTTGTTCTGGTGCTAACAGTCATGAAAGTAATATTAATCCATTAGGATTTTGGAATATTTTTAGGAGTATGTAAAATATTAATTGGCATCAGAAATATTTTTAAGCATACTGTAAAGACAGGGCTGTCTTTAAAGTGAAACGTCACTCTCCCAATCAACATTGATTACTTTTATTCCTCATGCTGCTAGCATTAGTAAAAAGATAGGAAGGCATATTCTTTACTTGTTTTACTTTTTTTTTTTACATTTTTCTGTTACTTCCTGGTTTCTTGCCAAGGCAAATTATGTCATACATTCCAGGAGTCCTCAGGAGGAATGGAGAGGAGGAGGGGTTTTCTCAGCTAAGCACACTCTCCTGTATGCATATCTGAGCTAAGGGCAGGAAGTAAATACTATTCATTTGCCCTTTCTCAAGATTGCCATGGCCGGAAATCCTAGGAGGTGTTTTTCAAAGTGATTTCTCAGCAAAATAAAGCATGGAGCCATGCATGGATGGGGGAATTTGCTTTGAATAATAAAAATTAATTAAATAGCGTTTTTCGTTTGTGGTGCTCAGATGCAGTAAAGATCTTCTTTATTAGTGATTGGACCCTGGGCAAACAGTTTCTTGGGCCTCCCTACCCTCATGCAATTTTGCTCTCCATCCCAAAATCCCCCAAAAAAACAAACAAACAAATCAACTTTTAATAAATGATCCTGTGAGCTACTATGTTGTGAATAAAAAGTAACCAATAAAAAATGCTTGCACTAATCACTTCCCTTATGCTAAGTGTAAATAAATTAATGAAAATATAATATAAGTGCTGCGCAAAAAAAATATACATGGTTATATATCCGTGATAACCTAAATACATAGCTTGTGACACTCTCTATTAAAAAACATATATACAAATATATATATATAATATAATGTGAAGATGCAAATGATGAAAAACACAATAGTGCGAAAAACGGAATTTTTGTAAAATCTTACCTGTAAAATTAAAATTCCTTTCTCTGAGTCCTCCGACAGTCGCCGCCCCTTCATATTCGTCACATATGGGGTATTAGACTTTTCTCCGAAGGAGTAGCTAGGCAACAGAATATGTTAACATTAAAGCTTTTAACATATCCCACCCTCAAGGGGTGGTCCCCTCAGTCAATACCCTCCTACTTCCTGCAACCATATCTCAGTTTTAGTGGAATAGCAGTAGAGTATACAACCAAACCCCAAAAGAGGGGCGGGGGCGGCGACTGTCGGAGGACTCAGAGAAAGGAATTTTACAGGTAAGATTTTACAAAAATTCCGTTTTCTCTTACGTCCTCCGACAGTCGCCGCCCCTTCATATTCGTCACATATGGGGACGTCCCAAAGCAGTGCAAACATGAGGGGTGGGAAACGCATCCGCGCCGAAAAGGCAACGCAGTCTCCGCATCAAAGAAAGGAACATTACCAAAGGAAGGAAACCAGCTGGGCAACAGGAAAAAACAAGTGCTCAACAGGAGCAACAACCCAGGAAAAGACAAAAAACCAGGGAATGTAAAACTTATCCCAACAGCCAGAGGTCCCCAACAAGGGACCCCAGGAAATTGCCGCACTAAGAACCTTGCGGCCAAAGGAAGCATCCGCCGATGCCTGAACATCTACTTTGTAGAATCTTGTGAACGTGTGTACGGTCGACCAGGTCGCCGCCTTACACACCTGGGCTACAGAAGCCCCATGACGACAGGCCCAAGACGTACTCAAATGATCTAGTAGAGTGCGCCTTCACAGGCACAGGGGGAACCTTCCCCTGCAAGGCATAGGCCTGTTCAATGGTCTGCCTGATCCATTTGGCAATGGTAGAGGCCGAAGCCGCCATGCCCTTCCGAGGACCCTCTGGAAGAACAAACAAGGAGTCCGTCTTTCGAAAAGACTCAGTCGATTTAAGGTAAACCCTAATCGCCCGAACAACATCCAGAGAATGCAATCTCACCTCCTTTGGATGTTTAGGCTTCGCGCACAGCGAAGGTAAGACAATATCCTCATTAAGATGGAATTCCGAAACTCGTTTCGGAAGAAAAGAAGGATTAGGTCGCAAGACCACCTTATCCAAATGAACAACCAGGTACGGAGACTTGCAGGACAAAGCTGCCAGCTCCGACACTCTGCGAGCCGAAGTGATCGCCACCAAAAAGGCGACCTTTTTGGACAACATAGACAACGAGATCTCCCTGATCTGTTCAAAAGGAGCACGTTGCAACACAGACAGAACGAGATTCAAGTCCCAAGGGGGCAAGGGATCCCTCCTAGGAGGAACCAGATGCCGCACACCCTGAAAAAAGGTGCCAACCAAGGAGTTGGAAGCCACGGGACGTTGAAACAGAACGGCCAGTGCAGACACCTGACCCTTTATCGTAGCCAGCGCCAAACGCTGATCAACTCCCGTTTGAAGGAAAGACAGCACACGGGAAACCGAGTACGTGCGGGGTGAAAACCCCCTGGACTCACACCAGGCAAAATAGGCCTTCCAAGTACGGTAATAAACCTTCCCCGAGGAAGACTTCCTCGCGTTGATCAAAGTATGAACGACCTCCGGAGAGAGACCCTTCTCCTTCAGGACCTCGGTCTCAACAGCCAGGCCGTCAAAGCCAGCGACTGTAAAGCAGGATGGTATATCGGTCCTTGAGACAGTAGATCGTCTCGAAGAGGCAGACGCCACGGGGCGTCAACCGCCAGATTCACGAGGTCTGCGTACCAGGACCGGCGAGGCCAGTCCGGTGCCACCAGAATCACCGTGCTGCGTTCCGAGTGTAACCTGCGAAGGAACCTGGACAGCAACTGAATCGGTGGAAACGCATACATCAGCCTGTACTTATGCCACGGGGCCACTAACACGTCCGACGCGTCTGCCCGAGGGTCGCGCGTCCTTGCCACGAACCTTTTCACCTTGTTGTTGAGACGAGACGCGAACAGGTCCACATCTGGGAGACCCCACTTCGTGCACAACATCTGGAAGACAGCCGGGTGGAGAGACCATTCCCCCTGATCCAGGGTCTGGCGACTCAGATAGTCCGCCTGCCAGTTCTCCACCCCCGGAATGTGAACCGCCGTTATCGCCCGGACATGAGTCTCGGCCCAAGACAGAATGTCGGCCACTTCTCGAGCCGCTCGGGCACTCTTGGTGCCCCCTTGGTGGTTGATGTAGGCCACCGCCGTGGCATTGTCCGTCTGCACCCGAACCGGGCAGCCCTGCAGCCGGTCCGTCCAGCGATGAAGACAGAGACTTATCGCACGCAATTCCAGAATGTTGATCGGAAGGGAAGACTCCCCCTCCGACCAAGTTCCCTGGGCGGACAGAACGCCCAGAACACCACCCCAGCCCGACAGGCTGGCATCCGTGGTGATCACCGTCCATGAGACAGGACGAAACGACTTGCCCCCGGACACCAACGGGGACTGGAGCCACCACAGAAGGTTTCTTCTGGTGCGATGACTCAACGAGATTTGAAGATCCAGAGATTGAGGCCGCCCGTCCCACCTGGACAGGATCTCGGCTTGGGGACCCCGCGTGTGAAAACTGGGCGAAGGGAATCGCCTCGAAGGCCGAGACCATCAATCCCAGACATCTCATGCACGTCCGCAGAGACGAGTGCGGAACGTCCCCGAGGGACCTGACTTCCTCCTGAAGAGTTCTGAGTTTGTCTTCCGGCAGGAAGACCTTCGCCTGCACCGAGTCCAGAATCATTCCCAGGTAGGGAAGACGAACCGACGGACTCAGTGTCAACTTTGGAAAATTTATCGTCCAACCAAACTCCTGTAGAGTTTGCATCGTGACAGACAGGTCCTTCTCCAGACCCTGGCTGGTCGCAGACCGAACCAGAATGTCGTCCAGATACCCCAGGACAGAAATGCCCTGGGCCCTCAATAATGCCAGAACCGGTGCAAGCACCTTGGTGAAGACCCGCGGAGCCGAGGCGAGACCAAAAGGCAACGCCACGAACTGGTAGTGATCCTCCGCAATGGCAAATCGAAGGAACCTCTGGTGACCCTCGAAAATGGGGATGTGAAGATACGCATCCTTCAAATCGATGGAGGCCATGAATTCCCCCGGAACCAGGGCAGCCACCACCGACCGCGGGGATTCCATGCGGAACTTGCGAACCCGCACAGAGCGGTTCAGAGCCTTCAAGTCCAGAATTGGACGAACCTTGCCCTCCTTTCTGGACACGGTGAACAGATTGGAATAAAACCCCCGAAATCTGTCCCGATGAGGCACCGGAACCACCACTCCCTGAGCCCTCAGGTCCCGCACCGCCAGGTGCAGGTCCCGCAAGCGCTCTGGAGACAGTTGAAGATTTGAGGGAAAAAATCTGCTCTCCGGCCGAGAGAGAAACTCGATCTTGTAACCAGACCGAACGATTTCCTGAACCCATCTGTCCCGCACACGGGCCAACCAGGGCTGAAGAAAACCGAGCAAGCGTCCCCCCACCCCAAAACTGGGTGAGGGCGCCCCTTCAGGCCGAACTGTTATGGGCCGCAGATCCGGATTGACCGGACTTCTGTTTCCCAGACCAGGGCTTCTTCTGAGAGCCTTGACCTTTGAACGGCTTGCCCTTGTAGTGCGGCCGGAAGGCACGAAAGGACCCCTGAGGGGGCCGAAAATTAGCATGCTTCTTCCCAGAAGCCCCCTTAGCCTTGGGGAAATGGGGCAAGAGAGTGCTCTTACCCCCGGTGATCCCCTTAATCAACACATCCAAGGACTCCCCAAAAAGGCGAGACCCATCATAAGGTAGATTGGCTAAGGTCTTACGTGAGGACTGGTCCACCAACCAACATTTCAACCAAACCAGGCGGCGAGACAACACTGCCACGCTGTGCACGCGTGCAGCCAACGGAACCAGGTCCAGGTCCGCATCACACAGATACATGACACCCTGGTGGATTTGATCCACCATATCCAGGGTCGCCGGCGAGGCCGAATCGGCCACTAGGACGCGCCTAAGCATCTGCGTCCAACTTGCGATCGCCTGGGCCGCCATGAGAGAAGCAAACAGAGCCTTAAGCATAGAACCCGTAACAGAATAAGTATGACGGGCAAGAGACTCCAATCTGCTATCCGTGGCATCACGGAACACAGGGGAATCCTCTGCAGGAATCGCAGTGGCTTTGTTTAAAACCGCAATTGCGTGATCCACTGGGGGAGGCACACACCACCTTTCATCAGTGGAAGGGGAGAAAGGATAACGCAGCTTAAATCTACTTGGTACAGCAAAAGGTTTGCGCAGATTGTAAAAAGAGTGGTATCGCATCACGATTTAAGTGTCATCCTTACGCAGGGGCCACGCTAAACTTCTCTGTATTGTTACCACTTTATGTATGTCTTTGACCGCAGCTTCCGCTGATGTCCCGACCTAGACCGCCATTGTTCCTTAACAGCGCGCTGAAAATCATCATTGCAGGGAAAAACCTGCGGCGTCCTGCGTTTTCTCTGCGTCCCATTAGCCGCCAAGGCAGCGGGAGGACACACTTCATCCTGCAAACGCAGCGTTTGCTTTATGGAAGCAATCAACTCATCCATGATTGCAAGCTCTTCAGGCGAGCCAGGGGGAGAATTATCAACCCCCTCAACCTCAGCCTCCACCTCGGACCCCACTAGATCTAGGGAGGAGCGGGACCCCGATAAGGAGGCCCCCGCCATAACAGCCCCATCACCTTCACCCTCAGAATCAGAGGAAAGAGCAACTCTGGGCCTTTTAGTAGATTGAGCAGCCACCAGCATCTGTACCTGAGCAGCAAGGCCAGCCACAATAGTGGCTAAATCCCCCCCTGGGGGGGAAACAGCGGTCCCCTGGCTTTCCACCAAGGCGGTAGGAAATTTGCCCTCCTGAGAATCCATTGCCCCTGTAATGCTGTACAATAAAGGGTTAACTGCCCCTTTAAGCAAGCGCGGCAAGCGCAGCCCACCGCACCACACTCAAGCACAATGAGACCCCCACAGGGAATATGCAAACTGAACACAGGCAATGGATAGCAAGAACAGAAGGATAAAACCTGAGGAGACCCTCGCCGCTGCTGCTGCCTCGATCAGTGTTCCTGGAAAGAGGAAGTGATGCTGCCAGGGCGTTCTATGAAAGCCTATGGAGGCTACAAGAAAATGGCCGCCATGCATGTAAAACATGCGGCCGGAGCGAGTGTAGGCAAAATGGCGCCGTTTGGCGCCGAAACCGCCGCTCCACAGTGCAGTAAAGCACACATGACATCCCTGTATAAGAATACATGTCAGATCGCCGCAGCGATCGCTGTATATGCCCAAACATGCCAAAAAAACATGCCCCACAGCACACAGCTTCACACACTGATCAGACTGACACACACAGTGTCACACAGCTCCCCCCCCCCCTTGCAGCCCACAGCATGCAGCCGAGAGATAGGGAGACAAGCAGTGTGAATAGAGGCAGGTTACACAGTCCCAGACTGACACCCCCCCAGACAGACAGGCCCCCACATGGATACACTTACCTCACAATGGCGTGGGGGACCCGCACAGGCGAACAAGCCGCTGCACATGAGGCAGGGAGAGTCGCAATTCAAGACGCACAAAATGGGGGTTAAGAAACCGCACAGCGTCCAGTGAGGTAGCCACCTCACCAATCATCCCTGCACCGAACAGGGATGGGTCGTTCACTGTGCCAGGAGCGTTACCTGGCTGAACGCTCGATGGCAGGCTGGGAAGCCACTGACCCACGACCTGCGACCAGGGGGATCAGCCCGAGACCCAGCCCGCATGATCCTCTTCATCAGAAGAACTAACTAACGCTGACAAAAATAACAGCTAAGTAAAGGTAGAGAGAAAACTCAAACAAAATTTCAAAAAGAAGAAAGAGTCTGGGGCAGAAAGCCCCAGCACAGAAAAAGCCAGCCACTCCTGACAAGCTAGACATTAAAACTGAGATATGGTTGCAGGAAGTAGGAGGGTATTGACTGAGGGGACCACCCCTTGAGGGTGGGATATGTTAAAAGCTTTAATGTTAACATATTCTGTTGCCTAGCTACTCCTTCGGAGCAAAGTCTAATACCCCATATGTGACGAATATGAAGGGGCGGCGACTGTCGGAGGACGTAAGAGAAAGTTTAATTTCCATGCTTCCACAATGCCAAAAATGATTCCCATTCACCGGTGCTCTTATAAAAAAAATTGCAGTCCGTGCACTGTGATTTTTAAATGGTTGCCCAAGATGTCACCTCCACTCTTGTGACCCCCCTCAAAGTGGATTCTCACCTTAAGGAATGTGATCTCGCAGCTAAGCTTGGTCATATAAATGCTTCAACAAATCCCTGTGGATAAAGGGTAGATAGTCTCCTCCAATGTGCTGGTTCTCAGTATAATTGGATTGGCTCAATCGCTCACATGTATGGGAAAAAAATGTATATCCATAGTGCAAAATATCGTTTTATATGCCAAATCTCCCTGAGGAAGACACGTAGTCCCTGTGTCATCACGCGTGGGGGGGGGGGGACCATATCCACATCGGTGACACAGATTGTTCAGCAGCCAGAGGAGCGCCAAGTTCAAACAGTGAGCAGCTTATGGGCTTCTCTGTCCTTGGATCGTTTTTATACTCTGTTTCGAAAGATTGATGTGCTGTATGCACCCAACAAATGTGAGTGATGTACACATTTTAATAAACATTTGATTATATATAAAACTATGTTTTGCACTATGGTGAGACTCCACTTTGAGGGGGGGGGGGAGGGGTCACAAGAGTGGAGGTGACACCTTGGGCAACAATTTGAATGGGAATAATTTTTGCCATCTTGGAAGCATGGACATTCATTTTATAAACTTTTTGCACTATTGTGTTTTTCATCATTTGCATCTGCAATTTATATTATATATATATATATATTGTATGTATATATGTTTTTTTTAATAGAGAGTGTCACAAGCTATGTATTTAGGTTATCAAGGATATATTGCGCTGCACTTATATTATATTTTCATTGAAACACATAAACTTATTTTAAAAAACTTTAATAATGTAAACATAAAAAAATGGTCCACACTCACTGATTGGTCCAGGCTCACTAATTGGTTGCTAGAGGTTACTGCACATCATTACTATTCACTGATTGGATGCTAGTGGTAACTTCACAATATTGCTGCTCACTGATTGGTTGAAAGAGGTTACTGCACATCATTACTGCTAACTTATTGGTTGCTAGAGATTACAGCTGATCACTACTGTTCACTGATTAGTTGCTAGAGGATACTGCACATTATTACCGCTCACTGATTGGGTGCTATAAGTTACTGTGCATCATTACAACTTACTTATTGGTTGCCACAGGTTAAAACACATCATTACAGCTCACTGATTGGTTGCTAAAGGTTACAGCATATCATCTCCTCACTGCCTGCACACCATGGACTGGGGAGTTGAGGGGACCCACCCATAGACAAAAGACTCCTAGAACTTATTAGCAACTACGCCGGTCCCAATTCTCATAGTCATCAAGCTGGTCAAACAAGACAGAGTCTGTTCTGCATTAATAGCTTCAAGCATATGCTCACAACTTGATGTCTGCCATCCTTCCCAAAGCTTTGTCCATAGAACTTACAATAGACCATATTCATCGCATCCCTAAAGCATCCCATTTGGCAGACTCGGTACCCAGAGATTTGGTAATGAGCAACTGCTTTCTACAGCTAGATCCATATGCATACTACCTACACCTTTATGGATCTTTTTTTTAAACATACTCACCAACTTCGGCGACAGCGGAATTCAGTTATGAAAGCACTACAGAACCATAAGACTCCATATAAATGGCACCATCCAGCACCATCCAGCTACCCTTCTTATCACTCTCAATGGTTCTTCGTACACTATCACCTCCCTCCATAGCGGAATGTAACTGCCTACATACTTGGGGAATCATTCCAGATGATCGCCTGTTTTATCTCACTCCGGGCAACCACAACCTGGCAGGAACAGACACCCCCCTTGACTCTTGGGTCCTCACAGAGGCTGTCACATCTCTCTCTGGCCTAATGCTCGCTCTTTCTCTCTCAGTGAACTTAACCTCCTGTAGCATCTCAATCTTACTGGCCTGAGCTCCAGCTACATTGTTCTTTTTGGTTGTGTTTCCAACTAGGCACCTGTTTCTTTTTCTCCATCTAACCATTGATTTTTTTATCCTAGACTCCAGTTGCACTCCAGTGTACCAACCCTTCACTTTGTGACATTTTTTTTTTTTTTTTACACAAAGTTGTCACTAAATAATATATTGCTCACGCATGCCATGAGTATATGTGAAATGAGACCCCAAAATACATTCTGCTGCTTCTCCTGAGTACAGGGATACCCCATGTGTGAGACTTTTGGCAGTCTAGCCACGTACAGGACCCCCGAAAACCAATCCCCATCTTCAAGTTTTCTAATGGCGTAAATTGCTTATTTTACCTCTGCACTACCTGCCACAGTTTCAGAGGTCCTGACATTTCAAGATAGCACAAAACCCCCCCCAAATGACCCCATTTTGCAAAGTAGACACTCCAAGCTGTTAGCTGAGAGGCATGATGAGTCCATGGAATAGTTTATATTTTGCCACAAGTTTCGGGAAAATTATTATTATTATTTTTTTTTTTTACACAAAGTTGTCAGAAAATGATATAATGCTCACACATGCCATGGGTATATGTGAAATGACACCCCAAAATACATTCTTCTGCTTCTCCTGAGTACAGGGATACCCCATGTGTGAGACTTTTTGGCAGTCTAGCCGCATACAGGACCCAGAAATCCAATCCCCACCTTCAGGCTTTCTAAGGGCGTAAATTGTTGATCTCACTCCTTACTGCCTATCACAATTTTGAAGGCCATGAAATGCCAAGATGGCACAAAACCCCCCAAATGACCCCATTTTGCAAAGTAGACACTCCAAGCTATTACCTGAGAGGCATGATGAGTCCATGGAATAGTTTATATTTTGCCACAAGTTTCGGGAAAAATATATATATTTTTTTGTTTTGTTTTTTTACCCCATTTTGCAAACTAGACACTCCAAGCTATTTGCTGAGAGGCATGGTGAGTATTTTGCAGCTCTCATTTTTTTTGGAAAATGAAGAAAAAACAGGAAAATGCATTTTTTTCCTCTTTTTTCAATTTCCAAAACTTTTTGACAAAAAGTGAGATCTGCAAAACACTCAACATGCCTCAACATTACCATGGTTATGAGTAAGCGACCTACAGAGTTGTGAAACATGTCAACCGTGTCCATGTCTGTTCGATGCACCGTTGTCTTTTATGAATGGGAATAAACACTTCAAGTTCATTCATCTCTGAGTGCGGTCACTTTTTCTCTTTGGAAGCCTTTGATCCCTCACAGGCTGCTCTGATGCAGCACTTTGAACACATACTCCATAAAGCCCTGCAGCACACCTAAGAGCAAATAACTGACAGGCTCACTAAGGAGTTTAGGGAGCTAGGCCACTGCACCTCAGACCTTGAACAGAGGGCTGATGAATTGGACGTCTGCATCCACAATCACTCAGAGGAGCTTGAGACCCTCAGAGAGGAAAACCTAGCCCTACAAGCTCAATTGGAGGATCAGGAGAATAGGGCCAGGCATTCTAACATCAGAATCAGGGGGATCCCAGAGACTGTTGTAGATTTGCAATCCACCATTACAGCTCTTTTCCAAGAACTTACTCCCTCCATCCCCATCAAACGCCTTGAAATGTACTGGGTTCATAGGGCCCTGCCCCCCCCCCCCGCAAACCTGAGGGGCCGCCCAGAGATATCATATCCAAATTACATTATTACAGAACAAAAGAACAACTTCTGCAAGCTGCCAGGCAAAAGGACACCCTCCTGTTCCAAGGCTACACTTATCAGCTTTTCACTTACCTCTGCAAAGCCACGATCACTAAACGCAGGGCATTCAAACCCCTACTGCAGATCCTGCATCAACACCAGATCATCTATTCCTGGGGCTTCCCATTCTCTGTGTGATTCACCTACCAGGGATGCAAGCACACCTGCAAAACGACCGATGACCTCCAACATCTCCTCCAAGAGCTGCATCTGGCATCTCCCCCTGAGACCCCCACCTCGCAACAGCAATGCAGGCGCTCGGCTTGGTGCTCCCCACAAAAATCTGCTGCCTCTACATCCGCCACTCCTAAGCTGAGTTGTTTCATCTCCCCTCTATCAAACTCAGTAGACTCCATGGACTGAACACCTCCTGCAGCTCCTGACCCTGGATTTACTCTATTATCCATTTGCCCAGCCACACTTCTTCACCGCCCTGATCCTACTGAACCGTTAGCTCTTTCCCATTTTGCCTCTTATTTCAGCTTTTTGGATCTTCTGTACTGAACTATTGAAGCTGTCGCTGGAATTCCCAACGACTCAGCTCCTCGACCCCGGCGTACTGACCGGCACCGAACTTACATGTTCTCCCCGGGATGGTAACTATGGCGTTTTCATAGACTCTATGTATTTTTATTTTTTTTTAAACACTGACTGCACGCAGGTCCACACGCTTTTTGTATAACTTCCCCTCGGGTCAGGCAGGTGGAAATAAATTTTACTTATTTTTTGGCCCTTTTTGTTTTTTTGCTTTTGGTACCCTGGGTCCACCATGGGTCCTTACTTGCTGACTCCCCGGACTGATTCAGTCACTCTACCGATGTTATGCACTCTAATTATCTTTGCTCCTCATTTCTGGTCACCACATTGATTTACTTCTGTTTTATACTCCAACAGGTGATTTGTCTCCTGTTGGCCGTCACTGCTGCCCCTACTCGCCTCCGGAACTCTCCTTTTGGAGACTTCCTAAGGTGACAAAATTCCCTCTGTGCAGATGGCTGGCCTCTGCCCAGACGGAATGCTACCTACCCTCCTGATTGTTTTACAATCTTCGTATACTCCACTATCTCTTTTGTCCACCCTCTCTCTCCCCTTGTTGTGCTCCTCCTTCCTCCTTTCCCACCTCCCCCTACTCGTCGGGGGGCCCAGCTAATGCACCCATGCATATTGTTTTTGGCTTCCCTCCCTCTCTCATGTGATGGCCTCCTTGAACGTCTTATCACTTAATGTCCAGGGCCTTAACTCCCTGCAAAAACGCTGTAAAGCCTTTCGCTCCTTAGCTTCCCTTGAGGCCCATGTTGCATGCTTACAAGAAACTCATTTCTCTACCTCCCATACGCCTAAACATTTGACTGCCTCTTACCCTCAGTTTTTCACAGTCTCTGCTAATGTTAAGAAAAGGGGGTCCTCATAGCGTTTTACCGTAAAGCTCCGTTCATACTCCACAGTATGAACGGTACAGTCATACTCTGTGGCGACTCCAATCAAGTTCTGTATCCATTCCTTGACAAATCCCCTGTCTTGCTCCCCCACCCAATGCAACAACTCTCTTTTCAGCACCTCCTCCAAACCCATTCCCTTGTAGATACTTGGAGAGAACTCAACCCAGCCAAACGTCAATATACCTACTATTCCAATCCGCACAAGACGTCTACACGCATAGATCACATATTCACCTCAGTGGCCTCTTCACCAGCTCTTTTGTCCTCCTCTATCCTACCGATACCCTGGTCTGACCACAACGCGGTGATCTCCACCTTTGGCTCCCTGGTCCCCAAGCAGCACACTTTCTCCTGGTGCCTGAATAACTCCCTCCTGGCCCATCCCTCTCACAGAATCGAAGTGGCTGCTGCTATTAAAGACTACATCTCTCACAATGACACCACTGATGTCACTCCTCTCACACTATGGGAAGCCCACAAATCTGTGCTTCGAGGCACCCTCGTCAGTTTGGCTTCCTGTCGCAAGAAGGAACGTCAGCTCCTGTTCCGAACCCTTAACTCCACTTTCACTCTAGCCCATGAATGCTTTCAATTGAACCCGACCCCAGATAATAAATCATCCCTTGATAAGACAACACTGGAACTGGACCTTTTTCTCACTGAATCCGCTGAAAAGCAACTCCGATGCTCCCAACACCAGTTCTACATCAAAGCCAACAAACTGGACACCTTTCTCGCACTCTCTCTCCGAAATGCCAACATTGTTCCAAAGCCGTCCATCTGAAAACTTCTTCCACGACCTATACTAGTAACCCCCTTAAAATTCTAGAGACCTTCCGCCACCATCTCTCTAAACTTTATACCCCTCACAACCTGCGCTTGACTCCCAGGTCTTTGGCTTTTTCTCCGACCTGACCTCACCTTCACTATCTACTTCACAATGCGAAGCTTTAGCTAAACCTATATCTGAACTTGAAATCCGCAATGCCATCAAGACCCTCAAACTCCACAAGAGGCCAGGGCCTGACAGCTTTACTGCTTCTTATTACAAACATTTTTCTGACCTCCTGACCCCTATGCTCTGTAAAGCTTATAACTCCATACTGACAGGTCACTCTCTCAGCCCGACTCCCTGAAAGCAGCTATCTCCATGATACCCAAACAGCAAACTGACGATTCTTCTTGGACCAATTATCGCCCGATCTCCCTCCTTAATATAGATCTAAAAATTATGGCCAAAATACTATCTGCCCGCCTGTCTTAACTTAGTTATATGAACCTTGATCCATAGGAACCAAACTGGTTTCATCCAATGTCGACAAACTGGAGACAACATGCGCAGAGCAATCCATCTTGCATACCACGCCCGCCACCGCCACATCCCTGCGTGCTTTGTCTCCTTTGATATTAGGAAAGCTTTTGATACTCTCTCACCTACTTACAATCTGTACTGCGTATCTAGGGCTTCGGCCCCCACTTCCTGTCCTGGGTTTCCTCTCTATATTCCCCCCCATCTGCCTTTATACATTATGCTGGCTTCCATATGCTGGCTTCCAATCCTCTACTTTACCTTTTGGCTGTGGCACTAGACAGGGCTGCCCATTATCCCCTCTCCTCTTTGCGCTTGCAATTGAACCGCTTGCCCATAAGATCCGATCCTCTCAGAATATAAAAGGTATAGTATTTTGGCGGTTACCATCACAATCTATGTTTATTTGCAGACGATATTCTCCTATTCCTCTATTCCCCGCTCACCTCTACCCTTAATCTTCTGACTATCCTGAAACAATTTGCCCACATCTCTGGCTTAGTAGTTAACCCACATAAATCTCAAGCACTAAATATTTCCTTACCCGCGCCCCTCCTCACACAACTACAATCGGTGCTCCCTTTTTCCTAGGCCACTCACCACATTCCTTATCTAGGGATTAAGCTCACAGCAGACCCTCTTGATCTCTATGCAGCTAACTACTCTCCTATGCTGCAACACCTTACTAAACTTAGGCACACCTAGGCCTCTCTACCCTTAGCCTGGATGGGTCGCATCACAGTTTTCAAAATTGCTCTATTACCCAAGATTAGTGTTGAGCGGACACGGACTGTATTATTCGTGTTCGTACCGAATAATTGGATTTTTGTTACCCGAACACGGACCCGAAAACTTTATTGTATGTTCGGGTTTAAAATCCGTGTTCGGTCATTTTATTTACGGGTTTGTATGTATTGGCGCGCTTTTAATGGCGGGCTTTCAACAGCCAATCAACAAGCGTTTAACTGGTGTGCCTTAAGCCATCCCAGCCATGCCTACAAATGTATTAGTAGCTGTGATTGGCCATCTGAAGCATGTGACCAAGTCTTTATAAGTTTGAGACTGAGCGCCGCTGCGTCATTCTGCTGTAGTACAGGGACAGAGCACACATCATACGTGCTGGCTGCTGATTAGGGACAGACAGTCATAAATTATATTGTGTCCGAAAAGAATTCAGAATCAGGGACAGGTCGGAGTGCTGCAGGCAGGGCGAGTTGTTAGGGCATTTTAGGGCGAGGCTGGAGATAGGCAGGGTCAGTGTTCTACAATCGATTTTGCTGTGTGGGGGGGGGGGGGTTTGCAGTGCCGGCAGTGACCGATCTTATCGATCATTTTAGGGCCAGGCTGGAGATAGGCAGGGTCAGTGTTCTTCAATCGATTTTGCTGTGTGGGGGATTTGCAGTGCCGGCAGTGACCGATCTTATCGATCATTTTAGGGCGAGGCTGGAGATAGGCAGGGTCAGTGGTCCACATCGATTTTGCTGTGTGTGGGGTGGTGTGAACACAATCTTTTTGCCCGCTGAGGAGGAGGGAGAAAAAAGTATTTTTTATCAGTCAGTTGTGTGCAGCGTTTTTCCTTCAGTGCTGCTGACTGTGATAATACACTGCTGTGTTCACATGTGCTATTATTGAGTGATTTCAAAATTGATACACTTTTTTCTATTCCACTATTTAATATACACCCTTTTGGGTTAAAAAAATTAAATTGTGGCATAGTCTGTACTAATCTATTTAAAAATTACAAACTTAAAAGGGGAATTTTCTTTTTTTTTCCCTCCATAGCCTGCAGCAGGGCTGACTGATATAAGACACTGCTGTTAACATGTGCTATTGAAAAATCACCAATTTTATATCATATTTTCTATTCCGCTATTCAATCTACACCCTTGGGGTAAAAACAATTAAATTGGGGGATAGTCTGTATCGGTACGTGTCAGATACACCTTTCCAATTTTTGGGGCGCATCTCATACCGCCGAGGATTGCAGGGTGCTTCAGTCTGCCTCCTGCCTGTTCCGAACTCCTCCTACTACTCATCCTGCCTTTGGGGGTACAAAAAATAGTAATTTGGGCCTAGTCTGGGTCTGTACGTGTGAGATACATACACCTTTTGATATTATATTTTCTATTCCGCTATTCAATCTACACCTTTGGGGTAAAAACAATTAAATTGCGGGATAGTCTGTATCGGTACGTGTGAGATACACCTTTCCAATTTTTGGGGCGCATCTAATACCGCCGAGGATTGCAGGGTGCTTCAGTCTGCCTCCTGCCTGTTCCGAACTCCTCCTACTCCTCATCCTGCCTTTGGGGGTACAAAAAATAGTAATTTGGGCCTAGTCTGGGTCTGTACGTGTGAGACACATACACCTTTTGATATCATATTTTCTATTCCGCTATTCAATCTACACCTTTGGGGTAAAAACAATTAAATTGCGGGATAGTCTGTATCGGTACGTGTGAGATACACCTTTCCAATTTTTGGGGCGCATCTCATACCGCCGAGGATTGCAGAGTGCTTCAGTCTGCCTCCTACCTGTTCCGAACTCCTCCTACTCCTCATCCTGCCTTTGGGGGTACAAAAAATAGTAATTTGGGCCTAGTCTGGGTCTGTACGTTTGAGATACATACACCTTTTGATATAATATTTTCTATTCCGCTATTCAATCTACACCTTTGGGGTAAAAACAATTAAATTGCAGGATAGTCTGTATCGGTACGTGTGACTTACAACTTTCCAATTTTTGGGGCGCATCTCATACCGCCGAGGATTGCAGTGTGCTTCAGTCTGCCTCCTGCCTATTCCGAACTCCTCCTACTCCTCATCCTGCCTCCTTTGGGGGTACAAAAAATAGTAATTTGGGCCTAGTCTGGGTCTGTACGTGTGAGATACATACACCTTTTGATATCATATTTTCTATTCTGCTATTCAATCTACACCTTTGGGGTAAAAACAATTAAATTGCGGGATAGTCTGTATCGGTACGTGTGAGATACACCTTTCCAATTTTTGGGGCGCATCTCATACCGCCGAGGATTGCAGGGTGCTTCAGCCTGCCTCCTGCCTGTTCTGAACTCCTCCTACTTCTCATCCTGCCTTTGGGGGTACAAAAAATAGTAATTTGGGCCTAGTCTGGGTCTGTACGTGTGAGATACATACACCTTTTGATATCATATTTTCTATTCCACTATTCAATCTACACCTTTGGGGTAAAAACAATTAAATTGCGGGATAGTCTGTATCGGTACGTGTGAGATACACCTTTCCAATTTTTGGGGCGCATCTCATACCGCCGAGGATTGCAGGGTGCTTCAGTCTGCCTCCTGCCTGTTCCGAACTCCTCCTACTCCTCATCCTGCATTTGGGGGTACAAAAAATAGTAATTTGGGCCTAGTCTGGGTCTGTACGTGTGAGATACATACACCTTTTGATATCATATTTTCTATTCCGCTATTCAATCTACACCTTTGGGGTAAAAACAATTAAATTGCGGGATAGTCTGTATCGGTACGTGTGAGATACACCTTTCCAATTTTTGGGGTGCATCTCATACCGCCGAGGATTGCAGGGTGCTTCAGTCTGCCTCCTGCCTGTTCCGTACGCCTCCTACTCCTCATCCTGCATTTGGGGGTACAAAAAATAGTAATTTGGGCCTAGTCTGGGTCTGTACGTGTGAGATACATACACCTTTTGATATCATATTTTCTATTCCGCTATTCAATCTACACCTTTGGGGTAAAAACAATTAAATTGCGGGATAGTCTGTATCGGTACGTGTGAGATACACCTTTCCAATTTTTGGGGCGCATCTCATACCGCCGAGGATTGCAGGGTGCTTCAGTCTGCCTCCTGCCTGTTCCGAACTCCTCCTACTCCTCATCCTGCATTTGGGGGTACAAAAAATAGTAATTTGGGCCTAGTCTGGGTCTGTACGTGTGAGATACATACACCTTTTGATATCATATTTTCTATTCCGCTATTCAATCTACACCTTTGGGGTAAAAACAATTAAATTGCGGGATAGTCTGTATCGGTA
The DNA here is from genome assembly GCF_965119305.1 of Pelophylax lessonae. Classification (NCBI taxonomy): domain Eukaryota; kingdom Metazoa; phylum Chordata; class Amphibia; order Anura; family Ranidae; genus Pelophylax; species Pelophylax lessonae. The sequence continues at coordinate 647,567,007 of NC_138768.1, forward strand.
CGTGTGAGATACACCTTTCCAATTTTTGGGGCGCATCTCATACCGCCGAGGATTGCAGGGTGCTTCAGTCTGCCTCCTGCCTGTTCCGTACGCCTCCTACTCCTCATCCTGCATTTGGGGGTACAAAAAATAGTAATTTGGGCCTAGTCTGGGTCTGTACGTGTGAGATACATACACCTTTTGATATCATATTTTCTATTCCGCTATTCAATCTACACCCTTGGGGTAAAAACAATTAAATTGCGGGATAGTCTGTATCGATACACCTTTCCAATTTTTGGGGCGCATCTCATACCGCCGAGGATTGCAGGGTGCTTCATTTTGCCTCCTATTCGGACCTCCTCCTACTCCTCATCCTCATCCTGCCTTTAGGGTACAAAAAATTGTAATCGGGGCCTAGTCTGTGTTTGTACGTGTGAGATACACCACCGTTTTGTAAAATTTTTCCTATTCCGCTATTCAATATACACCCTGTTTGAGTGTAAAACATTAAATTACGGCATAGTCTGTATCAGTACATGTGAGATACACCTTTTTAAATTTGTTTGGCGCATCTCCTTCCACCGCCGAGGATTGCAGGGCGCTTCAGCTTGCCTCCTGTTCCCAACTCCTCCTACTCCTCTTCCTCATCCTGCCTTTAGGGTACAAAAAATTGTAATCGGGGCCTAGTATGTGTTTGTACGTGTGAGATACACCATATTATAAAATTTTTCCTATTCCGCTATTCAATATACACCCTTTTGGAGTGTAAAAAATTAAATTACTTTGGAGGGGAGTTTATGTCTCAGTTGGACCCTGTAGTAGGTTTTTGCCACCGTCCCAGAATATTCTAAAATTGTGGTGGATGTGGGTGCCTCAAACCCAGGTAAGGGGACTTTAAGGGCAAGAGTAGGTTAGAAAATAACGTTGAAAAAGAAGAAAATTTATTGATAATAATAATAATAACAGATTACATATTAAAGATGGGATGTCCCATAGACAATTGGTGTATGGGTAAAGCCCATAGTGTGAAGTCAGATAAAGTATGGAAAAATTGTGACTTGAAAACGGTGATAGAGATCCACCTATTTTGCTGTTTCTATTTTCCAGGTTGGGGATAAACAGAATCCAAAGCAAAATAAGGGAAAAGGATCTTGGGTATGATCCTAGTAAGTCCTACGCGTTTCGGCCCGATGAGGGCCTTTCTCAAGGATAAATCACCAATTCTACAAAGCAATAATAGAAGTGTTATCATTTGATGCATAAACTCATAAAGTGAAATTTATGCAAAACAATGAAAATGATAATAATGAAGATTAATAACATACATGTTTGTAAGCCCGAACGTTGCATGTCAATGCACCTTTCTTTGATACTCAAACTGCAGCGGGAACCATATGCTGCTAACAGGCGGCGTCACCCTCCTGTGTTGTGAACGAAAACAGAATGTTTATGGGAATTGAGTAGGGTTGATTTAGGAAAAAAAAAAAAAAGTGATAATAAAAAAATTACTTTACTTTTGCAAAGAACTGTGTGATCCTGGTGGATTTCGTCACATGTATCGGTACGTGTGAGATACACCTTTTAAATTTGTTTGGCGCATCTCCTTCCACCGCCAAGGATTGCAGGGTGCTTCAGTTTGCCTCCTGTTCTGAACTCCTCCTACTCCTCTTCCTCATCCTCCCTTTAGGGTACAAAAAATTTTAATCGGGGCCTAGTCTGTGTTTGTACGTGTGAGATACACCGTTTTTATCCTTTTTTCTATTCCGCTATTCAATATACACCATTTTGGGGTAAAAAAAAATTAAATTGCGGCATAGTTTGCATATTTGACAGTGAGATACACCCGTGCGATACTGTTGTTGTTTTGTTCCGCTATTCAATAAACACCTTTCTAGGGCAAGATCATAAATTACAGAAATATGAGGAGACCGTCAAATAGGGGCCGTGGCCTGGGTCGTGGTGCTGCTGGTAGAGCTCCTGTTGCAAGGAGAGGACGTGGTCGATTTGTGCCAGCTACACGCACAAGTGAAACACCTTCCTCAAGTGTGAGTAGGCGACAGAACCTGCAGCAGTATTTGGTAGGGCATCATGCGCCTCTAGAAGTGATGAGGCCAGAAGAAGTACAGGCGATAGTAGATTGGGTTGCTGAAAGTGCCTCCAGTTCCTTCACATTGTCTCCCACCCAGTCTACTGCAGAAAGGTCAGAGTTGGCACCTGCAGCCAATGTCCAACCGTCTTTCACCTCACCCCCTTGCAAATCAGGCAAGCAGTTTGAGCCCCAAGTCATGCAGCAGTCTCATCTTCTTTTTGATGACTCTGTCAGCAGGGTTTCCCAGGGCCATCCACCTAGCCCTGCCCTAGAAGTGGAAGAGATTGAGTGCAGCGATGCCCAACCACTTATTTCTCAAGATGAGTACATGGAAGGACCATCGCAGCACGTCTCCGATGATGACGAAACGCAGGTGCCAACTGCTGCGGCATTCAGAATTGTGGAGACCGACAAGGAGGGCAGGGGTGAAGACTGGGTGGAAGATGATGTGGAGGACGATGAGGTCCTCGACCCCACATGGAATGAAGGTCATGCAGGTGACCTGAGTAGTTTGGAGGAAGAGGCGGTGGTCGCACAGAGCCACCAGCACAGCAGAAGAGGGAGCAGGGTGCAGAAGCGGAGCGGCCGTGCCCTAGACACTACGCCTGCTACTGCCCAACGCAGGAAGCGAGCACCAAAGCGAGCTCAAAGGAGTTCTCTAGCGTGGAAGTTCTTCAGAAAATGTGCTGATGACAGGACACGAGTGGTTTGCACCCTGTGCAATCAGAGCCTGAAGCGAGGCATAAACCTTCTCAACCTGAGCACAACCTGCATGATCAGGCATCTAAGTGCAAAGCACGAGCTGCAGTGGAGTAGACACCTTCAAAACCAAGAAAGGTCTCTGGCTCCTCCTGCTTCCTCTTCTGCTGCAGTCTCTGCCTCTCCATCCACATCTGTAGTGATACCGGCACCTGCCACCCCGCAAACAGACGATCTGTCAGCAACACCACCACCTGGGTCACCAACCATCTCCACAATGTCCCGTGGAAGCGTTCAGCTTTCCATCTCCCAAACACTTCAGAGGAAGAGGAAGTACCCCCCTACCCACCCGCGATCCCTGGCCCTGAATGCCAGCATTTCAAAATTCTTGGCCTTTGAAATGCTGTCATTCCGTCTGGTGGAGACGCACAGTTTTAAAAGCCTTATGTCGGTGGCTGTCCCACAGTATGTCGTGCCCAGCCGCCACTACTTTTCCAGGCAAGCCATCCCTTCCCTGCACAACCAAGTGGGGGAAAAAATCAGGTGAGCACTGCGCAACGCCATCTGTGCCAAGGTCCACCTAACTACCGATACGTGGACCAGTAAGCACGGTCAGGGGCGTTATATCTCCCTAACGGCACACTGGGTAAATGCAGTGGCGGATGGGCCTGAGGCGGATAGCAATTTGGCGCATATCCTTCCACCACCGAGGATTGCAGGGCGCTTCAGTTTGCCTCCTGTTCCTAACTCCTCCTACTCCGATTCCTCATCCTCTACCGCCTCCTCATCCGGTCAGCGTAACACCTTCACCACCAACTTCAGCACGGCCAGGGGTAAACAACAGCAGGCAGTTTTAAAACTTGCCTGTTTGGGGGAAAAACCACACACTGCGCAGGAGTTGTGGAGGAGCATGGAACAGCAGACAAATGAGTGGTTGCTGCCAGCGAGCCTCAAGCCCGGCCTGGTGGTGTGCGATAACGGGTGAAATCTCATAGCAGCTCTGGGCCTAGCCGGTTTGACGCACATCCCTTGCCTGGCGCATGTGCTGAATTTGGTGGTGCAGAGGTTCCTTAAAAATTACCCCGATATGTCAGAGCTGCTGCAGAAAGTGCGGGCCGTCTGTGCGCACTTTCGGCGTTCTCACCCTGCTGCTGCTCGCCTGTCAGCGCTGCAGCGTAACTTCGGCCTTCCCGCTCACCGCCTCATATGTGACGTGCCCACAAGGTGGAACTCCACCTTGCACATGCTGGAAAGACTGTGCGAGCAGCAGCAGGCCATAGTGGAGTTTCAGCTGCAGCACGCACGCGTGAGTCGCTCTGCGGAACAGCACCACTTCACCACCAATAACTGGGCCTCCATGCGAGACCTGTGTGCCTTGTTGCGCTGTTTTGAGTACTCCACCAACATGGCCAGTGCCGATGACGCCGTTGTCAGCTTAACTATCCCACTTCTATGCCTCCTTCAAAAAACGATTCGGGCAATGATGGAAGAGGATGTGGCACAGGATGAGGAGGAGGAGGAGGAGGAGCAGGATGAAGAGGTAACATTTCCAAGGCTTTCAGGGCAGTCATTCGCAAGTGGCTCCGAGGGTGGGTTCCTGCACCCACAAACGCCAGGGACACAATTGTCCAGCAGGGGCACAGTTCTGGAGGATGAGGAGGAGGAGATGGAGGAGGAGATGGAACCATGTTCAGAGCAGGGTGGCACCCAGGCCAGCTCATGGCCATCACTGGTGCGTGGCTGGGGGGATACAGAGGACACAGACGATACACCTCCCACAGAGGACAGCCTTTCGTTGCCTCTGGGCAGCCTGGCACACATGAGCGATTACATGCTGCAGTGTCTCCACAACGACCGCCGAGTTGCCCACATTCTAACTTGTGCTGATTACTGGGTGGCCACGCTGCTGGATCCCCGTTACAAGGACAACGTACCATCCTTAATTCACTCACTGGAGCGCGATCGCAAGATGCGCGAGTACAAGCGCACGCTGGTAGACGCGATGCTGCTGGCATTCCCACCTGACAGCGGGGCCACAGTGGAAGCACAAGGCAGAGGAGGAGGAGGAGGAGGAGGAAGAGGTCGCCAACGCAACCAGGGCACCGCCAGCACCTCAGAAGGCAGGGTTAGCATGGCCGAAATGTGGAAAAGCTTTGTCAGCACGCCACAACAAACAGCAGCACCAGCAGCTCATATGGAACCTCTTAGCAGGAGGCAGCATTTCAGCAACATGGTGGAGCAGTATGTGTGCACACGCCTACATGTAGTGAATGACGGGTCTGCCCCCTTCAACTTCTGGGTCTCCAAATTGGGCACATGGCCTGAGCTTGCCCTTTACGCCTTGGAGTTGCTGGCGTGCCCTGCAGCCAGTGTATTATCTGAACGTGTATTTAGCACGGCTGGGGGCGTTATCACAGACAAGCGCAGCCGCCTGTCCAGAGACAATGTGGACAAGCTCACATTCATTAAAATGAACCAGGCATGGATCCCACAGGACTTTTCCGTACCTTGAGCAGAATAGAGATGGATACCGACCTTACCCAGCCATTTTTCTATATTTGATATTTCTCACTCTTTTGGGGTGTACCCTCATTTAAAATGACTGAAAAATAGCAGTGTTGGTTACCTCGTCCTCCTCCACCGCCGCTTCCACCTACACCGCCCATAGGTGTGTGCAGCCTATTGCATTAGGGTGTGCACCCCAAAGTTTAAATACACATGCATGTGTTTGCCTACATGTATATGGCCCCGGTACATTACTGTCCCTGCTGGCAAAGTGAAATAGAAGTGTGTGGCACTTCTCTTATGGCAGAGCAGGTCCGAGGGAGATCTTTCCCATCTCCTCACTGGCAAACAGAGCGATAATGCTAATGTGCCCTAGGTGATTAGGGTGTGCCCAGGCACCCTGTGCGCACACCTATGACACCGCCACATCCACCACCACCTCAACCTCCCTCCTACTCCATATGGGCCTCGTCCTTCACAGATGAAGAACATTGTTTAATTTTTCAGTTTTTTTTTGTTGTTTTAAGTTATTTCCCTATCCACATTTGTTTGCAGAGCACTCGCCATGCTCTTAACTACGTTTTGCTGCCATTTGCAGCACTCTAGCCCTTTCCATCGGTGTTTTAGAGCCATTTTAGTGCCTGAAAGTTCGGGTCCCCATTGACTTCAATGGGGTTCGGTGTCCGGGTAAAGTTCGGAAAAAGTCCGGGACACGGACCCGGACTTTTTTTTCAAGTTTGGCCGAACCCGCCGAACACGGACATCCAGGTGTCCGCTCAACTCTACCCAAGATATTATACCTATTGCCGGTCCTACCATTGCATGTCCCCTCCTACTACTTGCGTCAGCTGCAAAGCAGGACCTTCTCCTACGTTTGGGGTACAGTCAGACCCAGGGTTCCACTAAAGATTCTTCACCTTCACAAGCTTCACGGGGGGGTTGGGTCTCCCTCATTATGCCAAATATTACCAGGCTGCCCAGCTAGCCCAACTAACTAAATGGCACACTACTCAGAAGTCCCCCTATGGGTGGCCTTGGAAGCAGTCGATTGCGACCCCTTATCCGTGGCTAACCTACTATGGCTGAAGTCCTCTGACCGCCGATTGATTACCAACCCTATACTGTGCCACTCACTGCTCCTTTGGGACACCTTAAAGTTTAAATACAAACTGCAATCGCCCCATACTCCGCTGCTCTCCTACCTCCACAACCCATCCTTCCCCCCTGCATGGGAATCCCCGTCCCCTTTCCATTGCTGGTCAGCGGCCGGCCTTACCCGAGCACATTCCCTAATCATTTTTGATTAATTCAAACCCTTCACATCACTCCGAGACTCGCACCACCTCACGAGTTCTGAAATCTTCCACTACCTGCAGATCAAACACTTTCTGTCCTGCTGAATCCAGACTGACACATCCCTACCCACCCTGACCTCCTTTGAATATTTATGTCTCCATGACCCGCATGCCAGGGGTCTTATCTCCCTTCTTTACGCCAGGTTCTCTGAACCCCCAAACCGTGTTCCCCCTGCTTATGCAACTAACTGGGTACGGGACTTAGGTACTCCGCTGGACTTTAAAGATTGGTTGAAAATCTGGCAGACAACAAAGTCAGCCTCCCAGAACATTGTGGCCTCCGAAACTTATTACAAAGTACTGATGCGTTGGTACCTAGTGCCAGCCCTTATTGCTAAATTCTTGCCGTCATTACGTCATACTCTTCGGCCTGTTTCCGAGGCTGTCGGGATGCGGGCACTCATATGCATATCTGGTGGTCCTGCTCTATGGTCCAACAATTCTGGAAGGCTGTCTTTCGCATTTTCTCTGCCCTCATGGACACACTCATCCAACTCGACCCCTATCTTGCCCTTTTAAAAATGAAACCAGATGCCGTTTCCGCACAAATTATTTCTGCAAGTCACTACAGCAGCTAAACAAACTTTAGCTAAAGCCTGGAAAACCCCCCATCTACCTATTCCCGAAGTGAAGCACAGAGTCAACAAGGCCATGATTCATGCGAAAATTGAAGCAATCCTGTTGGACAAGGTTGAGAGATTTGACCAACTTTGGCAACCTTGGGTAGACTATTTTCTTCCCCCAAATTTTGATATTTCCCTCCTATTGCCCTGAGCAACATTTTATGATGCTTGTAATTATCAGTGCTAGTCCTGTTGCCCCCCCCCCCCCGTCGACTCTTCTTTCCTCCCCCCTCTACCTTCCTACCTTCCCCCCCATACTTTTTCTTACTCCCCCCCCCCCATTCTGATCCCCCACCCCCTCCTTCCCCCCTTCCTCTCTGTCCTTACCACTCTTCCATACTTATATATGAAACTGTATATGCAACGCTCTGGCTTTTAACCCTCTTACAGTGATTATATCTCCCCTCACTCACTGAACTACTATATCCTCTCTTAGCTACTGCTTGTCCCTTTTATCTCATTGCCTAGGTCCTTGCCCTTATCATATTTACTTCAGTTCTCTTGGTTATGTTTTGTGACATCAGGTGACATAATTCTTACGCCTGCGATATAGACTACTGATGGTGCCGCTGCATGCGGGCACAGCAAGTTCCCTTTTTGGGGTGCCCGGGTGTTGACTGTGTCGGCGAGGTCCTTCCTTTGGGTCACCACCCCCATTGTTTCTTTCACTTATCCATTGCCACTGTTTGCATTGTTATTGTAACCAGTTCAACTGTAACCTCTATTACTTGTGTTGTGCATTATGCGTTGTACTCATTTCCCTTTTTTTTCTCAATAAAATGTTTGAATAAGAAAAATAGCCAAACATACCAAGTGAATTGACAGGCTTACATAACAGGAGTTGAGCTAACAAAATCAATAGGGTTCGATCTAGCACTGACTAAAGCCAGCGAGAGCTTGACAAAAGTGAGGAGTGAGTATGGGGTAAAGGCTATCATATTATCAATCAATATATGGTGGTTTTAGTTAGTCTGCTATGATCTATGAGGAATAATACATCCAGCCTGACCAGATATGTTTAAATGTATCATATTGGTCTTTAGCAGTATATATCCAATGCTCTGCCTCCATGGTAGCATCCACCTACCTCTTTCAGTCTACAATGGAGGAACAGGTGGCTTGTTTTCAAAACCTGGAAATCAGGGATTTGGCAGCATTAAACAAGTGGGGAGTGACACTCCTTTTATATAATTTTAAAGAGGACGGCACCCCGTGGAAGAGAAAGTGAAGGAGGGAGCTCTCTGTGGGTTGTAGGGTCGTCTTTTTGATCCATGGGATGATGGCCCAAAAGGCCCTAATCTTGAGACAAGACCACCACAAATGGAGAAAAGTGCCCTGCTGTCCACATTCTCTCCAGAATCTGGCATCCGCTGTCGAAAAAATTTGAGCTAGACGGGATGGTGGGTGTTCTGTACCATCTAGTAATACATTTATATGAGGAGAGGACTCTTGGATATGTGAACTAACAGAAGTAGAATGCATACATTTAAATAGCCTCTGGACTTGAGAGGGGGTAAAATCCTGACCCAATTCTTTTTCCTATTCCCTAATATAATACAGCACTGTTAAGGACTGCGAGCCCAACACTAACCTGTACATTTGATATAGTAAATGTTGAGGATGTGGGAGGTTAATACATAAGGATTTGAAAGAGGTATGGGTTTTAAAAGACCAGTGGGGGTTGCAATTTGTGGAGAAAATCTGCTTCTTGAAAGTGTCTCCAGAGTGCAAAGGGAATGACACCTTAGGAGTATTGTAAGGTGGCAAGAGGCATTAGGGTACACTGTGGGGCAATTTTAGTGCAAGCAGCTTTTTTATTGGAGCTCCAGGAGCCAAAGAAACCTTGTTCTTCCCCTGGCAAAAACCAGGGATACCCTCCCAGGGGTGCCAGAGGAAATGTCTGGTGAGCGTGGAGACCTGTCACATTCAGTCGATCCCAGATAGCTAGGGAGGATCGAGTCAGAGGGGAGGTCACATCAGATAGCCCTTGGAAGCTGGCCGGAATCCAGGGGTCCCCCGACTGATTTCTGCCCACTATTGTTTTTTCTAAGGAAACTCATGCTTTGCTAGGAGGGTCATGGCACCAGTTCAGGATACCTATGAGGGGCATGGCCTTATAGTAAAGGGACACGTCCAGAAGACAAACTCCACCAATCCGATTTTGGTCTAAGTAGAAATCATAGGCCAGTCTGGGATGTTTGTCCTGCCAAACAAAAGTCAGAAAGGCTCTATGCAGTGTTTTTTTTTAAGGCCTGTAGGAGGAAAATCAGTATAGTATATATGATATAAATTATCCTGGGAAGAACTGTCATCTTAAGAACACTTATCCGTCTAAACCATGTATGCGGTAAACTTCTCCAAGCCTGAAGGTCTTTCATTATCCTCATCAGTAAGGTACCATAGTTAAGGTCATATAAGATGGTCGGATCAGGGGAGATGTGGGTCCCCAAGTAAGGCAAAGAACAAGTACACCACAAAAAGGGGAAGGATTTCTGTGGTGATGTTGCCATTGCAGCTGGGACATGGAAAGGCAGGAGCTCCGACTTCCCGAAATTGATTTTGAAATTTGAAAGTTGACCGAATGTCCGTACTTCGGACATCAGTAACGGTAGAGCAACTAGGGGATTTGAATAGTAAAACAACAGGTCCTAGCTGCCTAAGTTTATGTTCCATAGAGCCGATACGGATCCCGGAGATGTCTGTATTACTCTGCACCCTTTGCAAAACAACATGGTGAGAGCTGACACTCCTGCCAAGTCCCATTGCATATGATGAAGGAGTCTGAGAGTACACCATTAACTTTCACCGGGTTTGTTGTAAAGGGACTCCACCCAACCCATCATACAGTCTCCCAGGCCCATCCCGCGTAACACATATAACATATAGACCAAATTTACCTTGTTGGAGGCCTTTTCAGCATCCATCGAGAGGACAACACAGGGCACTCAGTGCAGCCCATTTTGAGCCCAATGAAGAATATTCAAAGCCCTAATCACGTTGTCTCTCGCCTCTCAGCCCACCATAAAACCTATTTGGTCAGGATGGATTAATGCCCTTACATGATCTTGGAGGTGGAGAGCAAAAATCTTAGCCAGTAATTTGGTGTCAGAGTTCAACAGGGAAATGGGTCTATAATTTGGGCAATGTTGGGGGTCTTTGCCTGGCTTGGGTAGGACCGTCACATGGGCAAGCAGGGCTTCAGAGGGCAATGGGTTGAGGCTGGGATTGGGCAAAATTTCTTATAATAAGCATTAGTAAAGCCGTCCGGTCCAGGACTCTTGCCTAACGGCAAACTAGCAACCGCTACACTTATCTCCTCAGAGATAATAGGGCATTCCAACTCATCTAACACCTGAGACGACAGGGTAGGGAACTCAGAGGCTCTAAGATATGCCCTAACATTATCCACATGAGACAAGGTTTCTCCTTGTGGAGAAGGTGGTGGGATGCTATACAAGGAGGCATATTACTGCTGAAACTCAGTTGCTATGGAGTGGGAGTCAACAACCTGCCTATTCTGAATCATCAAACCATAAACATGACGTGGGGCCTGTTATTTCCCTAACTGAATGGCCAGAAGGTGGCCACATTTATTCCCATATTTGTAAAAGCAATGTGCATAGTATCGGAGCTTATCCTTACCCCTGCAGTCTAAACACTGGGAGAGGCTAGGCCGTACCACCTCCAATTGTTGGGCATCCGCTGGAGTAAAATGCGTTTTGTGCTTTACCTCAAGAGCATGAATCCTGTCTAATAACTCGACAATTTATTTTTGCCTTTCTTCTTTAATATGAGACCCTTGGGAGATCAGTTCCCCTCTGATGATGGTTTTATGGCCTTCCCAGACTGTCTCAGTGGACGCTGGGGGAATTAAGCTCAAAATAGGATTTCAGAGAATGAGAAACCAATTTAATGACCAATCAGTTATCCAGAAGGCCATGTCCTCTCAAACTGGTAAGCAGACACAGAAGGACCGAAGTTACAGGGGAGTGATCAGAGATTGTTATGGATTCTATGGTGGAGGACCAGACTTCTTTCAAATAAAACTGATCCATGAAAAGGAGGTCCAAATGAGAATAGGTATCAAAGGATTTAGAGTAATAACTGTAATCCCTGTCCCTGGCATTCATCACTTGCCAACTATCCACCAGATGGAGAGAGCGTAGCAATTGTTTAACATGCTTGAGAGCTCAGAAAGAAAAAGAAGTTCTACAAGACGAGGTGTCCAAGCCTGGGTCTAGAGTGATATTGAAGTCCCCCCCCAATACCAGCATTTCTTCCTGGAAGTCTGCCAGCTTGAAAGACATTGAAAGACAATTGACTGTGCATAGGTTAGGCACATAAATATTGGCAACGGTATACAAGTCAATCAGCCCTTTAATGAAAAGGAAGCTGCCCTCGCAGCATGAACTACAAGGAAAGACAACAAAACTTTCATGTCTATTGAGACTCCATTAGCCTTAAGGATAGGAGAGGTACCATGAAACCATTAGTTAAATATGATTAGGGGCATACGAGTCATAGAATTGCTTGTGAAGTGCGTCTTCTGCAGTAAAACAATATCGGGTGACAGATGTTGCAATTACTGCCAGAGGCGACCCCTTTTATTTGGGGAACAAAGCCCCCTTACATTATAGCACAAAATCTTAAAATCACCAGCCATAATAAGAGTATAATGAGATCATAAAACACATTACATAATATATAATAACCCTTTAACCCCAACCTCAAAAGAACACAGGTTTATATTTGGTGATGATCAGTATATTTCAGAAAACATAATCAAATGCAGACATGCTTGTCTCACTAAATTTAAACAAAAAAAAGGGACTCCTTATTTTTCAAAGGTACAAATCCATAATGGCTGGGCCTTGAAGTGATTGTAAAGTCTCTTTTTTTTAGTTAGAAATATCAAACATGTTATACTTACCTGCTCTCTTTTGCACAGAGCAGCCCCAATCCTCCTCTTCTCAAGTCCCTTTGCGGTGCTCTTGGCCCCTCCCTCCTGTTGAGTACCTCCCTCCCTCCTGTTGAGTACCTCCACAGCAAGCACCCGAGCCAAGGCGCTGCTCTGTGTGTCCATTCAGACGCAGAGTCACAGACTAGCCCCGCCCCCTTTGTCTCCTCGTTGGCTGACTGACTTTGATTGACAGCAGCGGGAGCCAATGGCGCCATGCTGCTGTCTCAGACAATGAGGAGGGGAGTTCCGGGCAGTGAGACACTCCTGCAACATTGCTGGATCAGGATGAAACTTGGGTAAGTATTAACGGGGCTAAGGGGAGCTACGGCACACAGAAAGCATTTTATCCTAATGCATTAGGATAAAAAAAACCTTCTGCCTTTACAACCACTTTAAGTCCTTTGGTGCATCCAAAATGTATTATTGAAGTGTGATTTGACTATAATGTATTCCTCTAACATTTGTGTCATGAAGTACTTGTTTAGAAGTTACAAAACAAAAGAAAAATAAACCTCACAGGATAATGCAGGTAAAACAAAATATTAAATCATAAGGGCAGCCAAAATCAGAAACAGAAAAATCAGCACAAGGGGCATCATTTAGGATGTGTCCCTTCTGCTGATTCCTCTTCTTTTAGTAGAAATCCTCTTTCGTCCTGCCCTTATCGCCACCATATTCTTGAGGTGCAGCGGGGGTTAATTCAACTAAGGGGCTGTCATAGGTTCTTATCAAAAGAGCTCAACTATGTTTCACCCAGCTTTGCCATTCATAGAAGCAGCACTACAGCTTCTATATGCAGTACAAAACAGGATCTATGAAAGGCAGGGGCAGAGCCTGTGGCAGCAACTTAGTTGTATTAACTCATGCTGCATGGGAAGAGCAGACAGGGAAGAGGAAAAGTGATGACAGCTTGAATAAACAAGGGCTGACAATGACCAACAAATAGGGATGAGCTTCAAGTCATGTAATTTATTCACCTGAGCAGTGCATTGTGGGGCAGCTCGTGATGCAGATCCCTATAAAAGAGCTGTGAAACTCAAACAGCTCATTAGCACAGGAAGCGTCCGAAGAAGCAGGAGCTTCTTTTATTTATTTGTCTTTTTCTTTATTATTTTTTTGTACACTTTTTTGGTGAATGGGTAGGGGTGCGATGTACCCGATATCCATTCACATAGGGGGTCCGGGATATGGGGGCCCCCCTGTTAAAGGGGGCTTCCAGATTCCGATAAGCTTCCCCCCCGCAGACCCCCATAACTACAGCCCAGGGTTGTGGGGAAGAGAACCCTGTCCCCATCAACATGGGGGCACAGTGCTTTGGGTGCTGCCCCAAAAGCACCCACCCCCCATGTTGAGGGCATGTGGCCTGGTATGGTTCAGGAGGGGGGGGGGCCCTCGCTCACCCCCACCTCCATCCTGGCCAGCCAGGCTGTGTGCTTGGATAAGGGTCTGGTATGGATTTTAGGGGGAACCCCACGCTGTTTTTTTTTTTTTCTTTAATTTTGGAGTTTTTTTTTTTTTTTTTATTATTTTATCTGTATTGCCGGGAGCCGACAATACATTACAGCCGCGAGCAAGTTTAAATGACATATTTTTCCTTTAGAAATGTCAGTGTTGCTGCAGCGGGCTACATACATTGCACAAATGTGCCACTTTACAAGCACATTATGGGGCATTATTAAAATCACTGCGCACATTATGGGGCATTATTAAAATCACTGCTCCTGTAAAAACTTTTAACTAAAAAACTAAAACTTTAGAAAAATTGCATCGATTTGCGTCCCCCAGGGCAGTACACAGGTCCCCATACACTTTTTGGGCCAATAACTTGCATTTAAACCTTTAAAATAAGGACTTTTGATTTTTCATGTTCTTGTACCATAGACTTTAATGGAGTTTGCATGTTCGCTAGAACATTTTCCCTGTTCGAGATGTTCGGGTGCGAACCGAACAGGGGGGTGTTCGGCTCATCACTATTTACAAGGATGGAACACTTGAATCAGCTGTATAGTGTCCTAAATGGTTATAGCGTCAACTCACAGACACTGTCACTAATATTTTTCAAGGCTTTCTTTAGAGTAATACCAGTGTCTAAAAAACTGGATATTTAGGCAAGTCTGTCCTACCCACACCTTTTCTGTGCTTACTTCTGCCAATAAACCCACCTAGCCAGATGAGTGAGTATGTCCTTGCAGCAACTCCACCCTAACACCTACAAGCTGATAACTTATAATGTGTGCACAATACAGCACAACATGACAGTTCACCTATCCCCAAAGAGATGGTAGAGCATCACACAGATGCACAAGCTTTAAGGACTGCAAGCACATGATTGCAATTCATTAAGTGTCTTGCAGGACAGTTTCATGGGTCAGTAGGTGGATGCACCAACAAGAGATAATACATTGCTAGATCTACCAATTACAAATAACAAATAACATAGACCTGATCGCAGATGTGGAAATATGGGACAATTCAGGAAACAGTGATCATAAGGTAATTACCGTACATTCAGTATAAATCACAGGAAAAGGAAGCGAGGGGGTAGTTTAAGAAAGCTGAATTTCAAGGGAGACACCTTTCCTCCATACTACACAATATTAAATAGGATAAAATCCTAGGAACAATGAACACTGAGGAAAAATGGGAGTGCTTCAAGAAGATATTAAATAAAAGTGTTGGCTACTGCATTCCAACAGGCAACAAATATAAAAGAACTAAGGTTAAACCTGAGTGGCTAAACTATAACGTAAAAATACGCAAACATGAAAAAATTTTCTTCCAAAAGTGTAGGGCTGAAGGGTCATTGTCAGCATTCCAACACTACAAGGATTGCAAGTGTAAGAGCGCTATCAGGGCAGCCAAAATTGACCACGAAAGGCACATAGTGGAGGATAGTACTGTATAAAAAAATCCCAAGAAATGTTTTAATACATTAACAGAAAACAAGAAAGGAGGTTGCCCAGGGGACTTTAGATGAGGCTACTATTCTGCAGCAATGCGAGGAGACCGCCGTCTGTCTTCACAGCCGGCGACCATACTCGGCAGCATACATGGCGTTAGGGGTTGCTCTAGATGTTGACTCGGGGATCCCTCCAGAGAGCAGGACTGCACTGTTCCCACACCAATTTCTGGTAATTTTTTGCCTTTTTACACAGTCACTTAGCCCCTGGGCGCTCACTTTGTGTTGCACATTCCCATGAGACAGCACTTGGCTGTGGGTATCAGTGTTCCCCTCCCTCCCTTCTTTCCCTCTCCCCTCCTTCTCCCCCCCCCTTCTCCCTTCTCCCTTCCCCCCCCCCCATCTTTCACCCATCACATTTACACCACCTTCCATTTTTCTACGCCATCAGGATCACTTATGTTTTTTGGATACTTTTCATTCATACATAGATACACTATTGTCTTTACACTATATCACTGATTGGCTTTTTGGGTTCTTTAACCCATAGGTTTATGGACACACATACCTTCACTACCAGCCCTGCTCTCCTTGTGACCTCTGGGTTTACTGGAGCCCCACCCTACGGCTCCCGGGTCAGACTTCCCAATGGACCATCGTTCTCAGTGTCCTCATTTTGGAACTGATTCAGTGAGTATGGAGTCTTGATGATGGCTTTGTCTTCTATTCGACACTCCGTATATGCACATGTACATCATTAATAGTTATATTTTCTTACTTTGGACAGATATGATAAACACCCATTTCTGAGGAAGCGAACTACATTTTCGCGAAACGCGTCAAGGGTGCCACACATTTTTATCATGCTTTGCATATGTTTGTATATAATCATTGTGTATGTCCATGTTGTTATTTCATACATTTTTTACTTTTTATGTATTAGATGTATTTGATGCCACTGAGCAGTCCATCATGTCCCTTTTGAATGTGCTCATCATTATTGTTATATTTATTCAATAAAATATATTTTTATATGATATACTACATTGATTTTTCATGAGTGTGTAGCCTCATCTAAAGTCCCCTGGGCAACCTCCTTTCTTGTTTTCATGCAATTTTGGGATGGAGGCACACTACTCAGATGGGAGATCCAGATCACACCCCTTGTTTTTTTTTTTTTTTTATTAAAACATTAACAGTAAGAAAGTGAGGTCAGAGCATATTGGCCCCATAAAGGATGATCAGGGAAAGTTGGTAACAAAAGACAAGGAGAAAGCAACTATACTAAATGCATTCTTCTCCTCAGTATATGTATAGTACCAAGAGTGCATTGTTAATAACTAACAGAAGCCAGAATCAGAAATATACTTGAAAAATGTAACAAATAAATCACCAGGACCAGAATGGCCAGGAATGGTAAGTGGGGTCCCCCAAGGATCTGTCCTGGAACCAATTCTGTTTAATTTATTCATAAGTGATATAGAGGTTGGCATGAATAGTTCAATCATGGTGTTTCCTGGCGATACAAAGCTAAGCAAGGCAATAACCTCAACGGAAGATGTGGAAACCTTACAAGACCACAAAAAAATAATGGGGTGGGCAGTTACATGACAAATGAGATTTAATGTTGAAATATGTAAGGTAATGCATTTGGGGG
Organism: Pelophylax lessonae; assembly: GCF_965119305.1. Taxonomy (NCBI): domain Eukaryota; kingdom Metazoa; phylum Chordata; class Amphibia; order Anura; family Ranidae; genus Pelophylax; species Pelophylax lessonae. The sequence goes on from NC_138768.1 coordinate 647,583,776, forward strand.
CTAAAAATACAATCACAAATTACTCACTAGGGGGTTACCCACTGGGGGAATTAAGGATGGAAAACGATCTGGGGTACCTGGTAGATCACAGGCTCAGCAATGGCATGCAATGCCAAGCTGCTGCAAGCAAAGCACGCCGAATATTAGCATGCATAAAAAGAGGAATTACTCAAGAAATAAACTTATATTTTTACCAAATTACAAAACTCTGGTCCGGCCACATCTGAAATATGCTGTCCATTTCTGGTCACCAGTCCTCAGAAAGGATGTTCTGGAACTGGAGAGAGACCATAGAAGGGCAACAAAGCTAATAAGGGGACTGGACGCCCTCAGTCTTGGAATTGTGGTATGTGTGCAACAGTCTGATGTGCAACCCCTCAGGTACAAAACATTTGACAGCAGGTCTCTCTGTGGGAGCATCAGGTTGGGCAGCCAAGATCTGTTCCCCAAGAGGAGCGATTAGGTTGGTGCGGATGGCAGCCAGGATATGATCTGAAGGTATGACCGGCGTCGGCATGGAGTCCTCTCTGGACAACTCAGAATACTGGCGAGACAAGGCATCAGCCTTAACATTCTTGGAGCCGGGCAAATAGGAGACCACATCATTAAAATGAGACAAGAATAAGGGCCATCTGGCCTGACGGAGTGTGAGCCTCTTGGCCTCTGAGAGATACATCAGATTCTTATGATTAGTGAGAATAAGAACTGGAACCACAGAACCTTGGAGCAAGTGTCTCACTCTTTGAGAGCAAGGATAATGGCCAAGAGTTTTCTGTCTCCAATCTTGGAATTGAATTCAGCTGGAGACAGCTTCTTGGAGTAGAACCCACAAAGAAGTAAGGGTCTATCAGGTGTCCAAAGCTGAGACAGGAGGGCACCTACTCCAGTCTCAGATGCATCCACCTCTAGGACAAAGGGCAAACCAGGATTAGGATGAGACAGAATGGGAGCTGAAGCGAAAGCAGGCATCCAATTTTGGGAATCGCTACCCTTCTTGGTCACATCTGAGATAGGTTTGCCCAAAGAGGAAAAGTTGCTTATACATTTCTGATAGTAGTTGGCAAACCCAAGGAAATGCTAAATGGAGACCACTGGGACAAGGCCATTGTTGGACAGCCAAAACCTTCTAGTCTACCGATGTGGGGTCACCTGCCGATGCGGGGTCACCTGCCAATGCAGGGTCGAGAGTCAGGAGAGTCTTCAGAGATAGCTGCCATAACCCCGATATTTTCTTACAGTGCCTCTTTTACATAAAAGTGGTCCCAGCGGCAGATTTGCCGCAGCATCACTTTTATGGGCGACGGGAGAGGTGCCCCCCCCCTCCCGCCACTTCTCGTTGTTTTCCCTGCTTACCAGTAGGGATGATCGAACGGTTCGGGTCGACCATCTGTTCGTTTTTTTGGGCATTTTTTGGGCGTCTTTGGAGGCAGGCATAACATGTAATTAAATAATTAATACCCATATGGCTTCTCTGCTATAACACCTATATATGTGTATAAATACATATAAGTGTGTGTGTATATATACCCCTATATAGAAGTTCAGATGTTATGCCTGCCTCCAAAGACGCCCAAAAAATGCCCAAAAAAACGCAAGCTACAAAAACGCCCAGATGTGTTTTTGCAGCAGGCGTTTTTTTTGGGCATTTTTTTGGGGTCTTTGGAGGCAGGCAAAACATCTGAACTTCTGTATAGGGGTATATATGTACACACACGCTTAAATGTATTTATACACATATAGGTGTTATAGCAGAGAAGCCATATGGGTGTTAATTATTTCATTAGCGCAAGCATAGGTTTCTGCTACTTTCACACCTATATATGTGTATGTGTATATATACATACATGTGTGTGTGTGTATATATACCCCTACAAAGAAGTTCTGATGTTATGCCTGCCTCCAAAGACCCCCAAAAAATGCCCCAAAAAAACGCTTGCTACAAAACAAAAAGGTGTGAATATAGCGGAGCCATATATCCCTGTTCTATATTAATTCTAATACAAACAAACTTTTTTTTTCTGGTTCTGGATATGCTACAGAGCTGAAACTTCACAGGTACGCTTTTTAGACCCCCCAGACACTAAATCCAAAGAAATCTAATTTTTTTTTTCAATAATTTTTTCAATAATTGACAATTTTTAAGAACTTTTTTTTGTGTGATTAATAGTCCCTGGGGCATGACCCAGAACCCTATGCACTTTTTAGGGGCATTTATTGGGTTTTAGGGCTTCAAAATGGTGTTTTTTGATTCCAGAAGTTCGGGTCCCATTGATTTCAATGGGGTTCTGGAATCCGAACCGAACTTTCAGGAAATTCTGGTGTTCTGGTCGAACCGAACTTTTCAAAAGTTCGATCATCCCTACTTACCAGAGCCATCGGTAGCGGGGAAAACTATCCTGTCCTTCTGTGTCCCAGGCAGGAAGTTGAGTGAGGGCAAGATGGCTCCCACTCTAATCTATGACCTTGGAGGACCAGAGCAGCGTCATACCTCGCTTCCGCCCAATGGTTTTAAAGAGCCATTTTGCTTTTCTTGCTAAAAAAAAAAATGATATTTTTTATCTTTTTTTTTTTGCTGTTAAGTGTAGATGTGAGATCTGAGGCCATTTTTAACCCCAGATCTCACATTAAGGAGAATCTGTCCTGCTTATTTCTATTACAAGGGATGTTTACATTCCTTATAATAGGAATAACAGTGATCAATTTTTTTTTTTTAAAGGGGCAGTGTAAAAATAAAAAAATAAAAGGTAAAAAAAATAAGAATTTTTTTTTTTAAAGCATCCCGTCAATCACAGAATGAACACATATGCAAGCCGCTCCCACATATGTAAATGTGCAGTATCGCCGCAATCTGTAGAGTGAGAGCAATAATTCTAGCCCTAGACCTCCTCTAACTTTAAACTGGTAACCTGTAGAAACTTTTAAAGCATCGCCTATGGAAATTTCTAAGTACCAATGTTTCTCGCCATTCCACAAGCGTGCCCAATTTTGAGGCATGTGACGTTGGGTATTTGATTTACTCGTTGTAACATTATCTTTCACATTATAGAATGAAAATTGGACTAACTTACTGTTTCCTTTTTTTTTTTTTTTATTAAAAAAGTGTATTTTTTCCAAAAATAATTAGCGTTCCTAAGATCGCTGCACAAATACGTGTGACATAAAGTGTTGCAATGATCTCCATTTTATTCTTTAGGGTAAAAAAAAAAATAATATGTATATATATATATGTATATATATATATATATATATATATATATATATATATATATATATATATATATATATATATATATATATAATGTTTAGGGGTTCTAAGTGATTTTCAAGCAAAAGATACTGATTTTAATTTGTAAACAACAAGTGTCAGAAATAGGCCTCGTCCTTAAGTGGTTAAATACATTTTGTTTAAGAATTCATTTAAAATCATGCCCATTGTTTTTAGACACTGTTTTATATCTAAAGAACGCGTTGTCGCTTTTTTTTCTGCTACAGTTATTTCTATATAAAATTCTTACTGCAGTGCCTTTTTTTTCCAGCTATATCTCAATGCATATATTTTTATGCCTCATCTTTTTGCCTATAAAACATGCTTTTAACCACAGAATCAATTTACTGACTAGTCTTTTTCCCATTATAAATGTGTACACTTGTTTGTGTCCTTCATTACGATGGTGCCTCAGATGAGCCCATTGCGAATTCTCAGACGATAGAGTTTTACTTCACTTCCAATTAAGCAAATTTAGGTTTTATTAGTCTTACCTCTGTTTCAAAAGACTTCATGTCTGAGAAAGAGCCTGAAATAATCAGTCCCATTCCATCCACACAATCCCAGGGAAGAAGCACTAATAAGAACTGATTTACTTTTCTGCCTCTGAGACTTAAATACCAGGAGCAGATGCACAAATCTTCCAGTGAAACTGATAACAGCGTGAGGCTGCATGGCCTTCACATGCAATAAAATAATGAAAGAAGCACAAGTAATACCACACTAATGATTTATCAGTTTCTTTCTAACCAATATGGACATGTTTAGGTCTCTTAAGAAGCAGGGCACACAGTTTAAAGGGACAGTCGATAACTATTAATAGCTTGTTGTAACCATGCCTAAAATAAGTCATGTTTTTAAGTGAAACTGCATCGAATGTATTTATAAGCAAGCAAATGCAAACACAAAATGAAAGTTTTACACTTTTCCCTCTGTTTTAATACAACACTTTGGCTATTTGCATTGTTTATAAAGCTTTTTTTTTTTTTTTTTACTGATTTCCAATGTTAACCTTGCACATTGCTATTGCTTTTCAGATGTGAAGGGCATAAAGAAGAATGCAGTGTTATTTACACAACTGCCATCTGCCGGCTATTGAAGATGACCCACACTGATATCTCAGTGTAATTGCGCTTTTATCTCAGTATGATATAAAGAGAGTCCCAAATCTATCACAAAATAACATTTAAATAATTCTCTTAAAGTAGCTATAAACCCTCAGTCAGAATCTCTCAGTGAGACAGATATCCTAAAAAATTAGAAAAGTATACATAGTTACATAGTAGGTGAGGTTGAATAAAGACAATAGTCCATCTAGTTCAACCTGTGTAGGTGTGTGTGGCTGTAATCATCTCACATACCCCTGAATGTTCTGATCCTTGAGATGTAAGTCTAAGAGTCTTTTGAAAGCCACCATACTACCCGCAGAAACCACCTCTTGTGGTAGAGAATTCCACAATCTTGTTGCCCTAACAGTAAAGAACCCCCCGCGTTGCCTGAGGTTAAAACGCTTCTCCTCTAATCGCATTGTATGCCCTCGAGTCCTCATGCAATCCCTTCGAATGAACAGCTTTTTTTCTAAGCTGGGATCCCCATTAAGATATTTATAAATAGTTATCATGTCCCCCCTCAGACGTCTCTTCTCCAGGGAGAATAAATCGAGCGATTGTAGACGCTCTTCATAGTCAAGGTCCTCCAATCCCCTCATTAGTTTAGTTGCCCTTCTCTGGACTCTCTCCAGCTCCAACACATCCCTCCTGAGGACTGGCGACCAGAACTGGACGGAATACTCCAGATGCGGTCGGACCAGAGTTTTATAAAGTGGAAGGATTATAGTCTTATCTCTGGAATGCATCCCTTTCTTTATGCATGCTAATATTCTGTTGGCTTTGGAAGCTGCCGCTTGACATTGCATGCTGTTTCCTAATCTATCATCAACCAAGACTCCCAGATCCTTCTCCATTTTTGATTCCCCCAAGGGCTCCCCTCCTAACGTGTATTGTGTTTTTATGTTTTTAGTCCCCAAGTGCAAAACCTTACACTTCTCCACGTTAAACCTCATTTGCCATGTCGTTGCCCACTCTGTTATTTTGTCCAGGTCATTCTGTAGGATATCTGCTTCATGTTGTGAAGTTATTGCCCTGCCCAATTTTGTGTCATCTGCAAAAACTGATATCGAACTACTGATCCCGACCTCAATGTTGTTTATGAATAAATTGAACAAGGTTGGTCCCAAGACTGTGCCTTGGGGGACCCCGCTTACCACCTCAGACCAGTCTGACTATGCGCTGTTTATTACTACCCTTTGGACACGCCTTTTTAGCCAGTTCCGTATCCAAGAGCAAACCCTGCTATCGATACCTGCAGACCTTATTTTATAAATTAAGCGCTTGTGGGGAACTGTATCAAACGCCTTAGCGAAATCCAAGTACACCACATCCACTGGTCTCCCCCTATCTAGCTCACAGCTCACCTCCTCGTAGAATGTTAGGAGATTGGTTTGACAAGAACGCCCATTTGTAAACCCCTTGCTGATTACTGCTGATGATGTTGTTGTCCTTAGCAAACTCTACGATATAGTCCCTTATCATCCCCTCCAGAAGTTTACATACTACTGATGTCAAACTGACAGGCCTATAATTTCCCGGGATATGCCTCTGGCCCTTTTTGAATATTGGAATCACGTTAGCTTTCTTCCAGTGTATACATTTATGCTTTCCAAATTGTGCTCCATGCATAGATCTAGGTAGAAGACAAAGAGAGACAAATCCCATAAAAGTCTACAATGCAGTATAGTGCAAGGCCAGCTAGTAGAGAGAGTTTTTCATCATCTCTGGAGGACAATGGGCAGACATGGGCATCAGATCACAGTAAGGCAGCCCATACATTAGTCAATGGAGGGCATGGACATCAGATCCCAGTAAGGCAGCCCATACATAAGTCAGTATTTTTCATTCAACCAGCAGGTTCAATAAAAAAACTGACCCAATTCCCCTATCTATAAATTTGAGGTGGACAGGGGAAACCACCCCACTGTGTCATTGTTTTCTGGCATTGAGGAGAATTCCCTGCTGTACAAAGCAGACATTTTCCAACAGTGTGGTTGAACATGTAGATTGACTTCTGCACAACCACAGTGCCCACGCATGGATCAAAATGCAGTCGGTCCCTGCTGAACCAGCTGAATTTCAGTCCATGTATGGACAGCTTTAGTGTACACCTGAAGGGGGAGGGTAGGTCAAAGCAAAGGGGCAACAAGAATAAGTGCAATTTGTATAAAAGTGTCAAAGGTTAGTAAAAGGAGGTAAGTAAAGATTTAGGGCTTGGGAGAGAAAAAGGTTAAATGTTATATGTGGAAGGTTATAAGGGATACTTGATAGTTATGGCACATGGGTGATTACAGTGGAATTCACAACTCTTACCTGGGAGGTAAAGATGGCTTCCATAATACAGCCATGTAGCATACATACTTTTTTTTTCCTATTTTCTTGCACATGACTGGGTTTTCTTAGCAGTGAATTTTAACCACATTTACTAAGCTAAGAGAAAATGTATTTGCCAAGTGACAATTCACATACAAAATAAGCAGCATATTTTTCCTTAGTAAATGAAATCAGCTCCAGAGTATCACTTAAACAGGGTATGCGGATAAGGGACACAGAAAAAGTAAACAAACTAAAAAAATTGGCAAACAGCTAAATACACAGCTGAGTGAAAATATGTGTGATGAATTTGACGCCAACAATAAAATCAAGGGGTATTAGTAACTGAATACAATAAATAAGCACCTGCCCCTTTAAGTGAAAATGTTCACTTTAAACAAATAAAAACTGAAAAAAGGTGTGGCACTACAATGACTCAAAGTAAATACAAGTCCAAATAAGCTGAAAAATCATATTCAAAAAACAAAAACATCAAAACATCCAAAATATCAAAAAATAGATGACGACAACCTCCAATCACCATGCTTTAAAGGGCTTAGTGACTCCTTATCCTGTATGCATGCTCCACCACAGTGTGAGTTAAAAATGCACACTCATCAACCACAACCGTTTATACTGTCCCAAACCTTTTATGTTGGATATTCAGATGGAATCCCTAAGATCACTCTCCAGGTGGTCAAATAATTGGTGGGGTGATGGCTCCCAAGCAAACAGGCACTCAAGGTATAATCCTTTAACTCAGCCAGATAGATCTGATTCCACCTGAATGTAGCACTGCCCCCGTAGGGGCTGCTGAATATCCACTCTGCGGGTCCCCCCTGCTTACCAACACTCGGTTATAAACAATGCACTTCTTAAATTCCTCTTGGCTCTTTACTCCATTAAACAGTCCAGGGGTGTTGGTTTTTTTGTTGGTTGTTTATTTTATAATGGGGATAGGAGAAGGAAATAGTGGGATACTCCAATTTAACTATTCACAATATCTGAGGACTTCTATCTTCTAGCTCACTTAGGTATGGAACAGCCAGGCTGTTAATTCATCCTGCCACTTTAGATGAATGGGATTAAGTCTCTTGCTTTCTCCCAAGACGACTTGATGAACAGTATATTATCTCATGTTCAGGATACTCTCCCTAGCATCCTCTTTCTGCTGACACCTGTCCACTGACTATCCTAGGAGCAGGGGTGGCCTCCTCAGGTCAGGCCCCTTGACACGATTCCCTGTACTCATGATACTGCAGCCACAAGGTCTCCAGTGTATCCCCTATCAGTCAGCTTCCCTGAACCTCTGGGTTCAGCTCCACTCCACCGCTCATCTGGCCCACAGGATGATCTCCTGTGAATGTATGGCACCTCTACAGAGGAGGAGGCAGGCACCCCCTCCCTCCAGGACTCCGCTCTCCAATGAAATACCCCAAACACATGTGCTCCTGGCTTTTATACAGTATCCCAGCATGCACCAAGGCAACCTGCCCTCTGCCAATCATCAGGACTGTATCAAAAGCCAATTCACCCGATCGTCAGGTTTCCTCTCACTGTCCAACAGGCCGTCCTATTGGACCAGTGTGAAACAGCAGACCTCACTAACAGATCCTGCTCTCTGGTAGGCAAAGAGCAAATAGATTTACCTGCAGCCCCTCTGGTAAGCAGACAGAGCCCAAAACTATACTTTTCTCACTAGCACCTACCTAGGAGGGTGCTACATGAATATCCAACATTACATGTTTGTAGTTGGTGAGTGCGCATTATTTACTCACACTGTGGTGGAGCACGCATACAGGAAAATGAGTCATTAAGCACTTTAAAACATGTGATTGGAAGATTTCTTGAAAAAACGTTCATATATTTTTCTTTTTTCATTTTTGATGTTTCGATGTTTTTTTGTTTAATATAATTTTTTACTTTATTTGGATTTGTATTTAACTTGAGTCATAGTTGCGCTACATCTTTTTTCAGTTTTTGTTTGCTTAAAAATAAAATACATAGTTGAAATACATATAAAAGGTACTGTTTTACCTGAAAAATTGTGTTTTATTCTTTGTATTTATTCCTATGGATACATTTTAATGATTGCCAAATTGAATTGAACAGCTTCTAAACAATGATATAAATTTTCTACATTTGGTCAAAAAATCTGACCTAAAGATATTTTCATGTTGTAATGTTTGAAGTCCCCTTGAAGTATGTTCACCTTCCAGTGAACAAAAACGAATAAGCCACCCATGGAAAAAAAGTCATAGGGAAAATCTGTGGTCTATTGAGATATACTATTATCTGTGTCATATTATACTTTTATACATTTTTCTTAAATTGTTGATTAAACAATCTGCTCTGCAATGTGAGCATCTGGATAATAGTGGGAGTATAAGTGAATCTTAAAACACAATGTAAGATATAGAAACAAATATCAACAATCCACTTTTCAAAGTCCTCTCAAAGTGACTGATATTAAATAAATATAGATAAAGATGTATGGTGATACAACTTACCAAAACAATGATAGCTGGCAATGGAGTATGCTTGCGTACATGAATCATGGAAAAGATCTCTGGAAGGTGACCCTCTCGAGATGCAACATAGAACATCCTGATAGAATAAACAATGAATCATGCATTTAACACTTCACACAGTTATGGGAACAAATAATATGTGCAGTATTGTTAATTATGTTTATAAAATAATCGCAACAGATGTATAGCTGTTCTGAACAAAAAGTTTTAATATAACTTGACTGTCAAACACTGCATACATATGGTCCACCTTGAAATGACAATGTAGGAAAACTGAAGGAAAACAAATGTGTGTGGGTTCATTTAATCCAACAATTACATTTAATCTTTTTTTTTTTCAACTTTCCCTATATAACTGAAAGGTGAAAATGCTTTGCTTTAGGCAACACAGGCTTTTTTACTTTCTCCAGTTTTGATCATTTCTTTCTCACCGAATCTTGATTAACTAAGAAAGCGAATAACTACAGTATGAAAGTGAATACACTTCTAACCAAGAGACAAACTTTAAAAAGGTGGTTATGAAATGTTGAAATAAAATATAATTTTGTGGGCATAATATCTGTCAACACTAAAAGGAATAGAGAATGTTCACTTAGCAAAGTAAATGCTCACTGAGTGAAAATGGTGAAGGTGAGTTCATTTCAATCACCCAGTGCTGAACAGTCTCTATTCCTGTCAGGGAATCCCTGTGAGACATCTGGGGCATGGCTGTGCCTATGCGCAGGCTATTCTCAGAAGAATGGCTAATGGGCGTTCGCGCAAGTGCGCAAACGCGTGTGCGCATGCGCGCACGCACGCACAATGGCGCTTGGTGCCAGACGGGCTATTTAAAGGAAGTTCAATCCCGTTTCCTTTGCTGACTGATCTTCAGCTGTACCCTGTGACCTGATGATACCTGTATGCTTCCCTGTTGCTGACCTGGCGTGTTCTGGACTTGACTTTGGATTCTGCTTCTGCCTCTCTGCTAAACCTGACCTGGCTCCGTCCCCGACTTTGGCTCTGCTTATGATTTGGTACCCTGCTGCACCGCCTGTTGATGACCCTGGCTTTCCTGCAACTCTGACTCTGTCTCTAACTTTGGCTCTCAGAGCTACCCGAGTGCTTGCCTGGCTGTCCGCTGCACCTGTTCCATACATTGCTGCATGTTCCAGTTTCCAGGATCCGGACAAGCTGCCTATCCTGACCCATCAACAACTACAGGCACTCGTGTCCCTCCTGTCCCTTGACACCCTCTGTCACACCTTCAGTGGGGCTGGGCGGGAGATATAAGAGAGGCTGACCTCGTCAACTCAGTCCCCTCCCAGGTACGTGACAATTCCTTTAGTTTATTGAGCAATACAATAAAAATGGACATGTCTAGTGACACACCCTTACTGAATTTAATTTGAAAAAATACTATACCCAAGCCAGAACCCTTGCTCATTCATTGCCATACAAATATTTATTTATTGATTAAGAATGGAGAGCTTTCTAAAATGAAACTAAGCCAACATCACAGTATCATAGAATAAATTGAGACAATTCAGGATCTCTTCATGCTGCTAAGTAATTAGCAGTGGGATTAAGATGATTTACTGCAATTTATGTATACCTTTAACACTTATATTGTTGTCCAATGCCTAGAAACTGTAGATGATTATACATAGTGAATGTATCACACTGAACCATCAACCCAGACACTGGAAATGTGTTGCTTTATCTAACTAGTGAACTACTGCATATCTTTGTTATAAAGACCCTTAGAATATTATGGTTACATTGCAGTCATATTGCTATATATACACCAAAGCATGGTAACATCACTATCAATAAATAAAGTGCATGTGTTATGTCGGTGAAGTTTTGCTACTTTCCAGTGAAAGCAATTTAACATTTACTTCTAGCATTATGTACTGTATCTGTACCTATCAATACCAGATGTTCTGTGGTTTTCTGCTGCATTTATATAAACACTAATAATAGCTGTAATTAGCAGTTGTTTTAGCAGTCATAGTTTTAGTAGCATCTCACCTTGATACAGCAAAAATCCCACCATTCATGGAACCAAAACACGATAAAGCAACAAAGATAGGGACTGCCAATGAGAAACTTCCCAGGAGACGCTCTGCATATGTCTGATAAAAAAAAAAATCATGATTTTTAGAAGTATGTGTATCTATTTTCTGTTTAATTACCATGCTGTCCAATCACACAATTACCATCAAAGATCCAGAGTTAGAAATTTAAATAAAAACTTGCATTAACACTCCATAATAAAAGATATAACGTTAATATAATGTAAACCTGAAAAACGAATTATAAGATTGTTTCATTAGAAAGAATGTAATGCACCCAGGGTTGCCAACTTTCAGTAAATTTTCGAACAGTTTGTAAAATCCCTAATTTTTGCATCTGTCCATGAATGTCTGTTACGAACATGCATGTCCTTAATAGACATTCATGGACAGATGCAAAAATGAAGGATTTTACAAACTGTTCATAAATTTACTGAATGTTGGCTACCCTAAATGCACTATTAAACAAGCAAAAAATACGGGGATCAAACCCTGAACATGTATATCTAAAGCCGGTGCAGCTATGAACCAAGCGACATGTATATTAAAAAAGAATAGCGCACACTTGGGTTAGAGAGGCTGGATTCACCCCTTTTTTATGGATAGTGTAGGACCCACTGATAATGGGGTACTTTGACATAGTGGTGCGCTTGAGCACGATATGGCCATATGGTGGGACCAAATCCCCATTTTTACTAAATGCACTATTGGTAGGCATGAATAAATGCAAATTGCGTCCAAATAACATCAGTGTCCACACCAAGTCCACACCAATGTACTGCGAAGAGACCTCTTCGATATCTGCATGTGGTGCTAAGGAAGTGACCATTAACTTCATAACCAATGAATAACAAAACACCTTTAATGAATATAGTATACACACACACACACACACACACACACACACACGTCTAAAAGTGGCTCCTGAGTCCTGACCAGTGCATACAGATATTGAAGGAGTCTCTTCGTAGTACATTCGTTTGGACTTGGTGTATACTTTGTTGTTATTTGGAAGTGTTTTTCGTGTTTATCCTGAATATAAATCACGTCTTTTAATGGTGAATTATATGCATTAAATCCTTTCTCATGAAGTAATCGGTTAATGAAACTTTTCAGGTGTACATTATATCAACTTTATACCTCCTATTTTGGAGTGTTAATTATGCAGGTTGTTTTGTGCGTTTGGTTTGTTTTTTATCATTAGGCTATATAGTTCACCAATAAGGAAAACACAGAGAAATTACTTGCATTTTAATAGAGATACAGTGGGTCTTCGGATTCCTCTTAGCAGGAAAGAAAGGAAAAATAGTAATGAGTTGTAATTAATGTATTTTTTTGCTGCCGTTTTACCTTGCTGCCTTGGACAGATACAACATCATCATTAAAACAGCAGCTTTTAGGGTTTCATATGTGGAGGCTAAACAGGAGCACTATTTTTAACAGACTTCTCATACGTATGCACTCAGATGTGGTACTGCTTTTTCAAAGATACAGTTATAAGTCTGTTACATCTGATTAGATCAGAATTCCCTGATTCACCTCTGTGGGGGAACTTAGCTTGTATCACACATGCAGCATGACTGTGAACTGCATGAATGATTTCATCTAAGATAGGTATATTAGTTCTGTATGGTTTATGTGCGGATAAAATACTCAGATGGGCTGAGCCACTATTGGTGCCAATTTTAGCTGGATCACTAAACAATGCATATATCATATTTTTAACTTTTAATAGATCATGCACAATCTAATACCACGACTAATAGCATATTTTTATAAATAATATTGTTCTTGGTCTTAATAAAATGTAGTCACCTGCAAGTATACAGGCTGGTGTGGTAGACCTGGTCCTGATCATCTATAAATATTAGAATAAAATGCTTAATCCATACTTTTTCTTTATAAAGAAGTAGAAAGCAGTCATCACACAGCATACAAGGTAATGAACACCATGTTGACCATGCTTTCTGTTTCTTGTACATTAGAGGTTGTCTCATAATGTACAGGTATCCTAGGCAGGCAAAGTAATCATAATGCATGTGTCCAAACTTAGCTGAGAAGGCAGGTGAAAATATCAATTTAGAATTTGATCTCCTTGTCTCTGGGCTTTATAGCATAATAATACTATTTTGGTGCTTGCAAGTAATGCAGGTCACATTTGTAAAACAACCCATTTAGTTTTAAATTGAATTGAAAGGCAAAAATGTGTGTGTAGATATAAAAGAAAAACATTATAAATACATGTTTCCCTTTTTTTATAAGTAATCACATTCCCTCTGTCTCTTCTTTTCTCAGCTGCATAAGAGCTAAAGGTAGGAGAAGTAGCAGGACATTGATCTTCCCAGAGAATGGCTGTGCAGGGGAGACATGTCAGGACAAGTCTGATCATTGGAGGAGAGCAGACTGAGTTCCTAGCACAGCTAGGGAACTGACCACAGTGTGCTCTCCTGCCTCGTGTGGTCAGTTTGTAATAGGAAAGCAGAGGGACTGGCAAGAACACCAGGGATTTCACATAAAAGAAGTATTACAAAAAGAACAAGATACTTCTTCATACAAGTACATGGTACAGCAGGCACATATCAGGAATTTGAAATGCTGGGGTAACAAATGCTGTAAGCCAGCCATAGAAAGAATGAAATGTGGCCAGTTCAGGAGGAACTGGTCAAATTTTGATCCATCTATGGGCAGTCTGGTTGCACTTACATTGATCTATCAATCAACTTCAGTACAACCAGCCTGTCGGGTTTTGCTTGTGTAATCACTGCCAATAATGGCTATATCTGCTGGTAGTAATAAATATATTCTGATGGCTGAAAATCCTCCTGCTTCAGAATACAATAACCCAGCATGGGAATATAAAAAAATAGCTGCACTATGCACCATAAATGTATATATATATATATATATATATATATATATATATATATATATATATATATATATATATATATATATATATATAAAATATATATATATATAAAGAATATATAAAATATAACCTTGATAAAAAGCTGCTACACAAATAGATTCTGAATAAATCAAAATAGCATATAGAGGGAAAATTGTAGCGCTAATAATAATATGAAAAATCCACAGGGGTTAGATGTGAAAATTGTCCTAATAAAATCCACATAAATAATAGTAACTCCACGTGACATTAAGGATGACATCCACCAATAATCCTGAGGAGAACCCTTACCCTTACCAGATCAAAAGATCTTATAGGCAGTATAAACCAGATGATATCTGTCTATGGGGAGCCGTTCCTCACTTAGAAGGTTTCCACCATCAGTCCTCCTTCATAAGCTGTTACACCACTGTGAGCAATATTCTCAGAAAAAACAAAGGAAGCCTCTCATAGTGCAGTAAATCAAAACGCGGGCTTGTTTATTGTAATACAATTGAGATACACTCACATTTATACAGAGTGGCAGCAGCATTTTAAATGTCACCATGGGCTGTGGATTGTTTCTAACCGGGAAAATGGCCGCCCTCGCCCACCACTGCGCATGCGTCTGACATCCACCAATGAGGGTCCACCCAACGCACGTTTCGTCATACGCAATGACGTCGTCAGGGGCGTGGCCTCCTGGTGGAAGGGTGCAGCTTTTATACAGACAAGACGGAGCCGATTGGTCAGCGGAAAGGAGCCGGAAATGGAAGCAACGCGCTCCAAGGAAACACTAATTTATGCTAATAATCAGCCGCTATTGATGCCATTATTCCACGAAGTATAAATAATACAAACCAATGGACTATAGCACCGGCTTTAAAGATAATATGACAAAACAACATGTCAATTTGATATATCAAACTCATATATGTAAGACGCACGCAGGCCAAGGACAGGTGGAATTTGTTTTCTGGCCGCAAGATGGCGCTGTCCTTGGCCTGCGCGCTTATGAAGGAGGACTGATGGTGGAAACCTTCTGAGTGAGGAACGGCTCCCCATAGACCGATATCATCTGGTTTATACTGCCTATAAGATCTTTTGATCTGGTAAGGGTATTTATAATACCTCTGTTGGTGGTGGTTCTGTTTCACCTGGTTCTCCTCAGGATTATTGGTGGATGTCATCCTTAATGTCACGTGGAGTTACTATTATTTCTGTGGATTTTATAAGGACAATTTTCACATCTAACCCCTGTGGACTTTTCATATTATTATTAACCTAGCATGAGAGATTCCCCATCAACACTGACTGTGTTGAGTCAAGCAATTTTCTTTTCTTTAACCCATGGTTGATGGAAAGAAAACTGCATTATGTATGGCTTGCCATAAAGATGTTGGTCTGTTTACAGTAGCTAGATTTTAGATTACTTAATCTTTAACAGATTTGGGCATACACATGCAGAAGATCCAAAGACCAAGTAAAACTTAGTTAATGGATGCAAACAAATGCTGATAATAAATAATGATATGGCTGAAAGGATGGGCGCATTGCCTGCATACAAGAGTTACTTTGTAAATAAGTGGTACATTTATGGACATCTCTCCCACACGATAATATGGAGGGAGGGTGTATTAACATAGAGATACATTTACAAATACAATAGTACAGGCATTTGGCTGGAACAAATAAACACTAAAATTTGGAAGCACTCAACATGGACCCCTTCCAAAAAGATATTAATGGCAGTGTTAGATGGAAGAAGTTGTTAGTCCTTACTGTTAAATATAATCTCTGTGTAATTAATTTACATATAACTCAGTGATTTTGTTTTGTTGTTAAATAATGTCAACCAGCTCTGTTAGAAAATTAAGGTCAAGGGTTCTTGCAAGAGTCTCATAATTAATTCAAAACTTTAAGTCTTGTTTGTTTTATTTCTGAAAATGCATGTTCCTAACATTGCACTTAAAAGTATCTTCAATGAAAGTATTTTAATGTTTTATTGATTCGGGAATACTGCAGATCAATAAAATTCACATGTCCCATTGGTCCATTGCCCAGTTTATTTCTATAATTATTAAAATAGAGCTGAATATTTATATCGTTTTTACACACAAATTACATTAGAAGATAAAATGTTAAAAAAAAAACTTGTTTATATAAGGTTGAGTACCATTAAAAGTAAATATATATGAGTACACCCCTAAGTAAAAATGTCCAAATTGGGCACAATTTTTCCTCCCCATTGTCATGTGACTAATTAGTGTTACAAGGTCTCAGGTGTGAATGGGGAGCAGGTGTGTTAAATTTGGTGTTATTGCACTCACTCTCTCATACTGGTCACTAGAAGTTCAACATGGCACCTCACGGCAAAGAACTCTCTGAGGATCTGAAAAAAAAGAATTGTTGCTCTACATAAAGATGGCCTAGGCTATAAGAAGATTGCCAAGACCCTGAAACTGAGCTGCAGCACTGTGGCCAAGACCATACAGCGGTTTAACAGGGCAGGCACCACTCAGAACAGGCCTTGCCATGGTCAACCAAAAAAGTTGAGTGCATGTGCTCAGCGTCAGATCCAGAGGTTGTCTTTGGGAAATAGACCTATGAGTGCTGCCAGCATTGTTGCAAAGGGTAAAGGGGTGGGGGCTCAGCCTGTCAGTGCTCAGACCATACGCCGCACACTGCATCAAATTGGTCTGCAAGGACGTCATCCCAGAAGGAAGCCTCTTCTAAAGATAATGCACAAGAAAGCCCGCAAAAAGTTTGCTGAAGACAAGCAGACTAAGGATATTGATTACTTGAACCATGTCTTGTGGTCTGATGAGACTTATCTGGTTCAGATGGTGTCAAGCGTGTGTGGTGGCAACCAGGTGAGGAGTACAAAGACAAGTGTGTCTTGCCTACAGTCAAGCATGGTGGTGGGAGTGTCATGGTCTGGGGCTGCATTCGTGCTACCGGCACTGGGGAGATACAGTTCATTGAGGGAACCATGAATGCCAACATGTACTGTGACATTCTGAATCAGAGCATGATCCCCCCCCTTCGGAGACTGGGCCGCAGGGCAGTATTCAAACATGATAACGACCCCAAACACACCTCCAAAATGACCACTGCCTTGTTAAAGAAGCTGAGGGTAAAGGCGATGGACTGGCCAAGCATGTCTCCAGACCTAAACCCTATTGAGCATCTGTGGGGCATCCTCAAATGGAAGGTGGAGGAGCAAAAGGTTTCTAATATCCACCAGCTCTGTGATGTCGTCATGGAAGAGTGGAAGAGGACTCCAGTGGCAACTTGTGAAGCTCTGGTAAACTCCATGCCCAAGAGGGTTAAGGCAGTGCTGGAAAATAATGGTGGCCACACAAAATATTGACACTTTGGGCCCAATTGGGGTGTACTCACTTTTGTTGCCAGTGGTTTAGACATTAATTGCTGTGTGTTGAGTTATTTTGAGGGGACAGAAAATTTACACTGTTATACAAGCTGTACACTTACTACTTTACATTGTAGCAAAGTGTAATTTCTTCAGTGTTGTCACATGAAAAGATATAATAAAATATTTACAAAAATGTGAGGGGGTGTACTTATTTTTCTGAGATACTGTATATGTATATTTTATGAACCCTTACACACATACATTTAAGTAATCTAAATTCTAGCCAAACAGCTAATACACAAAAACATATATTTAATCATTCTTCTGATGCTGCACACATACTATTGCATCAAACTGCACTGAGAGTGTCACATGTCTACTTGTTTATTAGGGATAAGCTTTGGGTTTGCATTGACCATGAGCCTGAACCTACAGCTACTTCAGCTTCCATCTGCCCTCTGATATGTTTCAGATTGTGAACAAATTGTAACATTGAGTGTCTTCCAACATTTTTTTTTCCTAATAGGGTCTAACAGTCCTCTGGAGTATGTCCATGCCAAATTAGGCAAAAGCAACTTTGCAGTGGACTTTGAGACCTATTGAATTGCCATTACCAAACAGTGCACCTAATGGTCCCAATATTGTCCGTCTTTGTTGAGTACATCCTTTAACACACTATTCTATGGTCAAGATCTTTTGGGAACCTTAATATGACTGAGTGTGTGAAGAGACTAATTTATTGGAGTTTGTGCATGTATTTTCTAAAGGCACCTCCTCAGAACTTGAAGTTGTGTCATCCATAACTGACACCATAGCCTGGGCATGCTGTCTGCCATATCCACTATCACCATCTCTGACTCAGGTAGTGAGCTGCTCGACAACCACATCAGGGGCATATGTAAGTTAGTACGCCACACCTTTAATCATAGTAAGCTTCATTAACACATTTTCATATGCATATAATCTTCCATCACTCTTGCCCACTAGTGCAGCACCAAAGTTTTTCTGAGAAACTTCTAGCTCTGACACTTCAGGCCTCTCTACCTCTGTTTCACCTGACACTGTTTCTAAGAGTAACTCCACAAACACCATATTATTTTCAGATTAATTAAAAACATTTTCTTTCCCACTGTACAGGGCACTGAACAGAGAGAATTATTTTCCACAAACACATAGAGGGCACTGTTACTGGAGTTACTCCCACTTCATGGCAGTCAATGTCACTGCCAAGGACTGACTTATCTTTCCCAGCACTATTCTTCTTCAATAAAGTCCTACCACGACTCAAATTTCACTTTTATTTTGAGTTGCGCAAAAACGGTTCCTTTTGTAGACCTGCCATTCTACCCATACAGCCAAAGGGTGAAACTGCAGCAGATGCAAAATGTGCCTTGTCAACCCCAGCAGACAGGGCCGGCCCTACCATGGGTCCCGGTGGGACCATGGGACCCAGGCGGCACTAGAGAGGGGCGGCCCCCGGCCGCCTCTTCTCTTCTTTGGTTATCGGTAAAAAAAAAAAGGTCCGCGGCCGACCTGACATGCACACTGCGCATGCACCGCCGGCGCTCGGCAAAGCCCGTAAATGTTTGGTTATTTTCGGGAAAAGCCGAACATGTATTAGCTTTTCCGAGCGGCGGCGGCGGCGCATGCGCAGTGTGCATGTCAGGCCGGCCGCGGACGTGTTGACGTGTGGCGCCGGGCAGCGCCATTTTTAAATCCTAAGGCGCCTTTAGAAAGAGGTAAGTGAGACTGCTCCACAGCCACACTACCTGCCATTATGCGGGGCTGCAGGCATACCACAGAAGATGCAGTGCTGTGGGCATGGTACATGCCCACAGCACTGCATCTCCTGTAGTATGCCCGCAGCCCCGCATTCTCTTGTACCATGCCCGCAGACCCACAATACCATGCCCACAACACTGCATCTCCTGTAGTATGCCCGCAGCTCCGCATTCTCTTGTACCATGCCCGCAGACCCGCATTCTCCTCTACCATACCCACAGCCCTGCATTCTCCTGTACCATGCCTACAGCCCCGCATTCTCCTGTACCATGCCTACAGCCCCGCATTCTTCTGTACCATGCCCGTTGCCCCACATTCTTCTGTACCATGCCCACAGCCCCACATTCTCCGGTACTATGCCCGCATCACTGCATTCTCCTGTACCATGCCCGCATCACTGCATTCTTCTGTACCATGTCAGCAGCACTGCATTCTCCTGTAGCATGCCCGCAGCCCTGAATTCTCCTGTACCGTGCCTGCAGCACTGCATTCTTCTGTACCATGCCCACAGCACTGCATTCTCCTGTACCATGCCCGCAGCTCTGCATTCTCCTGTACCATGCCCGCAGCACTGCATTCTCCTGTACCATGCACGTATCACTGCATTCTTCTGTACCATGCCCGCAGCACTGCATTCTCCTGTACCATGCCAGCATCACTGCATTCTTCTGTACCATGCCCGCAGCACTGCATTCTCCTGTACCATGCTCGCAGCACTGCATTCTCCTGTACCATGCCTGCAGCCCTGCATTCCCCTGTACCATGCCCGCAGCACTGCATTCTTCTGTACCATGCCTGCAGCACTGCATTCTCCTGTACCATGCCCGCAGCCCTGCATTCTCCTGTACCATGCCCGCAGCCCTGCATTCTCCTGTAACATGCCCGCAGCCCTGCATTCTTCTGTACCATGCCCACAGCACTGCATTCTCCTGTACCATGCCCACAGTCCCGCATTCTCCTGTACCATGCCCGCAGCACTGCATTCTTCTGTACCATGCCCGTAGCCCAGCAGGGCACTGTGGCACTATAGACAGTAGAAAGCCTGGTGCACTCATCTGCCCAGTGTCTACTGCTCTGTCCTGCTCCTGCTGTCACTCCGTACACACTCACACCCCTCTGACTGCTTTCATAGTCCTATAGAATGTGGGGGCCTCTTGGAGGGAGTGAATTTTTTTTTTCTTTTTGGGGGGGGGGGGGGCAGCATTTCATTCTCGGACCCAGGCAGCACAATGTCTTGGGCCAGCCCTGCCTGCAGACTTGACCATGGCTGCTTGGTTTGACTTCAGGTAGTCAGGCTCTAGACTAAGTTACTTTGTGCTGTATCCAGGAACAGTGGGCGTTTTGCAACTGCATACCCCCATTTACTGCACCTCAAACAACACATTTGCTTCCAGTTTTGTTAGGGTTCCCCATGCAGTATTTTCCGAGATGCTGAGGTATACTCACATCCCTCTATATGATGTCAGCTGGTCTGCTTGCACCAGTGTTGCACTAGCATGCATCAACTGGTTCCCTACAGCTATCTGCTTGGATCACTTGGAGTCTGAGAGCTTGCACTTATCTTTCTGTAATCTCCTATAGCAAGCAGAATTAAATGATTGTGCTAGAATCGTTTTGCATTTTCTGGTGCAGCAACCTTATTTGTGTTAACTTGGACATAGACTCATATTGTGCTCGTTCTAGGTACCTTATAGTGTAGACCTACTGCAGATCTCATACTGCAGAGTCCATCATAACTTTCACAATTCCAGCAAATGGTGCATTGACACTTTTATAGCTGTTGGGATATTTCCACAATTCCTAAGCTAAAATGTCCCTTTAAATGTCACAGACATACACCTGCCAAACTTGATGTGCTCTGTCTTTTAACAACTTGACCTCCAGAAGATTTACCCCTCCTTCATGACCAGGCCATATTTTTGTGTTACAGCACTGTGTTATTTTAACTGACAATTGCGCAGTCAGACAATGCTGTACACAAATCAAATTCATGTAATTTTATCCCCCACAAATATAGCTTTATTTTGTAGGTATTTGATCATCACTGCATTTTTTTTTTTTCCACTATAAACAAAAAAAAAACTGACACTTTAAAAAAAAAAAACATATATTTTACTTTCTGCTATAAAACACCTTCAATACAAAATGTAAAAAAATTAAATTTCTTCATAAATTTCAGCCAATATATGTTCTGCTACATGTTTTTGGTAAAAAAAAAAAAACCCAATAAGCGTATATTGATTCGCTTATGCAAACATTATAGCGTCTACAAACTATGAAATATATTAATGGAAATTTTTGTTTATTTTATTTTTTTAAACTAGTAATTGCGGCGATCAGTGACTTATATCGAGACTGCGATATTGTAGTGGACAAACTAACTGACACTTTTAACTCTTTGCGGGAACCAGTGACACAAATTTGGTGATAAAAATATTCACTGTCACTGTACTAATGACAACCGTGTGCCTAGCCATTTTTTTGTGTGCTGTATGTGCTGCTTTTACTGGGGGAAGAGATGGGTTTTAGTCCTTGCTTTGCAAGAACACAAAATCCATCCCTCCCCCCCTGTCAGAACGGAGAACTGCCTTGAGAGCACAGGCATAACTCTAATCTTATGGGCCATACACACTATAAGATTTTCTGAAGACTTTTTCCTTTAGACTTACCAAAACCATATAATATGAGGTCAAACCTAAACACTTTCAATTTGTATGCAATCTGGTGGGCCCTTGCACTACATAGAAAAGGTAAATCTGAAGGAAATCTAACCACAAAAGTTGGATAGTGTGTATCCAGCTTAAAGCCCCGTACACACGCAACGATTATCGGCCGACCGAACGTCCGTATTTTGTCCAGAGTGGTGTTTTGTTGGTTGGAATGTGCCTAGACTGCACACAAATGTTCTTGCCCAACAAAAATCTGCTTCAGAAGTGATGTCATGTGTTGGTTTGCTTTCTTTGTGTTCTTTCTTATCTGAGCATGCCCAGTCTTGCTCATAAGATTTTTCCCTGTCGAAATCTGTACTGACTGCAGGAAAATCGGCCGTATTTTGACGGCCAACAAAAATTTTATAGCCTGCACACCAGATTTTTTTCGGCCGAAAAGTTGGAGTCAGTTGTCGGAAGCATCATACTAACAAGCCGAAAATCGGCAGATCGGACGTTGGACTAAAATTCCCTGCCAATTTTCGATGCGTGTGTGCGGAGCTTTAGTCTCTGCCCAATTATCAGTGGATGCCGGCTGACATTGAGTGCCCTGCACCCACAGATCAGTTTTTGCTGTGAATAATCACAGCAGAAGCAGCCCGCCGGCACCACGTGCATGTCCCCTGCAGGCAAAAGTGCAGAATTGCATAAATATACGTGATCTGGCGCAGACTTGCCAACCTGAAGCAGTAAAACTGCTATAGAACGGTCAGTATGTGGTTATGGCACATGTAACTGCATATGGCACATGTAACAGCATGCATATATGGTTTAATATAAGAGAACCTACTTTTAAGTTGGGTTAAGCAAACTCCAAGCAGAAGGAACTCCGAATGAGCTTCTGCCATTCACATCCTCTACCAGTTGGGAAATTTAGATTAAAATTGAGAGTTTTCCAGGATTAAGTCCACTCAGCAGAATGCACTTTAGGGCTTTTGCCCACTTTTATTCATCGAAATGTCAAAGTAATAAAAATGTTCTGCCCATGTAAGAGTTATTTAGCATGATAACAGACACAAAGGTATTGCATCTATCTGGCTATTATTTCGCATGGCTCTGTCTATTTCTTCTTTAAACATACAGTAGCTACGTTAGTCTCATCCTCTTTGCCTATTTAGATTATTCTGCTAATGTACTACTTACTTGGATGTGGACTACCTTTGTCCCTGCACAATCTCCAACTCTCAGACGGCATTGCAGCTCGGCTGCCAATTAGAGTGGGATAGACAGACCTGGACACATGCTCCGCATGTGTACGGCTCTAAGATGCTTTCACAGCACATACCAGCAAAGCCTCACTATAGAATACTCTTTTATGTGAAATGTCCACCTGTTTCCATTAGGGTCTCATACCTGATCAGGGACCCTTTCACTGCTGAAACAGGCACTATCTCCATTTTTACAAAATGACACATGACACACAATCCATCTGTCCACTATATTGTTTGTGCCACCCTGCAGATGGTGACTATTTGTAAAAGAGAAAAAAACAATTATTAACTAAGAGTCTTCTGCAGCTTTCATTATGTTTATCAATGTAATAGCAGAAATACGTTTATTTAGATTTGTGAGCAGAAAATATTCATTTAATGAAAGAAGTTTGATTATATAAATCAAAGCATGTTCTTTCATTCCACCCAATTACCATGAACAGATGTACACAGTGTGACAAATATTATTATCAGAAACAGATATTAACAATCTACACCAAAAAGTTAAATTAGCCTGTACTAGTTTGTTAGCACTTTCAATGAAGAAGAATGTATATTTTATTGATTTTGATAGTTATGTTAATATCTGACATGTTGACTCTCTCCTTACTTATAAAGCTGAAAAAGAGCATGTACCAACCTTCTTCATTGAATAGATAATATTTTTCTACAAAATTATTATACAGACCCCGCTGTGCTTATCTGCATACAAGCTAATTATTTTTGAAGTTTTCACAGTTCATGTCCAAATACAAGAGATAATACACAAGAGAAACACAAAATCAACATGATAGAATAGTACATTTTTAAAGCTGCGCAAGATAATGGATCATTATATTCTGTGCAAAGAAATCTTAATGGCTTGGCAGTATCAATTTTTATTTTTTGAACGTTTTTTTATTTTATTATGTGTTTTTTAAAAGTTTGATAGAAAGACAATGTGAAAAATATTTTCACATTACTTTGCTCCGATTTTGGGGAAATCTTGGTTCAGACAAATAAATGTACTGGCGACTGTAAGCATGTTTAAATATATTTTTTACACATGGGCAAACACGTATGTAATTTTATTGCATGTTTATATACAGTATATGCTTTGTGAGCTTATTGAAGTTTTTTTTGTTTTGTTTTTTAATTTGTGTGGACATCCACCTGAATGCAGATCACTCTACAAGTTGAACACGCAGAAACCCTGCCTAATGTTATTCTCAATTGTTGTTATTAATGGATGTCCATGGAGCCTCACCCCCCCCCCCTCTCCAAATGTTAGTTAACCATTAATGTCAGGTAAAAAAAACAGGGGTTATTGAAGCCTAGATATCTAGTCCAAATTTTTCAGCATTAGTATGGGTTGGTTAAATTGACTATAACTCTGTGACTAAATAATTTAAATATAAGGATTTCATTTAGTAATTCTATAGCTTATAGTTTATATGATTACATAATTTTTCATGAATTTACTATTTTTATTCTGTCTTTTTATCAGACAAATACAGCACTGAACAGGGGGATATTGGCGACTACAGGCTGATTCGGAATCTGCAAGCTGAATCCATTTATTTTCTGAAGGAAGCCTGTAGCTTTTATGTAATCAATATGTCATAGTCAATATGGTGATCATATGATTGGAAACCCCTCTAATTTTTGAGTGTTAGCAGGGATTTAAACTGTCATTGACAGCTAGGTTTGACAGTTAGCAGCTGCACATAATGTTAGCTGGTAGCTGTAAAAAGTATGACATTTATTTACCACTTGCCGACCGCCGCAACTACATATACTGCGGCGGTCAGCCCCTCACAGGCAAAGTGACGTATCGGTACGTCACTAGCCTGTGAGGCTCTGGGGAGCAAGCGCGCCGCTGGAGGTCTCCGCCGGGCACTCACGATCGTCCGTGACAGCGGGAGAAAGGCAGGCGGCTGATGTAAACAAGCTGCCTGTCATTCTCCGCTGTGTAGGAATAGTGGTCATACGGTTCTACTATGTAGGACCGTTGATCACTGTTCCTACAGCTCAAGCCACAGCCAATCACAGTTAGAATCACGCCACTAGGGACACACACCACCCCTCCCTCTCAAAAAAAGTTAACCCCTTCACTACCAGTGTCATTTTACAGTAACAGTGCATATGTATAGCACTGATTACTGTAGAAATGTCACAGGTAACCCCAAAAGTGTCAAAAATGTCAGTCAAGGGTCCGATCTGTCCGCCCCAATGTCGCAGTCCCGTAAAAAAATCACAGATCGCGCCATTACGCGTTAAAAAAAAAAACAACAAAAATGACAAAAATCTTTCCCTTTGTTAGTAAACGCGATAACTTTTGTGCAAACCAATCAAAATACGCTTTTTACGTTTTTTTTTTACCAAACATATGTAGCATAAAACAAATTGGCCGAAAATGTTAAAAAAAAATTGATTTTTACATTTTTTTGGGGGAATTTCATATAAAAAATGTGAAAAATATTGTTATTTTTGCAAAATTGACGCTCTTTTTTTGTTTATAGCGCATGATCAAAAAATCGCACAGGTGATCAAATACCCCCAAAAGAAAGCTCTGTTTGTGGGAAAAAAAGGACGTCAAATTAGTTTAGGTACAGTGTCGCACGACCGCACAGTTGTCTGTTAAAATCACGCAGCGCCGAATCGCAAAATGGGCCCTGGTCAGGAAGGGGGTAAAATCTTCCGGGGCTTAAGTGGTTAACATATCATCAGCATGGGAAAGTATGCTGAAGACTGTGGTTAGGAAAAGACTAAAGAGTATGAGACTATGCCTGAACAGTATACTCCTCTGTTGCCATTCGGCCAGCTAAATTTGATAAAATACTGTACATACATTCTGCTATTTGTATCAATGCAAAACACGTTGTGTTGCTTAAATCCCGTGAATGACAAGTTTTTCCACCCCAAATCTATGCATCGTTTATAGTTTTCATGAAAGTCTCACTTATTCTTTGAGGTTTGAGCCATAAAGATTACAACTCAATAAATGTGTCATCAAAGCAAATCAAATATCTGCATCAAAAGTATCTGTAGATTACCAATTACACGAGTTCTATATTTTCTTACCACAGCAACTGCACTGGAAGCTACTAGTTCTTCTGCTGTAATGGTTGTATAGTAGGCCACATTGGTTAAGACATATCCAACTGTTACAGTCACCATTGATATACATATTGCAAGTGGGATGTTTCTACAAAAGAAAAAAAGATGTGTAAGATGGTGACAATAAAAACATATATATGTTTATGTTACTTCTTTTGGGTAATGCTGTCATAGGTTGAATGCATTCTGCATATATCATATTTGTTCAGTAAGGCACACAACCTCAGTTTGTTCAGCAAGGCCCACTGAGAGCATGCTAAGACGGGAAGCTACTTATCTGTGTGAAGGACAGTAGTAAAAGAGACTGAGAAGGAAGAGGTTGCATCTGCACAAACTTCGGAGTAAGGGATCTGAGACAGCCCAGCTCTGTGGATGAAGAATACGGACTGCCCCTAAAACAATTTTTTTTTTTAACAGTAGAAGATAGGTAAATAATACGTTGATTTTGCTTCTAAAATTGGGTCATTTCTGGCCTCCTAAGAGACAATCATAAGTTTATCTGTATATAAAATTGGAGCCGCGCTAATTTGAGACATGCAAAATAAAAGCATGTGATTAAATGAGACAATCAAATAGTGAATCAAATAATACAAAGGTTGTGCTTGAATGAAGCAATCAAAAATAAATATTAATGATAAATCAATTGATGTAATCCGGACATGATGGGACAGATGCCGGAGTGAGGTTGATCCGGACGGTTCGTGCCTTAGCCCTGCATTTGATTGGCACTCCTGCTAGGCTGCATCAGTTGGAGGCAGAGTTGTATAAAGTACTCGAAACCCATACTTGAGTAAAAGTACAAGTGCTCGATCAAAAAGTGACTTGAGTAGAAGTACTAAAGTATTCAACATTTTTTGTACTTAAGTATTGCAAGTAGTTTTTTTTTTTAATTTTGCTACTCAAGTACTGAAAGTAAAAGTACCAGTAGTTTTGAAAAAAAATGCTACTCAAGTACTGAAAGTAAAAGTACAAGTACTGTGTTATGTAGTTATTAAAGAAAGAAGTCAAAAGTTTGAACATCATATTGTTTTTTATTATTTCAAATGTAGCTTTTATTTATACATACAGTAGCATTTATTTTCGTATGCGCTGCAATACACATGCTTTGAGCTTCATGAAACCTGCATCTACTGTTCTGGCAGTGGTCATTTTTATAATTGTAACGAGTAACTATGCAGCACAAAAAAAAATATCGGAGTAGAAGTATTGAAATCATTGAAAAAATGTAGTGAAATAAAAGTGGAAGTAGGAGAAAAAAATTCTACTCTAGGAAAGTACAGATACCGCCTTTCGGTACTTAAGTACAGTAGTGAAGTAGTTCTACTCTGGTTGGAGGGATCATCCCATTTCCATTGGATCGGTCAGAAGCTTACCTTCCATACATTGAGTTGGGCTCATATTCATCTAAGTTGTGGTAAGCGCATAGTGTGACCCCCACTTTTCATCACGGATTGGAAGCACTGCGGTGAATGAATCTCTGTCTTGGCTATCTTCATATACTATTGGGCTTGTTTACATCTGATTTGTGGTAAGCGCATAGCGTGGTCCTTAAGTTCTCATAGATTGAAGAGCTATCCATCACGGTGAAGGAATTCCTGATTCTACACTTTGCACAATCTTTTGGACTGTATTCTTTATTTACATATCATTTGGATGTACATCAATTGATTTATCATTAATATTTATTTTTGATTGCTTCATTCAAGCACAACCTTTGTATTATTTGATTCACTATTTGATTGTCTCATTTAATCACATGCTTTTATTTTGCATGTCTCAAATTAGCGCGGCTCCTATTTTATATTCTCTAATTGGTGTGTCCCCACTTCAGCTGCTGCTTTGACCTTTTAGTTTTATTTCAGTTGTGTATATTTCATTTAGCACACACATTTATTTTCCTTTACAGTGTGTTTAGCGCAGTTATTTTTTTGGTATAACTTTATCTGTATTCTTAGGCATTTATTATCCAGTCTTTCAATCTGCAATGCAAATCTCTATCATTACTGTAAATGTTTAGCTTGACCCTGTCTTTCTCACTTCTTGATCTTCTCAGTTGGTCAGTGTTGGTCAGTGAAGTCACCCATTACATTAGAGCATGTGGAACCCTTGTGAGGGTTGGATTCCTGTCTGTGTCCCCTCTGAGGAGATTTACCATCATTTGTACTCCACTACAGAAATTTGTGAGAAGTCCAAACTGTTTGATTTGTCACAAGAAAAGGGCCAACCATTCAGTGGATACACCTGTCCCGGTGCATCCTCTTTCTTTAAAGAGATCTCCTGTTACTTTTTGTTGTGCCTCTGGAACAGACATTTAAGACAGGTGTTTTATGTATTCCCTGTCGTATCCAAGTTTTGGTTTTACACTTTATAAAAGGTATACATAGGGAGGCTCAGGAGGTGAGGAAGGGGTCCAGTTAACATTATACTGAAAGTTTAGGCTTTAAACTAGAACAGTAGGACATTTTTATTTTTCATTTTGGAGTAAGGGAGGATTATAACTCCTGTCAGAATTTTTTTTTTCTTTTGCTATATGTGTCCCATTGTGGTGATTTACCTTCACTTCATGTCCCATAGCCAAACAGGAAGTGAGAGTAAACCCTTGCAAATTAGGGACTTCCTTGTGGACCCCCAGCTCATCAGAACCAGTGTCCCCATTGGAAGATTTCTCCCCTATTAGTTTTCTGGGGACAACCCAAAATGTGGAATTTACTTTTACTTTCACTTTCAATGATGATGGTAAACAGGACAAATAGGTGTGTTGTATCTCCTTATGGGGGGCCACAGACACCAAAACTGACAGGGGTTCTGATTCCTCTCCACTCTATCCAAAATGAAAAAGATGTTTTGCCTTTAGTTATACTTTAAGCTTACGCTGCACATATCACTGAATCGACTCATTATTCCTACATGTCATATTCAATAACATACCCTTTGTTGATGTATATTTTGAACATGAGGTTAGTTCTAATTGCACAGGATTGTGGTAGACTTGTCTTTGTGAAATAGAGACATAAAATGAATGAAGATCTTGGTGCACAAGCATGGAAGGAGTAAGATCCTAAAGTGGGAATTTTCACAAAAAGGCTGCTGAGCAGACCACAAGGAAAACATTTTGGTAGAATATAGAAAAATAAATATGTGGCTTGCTAAGAGTACTGGCAGAAAGCATCAGAAGCATTAGCGTAAGGACACACTAAAAGAACCTCTACAATACCTGTCCTGAATAGGCCATTGCTTTGGCAACCTGCAGTGCTTGGTCAAGTGATAAAGTGTTGATCTCAGTGTAGGATCAGATCTGAATGCCTTACCCTTCAGTAGACATCATATGCCCCGAGGATATTTTACTTTAGGCACATTTTAATACTACAGAACATGTAATTACTCATATACCAGTTTGAATAAGAAAATATAGACCTTTATTTGGATCACACTCACAGGAATTGAACACAACATAAAATGGACAAATTTTGTTTGAAGGATAAACTTACATAGTTACATAGTTAGTGAGGTCGAAAAAAGACCTCAGTCCATCCAGTTCAACCTATGATGTGTGTTTGAAGTTAACCGTACATTGTATACCCCTGTATGTTTTGGCCTTTAAGGTGCCCGTCTAATAGTTTTTGAAACTATTGATGCTCCCCGCTGAAACCACTGCTTGTGGAATTGAATTCCACATCCTTACTGCACTGACAGTAAAGAACCCCCTACGTGTTTTAAGGTTAAACCGTTTTTCTTCTAGTTTTAGTGAGTGGCCCCGTGTCTTATTGTATTCCCTTTATCTGAAAAGTTTGTTCCTTATGCTCGGGTCACCAGTACAGTATTTGTACATTGATATCATATCCCCTCTCAAGCGTCTCTTCTCCAGAGAGAATAGGTTCAGTGCTTGTAGTCTTTCCTCATAGCTGAGATCCTCCATTCCCCTAATAATTGTTGTTGCCCTTCTCTGGACTCACTCCAGTTCCAGCACATCCTTCCTGAGGACCGGTGCCCAGAACTGGACGGCATACTCCAGGTGGCAAGACCAGAGTCTTGTAAAGTGGGAGAATATTTTTTTTATTTCTGGAGTGAGTCCCCTTTTTTATACATCCCAGTACTCTTACAATTAACATGGTCATTTCCACAGGGTTTACAGGACAACTAATTAAAGCCTGATTTTTTTTTTTTAAACCAACACTAGGGACAGTACTTACATTGAATGAGAAGGGTTTCTTCTTCTGGCGGGTGCCCTCATTGTTTAACTCTTTAGCCCCTTGCCCTTCCCACATATCCCCTGCAGAGGTTATGTTTTGGTGCTGCGGAGGCTAATACAAGTCACCAGACCTGTCAAAGGCCAATAAGACCTGTCGAATCCCATCAAGAATGCCAACTATGCCTACTCTTTTCATCCCCATACCTAAAAGCTGTACTATAGCTCCAGCATTGAAAAGTGCTCTATTAAAGGAGGACAAGTGAATGAATGGATGGCCACCTCCATTCATAAAGTGAAAATGAAACTTTACATTGCAGGAAGCTATATTACAGCTTTTATGAATGGAGTGGATGATGGAAAAAGTGTGCATAATCTCAACTATTGAGAAGTTCCTATGACAGATTCCTAAGTAACCCCTACAGCATCAGACGGTGGTGGTGATGGTGGTGGTTAAGAGGGGGGGGGGGGGCAGTATAGGGGCCACTTTTCATTCAATACAAGCAATTTCACATGTGCCAATTCTTATTAAAAAAAAAAAATTAATTTAGGATTTAAGTAAAAAATACAATGATTTTTCAATGAGGCATCCTGTTGGAGTTTAAAGTAAATTTAAAGAGTTTTTCCAGGACAGAGTTACAGTATATCCACTTACTCACCAAAGAAGGATTTTCAGTGATTTGTAGCCCCCAGCTCATTTACTCCAAATGGAATGCAAAGATCAGCTGAGCTGCAGCATACTTGTTAAGGGTAGCACTGCCATAGATGCCCATTCACTTTTATAAGTATCTCTGGCAGCAAATCCCTAAACAAGCAGTTCATTTAAATACAGATAAATTCAGATAATGCCTTAAATTTCAAACAGCCCTTGGCTATCCAGTGGAAGTTAACGAGCTGACGGTTGTAAATCGCTGAAAAAGCCTTCCTATTTAAGTGAAAAGTGTTATTTTTTTCCAGGAGAACCTTTAATAGTCTGTGTATATTAAATGTGTCAGATATTTTATTATGTTGTATATAGCGCACATGATACAAGCTACCAGTGTAAATACAAGTCTTAAAAATGAAATTGCAGTGCACCTCTGAGCATTACATTAACCTTGATATTTTTACACTTATGAAAGGGGAATATGAGGGACCATAACCTTTAAAAATGAGCCCCATCGAAAATAACTCACTGAGAGGAACTTTTTCTAGACTGTTATATGACATTTAAAATGCTGATGCTGTGCTCTTACCCTTTTTCAAGTCTATTCTGAATGCACTTGGTGGATGAAAGGAATTTAATAATGCTTTTGTGTTAAATAACACGTTTGTTTTTTAGTAATAATGTCTTTTTTTTAAACAGAAGAACAAAAGATAAGAAGTAGAAATCTGGAAACGCTAAAACCATTAAGTAAGAGATGATGAAGAAAGCTGTTATGCAACTGACCTTTTTTATTACAAGAAATTTTGGGCTACCCACTCTTACTGCATACTAGAAGATTTTTTGAGAAAGAACGACATCTTTTCAGACTACCTAACAATTACTTTCTGTAAAAATAGGAACACAAATGCTATTTTTCCAAGTACAATGTATTAGCCTAACTGTGCCCCTGTTCAGTGGGTTGGAAGGCAGGCTAGCTCCCACTATTGTAGAAATAATAAGCCAGAAAAATACAATAGTGCTGTGAGTTATTTACAAGGCATCTGAGCATACATGGCACCAGCTATATAATTTATCCAGACAACAATGGGAAAACATAATGCGAATGATTAAAATGATCAACAAAAAAAATAAATAAAACACAGAACGATTGTTGTTTTTATGCTGGTATAACCAAATGCAATGTCTATGCCAGAAAATATATTCCACATACATTAGCCCATAGGGATCAATATTGAGTTGGCCCATACTTTGCAGCTTTAACAGGTTCTACTCTTCTGGGAAGGCTGTCCACAAGGTTTGGAGTGTGTCTATGGGAATGTTTGACTATTCTTCCAAAAGTGCATTTGTGAGGTCAGGCACTGATGTTGGACGAGAAGGCTTGGCTCGCAGTCTCCCCTCTAATTCATCCCAAGGGCGTTCTATTGGGTTGTGGTCAGGACTGTGTGCAGGCCAGTCAAGTTCATCTATGTCTTTATGGACCTTGCTTTGTGCACTGGTCCAAATCATTTGGTAGAAGGGGGGATTATGGTATGGGGTTGTTTTTCAGGGGCTGAGCTTGGCTCCTTAGTTCCAGTGAAAAGAACTCTTAAGGCATTAGTATACCAAGGCATTTTGGACAATTTCATGTTCCTCACTTTTTGGGAACAGTTGGGGAATGGCCCCTTCCTGACTGTGCACTGGTGCACAAGGCAAGGTCCATAAAGACATGGATGAGCGAATTCGGAGTGGAGGAAATTGACTGGCCTGCACAGAGTACTGACCTCAACTCGGTAGAAAACCTTTGGGATGGATTAGAACGCACACTGTGAGCAAGGCCTTCTCATCCATCCTTGGTGCCTGACCTCACAAATGCGCTTCTGGAAGAATGGTCAAACATTCCCCTAGACACACTCCTAAACCTTGTGGACAGCCTTCCCAGAAGAGTTGAAGGCACTGCGTGACTTTAACGGACAATTGCGCGGTCATGCGACACTGTACCTAAATGAATTTGACGTCCTTTTTTTCCCACAAACGGAGCTTTCTTTTGGTGGTATTTGATCACCTGTGCGATTTTTTGATCATGCGCTATAATCAAAAAAGTGCATCAATTTTGCAAAAACAACAATATTTTTCACATTTTTTTATATGAAATTCCCCCCAAAAAAATGTAAAAATCTAAATTTTTTAACATTTTAGGCCAATTTGTTTTATGCTACATATGTTTGGTAAAAAAAATCGCAAAAAGCGTATCTTGATTGGTTTGCGCAAAAGTTATTGCGTTTACTAACAAAGGGAAAGATTTTTGTCATTTTTGTTGTTTTTTTTTTAACGCGTAATGGCGGCGATCTGCGATTTTTTTTGCGGGACTGCGACATTGCGGCGGACAGATCGGACACTTGACTGACATTTTTGACACTTTTGGGGTTACCAGTGACATTACTGCAGTAATCAGTGCTATACATATGCACTGTTACTGTAAAAATTACACTGGCAGTGAAGGGGTTAACTTTTTTTTGAGAGGGAGGGCTTTAGTGTGTCCCTAGGGGCGTGCTTCTAACTGTGATTGGTTGCGGCTTGAGGTGTAAGAACAGTGATCAACGGTCCTACATAGCAGAACCGTATGATCACTATTCTTACACAGGGGAGAATGACAGGCGGCTTTGTTTACATTAGCCGCCTGCCTTTCTCCCGGTGTAACGGACGATCGCGAGTGCCCGGCGGACATCGGGTCCGCCGGGCACGCGCGGGGGGGGGTCCATGACCGAGCAGGAGCGGGAGCGCGCATCCGGCGGTGCTAGCTCGCCCCCCCAGAGCCTCACAGGCTAGTGACGTACCCCTACGTCACTTTGCCTGTGAGGGGCTGATCGCCGCAGTATATGTACTTGCGGCGGTCGGCAAGTGGTTAAATACCATTTTCTTCTTTTTTCTTTTTTTGTTCTTGCATCTCAGTAATGCTAATTTCCTCCTTCCTTTTTTGTTATTGCTTTTGCTCTTGATTGGCTTTCTTATAAGAGCAATGGTAGCCAATCCCTGCACAATGTGTACTTGTAGATGCATGTGTGATAGGGTGACAACATGAAGATAGTTGTCACTCTGTAACAGGGGGTGACTGAGCAAAGACCCCCATGAAAGAGTACTTTTTTTTTTTTTAAATAAAAGCTGCAGATTTAAAGTAAAAATGTTGATAAAAGAAATTAAATTGACAGCTTCCTTCAAGGAATACAATGATTATTTATCTCTACTGCTGCCCATACCATAGGTCTGTTTCTTTGAAGATCCAGGCTTTGTTGTTAATGTTCATAATTTAACACTTTTGGACTGGATTTGGATTCTAGTATCCCCTGCTGCACTCTGTGGTTTCTGAGGTTTCTTCTTCTGCCCATGTGTTCTAGTAGGGAACAGGGGCCAGTGGAAGATAGCTTTCAACAAGAGACCAGGCATCTGACATACCCAATCTATCAGCAACTTGCCACAAAGTAGAGTTCAATGGATTTTGGCAAAGTTTGGTGGCACTGTCAGCACTACAGATACAGTGCCTTGAAGAAGTATTCATACCTCTTGAAATTTTCCACATTTTGTCACATTACAAGCAAAAATGTAATTGTATTGTATTGGCATTATATGTGATAGACCAACACAAAGTGACACATAATTGTGAAGTAGAAGGAAAATGATAAATGTTTTTCAAAGCTTTTTACAAATAAATATCTGAAAAGTGTATATTTTATTCAGCCCCCCCCCCCCCCGAGTCAATACCAATACTTTGTAGAACCACCTTTCGCTGCCGTTACAGCAAGTCTTTTTGGGGATGTCTTTACCAGCTTTGCACATCTAGAGAGTAAAATTGGTGCCCATTTTTCTTTGCAAAATAGCTCAAGCTCTGTCAGATTGGATGGAGAGCGTCTGTGAACAGCAATTTTCAAGTCTTGCCACAGATTCTCCGGTGGATTTAGGTCTGGACTTTGACTGGACCATTCTAACACATGAATATGCTTTGATCTAAACCAGGGATCCTCAAACTACGGCCCTCCAGCTGTTGTGGAACTACACATCCCATGAGGCATTGTAAAACTCTGACCTTCACAGACATGACTAGGCATGATGGGAGTTCCTGAACAACTGGAGGGCCATAGTTTGAAGACCCCTGATCTAAACCATTCCATTGTAACTCTGGCTGTATGTTTAGGGTCATTGCTCTGTTGGAAGGTGAACCTCTGCCCCAGTCTCAAGTTTTTTGCAGACTCTGAAAGGTTTTCTTCTAAGAATGCCCTGTACTTGGCTTCCTCCATCTTCCAATCAACTCTGACCAGCTTCCCCGTCCCTGCTGAAGAAAAGCAGGCAACTGTAAGTATTCTTTGGGGACGATTTATTAAAACTGGAGAGTGCAAAACCTGGTGCAGCTATAAACAGAAACCAAACAGCTTCCTGTTTTTTTTTTTTTTTAAAGCTTAATTGAACAAGCTGAAGTTAAAAGCTGATTGGCTGCTATGAACAGCTGCATTAGATAATGTACTCTCCAGTTTTAGTAAATCAGCCCCATTGCTTTCTTTGCAGGAAACCGTTCATTTATTTATTTATTTATTTATTTTATAATATCTTTTTAAGACCCCATTCACACTAGCGCGACTTGTCAGGCGACTTGGTCGTCTGACAAGTCGCGGTGGGTCGCTCGCCATTGATTAGCACAGGACCCGTTCTAATAGGAGCGACACAAGTCGCTCCGACTTAGAAAAAGGGTCCTGTACTACTTTGGGGCAACCTGGAGGCGACTTGCATTGACTTCAATGATATGAAGTCTGTGCAAGTCGCGCCGAGGTCACGGTGCACGCTGCGCACCGCGACTTCACAGGTCGCCCCATCAAGTCGTGTCGCCCCTGTGTTAATGGGGACATAAAGACTGAAAGCAATTATTGAGATTGCAATAACAAGTTAAAACGTATATATATTTTACCATTTAGTTCTTTCTTAGGACATCAATGGTCAGATGTGCACAGCCAGGAACTTTCTGGTAAAATATATCACAATAAGCATTTAGGGATATAATCGTACAATTACAAGTATAACTACATTCACATATCAGCATGCAGCAGTTTAAAGTATGTGAACATAGCTATTGAGAGTAACACGAAATACTTTAACTGCAGTGGGTATGTGTTAAAAATGCATACAGACTGCAGACTAAGAGCACTGATGTGAATGGAGCCTTAACGGTACTCAGCAGAACTATGATTACAATGTACAAGAATGTTGTTCTTTTTAAATTACAGGGTAAGTTTTTATAAATGGCCTGTCAAGTAAGAGAAATGTTTCATTCATCCTTTCTGTGATACGCATGATGATATTACAAAGGTCAGTCTCTAACCTAATTACAAATATTATCTATCAAAGCATATATTTATGATAAATGACAAGATCACATCATGTGAAAATGTCACTATAAAATGGTTATTGTTTTTCTTTGCCTCTGCATCCCCCCCCCCCCCCCCCTTTCCCTATGGTAGAATTGTATTTGAGAGTCCTACAACATTCACAATGGAGCTTTTTTCAAGTATTGTATCTTTTCATGACTTCAGAAAGTATTACACAAGACTAAAAGTCATTTGAAAAGCAGTACGTATTTTAGTAGTTATTTAGATATTTGCAGTGAAGATAAAGTATGTATGTATGTACATTTTTCTTTTTAGCTTTACATACAGTGGAAAAGAATTAGCGCCTCTGTTGCGTTTTTAATGCTATATT
Organism: Pelophylax lessonae; assembly: GCF_965119305.1. Lineage (NCBI taxonomy): Eukaryota > Metazoa > Chordata > Amphibia > Anura > Ranidae > Pelophylax > Pelophylax lessonae. The sequence goes on from NC_138768.1 coordinate 647,620,661, forward strand.
ATAGATATTTGGTGATCACTTTTGTATGGACTAACCCTTGAGAGCTTACTGCAGACAATCTTTTCTAAAATAAGTGTGCGGCCCATTTTTTTTTTTTTGTCGATAGAATATGGAAGGATTAAATGAGAGAAATTGCTTAGTAAAATAGGAAAGGATTAGCCCTTGTTTGACATTTATCTGCTGCCCTGTTAGAGAGTTCTCTACTTCCGAGTGACAATGGTTTCACCAAATAGGAAGTAAGAAAAAATCACCCAGACCCCAGTAAAATGCTAACAGGGGTTCCAGCCCTCACCTAGCTTATTTTATTTTACTGTCTGTGTTTCTGTTGGAGATTTTCCCTCACTTCCTGTCTGATTAAATCATTATTTACAGGAAGGGAGGGGACATTTTCTAAAATTCGAAGAAAAGTGACCGCACTCAGGAGAAATATGAAGAATGAAGTGTTTATTCCCCCATGGAATATAATTCATACAAAGCTTCACGTAGACACAGGACAGGCAAACACGTTTCGCGATTCTAAGATCGCTTAATCATTACCAAATTTATAATAATTTGTTAATGATTAAGCGATCTTAGAATTGCGAAATGCGTTTACCTGTCCTGTGTCTACGTGAAGCTTTGTATGAATTATATTCCATGGGGGAATAAACACTTCATTCTTCATATTTCTCCTGAGTGCGGTCACTTTTCTTCGAATTTTGCACTTTTGGATTACGGATCCGACCTGCACTGGAGCACTTTTCCTCACCTGAGCGGCCCCCCTCCTCCTACCTATGCAGTTTCTCAGGGGACATTTTCTAATGGAACTCCAGATGAATGTAAAAACAAGAGTTCTATTCCACCCCCAGCTCTATCTAAAACAAAAAAAGTTTCAACTTGACATACATTTTAAATCTTACAATATATAACTGATATATGAAACAAACTAGATAACGCAGTCTTTTTTTGTTGTTTTAGATTTGAATGAACTGCTCAACAAATGTAACATCTCTATGGTTTGCAGTCCTACCTATGCAATCTACCATAAATATATCCAATCAGAAACCCTCAATCGACAGATTTTTTGGTAAATGGGTATTGATCTGACATGTCAAATCTTAAACTAAATCAGGCTATGGTCAATTTTAAAGAGTCAGTCCACACAAAAGTGATATTTTATCTATCTATCTATCTATCTATCTATCTATCTATCTATCTATCTATCTATCTATCTATCTATCTATCTATCTATCTATCTATCTATCTATCTATCTATCTATCTATCTATCTATCTATCTATCTATCTATCTATCTATCTATCTATCTATCTATCTATCTATCTATCTATCTATCTATCTATCTATCTATCTATCTATCTATCTATCTATCTATCTATCTATGAAGTCTCTTGCAGAATAAAGTATTTACATATTTGGGCCTTGGGCAGTTGGTGGCATTGTCACAGTGCTCGGGGAACATATTAGCATGTCTGGTGGGAGTGTGATTTGACTCCACCATTCTACAATACGATTGTAAGGATTCATAACTAGATCTACAATGAGTTCCTCACCCCGTTGCCCACTTTGACCTGTTATCTATGCTCCTTGGCTCTGTTAAGCCTCAGTAAGAATTTTTTTTCCCTTTCAGCTGCATTTCAACTTGTCACGAGATATTGGAAGTCTACCTCTACGCCTCCTTTGTCCCTTTGGGTGGACATAGTTAATGACACCATGCTGATGGAGGAGATGCAAGAGCGAGAAACTGACACTTGGGACAAATTTGACACTTTGTGGTATATCTAGATGCTTTATTCCACCTCCAAAAAATTAAAAAACTTGCTTCCCTGGTGATCTCCTGAGAGTCCATTCGTGTCAGGCCCCCTCCCTTGGCACACCATTCGTTGGACACCATTTTTGCTAGCTTTAGTGTGCTATGTTATTTAGCCTTGATTTTTTGGCAAGCTAATTTTTTCTTTGAAGATGTCAATATATAGCCCATTTAACGGTTCGGTTTAACGGTTCGGTTCTCTTTCCCCTCTTTTTTCAATTTCCCCTCTTTCTTTTCCTTCTTTTTTTTTTTTTGTTTACCTCTACTCTTCGCTTGGTTCCCCAGTAGGCCTGTAGCTTATTATTAGTTGTTGTATCTGCCTAGCATGATGTCCTATCGAGGTCCCTGGGGACCCGGCTACATTTTGAGATGACTCTACTTATTGTAACTTTGGTATGCATACATTTATTGTGGTATACTTCTTTATTGTGGAGTCCTTGTTCACTACCTATATTTTCCTTTTTCTTTGTACTTTGAAATTTAAATAAAGATATATTCAGTATAAAGTATTTACATATTCAGAATAAGAAGTAAAAGCACTTTAACCACTTGCCAACCAGTCACGTTGACTGTACTGCGGCAGAGTGGCTCGTTCCCGTCCAGCGACCTAGACCTACGTCGCTGGACTCCTCCCCTTGTGGGTGGCGCGCGCGTGCCACCGGAGGCTCACTCCCGCTGTATTCAGTTACAGCGGGAGTCGGGCCAGGGGAGGAGCGGCGGTGATCACCACCGCTCTTCCCGATCGTTGGGGATCGAGTGTGGAAATCCGCCCGCTTGTGTAAACAAAGCGGGCGGATCTCCTAAGTGACAAGCAGGGTCAGATTGCAGGGTTCAGCATAGCTGAACCTGCGATCTGTCCCTGTGTCACTCAGTCACCTCCCCCCACACACGTTAGTAAGCACCAGGCATACATTAACCCCTTGATCACCAATAAAAGTTAACCCCTTCCCTGCCAGTGTCCTTTTTACAGTAACAGTGCATATGTATAGCACTGATTACTGTAGTAATGTCACTGGTACCCCCAAAAGTGTCAAAAATGTCAGTCAAGGGTCCGATCTGTCCGCTGCAATGTTGCAGTCCCGCAAAAAAAATCGCAGATCGCCGCCAGATCGCCACTATTACTAGCTAGTAGTAAAAAAAAACAATAAAAATGACATAAATTTCCCGTAGTTAGTAGCTGCGATAACTTTTGCGCAAACTAATCAAAATACGCTTATTGCGATTTTTTTTTACCAAAAATATGTAGCAGAAAATAAATTGGCCTAAAATGATAAAACATTTTGATTTTTACATTTTTTTGGGGGGGAATTTCATATAAAAAAACGTGAAAAATATTGTTATTTTTTCAAAATTGTCGCTCTTTTTTTGTTTATAGCGCAAAAAGTAAAAAATGCACAGGTGATCAAATACCACCAAAAGAAAGCTCTATTTGTGGGAAAAAAAGGACATAAATTTAATTTGGGTACAGCATTGCATGACTGCGCAATTGCCTGTTAAATTAATGCAGTGTGGAATTGCAAAATATGGCCTGGTCAGGAATGTAGTAAAACCTTCCGGTCATAAAGCGGTTAAAAATACGCTCATTGAGAATTTTTTTGTCAAAGACATGTAGCTAAATACATTTTGGCCTAAATATATGACAAAAATTGAATATATTGGATATTTTTTAACTGTCAAAGTAGAAAAATATTGTTATTTTTTCAAAATTGTCGCTTTTTTTTATTAATATCGCAAAAAATGAAAATCACACAGGTGATCAAATACCACCAAAAGAAATCTCTGTTTGTGGGAAAAAAAGGACGTAAATTTCGTTTGGGTACGGCGTTGCATGACCGCGCAATTGTCAGTTAAAGTCGCACAGCAAAATCCTCCGGTGGTAAAGTGGTTAAAATATGCCCCAAATATCTCTGCATCTATAAGCATTGTAATAAAATTGTGAAATAAGTTTCAGTGTTCACAAAACAGTTCCACAAGACCTTAATTTGAGAATCCCTTGCTTATTAGCCTTGAAAATGGATGAAAATTGACTTTTAAGATTCACGTCCCAATGACTTGATTAATGGGGTTTCACGTTAATGAAGTTGTAAAGCTTATTAGTTTTTATTTAAAACAATAAACATGCTCTACTTACCTGCTCTTTGCAATGTTATTGCACAGAGCGTTCCCTTACCTCCCCTTCTGGAGTCTCTGCCAGCACTCTTGGCTCCTCCTTTTCTCCGACTGCCCCCTCACCAAGCTAGCTGCTGAAGGGGGAACTTGTCCATACACACACAGCATAGTTCAACCACACCCACTGCTCCCTTTTCTTAGGATTTGATAGACAGCAGCAGGAGCCTATGACTCCTGCTGTTCTCAGAGACTCCTGTAAATGCAGGAAGAGGAAGGAAATTCAGGAAGAGAGGAGCAGTGGTGCTGCACACGGGACAGTACTGGATCTAGAGAGGACTAAGGTAAGTGTGTAGGGATGACTGGGGATTGGGGGGTTGGGGGATCACAGGCATTGGAAGATCATTTTACCTTAAAGTGTCACTAAACCCACAACAGTAAAATGAGTCTGTATATTCAATAAAGCATACTTGTTATACTCACTGTGGAACCTAAGGGGTTAATCCTCAGCATGGTGTAAAAAGGCCTCTTGATCCTGTATGCACAGATCCTCCTCTGCTTGCATTGTCCCAAAAATAAGTTTGGATAAGACAGAGTGGAGTCAGTCTGCACATGTTTAGTTTAGTGTGTATTGCCAGAGAGTCTTTTTTTTCTTGGGAAGTGCATGCGATCAACACAGGGCCAATCAGCACTATCCAGACAGAGGATCAGGGGTCCTGCATCCTCATAGGATGGCCAGTGCAGTATGAAAACTCATCGTACAAGTTTTAACCAGACACTGATAGGGGGGTCACACGACTGCTATATACTGCTGATGAGAAAAGGTATTTAGCAGTTTATATTTACTAAAACTATTGCATTTTCATGTTCTGTGTACTGTGGGAGACCAGATATAGCGAACGCAGAGTCCTGGGTTTAGTAACACTTTAATGCATAGAATGCATTAGGTACTAAAACGGTTTGCCTTTAAAACCACTTTAAAGGGGAGTTCCGGCCTATTTTTTTGGGGGTCCCTTACCTTATTTTTAGGGCATTTTTGATTGTACTCCTACCCCCCCCCCCCCCTCTGTGGCCATGGCCACGGACATCAGTTCCACCTTTGCATTGCATCCTGGGAGCTGTTTGTCATCACTCCCAGGAGGCTGGAATCAGGAAGAACTCCCAGAACACTCCCTGGAATCAGGAAGAAGGACACAGCAGATTACACTGCGGCTTCAGATGCCAACATCCAAGATGGCCGCACTCAGACAGCGTTTTTAAAAGTAAGATTTTGACTAAAATTTAATACTGTACACTTTGTAAGTATGAGAATAGCGGTTCTGTAAAGGGCGATGGATTAGTATTATAGGGGTATTTTTAGTTAAAAAAGGTATTTGAGGCCAGAACTCCGCTTTAAGCTTTGCAATTTGTGAACAGATAGTCCTGCATTATTGTATGCAATGCCTACAGTTTCAGATAGTGTGGGTAGCACTGGCTGCCAGGGGAGCAAGAAATACAGTAAGTATTTGCACTTATTCCTTTCCCCCAACCTAAACAAGCACTATTTAAAAGTAGCCTGGAGTGGGGCTTTAGACAACAAAATTATTGGAGTTGGACCTAAATATTTTGGTGTAATAAACAGTTAAAACATCTATCTATCTATCTATCTATCTATCTATCTATCTATCTATCTATCTATCTATCTATCTATCTATCTATCTATCTATCTATCTATCTATCTATCTATCTATCTATCTATCTATCTATCTATCTATCTATCTATCTATCTATCTATCTATCTATCTATCTATCTATCTATCTATCTATCTATCTATCTATCTATCTATCTATCTATCTATCTATCTATCTATCTATCTATCTATCTATCCAGGCCCTCCGGTCCATTTCATGTGGCCCTCACACCTTTTCTGCAGCTGCTGCACCTCCCTTATCTCTGCCCCCAACTTGTTTCAGCAGACAGCAGCAGAGAGGAGGACAGAACTCCTCCTACAGGTCCTGCACCACCCTGTGCAGCGGCAGTACCCCCTTATCCCCACATCCACTGGTCTCAGCATTCAGCAGACTCAGGCAGCTTACTCCAGCTCTCCTCTGGTTCTCCTCCAGACCCTGCAGTTTCTGCTTCCCAGCTCCACCCCAGCTTCTTCCTAGCAGCATAGTATGGTAAGAGGATGCACTGTGATGTAGGGGAGGGTGAAGGACTCTTGACTTCTAATGATAGGGGGCTACTGAAAGAACCGGAGGGTTTATCAGTAGATTATGGAGGGTTACCATAATGCTGATACGCCCCATGATGAAATTACGTTTGACACCCCTATTATCCTGCAGGGCAAATCACCCGCCCTGAAAGTATTCCACCATTGTGTTAGAAATACAAAACTCCCCATCTTCTTGCTCTTGTTAAATGACAATAATCCACATATCCACTGATGCCTGAAATACCAAAAACCACTGATCCCCCATTGTGAAAAATGACATAAGGATTTGAAATCACCATTTTCCTGTTGCAGCACTGTTAATGATGAGCCAAACTGTTTTTTTTATAGCAAAGTTTTTTAAAGAGTAGGATGTTGGGAAAAGCCACGGAAAACAGTACTAAACAGGGTTAAGGTGTTGTAAAAGATATCATAACTATATCATATTACAATCAGAATCCATGACCTTTCATTCACTCCTTAATATCATCTTAACCGTTACAGCGTTAAATATTTGTGCACCTAAGTACACATTACAAAGCTGCACATTGAGATTACAAAAAATACAATCCTTAAAGCTAAACTACAGTTGTGTTTTTAATTCTTTTCAACTTTGTTCTATGGTCAGCCATTGTTTTCTATAAAGTGTTAACAAAGGCAATATTTTTTTTTTTTTTTTTACTAACAAACAGGTCATACTTACCCCCTCTGTGTAGCATTTTTGCACATAGCAGCCCCGATCCTTCTTTTCTCAGGTCTCCCTCCGAAGCTCCTGGCCCCTCTCCTGCCAAATTCCCCAAGAGCAAGCAGCTTGCAATGGGGGCACCCGAGCAGCTGCTGCTCTGCATGTCTATTCAAACAGAGCCGTGGATTGGCCCCGCCCCCTCTCTCTCTTCATTGGCTCACTAGCTGTGGTTGAAACAAGCAGGAGTCAATGGCTCCCCCTGCTGTCTCAGCCAATGAAGAGGGAGAGACCCACCAGAACCAAGGCTTTCGTGCACAGCGCTGGCTAAAGATTAGGCTCGCGTAAGTATTAAGGGGGACTGAACTGCTGCACACACAAGGTTTTTACTTTTATACATAGAATGCATGAAGGTAAAAAAAAATCCTTGAGCCTTTACTACCACTTTAACTGGTGGTGGTTATTGGACAAGATCATTTTATTTGCAATCATTTTTTTTTTTTAACCACTTGCCGACCAGTCACGTTGACTGTACTGCAGCAAAGTGGTTCGTTATCATCTGGCGACGTAGACCTACGTCACCAGACATTTCCCTCTCTCGGCGGTGCGCGCGCGCCGCCGGAGGCTTGCTCCAGCTGTATTCAGTTACAGCGGGAGTCGGGCCAGGGGAGGAGAGGCGGTGATCGCCGCCGCTCTTCCCGATCGTCGGGGGATCGAGTGTGGAGATCCGCCCGCTTGTGTAAACACAAGCGGGCGGATCTCCTAAGTGACAGACAGGGTCAGATTGAAGGGTTCAGCATAGCTGAACCTGCGATCTGTCCCTGTGTCACTCAGTCACCTCCCCACCACACACGTCAGTAAGCACCAGGCATACATTAACCTCTCCCTCTCCAATAAAAATTAACCCCTTCCCTGCCAGTGTCATTTTTACAGTAACAGTGCATATGTATAACACTGATTACTGTAGTAATGTCACTGGTACCCCCAAAAGTGTCAAAAAGTCAGTCAAGGGTCCGATCTGTCCGCTGCAATGTCGCAATCCCGCAAAAAAATCGTAGATCGCCGCCATTACTCGTTAAAAAAAAACACCAAAAATTACAGAAATCTTTCCCTTAGTTAGTAAACGCAATAACTTTTGCGCAAACCAATCAAAATAGGCTTATTGCAATTTTTTTTACCAAAAATATGTAGCAGAAAACAAATTGGCCTAAAATGATAAAAAAATTTTGATTTTTACATTTTTTTGGGGGGGAATTTCATATAAAAAAATTTGAAAAATATTGTTATTTTTTCAAAATTGTCGCTCTTTTTTTCTTTATAGCGCAAAAAGTAAAAATCGCACAGGTGATCAAATACCACCAAAAGAAAGCTCTGTTTGTGGGAAAAAAAGGACATACATTTTGTTTGGGTACGGCATTGCATGACCGCGCAATTGTCAGTTAAATTCGCACAGTGCTGAATCGCAAAAAGTGGCCTGGACGTAAGACAGCAAAATCCTCCGGTGGTAAAGTGGTTAATGGATGTTTGCTAAAGGACCACACTTTCACTGCCCCTCTGGCTACAGGGTTAACAGCCTATGTGTACAAAGTGCACTGATGCTATCATAGCAAAAACACATAATAGGTACAAAAAAATTTGGCTGATACTAATCACAATGAGTGGAATGTCTCTAAACGCACATCACACAAGAATTGAATGCAAAACATGAGGCTGCATTGCAAATCTTACAAAGAATGATACAATATAACAGTACAGTTCACTAATACAAATTTCTTTGCAGAAAATAAATCAAAACTTTAATAAAATAGCATTTATTTTATGGTGCAGCCACTACTGTATAGCCAAAGAGCAGCACAGCAGACATATTGTATATAGTAAACAGTAAAATAGCAGCAATATATAGCAAAGTAAATGACCATAAAAGCAGAATAATACGAAAAGTATACAGCATTAGAGGAACTATGCAATACAAAGTAAGAGGCAAACAAGATTTTATAAATAACAAACAAAGCAATACCTAACATGGCATGCAATAGGTATAAACATCCATTAGGTACAAAACAGTAAGCACACCATTTTCTGTGGCTTAACTATATAAAGTACAGAAAAGTGGGGAGGAGGTTTGGGACTTTGAATGAGGCGTGTGGTCATGACCATGAATAGTATAGACAAATTAGAATGTATATGTTCCATATGGGTAGATTTATTAATATGTAAATATAATACAACATAAAAACAATAAATATCATGCATCAGAACATGTCAGGAGATATACACTGGTATGACAAAATGATATAAAAATGATTGTAAGAACAAGAAACATAGTATGACCAAATAAATACATGATCCACAGATTTGCATCATAAATGCTCGACGCGTTTCGTGTATGTAACACTTCCTCAGGAGCTGGTGCAATTAATTAACTGTGGAAAAAGGAATATAATGAGAGTAGCAATGTGTGTAAGAGTATGTAGATGTCTCTATCGGGCACATGAATAAATATGAAAATGGCTTACAATAAAAATAGATGTTGGAGCTATTACCTCTGGTAACTTGCCATGGGAGAACCCCTATATCATCCGCCCCAGGAGCTGAGGGAGCAATGCCAGGCACGCGGGATGGTAAACCGTTTAAAGTAGGATGAAAGGATATGATGGCTGGGAAAAGGATCATCATCTCACTAATCCATTACGTATGATTTCTATGAGTAAATGTTATTCAATATATTGTAATATTAGTAATAGAGTATATAAAATATGTAAAATATATAAAGGAATGGTGAGATGGTTCGAGAGTGGATAAGAAAGTATGGAAAAACTCCCAAAGCCAACGGAAATGAACAAGAATGAAAAAAAATGATGAGTAAAAGATGCCTCATAAATGTAAGCATGCTGTGAAGTAAGGGGGGTGCAGATAAAGCTGTAATGGGAAAATGACATGGTCGGAGTGACCATGGAGTGCATATGGACAGCCCAGTGATTGGTCAAGGAAAATGGAAAACTCGTATAAACCATATGGAATGGACTAGTGAGATGATGATTTTTCTTCCAGTCTGCATAGATCTCTCACCTCATTTCTCAGTCCTACTATTCTTCCTTTTCCATTTTCCTTGACCAATCACTGGGCTGTCCATATGCACTCCATGGTCACTCCGACCATGTCATTTTCCAATTACAGCTTTATCTGCACCCCCCTTACTTCACAGCATGCTTACATTTATGAGGCATCTTTTACTCATCATTTTTTTTCATTCTTGTTCATTTCCGTTGGCTTTGGGAGTTTTTCCATACTTTCTTATCCACTCTCGAACCATCTCACCATTCCTTTATATATTTTACATATTTTATATACTCTATTACTAATATTACAATATATTGAATAACATTTACTCATAGAAATCATACGGAATGGATTAGTGAGATGATGATCTTTTTCCCAGCCATCATATCCTTTCATCCTACTTTAAACGGTTTACCATCCCGCGTGCCTGGCATTGCTCCCTCAGCTCCTGGGGCGGATGATATAGGGGTTCTCCCATGGCAAGTTACCAGAGGTAATAGCTCCAACATCTATTTTTATTGTAAGCCATTTTCATATTTATTCATGTGCCCGATAGAGACATCTACATACTCTTACACACATTGCTACTCTCATTATATTCCTTTTTCCACAGTTAATTAATTGCACCAGCTCCTGAGGAAGTGTTACATACACGAAACGCGTCGAGCATTTATGATGCAAATCTGTGGATCATGTATTTATTTGGTCATACTATGTTTCTTGTTCTTACAATCATTTTTATATCATTTTGTCATACCAGTGTATATCTCCTGACATGTTCTGATGCATGATATTTATTGTTTTTATGTTGTATTATATTTACATATTAATAAATCTACCCATATGGAACATATACATTCTAATTTGTCTATACTATTCATGGTCATGACCACACGCCTCATTCAAAGTCCCAAACCTCCCCCCCACTTTTCATGTTTTAATAGGGATGGAGATACAAACAATCCTTGTAACCTCACTCAAAGTCCCGTTTCCCTTCCTTTGTCTCAATCTTATATAGGGATGGAGGCGTGCGACCATCATTGACCATACCCTGATGTCTATGCATTGCCTGTTACATTCAGGGAGTCGGCCCTACTTACTCGGGGGTCGACAATACTATTATACTAATATTTGATGTTATATAACCATATTCAATATATCATTGTCATGCTTTAACAGTGGTCTTGCCAGGAGTAACATACACTGCTGTCATGACCATTCTCTCCTGGTGCTTGCTATTTGTTGGACATCCTCTTCCTTTCCTCCGCCCCGGGAGCTGCGATGCGCCCTGGCCGCCCTCCCCCTCCTCCTTCGCCCTTGTGACGCGGAGGTGGGGGCGGGCCAGGCCACGGCGCATCGGCGCCACGCCCTTTCCGTGTGGCATTAGACGCCAACCCCTTGGTGTTCTGGCCGACACGCTGACGTACCATCCACGTTCCTGCACGAGGTTGGCTTGGCGCCAACTCCGGCTCGGCAAGCCGTCAGCAGTTGCTGCGGCTTTCCCCCTTGGAACAGTGAGCGTGACGCTGGGAGCTTTTCTTATGCGCGCCTGGTATGGAGCCGTTACATCCTTTCACTTTCCCATTGGATTATTACTATGGCTACTTTCTTCTTCGGCCTTATTGACCTTGGAAGTTACTTGCTCACTCCAGGTAAACATACTCAGGTCCTGGTTTCTCCCTTTTCTCTTCCTGTTTCGCCCCCCCCCCCCTTTTCCCTCTACTTACACCTTCTATACTATATGTATACATCTATGGGGCACCTCTTGTTTATTTGTTCCATTCGGTCTTCTTTTGGTTTTCCACACTCTCCATATATTCTTCAAACCATCTCACCATTCCTTTATATACTCCATTACTACTAATACTATATATTTATTTCAATCTACTCGTATAAACCATATGGAATGGACTAGTGAGATGATGATTTTTCTTCCAGTCTGCATAGATCTCTCACCTCATTTCTCAGTCCTACTATTCTTCCTTTTCCATTTTCCTTGACCAATCACTGGGCTGTCCATATGCACTCCATGGTCACTCCGACCATGTCATTTTCCCATTACAGCTTTATCTGCACCCCCCTTACTTCACAGCATGCTTACATTTATGAGGCATCTTTTACTCATCATTTTTTTTCATTCCTGTTCATTTCCGTTGGCTTTGGGAGTTTTTCCATACTTTCTTATCCACTCTCGAACCATCTCACCATTCCTTTATATATTTTACATATTTTATATACTCTATTACTAATATTACAATATATTGAATAACATTTACTCATAGAAATCATATGGAATGGATTAGTGAGATGATGATCTTTTTCCCAGCCATCATATCCTTTCATCCTGTCATACCAGTGTATATCTCCTGACATGTTCTGATGCATGATATTTATTGTTTTTATGTTGTATTATATTTACATATTAATAAATCTACCCATATGGAACATATACATTCTAATTTGTCTATACTATTCATGGTCATGACCACACGCCTCATTCAAAGTCCCAAACCTCCCCCCCACTTTTCATGTTTTAATAGGGATGGAGATACAAACAATCCTTGTAACCTCACTCAAAGTCCCGTTTCCCTTCCTTTGTCTCAATATAAAGTACAGAGGTATTGATTTTGATTTAAAAATTCCATTAGGTGCTCCTGTCCCCTACCATATTAGCCTCTATGTTGGCATTCTACCACCTGGCCCTAAAAACACTCCTAATCCCCATTCCATTAAACCCTATTTCCCTTCTAACTCCAGACATTAGTATTTCAGCCTGGACAACTAGGGGCATCACCCTAGCTTCTGACCTCTATGCATCCAGAGTACTTAAACCTTTCCCAAAGCTCCAAAAGGAGTTTAATCTTTCTGCCAATGAGTATTATCAATATCTAAGAATTACCCATTGCCTAATTCATTCATCTGCAATATTCCAAAACATTCCTAGCCAATTATGGAAATACTGGTCTATGGAGAGCTCACATAATAAAGGCATATCCCTTTTTTCCCAAATTCCTAAAAATAAAACATTTTCACTAAAATTCAATCCCAAATCAAATGAGAGCTTGAACTAGGAACACATTTCACAAAAGATCAATGAAGAGCGGCCTTTGATGCGCCATATAGAGGAACTAAATCCGCCTACCTATGGCAACCATCATATAAGATCACCTTCAGATGGTACCAAACCCCTCATATCCTACACATAATAGATTCCTCCATTTCTCCCTTGTGCTGGAGAGGTTGTTGTTCCCACAGCATGCTTTTACATATATTGTGGTCTTCCAGATTCCTTTCTCAGTATTGGTCTGATGTTTTCAATCTCATCCAGAATGAACACTCACATTCACATGATTCCTTCTCTAGAACTTGCCATTTTATACTTTGGAATTGATAAACTCCCCCTCACGCTCAGTTGTTTAATCATCCACATTCTATTATTGGCTAAATTGACTATTACCCGTAACTGGCTCTCTAAATCGAGTCCTTCCTGTTCAGAAGCCATAGCTACTACTCAACTGCACAGTGTTTATGTTTATGTTCGCATCAAGCAAAGGCCGACTCCGCTGAGCTGGAGCAGAGAGGTCTCAATGGTACTTCTGGTATAATGAAGTGTTTTCTAAGTCTAGTTGAGAAGGTTAATGTAATGGTTGTTAAACTCATGGTATATAAACGGACATACCTGTTCTGACTACTCCATTATGCCTTTCATTTGCATTCATTTAGCAAGAGACATTTGTTATTGAATTCCTCCTACAATGTTTTAGCAGTGGCAGCAACATCTGTTGTACCTTTATTTTATTCATTGATGTTCTCGGTGGCTTAACTCTCATATCCTGTTATGGATCTATGTAGCTACAATACTTTAATAAAAACCTATTGTCGGTAAATACTCCATTAGGCTTGATTTACATCTACGCAGTTTGCTTTTTATCTGTTTTTGTGTTTTTGTGGTGTATTTTGCAACTTTGCACACACATTTTTTTTACACATTGTTTGCGCGTTTTGATGCGTTTGGCATTTTGCATTTGCTATACTTTTTTTTGGGGGCCAGTTTGTTGTTGGGTGGACTAAAAAATGCAAAATGCAAATTTTATCAAAACCTTGGCAAAATTGTGGCAAAAATGCACTACATGCTTTTCTGCAGCTTCTCTATTAAAGTCTATTGCAGTGTTTCTCAACTCCGATCCTCAGGGCACACTAACAGGCCAGGTTTGCAAGAAAACTGAAACACATCACAGGTGATATAATTTGCTGCTCAGTGATTGCAGTATTCCAGTCTGCATCTCCCCAGGGTAATACTTAAAATCTGGCCTGTTAGTGTGCCCTGAGGACCGGAGTTGAGAAACACTGGTCTATTGAACCAAAAATGCACTATTTTACTTTTAAAAAGTCCCTGACCCTTTCCAAAAATGCAGTGTCAAAGAAAAAAAAAATCAATGTTTGGGTCCTTTTTTGTATAGTATATATATATATATATATATATATATATATATATATACACACATATATATATATGTAGTGACGGAATTCGGACACCCGACTGGGTATCTCTGCCAAGAAGCTGCTTCCTAAGCTCTGGAACATGGGATCCGTGAATCTGGCTATAGTTACCCCAAGAACTTGACAGTACAAGTTTTGGAGTCAACCAGAATCAAAACTGTTTATTAAAACACATGCACAAAGAGATATACACTCTGGGACAACCCCTCCCCCTAAGCAAACCAAACCATATACACATATACATCCCATAATAGGTTGATCTTAAGGCAGACAGAACAATAGAAGAACAATGGAATGCAGGTACTTAACAATAACAAACCCCACCCCACTAGCAAGGGTCTATGAGAGACTCCAACAACACTCAAGCAATCTGAAAAGTCAAATTGTCTATCTCTATATATCTCTTGAGGGATATTGTCCAGAAATATTATTGTCCCAAGTGAAAGAGCCCATCACTCTTTCAACACAAACCACACATATAGAAGTCTCTAGTTTGAGAAATAGACACCTCACAGGTCCTCAATTGGCACCTTCATTAAATGGTATCCACAAAATGCCAGTCTCAAAGTCCACAGTGAAGAAGTGGCTCCGGGATGCTGGCCTTCTAGGCCGAATGGCAAAGAAAAAGCCATATCTGAGACTGGCCAATAAAAGGAAAAGATTAGGATGGGAAAAAGAACACAGACATTGGACAGAGGAAGATTGGAAAAAATAGTTATGGACAGACAAATCTAAGTTTGAGGTGTTTGGATCACACAGAAGAAGTTTTGTGAGATGCAGAACAAGTGAACAGATGCTGGAGGAGTGCCTTACGCCATCTGTCAAGCATAGTGAAGGTAATGTGATGGTCCTGGGCTGCTTTGGTGCTGGTAATGTGGGAGATTTGCACAAGGTGAAAGGGATTTTGAATAAGGAAGGCTATCACTCCATTTTGAAATGCCATGCCATACCCTGTGGACAGCACTTGATTGGAGCCAATTTCCTCCTACAACAGGACAATGACCCAAAGCACACCTCCAAACTATGCAAGAACTATTTAGGGAAGAAGCAGTCAGCTGGTATTCCATGTGTATTGGAGTGGCCAGCGCAGTCACCAGATCTCAACCCTATTAAGCTGTTGTGGGAGCAGCTTGACCCTATGGTACGTAAGAAGTGCCCATCAAGCCAATCCAACTTGTGGGAGGTGCTTCAGGAAGCGTGGGGTGAAATTTCTTCAGATTACCTCAACAAATTGACAGCTAGAATGCCAAAGGTCTGCAAGGCTGTAATTGCTGCAAATGGAAAATTATTAGATGAAAGCAAAGTATGAAGGACAAAATTATTATTTAAAAGAAAAATCATTATTTCTAACCTCGTCAATGTCTTGACTATATTTTCTAATCATGTTGCAACTCATTTGATGAATAAAAGTGGGAGTTTTCACGGAAAACATGAAAGTGACCCCAAACTTTGGAATGGTAGTGTATACTGTATATATACAAACTGATCAGCTGTAACTGTTTGAACACCCCCTTTTGCCATCAAAACAGCCCTGTCCCGTCATGGATGCCACTAGACCTCTGAAAGTATATTGTAGTATCTGGCAACAAGCCGGAGGTAGCAGTTAGTTATTAAGTTACTGTCCTGTAACTCCCGGTCTTGTTTTTCCAGCACATCCCACAGATGCTTGATGGATTATAATCTGGAGAATTTTAAGGCCAAGTCAGCACCCCAAACACGTGTTTCTCAAACAATTCTTGAACCATTTTTGCTGTGTGGCAGGATGCATTATTCTGCTAAAGAGGCCACTGCCATCAAGGAATATCCTTTCTATAAAGGCGTTTACTTGGTCAACAACAATGTCTAGGCAGCCGGTATGTGTCAGGTAACATCCACATGAATGACAGGACCCAAGTGTTCCCAGAAAATTGCAATAAACTGTCCCCGCCAGCTTGTTTTCTTCCCATACTGCATCCTGGTGCCATATCTTCCCTTGGTAAGTGATGCACATGCAATCGGCATGATGCAAAAGAAAATGTGATTTATCAGACCAGACCACTTTCTTCCATTGCTCCGTGATTCAGTTCTCATGCTCACATCTCCATTGTAGGTGCTCTTGGCTGTGGACACAGGTCAGCATGGGAACCTTGACTTCTTTGCTGCTACTGTATGCAGCCCTGTACACAAAAAACTGTGATGTCCATTTTTTCTGCCTTTAACACACCAACTTCACGGACAACATGTTTCCTTGTTGTCTAATATATCCCCTCACTTTCAAATGCCTTTGTTATATTGCACTGTACATGACATACTCCTTACTGCTGCCTCTGTATGCTACACTGTACATGTCATACTCCTTACTGCTGCCTCTGTATGCTACACTGTACATGTCATACTCCTTACTGCTGCCTCTGTATGCTACACTGTACATGTCATACTCCTTACTGCTGCCTCTGTATGCTACACTGTACATGACATACTCCTTACTGCTGCCTCTGTATGCTACACTGTACATTACATACTCCTTACTGCTGTCTCTGTATGCTACACTGTACATGACATACTCCTTACTGCTGCCTCTCTATGCTACACTGTACATGACATTTTCCTTAATGCTGCCTCTCTATGCTACACTGTACATTACATACTCCTTACTGCTGCCTCTATATGCTACACTGTACATGACATACTCCTTACTGCAGCCTCTGTATGCTACACTGTACATGTCACACTCCTTACTGCTGCATCTATATACTACACTGTACATGACATACTCCTTACTGCTGCCTCTATATACTACACTGTACATGTCACACTCCTTACTGCTGCCTCTCTATGCTACACTGTACATGACATACTCCTTACTGCTGCCTCTGTATGCTACACTGTACATGTCACACTCCTTACTGCTGCCTCTATATACTACACTGTACATGTCACACTCCTTACTGCTGCCTCTATATACTACACTGTACATGTCACACTCCTTACTGCTGCCTCTCTATGCTACACTGTACATGACATACTCCTTACTGCTGCCTCTGTATGCTACACTGTACATGTCACACTCCTTACTGCTGCCTCTATATACTACACTGTACATGACATACTCCTTACTGCTGCCTCTCTATGCTACACTGTACATGACATACTCCTTACTGCTTCCTCTATATGCTACACTGTACATGACATACTCCTTACTGCTGCCTCTCTATGCTACACTGTACATGACATACTCCTTACTGCTGCCTCTATATGCTACATTGTACATGACATACTCCTTACTGCTGCCTCTGTATGCTACACTGTACATGACATACTCCTTACTGCTGCCTCTATATGCTACATTGTACATGACATACTCCTTACTGCTGCCTCTGTATGCTACACTGTACATGACATACTCCTTACTGCTGCCTCTATATGCTACACTGTACATGACATACTCCTTACTGCTGCCTCTGTATGCTACACTGTACATGACATACTCCTTACTGCTGCCTCTATATGCTACATTGTACATACCATACTCCTTACTGCTGCCTCTGTATGCTACACTGTACATGACATACTCCTTACTGCTGCCTCTCTATGCTACACTGTACATGACATACTCCTTACTGCTGCCTCTGTATGCTACACTGTACATGACATACTCCTTACTGCTGCCTCTGTATGCTACACTGTACATGACATACTCCTTACTGCTGCCTCTATATGCTACATTGTACATGACATACTCCTTACTGCTGCCTCTGTATGCTACACTGTACATGACATACTCCTTACTGCTGCCTCTCTATGCTACACTGTACATGACAAACTCCTTACTGCTGCCTCTATATGCTACACTGTACATGACATACTCCTTACTGCTGTCTCTGTATGCTACACTGTACATGACATACTCCTTACTGCTGCCTCTATATGCTACACTGTACATGACAAACTCCTTACTGCTGCCTCTCTATGCTACACTGTACATGACATACTCCTTACTGCTGCCTCTATATGCTACACTGTACATGTCATACTCCTTACTGCTGCCTCTATATACTACACTGTACATGACATACTCCTTACTGCTGCCTCTCTATGCTACACTGTACATGGCATACTCCTTACTGCTGCCTCTATATGCTACACTGTACATGACATACTCCTTACTGCTGCCTCTGTATGCTACACTGTACATGACATACTCCTTACTGCTGTCTCTGTATGCTACACTGTACATGACATACTCCTTACTGCTGCCTCTATATGCTACACTGTACATGACAAACTCCTTACTGCTGCCTCTCTATGCTACACTGTACATGTCACACTCCTTACTGCTGCCTCTATATGCTACACTGTACATGACATACTCCTTACTGCTGCCTCTGTATGCTACACTGTACATGACATACTCCTTTCTGCTGCCTCTATATGCTACACTGTACATGACATACTCCTTACTGCTGCCTCTCTATGCTACACTGTACATGGCATACTCCTTACTGCTTCCTCTATATGCTACACTGTACATGACATACTCCTTACTGCTGCCTCTCTATGCTACACTGTACATGGCATACTCCTTACTGCTTCCTCTATATGCTACACTGTACATGACATACTCCTTACTGCTGCCTCTCTATGCTACACTGTACATGGCATACTCCTTACTGCTTCCTCTATATGCTACACTGTACATGACATACTCCTTACTGCTGCCTCTCTATGCTACACTGTACATGTCATACTCCTTACTGCTGCCTCTATATACTACACTGTACATGACTTACTCCTTACTGCTGCCTCTCTATGCTACAGTGTACATGGCATACTCCTTACTGCTTCCTCTATATGCTACACTGTACATGACATACTCCTTACTGCTGCCTCTCTATGCTACACTGTACATGGCATACTCCTTACTGCTTCCTCTATATGCTACACTGTACATGACATACTCCTTACTGCTGCCTCTCTATGCTACACTGTACATGTCATACTCCTTACTGCTGCCTCTATATACTACACTGTACATGACATACTCCTTACTGCTGCCTCTCTATGCTACAGTGTACATGACATACTCCTTACTGTTTCCTCTATATGCTACACTGTACATGACATACTCCTTACTGCTGCCTCTATATGCTACATTGTACATGACATACTCCTTACTGCTGCCTCTCTGTGCTACACTGTACATGACATACTCCTTACTGCTGCCTCTATATGCTACATTGTACATGACATACTCCTTACTGCTGCCTCTGTATGCTACACTGTACATGACAAACTCCTTACTGCTGCCTCTATATGCTACACTGTACATGGCATACTCCTCGGTGCTGTCCTGCATATACTTTACTTCACATGATATACTGCCAATGCTGCCTTCTATATGCTTAATTTTACACTGTACTTGACATACTCCTGACTGCTACCCTCCATGTGCTTCACTTGACATGACCTTCTCCTGACTGCTTCCCTCTATATGCTACACGTTACATGACATACACCTGACTGCTGCCCTTCACTTTATTTTACATACTCTTGCCTGTTTCCTTCTAGACACTGCGCTGTACATGACAAAGCATATGATAAGAAATAATATGGAAATGCCTCTGAGATTTTTTTAAAAAGTGCTGTATATTTCTTATGTTTTGTAAATTTTATTTTATTATTAAAAAATCCATGATTACTTATGTATCACTGCAAAATGATATGCGGTTCCACATTCCAGCAGTGCTTGAAGATAGATAGATGGATAGATAGATAGATAGATAGATAGATAGATAGATAGATAGATAGATAGATAGATAGATAGATAGATAGATAGATAGATAGATAGATAGATAGATAGATAGATAGATAGATAGATAGATAGATAGATAGATAGATAGATAGATAGATAGATAGATAGATAGATAGATAGATAGATAGATAGATAGATATTGTGCTAGATGTCTTTGTTACAAGTACATATAATGTCCTTAGTGATATGAAAAAAAATCGTATTCAAAAACTTAAAAGTTAATCGCATTAAATTTATTATTCGACAATACAATAAAGACTTGGATTTCCCTGGGGTTTGTGAGGCAGATCAGTAATCATTTTAACATGATGAAAAGCAGCATTAATTTATGTCTAAATTGATGTGCCTTAGGGATTGATATCAAAGGGTCATTGTAGAAAATGTTTTGTGATTGCTTTTTCTCACACTTTCCAACTTTAAGTAAGAGTGCATTGTTTGTATAAACATGCTATTCATGCCTCAAGTTTTCCTTCTGTGATTATGCATCAACTGTATCTAATTGTTAGCAGACAACAAGAAGCCATCAAGGTTATTTATGCAGTATGATACACAGAATCACTTTGTATTCCATTTACTCTGTTTTTCTTGCCTATATGTGTCCTTGGTGTGGATTCCGCAGAGACGAAGCCGGATTTTCACAAAAACCGGATTTAAGAAGCTATGCATTTTAATATGATTTTCCATTTTATTACTTAAGGTATAACACAGTTAACCAGTACCAGCTCATTTTAATTACCAGATAAAATAATGCATAGGCAATATTTATTAAAAGGAAGACTGGCACATTTTTAACCTGTGAAATCCCTGTGCTGGAAACAGCAGGAACATGCAGACAGTATCTGATCACTGTAAGCTTTTCTGGAAAGAATACATACATGCGGTTTTTAATAGTTATTTGATTCTTTTTACACATACATTTTCAAAGAAGTAACAGGTTGTTATATGTCTACACAACTGGTGGGATTTGGGCAGCTTCCATTATAGGCATAAATCCAAACCAAAAGGCAGTTAGAGCCTTGCTTATGGTTGAGTGCATGAGTGCTACACACTCCTATCATTTCCAGCCAAGGAAGCTGCTATCTTGGCCTCTGTTTAATCTCCAACTGCCATGATGTTGCACATGTGATCAGTTATCACACCAGCCATTGGATGGTTTCACAGTTTGGTTGAGAGCACAACTAATACGCGTGTTACATTTCCGGCATGTGCCGGAAATGTAACTGGTTTTTGTAACTGTTAAATGGATGGGTTTACTTCCGCTTTAATGTCAGGGACTGATGTCATTTGTCTATAGAATATTTCTTTGCATTGGCTCAGAGCAGAGAAACCTTGGTCTGTATATAGAATATTTCTTTGCATTGGCTCAGAGCAGAGAAAACTCGGTCCGTTTGCTAACAGACAAGCTTCTAACATCCAAGAGCCATGTGAGCGTGAACACTGCTCATCCCAGCAATTGGATTTCTGGGCAGTTGTGTTCCAGTCCTCCCCTGGTTACCTGGCTAGCAGTAGTGGAATGGGTTAAGCCTGGAATCTGTGCTACTGTTAATGCCCCGTACACACGTGCAGATTATCTGAAGACTTTTGTCTTCAGATTTACCTTTTCTATGTAGTGCAAGGGCCTGCCAGATTGCATACAAATTGAAAGTGTTTAGGTTTGACCTCATATTATATGATTTTGGTAAGTCTACAGACAAAAGTCTTCAGATAATCTGCACGTGTGTACGGGGCATTAGACAAAGGTATACTGATAGATGCTGATAGGAAATCTCAGCAAGTTTGATTGGAAAAAGATGCTTTTAGCCATAGAATCATGCTCCAACCCTAAACTATATTAATTATGCCAAATAAGCACAAGTGATATCCAGTTGGAATTAACCTCCAAAGGAAATGTTTAAAGTACAACAGAAGTCACCTTGTTAAAGTGTATCACTGCTCGAAATGTTTAAAGTGGTTGTAAACTGCTGCAAATGTTTATTTTTTTTCCTCGCCTGCAAGGCAAAGGCATAATGTGCTAGTAGCACATTATGTGAAACCTACCTAAAAACGAAGCCTTCCAGCAATGCAATGTCATCGCTAGAGACAGCTTCCATGGTTGGGGGGCTCCAGCTCTGTGACTGGCCGGAGCCGCAATGGCGTCAATCCCGCGCATGTACGCAGGAGCCGTCGGGCACGGCACAGAGCTCTGAAGGAACAGCATGGGTGGATGTTCCTCCAGAGAGCATGCACCAGTGATGTCACTGGCTTCATGCACAGTAAATATTTCCTAAACAATGAATGTTTAGGAGATATTTACACTACCTATAGGTAAGCCTTATTGTTGGCTGATGGGCACTGATGGGCAGCACTGAAGGTCACTGGTAGGTGGCACTGAAGGGCACTAATAGGTGACACTGATAGGTGATACTTATGGGCACTGATGGGCACTAATAGGTGGCACTGATAGGTGACACTGATGGGTGGCACTGATGGGCAATGATAGGCACTGGTGGGTGACGCTGATAGGCAGCACTGATGATGGGGTACTGATTGGCATTGATAGGTGGTACTGGTGGGCACTAATAGATGGCACTGGTGGGCACTGATAGGTGGCACTGGTGGGCACTGGTAGGTGGAACTGACTTGCACTGGTAGGTGGCACTGGTAGGAACTTGTGGGCACTGGTAGGGGGCACTGGTGGGCACATTTGCTCTTACTCTTCGGGACCGATATCCCTCTGACAGCAGCCGGCGATCAGCTTTTTTTTCTCCTCACGGAGAAAAAAAAATTGATCGCCGTCTGCTGTTTACATCACGTGATCAAATGTCATTAGCTGACAGCTGGTCAGGTGGTAAGGGGCCTGATCGGTAATTGGCCGAGGCAGCTCATGCATGGGAGGATGTAAATGGACGCCCTCCCAGCATCTTAGGTCTGCGCTATAGCCGTCTTTCGGCTACAGCGCGGGCATGAAGAAGTTAAAGATGGAAGTTCACTTCCTCTTTAATCATATATTTATTTCCTCATTGTATTTCAATTATTTCTAGCCTACTATTCATTTGAACAGTCTTGAAGTTTGTAAACATACTTTGTGAAGAGCTCCACACATTTACTTCCTTGAATTCTGTGATACATATTTAGTACACCTTGTGGGTAGGCACTGCTGTGTCACACGGTTCACAGAGGCTGCCTTCTGAACTACAGAGGTGATGAGAGGATACGTTTTAGGAGGTGAGGTCAGTACAGGAATCACTGCTTGCAGGCAGCAATGTACCCTAAGATTCACAGTCCTTAGAAACGCAAACAGCAGAGGAGAAGCTGCAAGGCATTCTGGGAATCCAGGAAGTTGTGGCCAGCAGACAGGCACCAGTTACAACAATGAAGGGAATGTTTCAAAAAAACCTGCATTAGATTGCCAAAAATGACTATTTTGTATTGCTATTACAATGCTGATATAAAGGGAAATTATATGATGTGAACATAGAACTTCTTTGAGTAAAGATGGAGAATTACACCTGTATAGTGTCCCGAGCTTGGTTGCTAGTAATAAATAGATTGTTCCGGGTGTGGGCCTAAAGGAAAACCTTAAGGAAGTACCAGTGCTGAAAGTTTGGATATATTGCAGTTTGTCTTGCTGCAAAGATTGTTTTTTTTTTTTTTTAACTGTTTAAGAGTCTGTGTTACTCAATAATTAGATGTGATTTTATTTATCTCTTTGAATAAAAACTAAGTTGGCTAAGACCCTTGTCAAAATGTTTTCTTTTCTTGCCTTTTGTTTGAGTCTCAGTTTAGATTAGCTTTTGCTGTAAAAGGCATTGGTAAAGCTGGTGACATTTTTTTGTTGATGCGGCTTGTTCACTTTGACACACCGCATCTCCGATCTCGGTAAAAAGCCTACTGGCGTAGGCTCTTTACCATGTGACCAGCTGTGTCCAATCACAGCTGGTCACATAGTAAATAGGAAGTGCCGTTGATTGGCTTTCCTCAGTTCGTGCCTGACAGGCACGAGTAGAGGAGAGCCGATCAGCGGCTCTCCTGACAGGGGGGGGGGGGGGTCTGTGCTGGTAATCAGAGCATTGATTACCAGTGCAGACCCTTGGGGGTGCCACTAGAACCACCAGGGATGCCCACCCATGACCCCAGGGATGCCCACTCATGACCCCAGCAATGCCCATCACGGCCACCAGGGATGGCAATCAGGGCTCGGGGAGCCCACCAGTGCCCTCCCCATGAGTGCTGCCCGCCAGTGCCCTCCCCATCAATGCTGCCCACCAGTGCCCATCATTGCCATCTATCAGTGCCACCCACCAGTGCCCATTATTGCCCACCAGTGCTGCCTATACTGTAAGTGCCAATCAGTTCCCATCAGTGCCACCTATCAGTGCCCATCAGTGACACCTATCAGTGCCCACCAATGCTGCATATTAGTGCTACCTATCAGTGCCACATATCAGTGCCCATCAGTGCTGCATATCAGTGCTGCCTGTCATAAATTTGGTTTAGGTACAGTGTTGCATGACCACGCAATTGTCATTCAAAATGCAACAGCGCTAAAAGCTGAAAATTTGCCTGGGCGGGAAAGGGGAAAATTGTCCGGTATTGAAGTGGTTAAGGGCATTGAGGGCATAACTGTATGATGCATACATTCATGTTTGACTGTTCGTAACCAACAGCTACAAGTTAAAGTCATACTTAAAGCAAAACTCCAGGCTCCTTCAGAAAAAAAGTCAGTAGCTACAAATACTGTAGGTGCTGACTTTTAATATTAGGACACTTTACTTGTCCAAGGATCCGCAATGTCATCACCCAAGCCGATTTTCAGTTAGCTCTAGGGTGCCGCCACCACCATCCCGGCTAAGGGAAACTGGCAGTGAAGCCTTACATTTTCACAGTCCATTCTCTACTGTGCATGCCTGATGTGTCTTGCTCTATGTGAATGGCCCATTGGCTGGGGGAAAAGGAGGAGTGCCAAACTTCCAGATGAGTTTGCCAAGCTGGAAGTGGGAGCTGATACCTGTCATTCCCCCCCCCCCCTCTTTTGGGTGGAGCTCTGCGTTAAGTCCATTTAAACTTTCAGTTAAAATAGGCTAAAATATATATATATATTCTAGCTGCATCAAAGCAAAAGGTGTCCAGTGTCTAACAGTTTGTTCTCTTTCTAAAGCAGCTGCTTCCTGAGTAGAAAAGCCTGCTCCCAGCCAGCAACTGCCCACTGAGGCCCTTACTCTCTGTAGGGAAGCAGTGATCTCTTTGTAGAAGTCTGACACCCTCCTACTGTGTCAGACATAAAGTTTTGCAAACAACAAAGCTCATTCTCCCTGCTGATTGGAGAGCTCTGACACAGCATGGAGTGTTCCGGTGCTCTGTAGAGTGATTCCTGCTACCCAACAGAGAACATGGGTCTCACTCTGCAGTTATGATAGGGTACAGGCTTTTCAACCCAGGCTGTGGCTTTTTTTAAAGAAAACCAACCATAACACTTTGCACACCTTTTATTTTAAACACATGAAATGTACTTACCTGATTTAAAAAAAAGTTTGAATGAGCTTTAAAACAGAATGAAATACAGACTTCCCTGTAGCATGCAACCCTGTATGCTGATCTAAAATCATCCACAAGTTGTATTTATTCACACATCTGGGTCCTTAACCACTTGCCGACCGCCGCAAGTACATTTACTGCGGCGGTCAGCCCCGTACAGCCAAAGTGACGTAGTACTACGTCGCTAGCCTGAGAGCCTCTAGGGGGGCAAACGCGCGCCGCCGGAGGCGCGCTCCAGCCCCCGATCGTTCCCTAACAAGTCCGCGCGTGTGACCGGTGGCCACTTGCGATCTCCCCGTGGAGAGGGAGAAAGGCAGGCGGCTGATGTAAACAAAGCCGCCTGTCATTCTCCCTGATCTAACTGCAGAAATCATACGATCCTGCTATGTAGGATCATATGTCTCTGTGGTAACATCACTAGCTACAGTTAGAAGCACGTCCCTAGGGACACACTTAACCCCTGCATCACCAAAAAAGCTAACCCCTTCCCTGCCAGTGTCATTTTTACAGTAACAGTGCATATGTATAGCACTGATTACTGTAGTAGTGTCACTGGTACCCCCAAAAGTGTCAAAAATGTCAGTCAAGGGTCCGATCTGTCCGCCGCAATGTCGCAGTCCCGCAACAAAAATCGCAGATCGCCGCCTTTACTCGTTAAAAAAAAAACACCAAAAATGACAGAAATCTTTCCCTTAGTAAATGCAATAACTTTTGCGCAAACCAATCAAAATACGCCTATTGCAATTTTTTTTACCAAACGTGTAGCAGAAAACAAATTGGCCTAAAATGTTAAAACATCTTGATTTTTACATATTTTTTGGGGGGGAATTTCGTATAAAAAAATGTGAAAAATATTGTTATTTTTTCAAAATTGTCGCTCTTTTTTTGTCTATAGCGCAAAAAGTTAAAATCGCACAGGTGACCAAATACCACCAAAAGAAAACTCTGTTTGTGGGAAAAAAAAGGACGTCAATTTCATTTGGGTACAGTGTTGCACGACCGCGCAATTGTCTGTTAAATTCACGCAGTGCCGAATCGCAAAATAGGGCCTGGACAGGAAGGGGGTAAAATCTTCCGGTGCTTAAGTGGTTAATGCAGTGTCATAGCCCCAGTCGCATAGCTGCCCCCTGGAAAGGCCACATTACCAATACCTTCCCAAGAGATCACTTCAAAGCTGCAAGATTTTGTGAGAGTTAGCTAAATCTCGCAAGACAACTGGAAAATTTATTACACACTTATTAAACATTAAAAACCGGTTACTGAAAATGTGCGACATTTTGCACATACATCATTGGTAGACTGGGAAAGAGAACCTAGAAAAATAAGATTGCCACCAATGATGTTGTTTTTTAAAATTGCAGCATGGGAATTGCAAGCAGGGGGGCAAGAAAAGAAAATACAAGATGATGGCATATGTAAGTGTATCATTTTGACCAATTTGTTTTTACAGTGTTGGCAGATTTACGGAGGGAGGGGGTGAGTGTTCCCTTTAAGTATTAACAGTTTTTTTAATATTCATGGACGAATCTTGTTATGGTATTTGTGCTTGTAGTAAGTTGCCTTTTCTCCCATTCAGGTAAAAACTGTATACTTGTAATCTGATAATCGATTCACGGGTAAAGCGGTATTAAACCGAAAACATAAACTTAATACTGTATATTGTAGTCTACACTCATTAGATGTGGTGGCTGCATCAGTTTTCCTTTCTTCTGCTTTTTTCTCTGTTTTCCCCTGGTGATCTGGCCAGTAACACACCTTCTGTATTAGAGGGACACAACTCTGGAGGAATGAGCAGAGGAGGAAAAGCAGACAGCAGCATTGTCACTCTAAGGGATGGCAGTGCACAATGCACCAGCAGATAAAGAACCACTAACTAATAGACTAACAAACAATAAAGCACTCCAGCTCACACTTTATAATCAGTTACAGAAAACATTTTCTTTCCTTTTGAGTTTTGCATTAATAAATAAAAGCTGATCATTGTAATCATCCTTGCTAGTGTTAAGTGCTTTGTCTCATCCAGTGGCAGAGCTACCAGGGTCACAACTTGCGACTGGGCCCTGGTGTTTGCCATTGTCGGGGGGGGGGGGGCAGGTTTGCTGGCCGCACTTAGCTGAGAGGCTCTCTCTCATACAGCCCAGAGCCTGCACTGACAGTTCCCCCTCCCTCCTCCCTTGCATGGATGGGGGAGGAGAGAGCCGATCTGCTCCTTCTGATGAGCATTGATAGGCCCCACTGATGGACACTGATAGGCAGCACTGAAGAGCACTGATAGGGGGCACTGATAGACAGTACTGATGGGCACTGATGAGCACTGATAGGTGGCATGGATGGGCACTGAAAGGAGGCTTTGATGAGTGATGATAGGTGGCACTTATAGGTAGCACTGATAGGTGGCACTAGCACTAACAGGCACTGATAAGCAGCATTGTTGAGCACTGATAGACAGCACCGATAGGCGGAACTGATAAGCACTAATAGAAGGCAGTGATGGGCACTGAAACGCTGCATTGATGAGCACAGATAGGCGGCACTAATTGGCATGGATAGGCAGCATTGCTGATCACTGATAGACAGCACTTATAGGCAGCACTGATGGGTACTGATAGACTGCACTGATAGGCACTGATGGGGCTTCACTGAAAATCAGTGCCCTGATTATCAATGTAAACAATGTACTGACAGTCTTGTCGGTTAATGGCTCTCCTTTCCTCACACAGACACAGCAATGGAGGAAAGGACTGACAATAACTGGCAAGTCTGTTTACATGTGATCAGCTGATCACATGGTAAATGGCGGCTGTGACCGGCCCTTTACCAGGATCTGTGATCAGATGAAGGACACAGCAGTCACAGAGCACGCTGGATGCGCGCCACAGGGGGCATGTGGGAGGCAGGATTCTGGGAGGATGTCCATGGATGCCCTCCCAGAACTGGAAGCCCGGGGCTCGGATGGAGGGTGGGGTCAGGAGGACCCTTTATGGTTTCTTGTACCGGGGCCTGAAGGGTTCTAGTTAAGCCTCTGCTCTCATCCATGTAAACTGATACATTCACCTAGAAAGTTTGCGCTGTGAAAAACAACAGACTTGCTGGCTAAATTACCAGATGAAAAAAAGAAGAAAGAAAGCCTAAAAAAGGAAACAATTGCAATTATCACATCTAAGAATTGGTAAGCTGCTTTGTGCCTCAAGTGCATAGGACCAATGGTGTAACTTTTTTCTGTGTTCTTTTAAAGTAACCTAATA
Organism: Pelophylax lessonae; assembly: GCF_965119305.1. NCBI lineage: Eukaryota > Metazoa > Chordata > Amphibia > Anura > Ranidae > Pelophylax > Pelophylax lessonae. The sequence goes on from NC_138768.1 coordinate 647,649,557, forward strand.
CTATGTTTGGTACAAAACACATGCTTAAAGTGATTGTGGTCATATAAGTGCACTTGCAACAACACAGTTTTGTACTTTTGTATTTGCATAAACAGTTACAGTGGAGATCAAAAGTTTGGGCACACCAGGTAAAAATTTGTATTAATGTGCATAAAGAAGCCAAAGAAAGATGGAAAAATCTCCAAAAGGCATCAAATTACAGATTAGACATTCTTATATGTCAACAAAAGTTAGATTTTATTTTCATCATTGACACTTTCAATATTACAGAAAACAAAAAAAATGGTGTCTGCAAAAGTTTGGGCACCCTGCAGAATTTAAAGCATGCACTGCCCTCTTTGCAAGGCTGAGACCTGCCAGTGTCATGGATTGTTCTCAATAATCGTCTGGGAAGACCAGGTGATGTCAATCTCAAAGGTTTTAAATGCCCAAACTCATCTGACCTTGCCCCAACAATCAGCACCATGGGATCTTCTAAGCAGTTGTCTAGAAAACTGAAACTGAAAATAGTTGACGCTCACAAAGCTGGAGAAGGATATAAGAAGATAGCAAAGCATTTTCAGATGTCAATATCCTCTGTTCAGAATGTAATTAAGAAATGGCAGTCATCAGGAACAGTGGAAGTTAAAGCAAGATCTGGAAGACCAAGAAAAATATCAGACAGAACAGCTCGCAGGAGAAAAACAATTCAAAAGCCACGTTTGACTGCACGATCCCTCCAGAAAGATCTGGCAGACACTGGAGTTGTGGTACACTATTCCACTATAAAGAGATACTTGTACAAATATGGTCTTCATGGAAGAGTCATCAGAAGAAAACCTCTTCTAAGTCCTCACCACAAAAATCAGCGTTTGAACTTTGCAAATTAACATATAGACAAGCTTGATGCATTTTGGAAACAAGTTCTGTGGACCGATGAGGTTAAAATTGAACTTTTTGGACGGAATGAGCAAAGGTACGTTTGGAGAAGAAGGGGCACAGAATTTAATGAAAAAAACCTCTGTCCAACTGTTAAGCATGGGGGTGGATCAATCATGCTTTGGGGTTGTATTGCAGCCAGTGGCACAGGGAACATCTCACGAGTAGAAGGAAAAATGGATTCAATAAAATTTCAGCAAATTTTGGATGGTAACTTGATGCCATCTGTGAAAAAGCTGAAGTTAAAGAGAGGATGGCTTCTACAAATGGATAATGATCCTAAACACACCCCAAAGCCACGGGGGATTACATCAAGAGGCGTAAACTGAAGGTTTTGCCATGGCCTTCACAATCTCCTGACCTCAACATAATTGAAAATCTATGGATAGACCTTAAAAGAGCAGTGTGTGACAGACAGCCCAGAAATCTCAAAGAACTGGAAGACTTTTGTAAGGAAGAATGGACAAAGATACCTCAAACAAGAATTGAAAGGCTCTTGGCTGGCTACAAAAAGCATTTACAAGCTGTGATACTTTCCAAAGGGGGCAGTACAAGATACTAACTCTGCAGGGTGCCCAAACTTTTGCAGATGCTGTTTTTTCGTTTTCTGTTATTTTGAAAGTGTAAATGATGTAAATAAAATCTACCTTTTGTTGACATATTATAGGAATGTCTAATCTGTAATTTGATGCCTTTTGGAGATTTTTCCACCTTTCTTTGGCTTCTTTATGCACATTAATACAATTTTTTACCTGGGGTGCCCAAACTTTCGATCCCCACTGTACATTTCCAGGACAAGCTTTCTGAGGAAACCCTATTCTTCTAAGGTCCAGGTAGTACAGTACTGATCAGTACTGCTTGGACCTTAGATGAAGGGAGTTGACCACCAAAAGCTTGTCCTGAAAATGTAACAAACCTATTACTGACAGTATTAAACTGTATTGTACAGAACACACAAATCTTTTCAACTATTGCTATATCTACCATCCCATATGGAAACCATCTTGGTATGGATTGCAGTGATGCATGTGTCTCATTTTAGTCCCACTCTCAGTAATGCTACCCTCTGCTTCACTAGTCCATAACTAACTCAGGCAATAAAGGAAGCACTCTGTGAACAGGCAGTATGTGGATAAAATGTACCTTAGTTACTAACATGTTCAATTAAATGTTAAAATAGTAACTAAATTGAATCTGTGTTCACTATAAGTACTGAAGTATCTTTTAAAAAGTAGAGTTTTTAAAAGGGCATGATTGGATGTTTAAGGTGAAAACTGCTTACTGTGTTTATTGAGCTCACTGAACATTCACTTTGTCAAGTGAACAGCCTTTACGGGTTTGGTGAATCAATCCAAAACGTACTTGCATTGTCAAGTAGCAGTAAAGGGCTACAACTGTGTACTAGCACTACAAAACAGAAGGCAGAGACTACGGGATTGATTTACAAAAGGAAAATGCTTTCACTTAGAACAGTGAACCTTTACTGTAATTAATAAATAAGGTGACAAAGCTATGTTCATGTCAATCAACCAATCATGTACTATCAAAAATCCTCTTTTTTACTTTTCCCTTGCATGTAGCTCGACATTTTAAATTGGCGAGGGTTTAAATTATTTAATAACATTACTAATTACTAACATTACTAATTACCAACTACACATTTTCTTTTTTCAAACAACACACACTATTTACATTAAGCTAATCTTAAAAAAAAAAGAAGTATAGCATTATATGTTTCCATTCTGTGTACTTTACTTTTTTTCATTATATAAGAAAATACAGTTTAATAAATACTGTATATACAGAGGCACTGTATATTGGAATATGTATTTCAAAAGTCTAAATAAACTATTTAAAATTAACCAGCAAATGTCATTCACAGTGGGGCTTTCTTTTTACTTGGCAAGCAATCTGTATGAGTTTTATACAAAAAATGTTAATAAATAAATAAAACATGTAAGGTATTTTTACACATATAAGAAATGTGTATTTTATCCCAACAGATTCTCAAATGAATGAATTATTGAATTTTCTGAATACCTGATTTATGAGCTGGATAACACTGCCTTAAGCCTAAATCATTTCTAATAAAACAAGGCAAACTTCCTTAAGTTCATTTTTAGCATAATATTACATTGGAAAATGCCTGTACCCAGTGCAGACATAGCTGATTGCTTCTGCCATCTGTGTTACTGTAAAGAAATATCTAGCACTGCATGCATACTTCAGGTGATCTACATATAAAACACTAGCCTAAAGTTAAATCTGTTTGAATGATGAATATATAAGACTGCTTTTTAAAGAAACCACACTTTAAATGCTAAATCTTGACCAAACTCCACTTTCTGCCAATAGTTACATATCAGGTCCCTGTTCCAGTGTTCAAATTCCAGTGTCGAAAAATCACTCTTATTGGCATTTAAAGTTAAATTCAGCTCCCCTCCTTATCACCCCCACCCACCTTAAACACTCCCTGAACTGTTTTTAGAAGAAATAAAAAAGAGTTTCTATACTGTATTCCTTTTTACTATGTGTCATCAGTCTGTTACACTGATATCACATGTTCTTTTCACCCTCTTCTTTCTTCAGTCATGGGCAGATTCTAAATCCTGTAGAGTGTGACACAATAACTCATGAGGGCATTCTGCTGTGACCTAGGTTGAGGCCCTGAGTTCACAAGAAGTGGGTTGAAAGATACCAAGTAGCAATTATTATTATTATTATACAGGATTTATATAGCGCCAACAGTTTGCGCAGCGCTTTACAATGTGAGGGAAGACAATACGGTTACAATACAGTTCAAAACAGGAGGAACTAGAGGGCCCTGCTCGTTAGAGCTTACAATCTAGAAGAATGATCTAAGGTTCAGGTAAAACCCAGTTCAGACCAAAACTGCTGGAAACTGTTACATGATTGGAGGCTACTGAGCTAATTAGCTATGGCCAAGGAATTCCCCATCCTTCAGCCACACATAACAAAGAAGCGGTGATGCTGGTGACATCATAGACCTAATATGGTCACATGGCTATATTTGGTGAAGGTCATAGACCTAATATGGCCATGTGGCTATATTAGGTCAATAATGTTATCAACATCAGCACTCCTTTGTTATGTGCAGGTGTAGGATGAGGAATATCATAGTTGCAGCTAATTGGGTCAGCAGCCATTGGCCAAACCCTAATTCAGCTTGAACCCTAGCTCATCTCTAATGCTAGGGAACATTTAACCCAGAAAAGGAACAGTGCTACTTTTCTGTATCGGTAGGTTTGTCAGGAAAAGGTGAGGAGCTTCTTTTTTTTATTTGTAATATCTGATCTTATTTAAGAGAGGATCAAATTATTCATGAATAGTTTAAAGATATCTGTTCTAAGGACAATCACTCACAACCACATCCTTAAGTAATTTCATCATAGAAAAAAGGGAAGAACCCAGAGGGTCTAACATGTTGGGGAACTCTACCCCAAATAGGGGAGTTAGCCCACATTATTCTTCTCAAATTTAGGACTTTCAAGGCTGTGAGCTTGTCATAAACTGGCAAAACACACAATATTTAAAAAAAAAAAAACATCTTTCATTCAAATCATCAAAAAAGATAAAAAAATTGTATATAAAAAAAGTTGTACAACCCTAATTAAGCCACATATGCCTAGATACATTCAGTGTAGATACAGTACTGATCGGTCCCTATGAGTTTCACTGAGCGTTCTGCTCGTTCAATAGCTTCTTCAGGGACCACATCTTGTACTTAGACAATAATTAGAGGATCCATCGCCGAGCATGCCAGGCACTCAGAGTAACCCTCCGTGGCTAGACATCACCCACATATAGTGTAGGCACCCCCAAGAGACCATCGCAGAGAGGGTAGCCTATTGACGGGCACTGGACCGCACCAATATCTCTCAGAGGCAGGCCGCAACAGCAATGAGATAAGGGACCGAGCGGAAGTCCACTCTTCCACAAACGCCCGTCCACAGTCTAAGCAATCAAGCTAGAGAGAATGGTCCTAATCTCCTGTCCTGTAATAGCAGGGAGCTATTTTATGATTCAGGGATCAAATTATTATTTTTTCCTCCCCCAAAGTAGATTTGAACAATAGGAATACTGCTCACTGGAGGTAAACATGTTTTTGCAATATATTGGGGGCTGGCCCCATGCTCCCTCAGAACAGGTGAATTACATTCAGTACTTGCAAACCTGGGTTCCCTCCTATCCTCGAAAAGGCTAATTAGTTTTCTTCACTGTCCCTGCAGAATTACCTTTACCCAACAGCATCAGGCACCTTCATTTTATAACAATCAGGGAACAGAACCTCCTTTAGCCTACCAAAATCTCTTAGAGTAAACAATCCATCCCAGTAACTTCCACTTTCTTTCATTGATCACTTTGGATTTAGGGGGTGTACACCACAAGCATACAGTATGTGTGTGCATAGTGATGCTTCTATTTGTTTTAAACCTTTTTTTAAATTAATTTAAAATTTGATAAAAAAAAATCATATAAAACATAACTACACGGGTTTTAAATCATACTAATTTCCCTAAAAATAGTTATTCACAACTTGCAATGCAATTCATAATTACAGGCTGCAGTGGCATGACAAACCTACACAAATTTACCTAACACACCATTATGGACAAGCACCTTTACAACAGGTGGGGTAAAAGAATATGAACTATTTCCACAGGGTATATAGACATCCAATAGTTTAAATAACACAGGAACTGATGGCCCACCATGCAGGTTCCTGATAATTATTAGACCCAGAGAGAGGAACCCACCAGACCGAAGAATCCATTGAAAGAGCAAAACACACTTGAAAATTTACAAAAAAAAAAGATAAAGAACAAACAGAAAAGAATAGAAAAATAAAGGAAAGAATGAAGCTGAGTTTGAGTCCAATCAGATTCCCGCAGTCCTCCACATAAAAATGTATCAATAGGTTAGGGCATCCATACAAAGTCATCAGAGAACCCCCAAGTAGTTAGTAATCCATGGGTCCCACATCTGTATGAATTTACTGACCTTGTCATGTAATATAGAGGTCAATTTCTCATTGAAAAAGTACCAAGACAGAAGGTTTAACCTTGGCAACTGTGGGAGCACCAGATTTCCACACTCTCACCAAAGTTCGCTTGGCTGCAGTAAAAATAAAGGTCACAAATTTAAATTGTTTATAAGTGCAGGCAGAAAGCTTTAGATTAAGTAAGTCTTCATAGGTATTTTTAGGCAAGCTCTCATCCAAGCCTGCATAAATCAGTTGGTAAACTCTTGTCCAAAACCGTTTTATTCTTGGGAATTTCCACCAAACATAAATTAAAGTTCCTGCTAAGACACGGCCTCTAAAACAATGGTCATAAGCACCCTGTACAAATGTGGATATCCTGGAAGGCACCAAATACCAACACAGAGAAGTTTATTATTATATATGAAGTGATTTATAATCCTATAGGTCTGTGATAATTATAGATTGTTCCACAACTGACCAATGAATACTCTCACTGATATCTGAAGTGATCTATAATCCTATAGGTCTGTGATGATTATAGAATGTTCCACAACTGACCAATGAATACTCTGACTGATATCTGAAGTAATCTATAATCCTATAGGTCTGTGATGATTATAGAATGTCCCACAACTGACCGATGAACAATACTCTGACTGGTATCTGATGTAAAGAAAGAAATCTTTCCCTACCTCACACATGCACCTGGCCCTCCCTACACTGCTAGCAATGTCTCTACACTGTCTGACAAACTCCAAAAAAAACTACTCTCTCCCTTCCTCAATTGCGTGCCTGTGCCTGTCTCATTGCCCGCACAATGACACTACACGCTGCGGCTGCGCTAGCAGCCTTTATGTAGTGTGGGGCATGTACTTGGCCCTGAGCCATGATTGGCTAAAGGCAGCCTGCCTTTAGTCCAATCATGGCAGAGATCATTTGATTGGCCAAAGCATGAGGTCAGGGTGCATGCTTTGGCCAATTACATAATGCGCTGCAGACGCGGCTCGTGTGCAGCACATTATGGGAAACTCAAATTTCCTGCGAAGAAGCACATTTGTTCGTCATTTGACGAATGATCGAATGAGCGATGTTCTAGTCGAATTTACCTTCGACTAGAACTCAAAGCTTATCCCTATTCAGAGACATACCTGAAAAAGTTAAGAACTCAGAGCTGGTCCCATTTATTCAGCAGCTCTTTTTTTAAGTTCATACCATCTCTATCTCTCTATGACATGCTAATTGACCGAGCACACAGGATTTTTAAACCCAAACACCTGCCTGCCAAGAGATGTGCTAGCACGCATACATTTTTTTTCCACATAAAGGATCAATTTATGAAGCTTGCCAGGGCCGCACATACCCTCCCTGATCCTTATTCCAAAATGGTTCTTTTTGTTGACATCTCCGCCACTACTGCACAGATGCGGAAGGAATTTTCTCCAATAACTACAGCACTCAGAGACCGCAGCATAGTCTATCAATGGGGGTACCCCACAAAGCTCCTGGTAACTTGCCAAAATCAAATTGTGCCCATGCACACACCAAAGGAAGGATACAAGCTCCTTCATAACTCGAGCATTCCTGTTGCACCCACTCAATAACAATGTTCTGGGGGCCAAACCTCTCCCTGAATTCAGAATTCCTGGTCCACAGCTGGAAAGACCTAATCTTTAATGGCAATGCTCACTAAGGCATTCTCATGACTTTCCTCTAGCTACTACTTCTCCTAAATGGTAGCCATCCCTCATCTCCCCACTCCCCAAGTTACAAGTGTACCATGCACACCTTACTGTTTTTTGTTATTTTACTTGTATTGCAATGTTCTGTTAATCAGCTTTATAGTTATTATGCTGTTCTTTATCATGTCAACTGTTTCTCTCACATCACCCCTATGAGATCTTTGGATGGGGGATTAGTGTGTATTCTCTACTTCAGCCTCCTGCAGCATCCCCATACCAATACACGTCCTTTGAAATAGTTACACATAATGTTAAGGGACTTAGCAGCCCATATACATGCAGACTTATGTGGAAAGACACTATTTCTCAAAAAGCTAATATACCTTGTGTGTAAGAGACACACTTTGCCAATGAAAAAAAACCCTATTTGCCGACAAAAATCATTACCCTATTGCTTCTTCGCCTCTGCGAAAGTAAAAAAAAGAGGAGTAATAATTGCTGTATGTGGCTTCATCCCATTCCAGTTGTGCTCAGTGGACTCTGACCCAGATGGGCATTTTTTAAATCTCTTGGCCATTTTCAACAATCACCCTTTAGTACTAGTCAACATTTATGCCCCCAATGAGCGTCACAAGCGATTTTTCCATTCCTTGACCAAAAAACTCAGCGCTTTATCCAAAAACCAAATAATCCTTTTTGGGGACTTTAACACAGTGCTAGACCATTCCCTAGATTCATCTAATGTTTGTAGAAGACGTTCCACCGCCCTAACTCCCTATGTACAACTTGAAGACCTCTATAACCCATGGAGATGTCTTTACACCTCAGAGAGGGATTATACCTTCTACTCCTCCACCCAAAAGTCTTATTATAGAATTGGTCTCTTCCTGGTCAAAAAACACCTACTTCAATGCATAAGGGCCACACAGATCGGTCTTCTTATGTGGTCCGATCATGCTACAATTTCACTGGAACTCTACACCTCCCCATCTAAACGGCCGCAAACAACTTGGAGACTAAATGCCTCCCTTCTTTTCCACCCACACTAGTAGTGTGTTGGGTTCTTTGTTTCCAATGTTTACCTATTTTTGCTTCCAAGACAGTGGGATTGCCAGCAGTATATGTCCCTGTTATTATATGTACACATGACAATGGACAATTCCTGGTTACACTCAGTCGATACCACATAATGAATTCATAAAGCTAAACTGAGATGACAATGGGCAATATTCACTAGAGGAAAGATAAAATGCAGTGCCATTGCTGTAGGTTATTATATATCATTGCTCTTTTGTTTTGCTGTATAAAATAATCCCTGGAGTTTTTTTCTTAGCCAGTAACTAACAGGGATAATAGTTTTAGTTAAAAACATATGCACACTTCTAATTTCTTGCAGAAACACACTGACAAGCAAACATTACCACCAAGAGAAATAATATTGGTATTGCAGATTTTGTTGAAACATACCTACTACAACTAAGTGCATAAGAAGAACTATAGGGGAAACTATTGTGGATCTACCTCTGACAATAAATCTGTCTAGCTGTCTTTTGATTCAAAAGTTTCTAAGTAGCCAAGCTATAACAAGCGTGTAGTTTAAGAAAGTCAGATCACCATGTCTGCAAACTTGTTTTGACTCAAAAATACTGAATCCACTGGATCAGCATGACAGCCAAGTTACACTTATTTTTAGAATTTCATGACAGCAATGGTGACCTCCATATTTGCTTAGTACAATTTTAGGTATAATTAAAGGTATATAAAAAAATATATTATTATGTTGGAATAACATGAAATAATTCTTTTTTTTTTTTTTTTTAATGCAATGTTTTTTTTTTTTAATTGCAAGGTACCATGTAACACTGTGGTAAGAAAAGCATATTTATGAAAGTTTATATAGGTAATGACAAACTCGGCCTAGGATTTAATGTTATTAAAATCTTTGACATTTAATTTCTAAAGAGAGAATTTTAACAATGTCAAGGATCATAAAGGAACAATTTGCTGATGTATGCTACCAATGATATAACTGCAATAATAGAAAATGCACCATTCACTTATGAATTGAGCTACTTGTATCTACAGCAGCACCATGGAAACCAGAATGTCATTAAGCAACAAAAGCAATAATAACAGAAAGTCATACGTGAGCAGAGCGTTTTTGTGCAATTACATATTTCAGCACATATGGAAACTTCTCAGATCAATTAAAGAATCATATAAATTTGTTTCTCTGGATAACATTCATGAAGGATGTATGTATGGAAGCTGTGTGCAGGTATCTGTTTCCCAGTGTGTTTTCTTATAGTACTCCATATTAAACCTTGAGAATAATGAAGCAGTTTTTCCATACTAGAACCCATAATAATGCTCGAAGCATAAATGTAATTAACTGTTTTAGAAGTATTTAGGGTTAAGAAAACAAATCCACAAAGTTCTAATCTGACCTGGAATCAGCTACTCTGAAGAAGAATTATCAAAATTTGGGGAAAAATAATGTTCCCCTCTTTCCTTTACAAGATACCAATCCAGCACACTAAGCATATGAGTTGGTAACGTATAGTTCTACCACAAGTCAGTGAATCCGACCCTGCTTATACTGTTCCAATCTCAGTCAGCTCAGGGGCAGCTGCACAGTGCCAACGATTACCATAAATGTTGATTCTTCCAAAAATAGATTCAAACATTTTTGGAATTCTGCCAGATTGCACCTGGAATATCCTTATTTCCCACCTTTTAATCCTTGAGTTTTGATTTTCTTTTTAGGAAAAGTAATTTTGAGAGAGAGAATGTAAAGGCAGTAGACCCAATTTTTGGGAAGCGGGGGGTTGCATTTCTTTCCCTATCCATATTTAAGAATCCATGTGGTGCTGAAAGACATGCATGATAGTGTCAGAATTGCTGCAGATATGTTTCTTATCCTCAATACATGGGTATCCTAGACTGTATCTCTATTTTGCTAGACTGATATCTTGTTGGTGGACTGCACATTTTTTTTCTTCATATTTAAATAGCAAAAAAAGTGTGGAGCAAATCCTTTGAAATATATTGATTTATTTATTACAGGCACTTTAATAGCACAGACAATTTTTGCAATGCTTTACATATATATTATATATTTGCATCAGTCCCTGCCCTCAAGGAACTTATTTCATTGGCAAGCCTGTAAATCCAAGCTTACAATTCATTTCCCTGGTAGAATTATCTAAGGATCACTGGAATTAAAGTCTTTCTCTAATGCCCCGTACACACGTACCGATTGTCGGCCGTAAATATTCGGCCGACCACCGATCGGCCGATTGTAGGCTTGTTAGTATGATGCTTCCGACAGCCGACAGCGCACTTTCGGCCGAAAAGAATCTGTCGTGCAGGCATTAAAATTTTTGGTGGCCAACACCAGAACGGCCGATTGTTCGCCAGTCAGTACAGAATTCGGCCGACAATCAGCAGATTTGCAAGACTGGGCATGCTCAGAGAAGAAAAAACACAGGGAAAGTTAACTATCACATGACATCACTTCTGCAGTCGGCGGACAAAATTCTTGTGCAGTCTTTTGCACTTTTCAGCGGACAGGACAGCCCTGGACAAAAGACGGCTGATCGGTCGGCCGACGATCGGTACGTGTGTACGGGGCATTAGGCCTTCATTTTTGATAGAATGGCGAAGGATTCGGCACTATGTCCATTCTATTTTTACTAGTGACCATTGTCTTAATGAAATAAAGTAGGAGGAAATCCAAATGTGTGTATTTATCAACAAGAGGAAAGGGGGAATATTGAAAGACACCTGGACAACTGCCATAAAGAGAAATCCCCCCTTACCTTGGGAAATTTCTTCTGACTTCCCGTTGCATCTCTAGGACAGAAAATAAATTCAAACTTTCTCAATTGCATACAGAGAAGAAAAAAAAAAAACCCGGCAGAGGTTTTAACCCTCACCTACTCTATGCTCCATTTCAATCCACTTTTGTATCCTGAATTATTTTTCAGTGAACCAGACCTTCTTCCATCCACGCCTGGGACAAGCACAGCCCCCCCCCCCCCCCCCACACTCATAGCCGAGTCAGTCCTTATTACACTGATGACATGAGGCATTGACATATGGAAACATTGCCTTCTTATGGCATACATACCCTTGCTTAGACTTTTTCAAGTTCTTTCCTTTTGTAAGTTCAGTTGATCAGATAAGTTATACATAAAAATAATTTTTAGTCTTCTGCTTTTCTTTACTCTTGACATAAGAAATGCCATATTTTTTCTACTATATCTTTTTAGTGCATTGGATTCTAAATATACTTTTTATACAGCATCAATTAAAAAAATACCCTCTTGCTAAATGTGGAATTTGTTTTGTATGTAATACAGTTAGTTCACTGTTGTGCTTAAAGATGTTCTTCATTAAACCAGCACACAATAAGGTTAGTGAAATTGTTTCGTACTTTGACCCATAACTTGCTGTACAGCCTGCTGTGACCATTAATGTTGCTACTGATCATGCTGTCCTTATTGTTATAACTTCTAATATGAATAAACAAATAAATACATCTTTAAATAACCATTTTGGCCTCCCTAATTTTACCATTGCAGATGGCCTTTAACATCTGCAGGAATCATAGAGTGCAATGCAATCACTGTCCCCAGATTACTAGCACCATCTTGATAAGGTCACCTTGTTCCTTCTGTAATTGAATAAACATGTGGCCTTGCTCCTACTAAAAGCAGGCGTGTGATTATCTCATGACTGAGGAGGAAAAGGTGTTCCAGTGACTGCACAGGTCAGGATTCTCTCAGCAGAACTCTCTATGAATTTTGAGTATGGTGTTTTGTGTTGGCATTGAAAGTGGCTTACGCTGCCAAACAAAGGATATAAGAAATAAAGCACCATTGTTCTGACTCAGAGTGCATTTGCATTAAACCAATCAACTTCCATTTCAAATGTATGTTACATAGCATATTCTGGAATGTAACAGCTGAAAAAGCAATAAGCATTAATCTTATTTTTCCGGTAGAAATGCATGCTGGACTGCAATATTGACTATTGTTACCTTCATCGAGTCCACATGCTGAATTATAATGTGTTGTCCATGCATGCAGTTAGGTTCATCATTACACATACAGCAGAGCAGTCACCATGCAAATTTATTATGCAGTAACTGCCATCTAAACGGAAATTAGTTACAGTATTTGTGAATTTAGAATACATGGCATTTTGTTTTTCTAATACATTTAGCATCCACTACAACATGAATCAGTACATATCCTTGTGGTCCCTAGTACAAACATCGAAATAACTGGCAGATTAAACGTATCACAAGCCATTACTATTTAATCATTGTACAGTGTGGTAAAGATTCTGCTGCACACTCCAACATGTACAGCATGCTATTACTTCTGTTAGCCAGAATATATTCTTTTGTGTGACTCTCTGGTTTAATTACAAATTATTAGAGGGACCTTAGTTCCCATAACATTATGACTCCTTCAAAGCTCTGGAAAAGTAGGGGTAGACTCAGGCCAGGTAGAGATTGGCTTAGCAGTTGGTTATCTTCAGAGAAGAGATGCAATTTCATTCTCATGGCTAAGAATAACATATACTCTATGTTCTGGTAAAGGAGGGTCTTAGTCCTGCAAACATCAGTACCAGACCAGACTATATCACAACTGCAATGTCTTTCTCTTCCTTTAGTTCTTGTCCCTAATTTGGTCATTTTTGTGTCATTTTCGGTTTATAAAATCCATTTCTTAGTAATGTAATGTACTAGACCATAATCATTTTCATCTGCCAAATGTAAGGTAAAAAGAAGAATTGAAAATTATATGTTTCTCCATGAGCATTTCAACCAATCCAATATTGTGTTGTATTTTCACTTGCCTTAAAGCTACAGGTCCAGCATTTTTCTTTTTTTTTCTTTTGTCTGTGTGTGTTTTTTTTTAATGCATATTCAATTTATCACTGCCCCCACAAAATACCATGTACCAGTATCTCACAAAAGTGAGTACACCCCTCACATTTTGTAATTTTTTAAATTATATCTTTTCATGTGACAACACCGAAGAAATGACACTTTGTTACAATGAGTGTACAAATCGTATAATAGTGTACATTTGCTGTTCCCTCAAAATAACTCAACACACAGCCATTAATGTCTAAACTGCTGGCAACAAAAGTCAGTACACCCCTAATTAAAAATGTTCAAATTGGGCTCAATTAGCCATTTTCCCTCCCAGTGTCATGTGACTCGTTAGGGCTACAAGGTCTCAGGTGTGAATGGGGAGCAGGTGAGTTAAATTTGGTGTTATCACTCTCACTCTCTCATACTGGTCACTGTAAATTCAACATGGCACCTCCTGGCAAAGAACTCACTGAGGATCTGAAAAAAAGAATTGTTGCTCTACGTAAAGATGGCCTAGGCTATAAGAATATTGCCAAGACCCTGAAAGTGAGCTGCAGCACAGTGGCCAAGACCATACAGTGGTTTAACAGGACAGGTTCCACTCAGAAATGGCCTCATTATGGTCGACCAAAGAAATTGAGTGCACATGCTCAGCTTCATATCAAGAGGTTGTCTTTGGAAAATAGATGTATGAGTGCTGCCAGCATTGTTGCAGAGGTTGAAGGGGTGTGTGGGGGGGAGTCAGCCTTTCAGTGCTCAGACTATACACCGCACACTGCATCAAATTGGTCTGCATGGCTGTCAACCCAGAAGGAAGCCTCTTCTAAAGAGGATGCAAAAGAAAGCCCGCAAACAGTTTGCTGAGGACAAGCAGACTAAGGATATGGATTACTGGAACCATGTCCTGTGGTCTGATAAGACCAAGATAAACTTATTTGGTTCAGATAGTGTCAAGAGTGTGTGACAGCAACCAGGTGAGGAGAACAAAGACAAGTGTGTCTTGCCTACAGTCAAGCATGGTGGTGGGAGTGTCATGGTCTGGGGTTGCATGAGTGCTGCTGGCACTGGGGAGCTATGGTTCATTGAGGGAACCATGAATTCCAACATGCACTGTGACATACTAAAGCAGAGCATGATTCCCTCCCTTCAGAGACTGGGCCGCAGGGCACTATTCCAACAGGAAAACGACCCCAAACACACCTCAAAGACGACCACTGCCTTGCTAAAGAAGCTGAGGGTAAAGGTGATGGATTGGCTAAGCATGTCTCCAGACCTAAACCCTATTGAGCATTTGCGGGGCATCCTTAAATGGAAGATGGAGGAGTGCAAGGTCTCAAACATCCACCAGCTCCGTGATGTTGTTATGGAGGAGTGGAAGAGGACTCCAGTGACAGCCTGTGAAGCTCTGGTGAACTCCATGCCTAAGAGGGTTAAGGCAGTGCTGTAAAATAATGGTTATGAGTTATTATGAGGGAACAGCAAATTTTACACTGTTATACAAGCTGTACACTCACTACTTTGCATTGTAGCAAAGTGTCATTTCTTCAGTGTTGTCACATGAAAAGATATAATAAAATATGTACAAAAATGTGAGGGGTGTACTCACTTTTGTGAGATACTGTATATTGGGCAGTTGTTTCTATAGCAAGACAGTTGTCTGAATTCAGGTACTCAGTAGTCGTAATACAAGCCTCAATTATCAGTGGAACCATGGGAAAACGTCCAAAGGGGCTTAAAATTATGGAGCCCCTCTTAAACCTAGCTTGTGATAGGTAAAAGCCCTTTCAGAGCTACTAATGGCACTTTTTCACTGCAAGTACCGGCTCGGCTTCATTCGGCCCTGCTTGGCTCGGTTTGGTTTTCCACTGCATGGTACCACATGGTACGGTGTTGGAACGGTTCGGTACGGTTTGGTACGGTTTGCTTTTCCACTAAAGTAGTAAGTGGCTGGGATAACAACGATTCTCTGACCAATCAGTGGCTAGTAGTGACAAACAGTCAAGGCTGCATGCAAAGGATTGTGGGATATGGTACCGGTACGGCCCTCTTGGAACCAAAACCGAGGTGGTACTGTTTAAGCGAGCCGTACCGTTCGGTACCATGCAGTGGAAAAGTGCAAAAGCGAGCTGAACCATTCGGTTCCATGCAGTGGAAAAGCGCCTTAATAGAGGCAGGTAATTTTACAGATTCTGGGTTAAATATGGACGATTCCCTAACCTCTCCCAAATATGACATACAAAATAGTTTATTTCTCTTTACACCCTGACGAGATTCTCTTTCCCTTCTCTGCCATAACAACCAAAGAAGAAAAAGCATTATCTCTGGTTTATATCAGTACCTGACTAATGATGATCCCACCCATAAATTAGACTATAGGCTAAAATGGTAAAGTAAAGGAAATTTGACCCTTACAGCTACTGAATGAGATATTTATATGGATAAACTGTGTAAGTGTACCAGATCCCTTGATATTAAAAAAAAATGCTTTAAAGTGATTTTCCAGATAGTAGTTAACTCCTACCAACTCCATAGTATCTCCAAATTGTTTTCAAGGTTGCCTCACACAAGATTAATGAGTTTGGCATCTAAGTTAGTGGGTAACCCACTTACATTATCTTTGGCTAATTGCCTGCTGTTTGCTACAATACGTGAAGCCTCTCGCTCCTCTGAAAGGTTGGTATATCTGCTTGCGTTGCCACCCATTGGGATATTGCCTTACACTGGAAACCATCAGATGTTCCAGTTGTGTTTATTAGAAACAGACTAGATTCTATATGCTTATGGAGAGCATTTATGATACTTTGCATCATACTATGCATCTTTTTCATAAACTGTGGGATATGAGCACAATTGGGCACGTTGCACATCGCACCCTGGTGTATGGCTCCATGTGGGAGCATAAGGTATATTTGGATGTCCTTTTCTGCACCATTATCGGTTTCAATATGGAAACCTCCACTCCTCTGGGGGTGTGGTTCTACACCCGGCCTCTCCGTGGGTCTCCTTTACCTCAGCTCCCGGGACAGATGTTCCTAGCAGCCCTGTGTTTGTAGTACCGCATGTTTTTATCTGTAACCGATATATATGGTCTGCATCCGCTCCTGAGGAAGTGGAACCCATCCACGAAATGACTCGAGCTTATTGGATGCAGCCATGCTTTTAACATATAATCTAATTTTTCAACTGACCATTTTGTTTTTTTGACCATACAATACTATTGGCTTACACCAACAATTACAAAAATGTGCTCAGTATGATCTAGGTATATATATATATATATATATATATATATATGAACTGCTTTTATATTACTTCTGTATGTATATATATGGAATAAACAACATCTTTGTATGTACAATTACAACATGTCATGCCACATCAGCAATCGTGTTAATACAATTCTTCAAGCTGTGGGTCCTATGCCTCATTTAAAGTCCCAAACCCCCTCCCTTTTTATTTTTAGATTTAGGGAAGGAGGCGCATGTTCTCATGCACCTCATTTAAAGTCCCAACAACCCCTTTCATGCATATGTATTTTTTAGAAACAGATTAGATTCTATCATGCTTATGGAGAACATTTATGATACTTTACATCATAATATGCCTCTTTTTCATAAACAGTGGGGTATTTGGTATGAATGTAGACAGTTATTTTCATAATTTAATCTTTGATTATTGATGATTATTGATGATTTTCACTTTTTCAATTTTTGGCCTTTGTGTTTGAGAATTTTCCACCTGTTTACTTTCACCCTGTTTAGAACCAACTTATGAACCAATCATTTTTTCTATGAGATGTACACTTTCTACCAATGACTTTTCTGTTATACAAAGATTTTTTTATGCAATCTTGAGCTTTGGGTATCTTTGATTCCACTTTTTGTATACTGCTTTTTTTCAACGAACATTGGAAACACAAAATTGATTATTTCAACCACAGCTCCTCCTTCCTTTTACAGTATTTCAGCCTTTCACAAGGCCCTGATCTTTAAGAATGTTACTGCGTCTTCCATTCTTTTTAATCTATCTCTTCTCCCATATTCTTTGCATGCTGTTTATAAGGTTCTTACTTGTGTAGAAGAAATCTGATTAGCTGCATGAAAACATTAACAACCATACAGTGTATGGCCAGCTTTGCATTCCTCATTCCAATATATTTCGTTCCATAAAAAAAAAAACCTTTCATATACTGCTTACTTCCACTTTTATTTTACTTTATCCTATTAGCAAAAGCTAATATTGTCATTTTTTTTTTTACGTTTAATGCTGCTGATATGTTCACTTCTAATTCTGTTAATTCTTTTTTTCCTCCTCTCTTTTTGCAAGTCTAATTACTGGTATTTGTGTTCTGCACTATTTAGTTGTCCTATTTATAATCTTTTTACTTTTATCTATGCATAGCCTAAGTTTTTGACTAAAAGGGAAATTATAGCCAAAGCTTTTTTTGGCTGTGCTTCTCCTATGGATCACAGGAGTTCAATTAATTCTGCACTCCTGAGACCGGTTTTCAGCCAACAATGGGCTGAAGCCCACTGTCAGTTGATGTCACAGAGCCGGTGCAGGCTCTGGAAGATCCCAAGCATCTGAAGCCCACTGTCAGTTGATGTCACAGAGCTGGTGTAGTCTCTGGAAAGATCCCAAGCATCTGAAGCCCACTGTCAGTTGATGTCACAGAGCCGGTGCAGGCTCTGGAAAGATCCCAAGCATCTGAAGCCCACTGTCAGTTGATGTCACAGAGCCGGTGCAGGCTCTGGAAAGATCCCAAGCATCTGAAGCCCACTGTCAGTTGATGTCACAGAGCCGGTGCAGGCTCTGGAAAGACCCCAAGCATCTGAAGCCCACTGTCAGTTGATGTCACAGAGCCGGTGCAGGCTCTGGAAAGATCCCAAGCATCTGAAGCCCACTGTCAGTTGATGTCACAGAGCCGGTGCAGGCTCTGGAAAGATCCCAAGCATCTGAAGCCCACTGTCAGTTGATGTCACAGAGCTGGTGCAGGCCCTGGAAAGATCCCAAGCATATGGTTGGGATCCACCCAGAAGCCTGGACCAGCACCTGACTCAGCCTCTAAGTATTATTGTTAAATAATACTTTTTTCGTTTAAGGTATGCTCACTACACACATACTGCAAAAAAGCTTGTGACCAAAAAAATTAACTATAGGAAAAGCACATTAATAGTGCCTTGACTGCTCCAGGAATGCATGTTAAGCTACAAGTAACAATGTGTAAATATTCACAAGATTAGGAGTGCAACCACATTGTAAATTTATTATTTTTAGGACCGAAGTCATTCCTTACTTATGAATGTGTACGATTTAGGTAACCTCATTCAAATTACTTATATGTGGTTTAGGACCTCTGTAGTCACACATCAAAATGTGCTATACAGTGGATGTACAAACATATTTATGTGTATCCCTCTCAAGATATGTATAATCCAGATGTAATCATTCCTTTAATGATGGTTTGGTCATTCAAAACTGGGTAAAAATGTTGCTTAGGCAAATAGTTATGTTTGGTAGTTTTAATCTCAATCCTATATTAATGTTAATATAACATTTTATTTCAAGCTTCCTACCTTGAAGCAGAAATGTTTTTGAGCTGAAAATGTCATGGCCACATTAAAATATCAGATTTATTTTCTGTGTATATATGTACTGTAAGTAAAGACAAATGTGCTGCTTTCTGAAGAAAACATTAAAAGTATTCAGTACAGGGCAACGCTAAATAGCTTATTCATAGCAGGTAATTTAATTTATACTGTCCTGGTACATTGTTTATCATAATCACTAGCTACGTGCTTGGTGGAATAAACTTGTTCTTGTGATAATTTGTAGCATTACGTCCCTAACTCTTCACTATCATGGAATTCTACTAGAACACAATTTTCCAATATGCAGGAGTGAATTAGCCTCATTGCAGTAATTTATGAAGCCATCCAGTAATCCGGTATAATTCACCTTGCATGATGACAGCTCAGAGTTAGAAATTAACTCTTTCAAGGTTAGAAGAAGCACTTTGATTATGTGAACAATTTACATTTATAATGTTTATAAGCTTGCATATTTAGATGTTTGCTCACAGGATCCAGTTTGCTCTTTTTGCCAAGTGAATTGAGCAGTAAAATGCTATTGGAGTATGAAGGCTGTGTGATTGCGTCTATCTGTTGAAAAGGAAACATTTTTAAAGTTTTAGAAATATTTTCTTTTGGGACTATATTAATAATATATTTATCTATCAATTGTACTTTGTTACATTGTAATTTACTTTGAGCATACTTTAAGGATAGTTAGACTTATTATACTCACAAAGTTGACAAAAGTGACAAAGTTGATGAACAAAATGCATTGAGAGGGGCCAGGATCATGGGACATCATCAGCCAAACATCACTAAATCACATTTCCAAGCAGAGGTGTAACTAGAATCTTCGGGGCCCGGTGCAACAAACCATGAAGGGTCCCCTGACCCCTGGCCGGGGACTGTAATAAAGGGTCCAACAGCAGAACACTTTCACATATTCTGCCCACCATGTTGGTGGAACATCAGGACCCAGTAGCAAGTTCAACCTTTGAGACCCTGGTAGTTCCGCCATTAGTGTTTTTTTTTTTATTCTTTTTTACCATTTCATGTTATTTATTTATTTTTTTACAATTTTATTTTTTATTCTTTTTTTATCATTTTATTAGGGGCTGGGGGGCTTTGTTGAAATATCATGGGTCTAAACAAACCCCTGATGTTTAATCTTTGAGACAGAGAAAGGAGATTGAGAACACAGCCCTCAATCTCCATCTCTGCAGCCTCAGTTGCACAAAAATACTGGACAGGACTAGCTCTGCTTCATTCACAAACTGAAGCATAGGGAGCACAGTTTACTAGGGAGCACAGTTTACTATGTTTCAGGTATGAATGGACAAAATCAGTAATCAGAACAGAAGTTTAAATAAGGAAGGGGCCAGTATATTACATATTTAACAGTCCCTTCCCAGTTCTCCATCCTGACAGCATCAGGCAGAAGGGGAGAGGAGAAGGGGGGAACCCCGGCAGCGCTGTGGGAGGAGGGGGGGGGCTGGGAGAGAAAACAGGGAGGCAGGAGAGTACCCAGGGGCTCAGAGACAGCAGGATCTAGATAGGAGGGACAATGGGGAAGGCTTATAGAATAACCAATCCCTTCCATTTTCCTCCTGCAGCCGCTGAATGCCTGCAGAAGGGAGGGGAGGAGAGACAAGCTTTCAGTGGCTGCAAGAGGAACATGAAGGAGATTGGTTCTACCCCTCCTATCCAGGTATACAGGGATGGGGGCACATGGGTAATTGCAACTGAGTCCCCTTCGACCTTTGTAGGTATGGCTTTTTTCCAGGAAGTGCTGGGGCACTCTCTGGAGGTTTGTGTGCTGATTGTTTCTGGGTGCTGGGAGACAGCACTGGGCAATGTGAGTTTATATTCTGTGTGCTTTTAATGTTTTAATAATGTTGATACATGTTGCAGAATAATGCCTGCATCGTTTTCTTCTATGATGATGGACTAAGTTATATGTGTGAGTATTTGCTGAACACCAACTGCTAATTTGGAGGGTACAAGTCTGGGTAGATATTATTTTCTTCAAAAACATGTAGTGGAAAACACTGCTCAGATGCCACTGTATAATAATCTAGCTGGTTCAAATAGCTGCTACCAGGTGCTGGTCTGATGATAGAGCATGTCTAACTCAATAGTAGGGCTTAATCATACAGAAAACACAAAGTGCGCCCAGCAGCGGTCACTGCAGGTAATTGCTTGCTTAGCGGACAGGAAAGGATATGTGCAGTTGCTACTGACCTTTCATCTGCAGCTAGTTACTCCCAGGTGGCAGAAACACTGCCACCTGCAGCTGTCATTTTCATCTGCGCTGGTCACCCACACAAATGTAGCCTCATAGAGATCACTAGTATAATAACACCCTTTGCAAACTGATGATTCCATATTTGTACTCTTTGCAGCCCTTTAAAATTATTTATTCCCCATTTGACATTTCTCTCAACAATATCTATTATAATAGCCTAATTAACAGAAAAAAGGATGAGCAGAACAGAAAAAATAAGATAGCGTGAAGGAAAAAAAAAGAAGGATTTAGATACTTGAATCCAGTATAAAGAATATTTTGTCATCACCGGCTTGAGTAAGCACTTATACAACAGGGGGGGGGGGCGTAAGGATAATGGGACTTTATATGAGGTAGGTTGCTATTACAAATATCCAAATGAAAATAAAGATAAAATAGTTTCAAAATATTCGTTTATCTCTTGCTGCACGGTAAAAGAATAGATCATGCAGCAATAATCAATAAATCGAATAAATAGTAGAATCTCGCATATTCACAGTACAGATACAGACAATTCAGGTATGGACATACAAAAGGTAGTAAAGGAAATGTCTTGCTAGGCATATACACATAATAAATAGATATATAATAGCAGATTTTTTTTATTTTTTCATACATTGAGTAAGCACTTAGCTAAGGAAATGACAGACTACTGTCTGCAGAGGCCCTTCAGGATATAGGCTGGGAACCAGGTCTCAGGAACCCAGCATTTGTTTTTTTTTCTACAGTTACTGGATGTTTGTCATAAAATGTGTCACTTTTAAGTAGAGAGGAAAACCACTTTAAACCTGTCTACTGTAAAACTGGGTAGCATTATAAGAGCTGTAATTGAGAGAATTAGGCGGTGTATAACTGTATTACATTTTAATAAAACCTGATAAGTGACGTCCTTTAACTTTATAAATCTCCCAGAACTATGTGAAGTTACAGAAGACCATTTGCTGTCATACATGCTAAAAGCCACTACAAATGGCTATTTTGAACAGGTCAATATGTTTTTTTTTTTTTTTCTGTTTCTGAAAATGTTTAATGAGGTTTGATTGTTTGATTCTTCTAGCATTATGTGTAAATTATACATGTCAGACCTTCCTACTGTGATGATTTCATTTACAATGAAAGCAGAACTGTTGCTTTCCCTATTGCCTTTCTCAGTTACCAATGCAATCTATTATTCCCTCCCAACAGGTCTGCAAAATTACAAAGTAACTTTCAGAGCCTGGACTAGCCTGTTATTAAAATAGCTTGCCTTATGGTACCCAATTTGCCAAAAACAAAGGCCAAGCCTCACATTGCTGTCATTTTACCATTAATACAGACAATACTTTAGAGACTGCCGCCATTGTGATACGAAAGTCATACACGTATAAAAAAAAACAGGCAGCTGGCACTTCTGAGGAAGAAAAATGATTCTAGGTGGTATAGACTGTCAGAAAGAAGCCTCCAGCAGCTGAAATTACTAAGGTCTAAACTTCATGTAATTTCTTTTTCCCTTCTCTATAGTATGACAGTAAATGAACCTCTAGTATGACTTGAGCTGCCAATATGACACAAAGCAAACCTGGATTACAATGGCTCACCAATGTCTTGTATATTAAAAGATTCCAAGGTATGTTATAGGCAACTGATCTTTTATTTTTTATTTTTTTTGTGTGCTAGAAAGCAAAAAGCCAGTGTAAAGAGGTAGTATTAGTTGTAATAATGTCACCAATAATTTGGTAACATTTGGTTACATTCCAGATGCAGATATTTGCCATGGTTTTAAAGCATTGGAAGAGTTTGCATTTCCTAATAAGACCTACACCAGGAGAATACCTCCATCAGATTTAGAGACTGCTAGTTTGTCATACAAGGAAGGACTTAAGGGCCATAACTGCCTTTCAGTTTCAGGAATGGCATGGTTATTCGTATGGCCTACTGTACATTGCATTTTTTCCACTTATAGAGAAGTATAGGAAATAAAAAAACAAAAAATTTTACACTCCTAGGTGAATGCAGCATTGGTCCAATGCACTGTCCCCTGCCTCTAAGTCTGAGAAATAATGGATCAAAGACCCCTGATTGCTTAGTGCAGTTCAGTGAGCAGAGAAACGGTGACTGTTAGTCACTGGCTCTCTGCTCTGCCCCCTCCGGTACTCACTCAAGGCACTGGGCTGTTTGGGGGGAAGGAGCTGCTGGTTTAGGTATCTGGGTGGATCCAAAAATGAAAGTTAGAATCACTCCAGAGCCTGGACCGGCTCTGTGACATCAGCTGACAGCAAACTTTAGCCTGCTGTCAGCTGAATAACAGGGACGTGCAGTCAGGAAAGGTAGGCAAAGCCTCATCTGCCATGAATATAAAAAAAGTAAAGATCGAGCTTTGAGGGTATACCAAGGGTATACCTATTATACCATATTTTTCTCACACAGTTATTTGCGCAGCAATGTTTCAAACGCAGTTTCATGATGAATAATAAAAAAAAAAAAACACTAAAGTTAGCCCAATTTTTTTGTATAATGTGAAATATGATGTTACGCTGAGTATATAGATAGCTAACATGTCACGCTTTAAAATTGCGTACACTTGTGGAATGGCGCCAAACTTCAGTACTTAAAAATCTCCATAGGTGATGCTGAAGATGATCCCAGCAAGCAGCCGGCGTTAGGTTGGTGAAATCCCCCATCGGGAAAGTCTGCAGCTCCGCAGTCACTCAGCCACCCCAACCCTAGCATCCACCCGTCAGGAGCAGACCAGGAGCTGCCATCAGCCGCCCAACACAGCGGGACCACGGGTTGAGGGTTTGGAAGAGGTCAGATGCATGGAGACAGAGGAGGAAGGTGATCCAGTGAGCCGCAGATGAGAGTGGAGGAAGGGAGGAAGAATACAGCAGGTCCATTGAAGTGGAGAGCATGCGCCAGGAGTGAACGTGTTGTTTGGCAGTGACTGGCTGGAACTGGCTTGAATCGGCTTGAATTGGTGAAGGAGAAGTGCCTTGCTTCTGCTTGGGGAGCTCCAGCAGTTGGCCCGTGCTCGCCAGAAATGGACAGAGCCACAAGGACCCCCACCGAAGGAGAACCTGGAGAATATCAGAATAAAGCCCCATCACAGCCCCAAGAGTAGAAGTCAAGAAAGAAAAAGAAAAAAAAAGGGACATAAAGACATATATGGGAGTACTACAGGACACAGACCCCATGGCTGTATGGTTCCAAAAAAAGACAACATAATCCTGCTAAAGAGGACACATCCCATACGGATCGACATTAAGGAAGCAGTACCATGTCGATAAGGAAATGAGTCTTTGTGTTTCCCTCCCTGCTGAACACCCCTCTTTTCTCCAATCTTACAGTTGATGGTATTTTTTTTTTCCTTGCAATTGTTTGGAACTGTAAATGGTAAAACTATATTAAAATGGCATTAAAGGCAATACCTATGTTTAAACCTGAAAACATGAGAGGAAAACCCATGAAAGGAGATGGGGCCAGCCTCCCTAAAGTAAGCGCTAGTCGAGGCACAATTAAAAAATATATGACATCAGATGGAAGCCAGGACAATACAGCTCCCGTAAAACAACTAGGAACTAGAGGCAAGCAAACAGAGGGAGCTAGTAAAAATGAGCAAAACAGGCTGGGTTTAAATACCTCAAACTTTTCATAAGAGGAACTCCAGATAGATAGTGACCCCGAAGAAAAGAGTATAGAAGCCCAATCACAAAAAGACACAGAACAAACACAAAAAAACACAGAACAAAAACACAGCTCCCAACCAAAATGGAAATGGTAGATATGTTTGTGAAATTGGAACTCTTTAAAAACAGAGAACTCTGCAGGGAGATCTGGGTCAAATCCTAAAACGGGTTGAAAACACAGAAGTTAAACTAGATACTCACCCAGTAGAAATAAAGGGACTTAAAGTACAAATTGAAAAATTACAAATTGAACAGGGAAATATGTTATACAAAATAGAGGACCAGGAAAACAGAAACAGAAGGAAAAACATAAGAATCTGGGGTGTACCAGAAAAATCACAGGAAGAGGACTTAAAAAGTATAATGGATAGAGTGTTCTGTCCTTTGTTAGGAAGAACTACATCTGAGACCCTAAAGATTGAAAGAGTGCATAGGATCAGAAAACCCCAAAACATAGCCAGGAAGACGTCATTGTAGGATTCCATAATTTTAGAAAAAAGAAACAGATTTGGGAGAAATTGAGATAATCCCACCATGTGCAATATGAAGAGGCAACACTCCAAATGTTCGCAGATCTATCCCCATAAACGTTGGCAAGAAGAATACTCACTAGCAGAGTTGTATAAAGTACTTGAAACCCATACTTGAGTAAAAGTACAAGTGCTCAATCAAAAAGTGACTTCAGTAGAAGTGGAAGTGCTCGATCAAAAAGTGACTTGAGTAGAAGTACTAAAGTATTCAACATTTTTTGTACTTAAGTATTGCAAGTCGTTTTTTAAAAAATTTTGCTACTCAAGTACTGAAAGTAAAAGTACCAGTAGTTTTGAAAATAAAATTGCTACTCAAGTACTGAAAGTAAAAGTACAAGTACTGTGTTATGTAGTTATTAAAGAAAGAAGTCAAAAGTTGAACATCATATTGTGTTTTATTATTTCAAATGCAGCTTTTATTTATAATATACATACAGTAGCTTTTATTTTCGTATGCGCTGATAATACACATGTTTTGAGCTTCATGAAACCTGCCATCTACTGTTCTGGCAGTGGTAATTTTTATAATTGTAACTAGTAACTATGCAGCACAAAAAAAATAAAAATATCGTATCGGAGTAGAAGTATTGAAATCATTGAAAAAATGTAGTGAAGTAAAAGTGGAAGTAGGAGAAAAAAATTATACTCTAGGACAGTACAGATACCGCCTTTCAGTACTTAAGTACAGTAGTGAAGTAGTTCTACTTAGTTACTATACATCTCTGCTCACTAGGAGGGACCGAGAGACGGGTAAGGGGAAGTAGATAGAGCATCAAGAATCAATGAAGATGGGAATTTCTAGAGCCTAGTTGGTATTGGACTTACACCTCCTAGGAAAGAAGGTGGTGAATCCGGCTAGGGTACAAGGACAGAGCTCAACCTCTTGGGTAGAAAGTTGATTGGCAGGTAGTAACAGGATGGAAGATCCTGCACCTAACTTTAAGGCCAGAGGAGGGCCAAAGGTCCCCAACACATGGGTTAGAAGGTGGGTAATAGATGGGTGGGGGATGGGGGAGGGGGTTGTTGCAGAGAGTGGGAAGGGGAGGGGGGGTACCTCCTAATAAGCATAGTTGGATCAGTGCTCAGGGTTCTTCAAAGTGTCACTTTTACTCTGTCTCTCCTTCTGCCTCCCCTGGTTCAAAACAGGGTTATAAGAATAGTTCTGTAAAAAGAAATAAACATGTGGGGGAACTGAGGGGATGGGAGGAGGACAGACAGATATGACTGCAGCTAACGTCTTTTCTTACAACGTAAGGGGGTTGAATACACCAGCAAAAAATACATAAAATATTAAAAGAAATTAAGCAATATGAGATAATATTTCTACAGAAAACACATATTTCCCATGACTCTAAAATAAAACTATTCAAAAGAACATCCAACATGGTACTATGGGGACTCAGTAACAAAAAAAGCGAAGGGGGTGGCCAAAGGTATAGCTAGAGGAATACAGTTTACCCCGAGGGAGAGAATGGTGGACCCAGAGGGCAGGTTCCTGTTCTTAAAAGGAAAGTTATACTCGTTAGACTGTACACTAGCAACTATATATGCCCTAATTAAAATCCAACAGGATATTTAGAAGAAACTCTGGGGAAATTAATGGACTTCAAGGAAGGTTATGTGATTGTAGCCGGAGATCTAAACTTTTGATGAATCCAAATATAGATAGCACGTCATATGTGCAGGGGACAAAAGAACACCAACTAAATAAGATAAAAAAAAAAAATTATATCAAAGTCAACTGTGAGACATTTGGAGGGCTCAACACCCGAAACTAAAGGACTATACATTTTATTCCCCCATACATAAGACATATTCCAGGATTGATTACATAATGATAGAACATAGATTACTAGAATTGGTGTGGAAAAAAACAAATATTGAGATAGAATTTATTTCAGACCATGCCCCTGTATCAATGAGGATGGGGCTACCGGGGACACATAAAAAAATTAACACATGGAGATTAAATGAAGACTTGTTACAGGATAAGGAAATAGAAGACAGG
Source organism: Pelophylax lessonae (assembly GCF_965119305.1). Taxonomy (NCBI): domain Eukaryota; kingdom Metazoa; phylum Chordata; class Amphibia; order Anura; family Ranidae; genus Pelophylax; species Pelophylax lessonae. The sequence goes on from NC_138768.1 coordinate 647,677,109, forward strand.
ATAAAAAAAGAACTAGAACAGTTTTTTAAAATACCTTATGGGGGGCCCTAAAGCCTATATTAGGGGTATTTTGATAGCCATAGGAGCAAAAAAAGAAGAAGGAATGAGCTTGAACAAAAAACACAAACAAAAAACTGACACTGAGGTCCAATAAACCCTGATGATTAAAAGAGATATATCAGAGGATGCAATGGAACAAGAGAGCAGACAGGTCTTTAATAGAATACAATAATAATAAATAAATAAAGGTATCAATGGCAAAATAAATCAGGGAAACAACTAGTGAGAGTGCTAAGGGAAAAAAAAATCACCAAACATCATAGAGAAAATAAAAAATAAAGAGGAAGAGCCCCAAAAATAATTGAAATATTTCAAAAATATTACAGTGCGCTATTTTCCATAAAACAAGTGGGACCACAGGAAGCGGACTCAAACAGAGATGAAAGGATAAAAGATTTTTTAAGAGAGGCAAGATTACCCAGATTAGCAGAAGAAAATCTAGAGGTATTAGAAAAACCTATTACAGAAGAAGAGGTTAACAAAGCATTAAAAGAAACGGCAACAGGGAAAAGTCCTAGTCCTTATGCTTTTACAATTAGTTATTTTAGAAAATTTAAAGAAAAACTCAAACGAAAATATGTTCATACATGAATAGTTTGGGAAAAAAACTTTGAGATGAGAAGGGAAGCCCTTGTAGCGGCTATTACCGGTATACCTAAGAAAGGGAAAGACACAACACTTTGTTCGAGCTGTAGACCAATAGCACTACTTAACGCTGATACTAAGTTATTTGCCAAAATACTGGCATCTAACATGAAAGACCTGATGAAAAGAATGGGTACATACAGATGAAGTAGGATTTATACCAGGTAGAGAAGGAAGGGACAATGGAGTAAGAACTTTCCTTGTGCTTAACAAAATAAGACATAGTAGTTCCCCAGCTCTTCTCCTGTCAATAGATGCCAAAAAAGCATTTGACAGGGTAGACTGGGGATTCATGATAAAAACACTAGAAGCATTATGATTATGAACGGGCCCCAGGATGATCAACTGGATAAAAAAACATTGTATAATCATCCAACGGCAATGGTGAACATTAATAGGGCTTCGTAAACGCCATTGGAAATGTATACCAGAACATGACAGGGCTTGTCCCTTATCACCCCTGTTGTTTGTATTATCTTTAGAGCCTTTGTTAACAAGGATTCAAAACTGTGTAGATATAAAAGGTATCAAGGTTGGAGATGAGGAACATAAAGAAGCAGCATACGCGGATGATGTTTTGTTTTACATCTCCAACCCAAGGATATCGTTACCAAACTTAATATATGTATTGAAAAACTATGGAGAAATTTCAAACTTAAAAATTAACTTAGTAAAATCGGAGATATTGAATGTAAATGTAAACATTTTTACATGTTTAGAGTTATGCTGGCCATACATGTTCAATTTTTGTTGTACAATTTTCTGTTAGATTTACCACAAACCACATAATATGAGGTCAAAGCTAAACAACACTTTCACTTGTATCCAATTAGGCAGGCCTTTGTACTACATAGTTGAAGGCAAATTTCAAAAACATTGTACAGAAAATTGTAAGAAAATTGTATCATGTATGGGCAGCCTTACAGAGGAGGTCTAGTGCTAGAATTATTGCTCTAACGTTCGCAGCGATACCTCACATGTGTGGTTTGAATACCATTTACATATGTTAAAACAAGTCCTTATGCTGGTTGAATTAGTAAACTATGAGAACCAATTAAGGTGCTATATATAATCTATATAATCAGTGAATGGTTCAGGTTCGATTATTTTATTATATCGATTATATATGGTACTTTCATTAGTTCTCACAGTTTACTAATTTAACCAACATAAGGACTTGTTTTAATAAAATCTGGACTGTTGGTAGTGTAGCTGACCCCCCAGAACCCCCTAGGCCCTAGTGATGACCTTCAGAGGCAGAGAGGGGCTACATACCTCCTGTGGGTGTGGATTGTCAGGCATGGTGGGTAGTGATGCAGGCAAAATAAATGCTGGGCGCCTGTCACTTTTATGCTGAAGTAAAAGAATAGTTTATTTCTTCTCAACAGGACAAGAATAAACCGGGGGAGAGAGGGGTAGGGTCCAGGACACCCTTTAAGAACAGTCTATTAGGCAGACTCCCATTGCAAAAGACAGGTATTCAGACAGCAGTACAGGCCACAAAAAGGGATTGTGTCTAGTGGAGAGAAGATGTCTCCCAGATCAATCTGAAGCTCATGGATACCTAATGATTCTCAAGGTCTGCTATCCTGTACCGCTGTCTGAATAACCTGTCTTTTTGCAATGGGAGTCTGCCTAATAGACTGTTCTTAAAGGGTGCCCTGGACCCTACCCCTCTCTCCCCCAGTTTATTCTTGTCCTGTTGAGAAGAAACAAACTATTCATTTACTTCAGCATAAAAGTGACTGGCGCCCAGCATTTATTTTACCTGCATCACTACCCACCATGCCTGACAATCCACACCCACAGGAGGTATGTAGCCCCTCTCTGCCTCTGAAAGTCATCACTAGGCCCTAGGGGGTTCTGGGGGTCCGCTACATCTGGCGCCCAACGTGGGGCGAAGCGGTATTTTTGTGGTGGTCGCCTATAGCAACCGCGCACGAATCACCGTTTGGCTCCGTGGGAGAGTGGCAAGTAACATCTTTTGTACCTCAAAGACTGTGTTTTGTCCTTTTAACAATGTGGGAAGAACCTAACTGTCTCTTTGCTCTGGGGAGTGTCAGCCTGGTCTTTTGTCACTTTACGCCGGGGCTGAAGGGGTTAAGGCAGACTCCAGAAGATTTTTGGTGCCGCAAAGGAAAAGAGGCGGGCGCTGAAGATTTTGCTGAACGGCTGGACCAATCCCTTGGCAGGGGGAGGGGTCGCTGTTCCCACGCGGAGGAAATTAAACCGCGCTTGTGTGCGCAGTTACCTGGCCGCACGTGTTGGAAGAGTGTGAAGATGGCGCACTTTGGAATTCCTTCTTCTGACCTGAGAGTGTTTGTGCCAGGCCTTGGTTCTAGCCCCGCTGGGCTGAAGGAAGTCATCACTGACACCGGGGTGCGGTACACACCTAAAGGGAACCTGGTGTTGTACACGCTGGAGGCTACGAAGCGATCGGGCTGACATGTGTGAAATGTTCTGGACTGGTTACTAGTATTCGGCCCTGGATCACCTGCGGAAGTTGCGGGGAATCGCTGTTGGAGGTAGTCTCACTGGCCCTATCACCCCGGGTGCTGCAAGTGGACTGGCTCAAATGTGTTGCAACTGCTGATTCCGGACCGGCTCCAGTGGTCACTACTACTGTTGCTCTACCTGCTGAAGCTCCTGTTCATTCTACTTCTTCAGCTACAGTGACCGCTGCAATGCCGGACATCCCAGTGACCTCCCGCCGTGGTCGCCGCCGAGGTCGCCTACTTGCTTTAATGATGGGACCACCGGAAAAGAAATCGCCTGAACCTGGTAAGCCTGATGTGGGTGAGGGTGGCGTACCTGTTGGGACTGTGAGACCAGTGTCTTCCTTGGGAGCAGAGTCAGGAGAGTCTGTTGCTATAATTTCCCGGCCTAACCTGCTCCCAGCTGAAGAGTTCTCTGCAGAGTCAGACTCTGATATAATGTCTGACCGAATCTCAGAACTGTTCTCTGACACTGTGTCATTTTGTGAAAATTGGTCTGATAGTGAGACTGAACCGCAAGTTGAGCCTACAAAGGAGGATGTCCATTCACCCAATATTACCTCCAGTGTTAGGCCTACCTTGCCTTTGCCTACAAGTCATGAATCTGGTCCTGCAAGTGTCCCTCCAAGACCAGATACAGTTGCAGGGTATCCTGTCAAGTGTGCTCCAGATACGCCTGTGTTGCTTGGCTATGGAGACCCTAGAATCTTGTCAAAATTGTCTAAGTTTCAGCGAATTGTGATGAAGAAAATAGCTGAGGAATATGGCTATTTGTATCCTTATGTGCCAGAGTCTCTTGTAGCTGAAATTCAAGACAAGCGGGCTCAATGGATTGACAGTGCAATCAGAGATTATCTGAGAATTCCTGTATACCGAAAAATCTCTGAGTTGTCACCCAGACAAGCAGAACAGTACACTAAAGTTCTGAAAACCTGGGACTATGGTCGTCATATATACCCGGATTGTGTCATTATAAGGAGACCCAATCAAGCTGATGCAAGGCATTACATCACCACTATTGGATCTTCTGGGAAGCCTATTCAACTGCCTGATCCACGATACTACTGGTGATGTATAAAGTCTGAGTTTCTGTGTCAAAATCCTATGGAATACAGCTATGTGATGTCAAGTTTGAAGCTGTATCTGTCTCACCAGAAGCTGTTCCTCTTTTGAAAGTTGCTTTGGGGACACTCCTGTCTGTGCTATGCTACTGCTGGGCTGTGCTCTGAATTGCCAGCAGCTACAGGAGGTGCCCTGAAAAGTGACATGCTGACCGGTCTCTTTTCATTGTCAGCGTGTCTTGCTTATGGAAAAGGTGAGATGTAATTACAAGTGCAGTGGGACTTTGTTGCTATGGAAGTGAATCAGCAAAGTTCATGATGATGATAGTCCTCTGCATTTTTGTGTGGCTGTGTTGCTTCTGGAAGTAGCCATGCAAACAAGCTCAAGTTAAATACCTGCTGGCTTATGCTTTTGAATGGCCAGCATGCTTCTCATCCAGGTGTGAAGAAAACTAGCCTCAGCCTCCTGGAGAAAATGGCTGATGCTATCTTTCAGTTATTTGTGTTGCCTGATGTTTGCAACACTACAGTTCAGTTTTTGGGACTAAGAGTTGATTTAAGGCTTAATTTACTATGTAAGACAGTTTTGGTACAAACTACTGAACTCGAATTTTCCTAGAAAGGAGTGTGTTTTCCTATTTTTGAAACCTATGCAATAAGTTAAAGTGCCTGCTGGACTTTGGTGTAACAGAGCCAGCAAGAAATGATCTTCGATAGCAATGTTGGTGCACGGACTATTGGGACTCTGGGGTCACAGAGACCTTGTAAAATAGTTAGTTAGTCAGGTAGGCTGTGCTATTGGAAACCGGCAAGTCCTTCACCTGCATATTTGGAACTTATGGACTGAAAAGTTTTTTTTGATGATGCAAAGTGTTTTCTGTTTTTCTCCACTAGATGGCGTGAGAGTGTCTATCCTAGTGAGCAGTAAAATTCTATACTATTATTAAAATAGTTTAAAGTGGATTATTTTCTCTGATGTGTTGGCATGTTTCAGGGGATGTGCCCTTATCTAGGGGGTCTTATCTCTTCTTCTACCCCTGGAGATAGGCACCTTCTCTCTGACATGCAATATTTTGTATATATTCATGGTAAATTGAGTAGAGTATTAGGATGTGATAAAATGTGTTTGCTTATTAAAATCTTGTTTCCCTCGGCTGAGGTTAAACAACATTTTAGATGTATATATGTCTATAGTATAGTAGTTGATATTATAAGTATGTTGCTAATTTTTCATACCCACAGCGTTCTCTCTCGGCTGAGGTGAGACAGTGCCTTTGGTGAGTATGGGTTTTGCCTTATAACACTGTAGGATGTACTGACAGTCAGTTAGTCAGTTAGGAAGTATTGTAATGTGCATATTGTTTCATATTTTTGCTTAGTGTGGAATTCCACACGTATTTGTACACCAAAGTTTAACCTTTTCCTTTTTCACCCTTACCCATCCATTTTTGCCAGGACATCCACTCTCAGGCTTGAGAGTCTCTGTCTCGGCAGACTCCGAGGACGTAGTCTCCTTGGCAGGGGGAGTGTGTAGCACCCTTGTCTTTATGCAAGGTTGCTGTTAAATTTAGTTTGCTGAGCCTTAACTAGCTTGGCTGTGATTATTCTGTGGTCATTGAATTTCCCTTCTCAATCTGTGTTTGACTGCGTTTCTCCCTTCCGTCAGTAGGTGGCACTGTAGCCTCTGACACTAGTGTGAGAATTACAGTTAAACAAACTGTTAATGTCCATGTCTCTCTCAGCCAATTACAGTGTCACTACGGCATTGTGGGAGATCTTATTTAAGAGGGGGGAGGTCCAATAATCGGTCTCTTCCCGCCCGGACCCCCTTGGGGGAGGGTGTGTGCTGCTGTGTGCTGCTGACTAGGCCTGAAGCCTGAGGCCTAGTCAGATACCTGGGATTCTGCTGAGGAGAGCCAGCGACCCACATGGGAAAGATCATCCACAGACATCCAGTAACCTGTGTGAGTAACCTGCTTGTTTCTTATGGAGGACAGCTGTCCAGACAGTACAGGCCACAAAAAGGGATTGTGTCTAGTGGAGAGAAGATGTCTCCCAGATCAATCTGAAGCTCATGGATACCTAATGATTCTCAAGGTCTGCTATCCTGTACCGCTGTCTGAATAACCTGTCTTTTTGCAATGGGAGTCTGCCTAATAGACTGTTCTTAAAGGGTGTCCTGGACCCTACCCCTCTCTCCCCCAGTTTATTCTTGTCCTGTTGAGAAGAAATAAACTATTCATTTACTTCAGCATAAAAGTGACTGGCGCCCAGCATTTATTTTACCTGCATCACTACCCACCATGCCTGACAATCCACACCCACAGGAGGTATGTAGCCCCTCTCTGCCTCTGAAAGTCATCACTAGGCCCTAGGGTGTTCTGGGGGTCCGCTACAGTAGCTATAAAGAGGACAGTGTACTTTTTATTTTTTATTTCTGCATTCTGTAACAGTCCTGTACTTGACCAGTGAAATCTCAGCGTTTACAGGGCTGTTACAGAATGCAGAAATACAAAATAAAAATTTGCTGTCCAATAGATTCCTTTCACCAGACGCTTATTTGTCGGGGGGAATGTGATTGACTGGCCCTGACGCGCGGGTTTTTAAGCGTAAGCCAATTGGCTGAAGATGAAGATGACATTTTTAATCTCACAGCGCTTGACTACGCTATGGGGGGGGTTCATTCACTAAATGGTGATGTGGGATTTATTCACTAAAAAATGGGGGGTTGTATCTGGCTCTGATACTAGCCAGTGCCTCACCAGCCACTGACCTCACAGCACGTCCCTGCTGAATACAGGTCACAGGAGTATAGAACTAAGTGCACTGCTGTGACCCATGGGAGAAATTGGGGCAAAAGAGCTTTGGCCCTACTTCCCTTTTTGGAACCTACTGTACATCTGAGATTGGTCAGGTACAGCTGCACTAACCTGTAAATTATTTACACCATGAAACCCACCCAATCAAAAACCTTCATAGGTTACAATAGAATAGAGAGCTCGCAGCTGTCACTTTTGCATATGTGAGTTTAATTTCAGAACTAAGACTAAGACAAGCATTTACATTAGTGACTTGGGGCTCTTTCACACGGTCCGCCTCCATAGGCGGATCCGTGTTGCTCAGCGGGGATCGATCTGCGATCCCCGCTGAGCCGGCAGGTGACAGCTCCGTCTCCGCTTGCAGAGCGGAGAGGGAGGTGTCACAGCCCCCGCTGCTCTCTATGGGGGATCGGATGAGAGCAGACCGCCTGTCCGCTCTCATCCGATCCGATACCTGAACGGATGGAAAAATAGGGTTTCCATCCGTCCAGATTTCACGGACAGGATCGGATACGGGTGTCAGCGGGTGTCAGCGGAGGTGTCTCCGCTGACATCCGCTGCCCCATAGAGCTGCATGGAGGATCCGATCAGATCCGCCTAAAAAACTGACAGGCGGATCTGATCGGACCGCCCGTGTGAAAGAGCCCTTGCTCTAAGAAATGTTTTTTCTCATTACAGCTCAACATTTTAAAATCACCTACATTTTAGATAGTTTTCGTTTTCACAAATGCAGGTCCAGGCAGTTGTCTTTTGTTCAAGAAAACTGACAGGATTGGTCTCTTCCAATATTACCTGTTATAACTGAGTCACTTTAAATAAAATGTGTAAACATATAGTTTATGTATGTGAATATAGGTTCAGTATATATACCACTTGCTCAATCAATAAAGTAGATCCTGACAGGAGCATGGTTTATACCCTCTACGATTCCATGACATGCTTTGATAGTAAATGGAATCCTTGGTTTAACCATTCAGATATTCTCTTCACCAACCCAAATAACTAAGGTAGTCCTATATCCTTTTTGCTTATAAAAAAAAAAAAAAAACAAACATTCATATTCACCAATATTTTTGATACTCCTTAAATATTGATGAACACTTTGTCAATAACGTAGCTAGGTTTGTATAACCTTTCACGCTGAAATGCCTCATAATGTCATTATACTAATATTGTATGTAATGCACCTATGTTAATGCCTATTTGTTTTTTGTACTGCCTTTTTTTACACCCTGAATAAAAGTTTGTAAACAAAAAAAAAAAGAAATTCTACTTTTGCAGTCAAATTTGAGAAAATCCTACTTTCCTGACAGACTCCATGGCAGCACCTCCCCTCCTACCCTATAGGACCCCACTCCCATAGATTTTTGCTCCAAGCCAGGAGCCATGTTCCTTTTTTGTCCTCCTCCTGCAATTGAAGTCTTACCTTATAGGATGCGTTTTCTTACATACCTGGTGGCGTGTGGCTTTCTTGGATGATGCCTCTTCTGTCTTAGTCCAGCAATCTCAGTATTATCTGGGTGTACCCGGGCAATTTAAAATGATGCCGGAAGATGCCATAAATCCTGAATGAGAGGTGGGTTGCATCGCTTGGCCAAACGTCCTTGCTACTAGCGGGAGGCCCTTATGCCCTGATGCACACGCCAGTCTCCGGTTGAGGAGCGTTTCAGGGTCTTCTGATGGTATCAGTGGTAATGTATTGCTCATTTTGTATTTTGTGTTTTGCTTTTCCTGATTGGTATGGCGGCTGGAGCGCTTCTGCGTTCCAGACCGCCGCTCTCGGCTCCTCCCCCACTTCCCTGGCTCCCGATTGGGAGTTCAGAGCGAGACTTGGTTCCCCGCAGTGGTTTGCACATAAGCACACCCTATTTCTGGTCCTCGATGACGCAGCGGTGTCATGGGGGGTGTAGCTTTACGACTCCCAGGAAATTTAAAAAGCTGTCTGAGCTGTCACTCTTGGGATGTCTGTGGGCTTTGCGGCGGCCTCCCCACGCTGTGTCTCTGCCTGTGTTGGGTAAGTCCTGTGCTGGGTCAGTCCTGCACAAATGGGGGAGGGGAGAGGCGGCTGTGGGAAGGTAGGATTGGATTCTTACACTTTTCCTATCGCAGGTTATTTCGCTGTGATCTGCAATGGATGCCTTACCGCCCCCCGATGGCCAGTACCTGCGCAAAAGGTGAGTTTTATTTTAACTCTCGCTTGTTTGCCAGCTGGCTTACTGTAGCCTGAGCTTTTCTTTCCTATGTGTTTCAGCCCATTTAGGTCTGACCAACGCTCTGCGTCTGGATCAAAGGATAGGTCACCTTCAGGCCACCATCATGCATCATCCAAATCCAGGCACCGTAGATCCAGGTCTAGATCTAGGCGCCATAAGGATAATCCAGGCTCAGTTAGCCTCCGGTCTTCCGCCCCACATGCAAATCCTGCTGGGGCTGTAGTCCCTGAAGACAGATCCCTGTGTGACGCCTGCTATTCTCGGGCGATCAAGGAAAAACAGGGCTCAGATCAGCCAGTGGAAACTCTGGTCGGGTGGATCGTTCAAGAATCCCTCAGGGTTTGGGATCGTAGCCGGTTGTCTGATCATGCATCTGATACACCAGTTCCCCTTCAGAGGGAGGATTTAGAGCCGGGCACTTCCCAGCCGAGTCGCTTCTCGGAGGATTCCTCTGGAAGTGAGGATGACCTAGAAGACCAAAATACAGGTTTTGAATTTGCCATGGTCCCACCGCTAGGGAAAGCGGTAAAAGAGGCATTAAAATGGGAAGAGACAGCGGATTCCCCTGCAAAACAGAGGAAGTATTTTAAACACCTCAAGAAAGAGCGAGCTCACTTCCCGTTTCTGGGCGAGCTGGGAGAAATTATCACAGACGAATCGGAAGGAGTTGAAAGAAAGAACTCCCTATCATCCAAGATCTCTAGGTTGTATCCTTTCAAGAATGAAAAGGTAAAACATCTTGATTCGGCACCTACGATAGACGCAGCCTTAATGAGGTTGGTTAAACACCCTGCCATTAGAATATTCTGTCTCATTTAAAGATGGTCTGGATAGACGAATTGATACAGATCTTAAAAAGATCTATCTGTCAGCTGGTATGGCCTGCAAACCAGCCCTGGCTCTAGCAGCCACGTCTAAGGCAATGGAGGCCTGGGTAGACAATGTGGAGGCCACACTGCAAAGTGTCTCAGAGGAAGTAGCCAGATGTTCAGCTGTCCAAGAGTTAAGATTGGCAATGGCTTTTTTGGGGGAGGCTTCCATTGATATCATTCGCCTGCTGGCGCGGGTCATGCTCTCCTCTGTCACGGCCAAACATGCCCTGTGGTTACGTCCTTCGCTGGCCGACCCGTGCCACTGGTGGTAAATCGGGGTTCCTCCCTCAGGATTGCCGTTTGCTAGACCGCAGAAGATTTCAGCACAAGCAGGGCTCGGACCGATCCAGAAAAGCCCGCTCTTACAGGCCTGGTCCTGAGTTCAGGAAGAACTGGAAACTATCTCAACCTACGGGTCAGATGTTTAACAAGGGGACACCTTCAGGTGGTCGGGAGGCCATGAAGTCCTTTTGATATCAGGCCTGCCCAGGCGTTGCGTGTAGGCGCTCGCCTGCATCAGTTTGCGCACGTTTGGGCAGCTTCGATCACAAATCAGTGGACCATCAAGACCGTGTCTCAAGGTCACGTTTGGTCCTTCGAAGAAAGTCCAGTTCTTCGGTTTATTCCTACGGCTCTACCTCGTGTGGAAGAAAATAAATCAATTTTTCTGTCATATGTAGATTCCCTGATCTCCCAGGGCGCTATCATTCCAGTTCCAGCCGAAGAAAGGTTTCAAGGCCTTTATTCACCTCTGTTCATGGTGTTAAAGAAAAGCGGCACCTGGAGGCCGGTCATAGATCTGACTCATCTAAACTCCTTCATAAGGAAAGAGAGGTTCAGGATGGAAACACTCTTCACTATCCGTCAAGTGGTGCAGCCAGAGGATTGGATGATCTCTATAGATTTGAAAGATGCCTACTTTCATGTCCCAGTAGCAGCAGAGCTGCAAAAGTTTCTTCGCTTCGCTGTGGGTCAAGTACATCTCCAGCTTACCTGTCTCCCTTTCAGGCTTACCACCTCACCTCAGGTCTTTTCAAAGATCTTACTGGCTAATGTAGCTCTGATCAGATCAAAAGGGATCCGATTGTTTCACTATCTAGACGATCTGCTTCTTCTTTCACAAGACCAAGATCAGATTCTGCAACACAGGTCTCAGGTGATCTCCACCCTTCAAGAATTCGGGTGGCTCTTGAACCTGGAAAAAAGCCATCTAGAACCTACAAAATCCTTGATCTTCCTGGGGACACTATTCAACACCTCCAGAGGCACCATCTCACTACCAATGGAGAAGATTCCAGTGATCCGCAGCAGGATACAACCGGCAATGTCAACCTCTCATCTTCGGGCCTCTCAGTGCCTAAGAATAATAGGGACTATGGTCTCCACGGCTCCCATGGTCAAATGGGTACAGTGGAGGATGAGGCCTTTCCAAACCGGATTCCTCCGTCAATGGAGCTCCGGGAACCCAGACACTCCTATCCGGATAACATCCTCCATGAGGGCGAGTCTGTCTTAGTGGCTTCAACGGGAAAATCTCCTAAATTGCCACTCGATCTTTCCTGTTCTTTGGATCGTTGTAACCTCAGATGCAAGCAGGACGGGTTGGGGCATGCACTGCCTGTCGGAGCTGGCCCAGGGCAGGTGGGACTTTCCCACTCTCGGGCTGGTCTCAAATGTCCTGGAGCTTCGGGTGGCTTTTCATGCCATCCAGGCTTTCCGTCACTTGGTGACAGGGTCCTCGGTTCTCCTGCGGCTGGACAATACGACGGTAGTCGCATATATCAAGAGACAGGGGGGCACCCACAGTTCCTCCCTTCTGGAAGAAGTGAAACCGATCATGTCATGGGCCCAACGGAATCTTTCCAACCTGTTAGCTGCCTACCTTCCGGGAGTCCAGAACATCCAGGCAGATTTTCTGTCAAGAGCCGTTCTAGACAACAACGAATGGTCCCTCCATCCAGAAACCTTCAAGTGGGTCACCTCTCTGGGGATCCTTCCGGAGGTAGAGACTCAGGAGAGAGAGAGTAGAGGTCATAGCAATCCTTCCGTTTTGGCCGAGGAGACCTTGGTTTCCCCTGTTGTTTCAGCTGAGTTTTCGGGATCCTGTTCCTCTGCCATTCAGGCCGGACCTTCTGTCTCAGGGTCCAGTGCTGCATCCCTGCCCAGCGCAACTACATCTCATGGCATGGTCCTTGAGAGGGAAAGACTGAAGGCTCTTGGTTGCCCAAGTGCTGCAATGTCCACAATGTTTAATGCTAGAAAACCAGGCACCAATAAAGTCTACGAGAGGATTTGGTCTAAATTTGAGGATTACATGGCTAATGAGTCTGGTTCCATCACTGACCCAAAAATTCATCATGTTCTTGGGTTTCTCCAGTCAGGCTTAGATCTATCCCTAGCGGTCGGCTCTCTCCGAGTCCAGATCTCAGCCATCTCTGCCTTCACGGGGACTGCATGGGCAAAACATCCTCTGGTTCGTCAGTTTTTCAGAGGTGCGTCTAGGTTGAGACCTCCCAGGAAACCCAGGTTCCCCAAATGGGATCTTCCACTAGTCCTTGAGTTTCTTTCATCAACGGTTTTGGAACATGGAGATTCGCTCTTCCTTTAGAATCTTTCTAATAAGATGGCTTTTTTAGTAGCAATCACATCGGCTAAACGTGTTTCCGAAATTAGTGCTTTGGGTTGTAAAGAACCGTTCTTGACATTCTTCCCTGATCGGGTCGTCCTGGTCCCTATGCTGGGATCCAATCCGAAGGTAAACTCAGTCTTTCATGTCAACCAAGAAATTGTTTTACCTACATTCAGATCTCAAGATGACCAGAGTATCCATCCGTTGGATTGGGTGAAGTCCTTCAGTTGTACTTGAAGATCACAGCTTCTTTTCGCCAGTCAGATCATCCATTTGTTCTCTTTTGTGGAAAGAACAGAGGCAAGAGAGCTTCCTCCAGAACTATATCTAGTTGGATAGTTCAGACCATCCAGTGGACATATAGAGCCAAGGGACTGGCTCCTCCGGAAGTGGTGACGGCTCATTCCACCAAAGGGATTTCTACGTCATGGGCGGCTTCCCTTCATGTCGCACCGGATGTCATTTGCAGAGCGGCCTCATGGTCCTCGATTAATATCTTCCTGTCACACTATTGTGTTGAACCTGCTTCTTTATCCTCGGTTGATTTTGGTTTAAAAGTTTTGTCTGTTGACGGTGCAAATTAAACCTATTTCTGTTTGACCAGCAGTTGCCCGCCCGGGTGTAAATGGCTAATTATTTCCCATATGTGTGCTGCCATGGAGTCTGTCAGGAAAACGGAAAATTTCCTATCAATCCTTACCGTAATTTTCCTTTCCTGATGGACTCCATGGCAGCAGGAGTTCCCTCCCATCTGCTGGAGTAGTCTATTCATGGAACATGGCTCCTGGCTTGGAGCAAAAATTTATGGGAGTGGGGTCCTATAGGGTAGGAAAGAAGGCGGAGCCTACCCATGCGTGTGCTGCCATGGAGTCCATCAGGAAAGGAAAATTACGGTAAGTATTGATGGGAAATTTTCCGTTATATTCTTGTTATGTGTTCCAATTTACACAGCATACCTCTTAGAAAAAAATAATATTATTATTTAGATGTTTCTTGGGAGAAGGTCTTATGGCAGACTACAAGCATTTCTGGACAATTTCAGAGTCAGTTTGTCCTAAGAACACGCTCGGGGTCCTGCTCCAAATGTGAATGAGTAAGGGGTAAATTGGAAACAGTAAAAAAAATATACTAACACTTTTTGACAAGTCCTTTAATAATAAAAAACATGCTCAATGATGCAATTCTATTGTCAAATGCAATGTCCATCATTGCCAGCAATAATGATAAATGAAAACAGTGGACCCACCAAACGACAAACACAATATGCTCCTATCCCTTTCCTGCTAGGAATTACCTCTCTTGGTCCCTGGCAATAAAAATAAACAAAGGGACAAGGTCTCCTGGGTGATGTCATTAACCAAATATGGACATGACCACATTTGGTCAGTGACATCAAAGGCAGAAGAACTTATCCCTGCCCCTTTGTTTGCATTCGGCAGTCAGATAGGAATTCACAACTGATAGCTGAATAGGCCAGGCGGGGATAAGCCATGGCTGTTAGGATGTTGCTGGATTCCTAACAACCAGTCAGAGGGGAAACTGTCAAATTTAGCAGTGGTAGTAATACCTCTCCAAAACTTATCTCTTTTTCTGCTGCTGGAGGTTCAACTCAGCTGAACACCAATTTGGTTTGGCCAATTGCCCCTTACAGTGGTGGTCAGTAGGAAGAAAGTGCTTCTTACATTGATGGTTTAGAGTGAAGAATGTCCATTACAGAGTTTGGCAGAAACTAGAAGAATTGTCCTTACATTGGTAGTCAGAGGGAAATCCCCCCATAGTTGTAGTTATCGGGAATAATGCATACCTGTAAACATGAACATTCTGCATGCAGACAATGTACACCATTATTGCCCAAAAGTGAGGTTGACTTCTCTCATTGTCCTGTCCTTGGTATTCCACTGCAGTGCGAATCAAGACTCCAACAGGGTTTCATGCCTAAATCACTAGTTGTCATATCATATAAGGTATAATATTACATAAAATATTATTTTATTTTAAAAAAGGTGAACAGAGTACTTCCTATGGGCTCTATTTTGCATCCTTTGGGAACTTAGGAATTGTTTTGGCATTAAAGTATTTTTTTTTTTGTTTTAATGCAATTTTTTTTATTAAACCCTAATGCTTAAACTTTACAGAAATAAACAGTTGACTGGTAAAGTTAGAGAAGTGCACTTTTTTTTTCATATGTATTATATTGTAGTCTACCTAATGATTTGAATCCCACATTACGTTTAATTGAAATTAATGTTTATACATTTTTCTCTTTTTTAAAAAAAAAATGTATAAAAAATGTAGTTTTAGCTCTATAGCGAGCTCTTTGAAATGCTGAAGGAGAAAACACCTTGCCTTCTGGGTGTTTTTGTGAGTGCATTTATTTTTATAAATATTTTTATTTTAAAAAATATTTCTGTTTTTGCCTCAAGTATACCAATATCCAATATGTTCACCCAATATGGCCGGAACACCAACTTCAACTGTTCTAATGACTTCTTTTTTGTGTTATGCTCCCGGCCACCCCTGCACCTTGTGATCGCTCTTCTTATCTAATGAGGCACCCGGATCACCCCTTTCTCTTTCTCAAAGTTATATGTTATGTGATTGCTAACTATTACTTATGTACCTTTTGACATGTAAACTTTTTGCTATGTACTTATACTGTTTACTGGTATTGTTTTGTACCATATTTAATTTTACTTCAATAAAATAGTTTGAAAAGGAAAAAATATTCCTGTTTTAAGCATAATACACAATACTCCTTGTGCAGGTTCTATTTTCTGTTTAGCCCTTTAAAAGTTGCAAGATTAAAAATCACCAGCTGTAATATTTGCATTCTCATAAATTTTGAACAGCGAATATTAAATTAGCAAATGTGCAAAAAATATTCAGGAAACTTTTTATAAATATTAAAAATTAGAATGTCCCTTACAC
The DNA here is from genome assembly GCF_965119305.1 of Pelophylax lessonae. Lineage (NCBI taxonomy): Eukaryota > Metazoa > Chordata > Amphibia > Anura > Ranidae > Pelophylax > Pelophylax lessonae. The sequence continues at coordinate 647,692,831 of NC_138768.1, forward strand.
AAGAATAGACTGTTTGCATACAGTACTGGGTACTTAAAATTCTTAAGAGAACCTGTAACAATTAATTTTAATATACAGGGTAAAAAACAACTTTGAACTTGAAGTCTTAATTTCCTCAGTAATAAAAAAACTTATCTTGGAGCAAAGTGGTCAAAAAATTAAATAAATATGTACACTGCAACTCAAAAAAAAAAAAAAAAAACCTCAAATTTACCTGTTCTAGGAGGGCCTGAATTTCTTTCTCCATTTTAATTAAGGTTTTTTTTTATTATCGAGTACAATCTATAATATGCACACTAGAGCAACATAATTAATAAAACAATGACTCCTGTTGCACCTATTGCTATTTTTATTTGCACAAGATTTCTAAAAATAGATGAAATTATAGATTACAGGGTAGAGTTTCCTTCTTCATGCTTCATGGGAAATTAAAATGAAGTAGCGTGGGTGGGAACAGCATAATCTACTTTTCAAGAGTCATGACAGAGTGGGAATTAGAGTCACTTTAGAATCTATTTCCAATAAAGTGGTACATTTTACAAAGTAGGAACAAGGCACATACATCACATTTTTTACACCTTAAATATAGAGGATATAAAAACACATACTTATAACTGTACACATTTAAAGATGTAAGATTATCAATATGTAAAGTATTATAGTAAAAAAATAAGAAATTAATATTAATGCTTAATATGCAGGCAGTCATTGGTACTTTACAGTATAATCCTGTTGCATAGCGCCTGAGAAAAATATGACACAAATATTGAGTGCCTGCAATTACAGTAGTGCACATCTCGGTCTAAAATCAGGCTTAACCACTTTAGCCCCGGAAGATTTGGCTGCTCAATGACCAGGCCACTTTTTTCAACTTGGCACTGCGTGACTTTAACTAACAATTGCACAGTCATACAACGCTGTACTCAAACAAAATTTACGTCCTTTTTTTCACACAAACAGAGCTTTCTTTTGGTGGTATTTGATCACCTCTGCACTTTTTATTTTTTGCGATATTAATAAAGAAATTAGCAAAAATTTTGCAAAAAAGTGAAATTTTCTACTTTGACTGTTAAAAAATATCCAATATATTCAATTTTTGTCATATATTTAGGCCAAAATGTATTTAGTTACATGTCTTTGACAAAAAATTCTCAATGAGCGTATTTTTATCCACTTTAAGACCGGAAGATTTTACCCCCTTCCTGACCAGGCCATATTTTGCGATTCGCCACTGCGTTACTATAATGGACAATTGCACGGTCATGCGACACTGTACCCAAATTAAATTTACTTCCTTTTTCCCCACAAATAGAGCTTTATGTTGGTGGTATTTGATCACCTGTGCAATTTTTTTTTTAAAAAAAGAGTGACGATTTTGAAAAAAAAAAAAAACAATATTTTTCACATTCTGATATATAACATTCCCAAAAAAAATGTATAAATCAAAAATTTTTAACATTATATATAGGTACCGTTTAGGAGATATTTACCTTTGATGCATCCAGTGACGTCACTGGCGCATGCGCTCTGAAGGAACGGCCACTCGTGCTGTTCCTACAGAACTCCGTGCCGTGACCGTCGCCACCCGCGCGCGTGCGCGGGAGTGACGTCACCGCGGCTCCGGCCAATCAGATGGCCGGATGCCGCGATCCCGGAAGACGAGCGACTGGACATGTCGCCCGTCATACAGGTAAGCAGGTGGCATTGGGGGGGGCTCGTTCTAAAGTAAATATTTCATAATTATCTAGTATGCGATGCATACTAGCTCATTATGTGTTTGTCTTTCAGGGTAAAAAGGAAAAAAGAAAAAAAAAAGGGTTTACAACCTCTTTAAGTAAGATTTGTCATTTTTATTTTTTTTTACTAGTAATGGCGGCGATCTGCGATTTTTTTTCAGGACTGCGACATTTCGGCGGACAGATCGGACCCCTAACTGACATTTTTGACACTTTTGGGGGGACTGCTGACATTACTATAGTAATCAGTGCTAGAAATATGCACTGTTACTGTAATAATGACACTGGCAGGGAAGGGGTTAACACTGTTGGTGATCAAGGGGTTAAATATATGCCTCATGCTTACTGACGTGTGTGGGGGGAGGGGGTTCTGTGACAGAGACAGAGATCGCAGGTTCAGCTATGCTGAATCCTGTCATCTCCTCCTGTCTGTCACAGAGAAGATCCGCCTGCTTTGTTTTCACAAGCGGGCGGATCTTCTCACACTTTGCCAGACAATCGGGGAAGAGAGACGGTGATCGCCGCCTCTCCTCCTCTGTTTAGACACAGCGGGAGTGAGCCTCCAGCAGCGCGCACGCGCCACCGAGACAGCTAGGAGTCCAGCGAGGTAGGTCTACGTCGCTGGACCCAGTGCTGCCACTGTGCCGCAGTAGCAGCACAATGAGCAGTCCTAAAGTGGTTAAATATTTACCCTAGCCATGAAGATCTAGAAAGATCCAAAAAGACTATGCTTCTGTGTTCTTCTCGACAGCCATTGTAGATAATGGTCCTGATTTGAAATTGCAGCTGATGTGCCCAGAATAATTTGAATTGAAATAAAAAGTTTAGTTTACAGGAAATTACAGATAACCGTTAGGGGGAAAAGTTTACTGTCTTACTAAGCTCACAGGCTCAAGGTCAGAGAAGTAGTTCTTTTCACAGCAGCATCCCACCTGATTTATCAATCCTGAATCTTGAAACACTGTGCAGCTCTGTAATATATTCCATACACTATGTACCTTTTGAACAATGACATACTGTTCTTCTTATTCAGGAGGAAATCTAACTAGGGATACTGCTTCCTAATAAAATACTCAGCTTCAAGTCATAATTCACTACACAAGAACCCCATGTTGATCTATTTGTCAGTAAATTCAGTAAACTTCTCATATTTTATTGGTGAGGAGCCTATGCATAATTATAAAATTCATCTGGGTTAATGTGCTATTTCCTCAAATAAAATGATATGCGTTATGATGGTAGAGTTACCTTAAATAATAGAGTATATAGTTAATTGTTATATTTATAGGAAAATACATATGTTTATTATTCTGTATCATATTCTTGTATCAAATTTTGAGCTCGTTAAAAGTTAGTTCACAACCATCAGAGCTGGTTTACACATATGCAATGACAGACATCGCATGTGATTCACAGCGCACTGCTCTGAAAAATCGCATGCCATATCTGGGCGATGCAAATTCAGCTATACAGATTGTATGGCTGAATTCGCATCGCATACGGACCAAACTCGCACAGGATCCTTTTTTGGGTCCGCACCAGAATCGGATTGCATAGGTGTTCACACCTATGTGATCTGATTCATGTCCGAACTGAAAATTCACACTGCGATATGCAAACTGATCTGGGGGGTCGTTAAGTTTGTATTGACACCCCCAGTTATTCTCATATGGCAGTGTGTGGATTCGCAGGGTTTCCGCATTGCATATGTGTGAACTGGGACTAACACAGAAAAAAAGAGGGGTGTCTGATAAGACACATAACTATAAGAAACATCTAATGCAAGGAGCCATGATTCAGCTCACATGTTCCACTCCAGTTCTGGAGCAATGAACCTCAACCTCTTCAGGCTCTCCTCACTTAACAACCAGGTTCCGTTCCAGCGACCAGGTTGTTAAATGAGTTGGTTGTTAAATGAGGAGCTACAAGTAATCAATATTTTAGGCATTCCTAACTACTGTACTGTACTGTATTCTGAAAAAAAGGTCTAAACACAAAACTCCAACTCAATAACATTATTTTAACCACTTGCCAACTGCCCACAGTATTCTACTGCGGCAGTCAGCCCTTCCTGGGCAAAGCGACGTAGTACTACGTCGCTCGCCCAGGAGTCTGCACGGGGCGAGCATGCACCGCAGGAGGCGCGCTTCCGCTCGTTCCTGCACATCCCCGCCCGTGTGACCGGCGGACCCGATGTCCGCCGGTCACTCGCGATCTCCCGGTGGAGAGGGAGAAAGGCAGGCAGCTGATGTACACAAAGCTGCCTGTCATTCTCCCCTGTGTAACAGCAGAGATCATACAATCCTGCTATGTAGGATCATATGTCTCTGTGGTTACATGAAAAGCCACACCCCTTTACAGTTCGAAGCATGCCCCTAGGGACACATTTAACCCCTGCATCTCTAATAAAGTTAGTTCCCTGCCAGTGTCATTTTTACAGTAACAGTGCATATGTATAGCACTGATTACTGTAGTAATGTCACTGGTAAAAAAAAGCAGTCAAAAATGTCAGTCAAGGGTCCGATCTGTCCGCCCCAATGTCGCAGTCCCGCAAAATAAATTGCAGATCGCCGCCATTACTCGTTAAAAAAAAACAATAAAAATGACATAAATCTTTCCCTTAGTTAGTAAACGCAATAACTTTTGCGCAAACCAATCAAAATACGCTTATTGCGATTTTTTTTATCAAAAATATGTAGCAGATAACAAATTGGCCTAAAATGTTAAAACATTTTGATTTTTAAATTTTTGGGGGGGAATTTCATATAAAAAAAATGTGAAAAATATTGTTATTTTTTCAAAATTTTCGCTCTTTTTTTGTTTATAGCGCAATAAGTAAAAATCGCACAGGTGATCAAATACCACCAAAAGAAAGCTCTTTTTTTTGGGAAACAAAGGACGTAATTTTACAGCATTGCACGACTGCGCAATTGTCCGTTAAAGTCACACAGTGCCGAATCGCAAAATAGGGCCTGGTCAGGAAGGGGGTAAAATCTTCCAGGGCTGAAGTGGTTAATTTGGATAAGTACAGAAAACAAAAATATAAACAACAAAAATCCTGTACTGTACTGTACAATACAATGATGTACAGTGCCCAAAAAGCTGGTCCTAAGTCTGAGCGGTCGTTAAACAGGTAAGTCCTTAAATGAGGAGTGTCTTTATGAGAATTCACTTATTCTGTAGTACAGTATATGATTTAGAAAAACATGCTTACATTTAGGCTTATCTTCCATAAAGTAAACATGTAGAAAGTAAACAGTCTGAAGTAAAAAAGCTATCTAAAAGCAGGACTGTCAATAAAGACACTTTTGCAGTTCGTTTCGTTCCGAATTGAAATTCGGACAAATTTTCAGTTTTTTTTAAATAACTGAATTTAAATAAATCTGAAAAAAAAAGTTTGGTGAAAATTCAGATTCAAATCGATTCAAACTGCTTTAAAATCAATTTCGAATAGTTTTTGAATTAGAATAGTTTTCAAATTCGAATTCGAAAAGTTTTCAAATTCTAAATGTTTTTGAATTTGAATAGTTTTATGATTTGTTTTCCAATTTCCAAAGAGAATAAGATAGAATAGAAAGTAAAATAATAACAGAAAAAAATAGAATAGAATATAATAAAAAAGAATAGAACAAAATAGAAAGAATATATCCATCTTCTGAAATTTGAATTTCAAATAGAATACATTTGAATTCATATACATAAATACATAGGAAAAGAATAGAAAAGAAAAAAATAGAAAGAAAATAATAGAATAAACTATAATAGACTAGAAAAAAAGTAAAAAAACAATATAATAGAATAGAATAGATATAACCATTTCCCAAAATTCAAATAGAATCAATTTAAATAGAATAAAAAAGAAAAATTTAGAATAGATTAGAAAATAACAGAATAGTCTAGAAAAAACAACAGACTAGAACTGAATAGAATAGAATGAATATAATAGATTGAAAAATAGAATAGAAAGTAAAATAATTTAACAGAATATAATAGAATAGAATAAAAAAGAATAGAATAAAATAGAAAGAATATAACCATCTTCCGAAATTTGAATTTTGAATAGAATAAATTTGAATTTGTATACATAAATGCATAAGGAAATAATAGAAAAGAAAAGAATAGAACAAAGAATATAATAGTCTATAATAGAATAGAAAAGAATATAATTCAAAAAACAATAGAAAAGAATAGAATAGAATAGAATAGAATAGAATAGAATAGAAAGAATATAACAATTTCCCAAAATTTAAATAGAATCAATTTGAAACTGAATAGAATAGAAGAGAATAGTTTAGAATAGAACAGAAAATAACAGAATAGTATAGAAAAAAATCAGACGAGAATGGAATAGCATAGAATGCATATAACAGATAGAAAAATAGAATAGAAAGTAAAATAATATAACAAAAGAAATAGAATAGGATGCAATAAAAAAATAATAGAATAAAATATAACCATCTTCCAAAATTTTAATTTTGAATAGAATAGATTTGATTTGAATTATATTTGAATTTTATTAGAAAATAATGTAATGGAAACAAATAGAAAAATAATAGAATTAAAAAAAAAAACAATTCAATAGAATAGAATAGAATAGAAAGAATATAATCATTTTCCAAAAATGCAAATAGAATCAATTCAATTTTGAATAGAATAGAAAGTAATAGATTAGAATATGAAGATGGTTAGATTCTTTCTATTATATTATATTCTGTTGTTTTTTTCTATACTATTCTGTTATTTTCTATTCTATTCTAATCTATTCTTTTCCATTCTATTCAAATTTGAATTGATTGTATTTACATTTTGGGAAATGGTTATATTCTTTCTATTCTATTTTATTCTATTTTATTGTTTTTTGACTTCTATTCTTTTGTATCCTATTTTTTTCTATTTGAATTGCAGAAGATAGTTATATTCTATTTTATTCTTTTTTTTTTTTATTCTATTCTCTTCTATTCTTTTTTTTCTATTCTATTCTCTTCTTTTTTTCTCTATTATATTCTACTCTTTTATTTTCTGTTATATTCTTTTCTATTCTATTATATATTTTTTTCTATTCTATTCCTTTATCTTCTTTTCTGTTTTATTGTCTTTAGAATTTGGAAAACAAATCAAAAAGTTTTCGAATTGCAACTGGGTCCCTGACCTGATTCCTCTCTGGCCATGAACCCCAGCAATGTCTTCAATTGATTGTCCTCTGTACAGTATTAAGTAGAGGATTGGTGCAGGTGTAAGAGATCTGGGCATTCTGGGAAATCATCAGGAAGCTGGGTAACCACAGACTATACAATATAAGAAGATGAATCGGCTTTCAGGATGCACTGCTGATAAATGTATATGGGATGGGGGTAGTGTATCACACTGATCTGCGATAACAGTGCAACTGAAGTGGGATCAATATAAAATGGGAAAAGAACTGCGCTATACACACCCAACTAAAAGCAGCAACTCAATTGTGAGATAGACACAAAACAAACAGTATATCTAAGTGCAGTTGCGCTAAAGCCCCTTTAAAACAAGTTGCACAATTTTCCCGCAACTTTCTTGCCGCGATTTTAATGTGAGTTTGACTGGGCTTGAATGTCTTTGTACCTCAGAACGCATCAAAATCGTGCCAAAGTAGTGCAGAGACTACTTTGAAGTCGGTGCGAATTCCAAGCGCACAGATATGAATGGTACTCATTGGAAATAATGGAGAACGACTTGTCATACGATTTTGCAGTCCCAAATTGCATTACAAGTCACACAAGTGTGAAAGGGGCCTAAGTAAACCATAAGATTAGCGCAGTATATCAAAATTGAGACTGCGCTATAACCCATGAGATTAGCACAAATTAATAATATGCAATTTCTTACAAACCAACCATACACCTAGAAAATTAGATACAGTGAATAAACAAATATCCAAACACACTACTAAAATTAAATCTTCCCATTGACACAAAAGATTCCACCAGTGCTTAACCGCTTCCCGACCACCCGCCACCTTTTTACTGCGGCAGGGTGGTTCTCCTGCGCAAACCGACATAGACCTACGTCGGTCACGCGTGGGAAGCTAGGGGGCGAGTGTGCGCCGCTGGCGGCACGCTCCCGCCCCCACTCGTCAGCGGGGAAGTCGCTGCAGCGGGCAGGCGCCTGACACCCGCGATCATTCTCCGCTGAGAAAGAAGAACGGTCAGCTGTTGTAAACACAGCTGACCGTTCTTCTCCCTGAAATGATCGCTGATTTCATGTGATCCTTCTATATAGGATCACATGTCTCTATGGTTATTTCACAAACCACGCCCCCCCCACAGTTAGAATCACTCCCCTAGGGTCACATTTAACCCATTGATCACCCATAAAGTTAACCTCTTCCCTGCCAGTGTCATTATTACAGTAACAGTACATATTTATCGCACTGACTACTGTAGTAATGTCACTGGTACTCCCAAAAGTGTAAAAAATGTCAGTTAGGGGTCCAATCTGTCCGCCGCAATGTCGCAGTCCCACAAAAAAATCGCAGATCGTCGCCATTACTAGCTAAAAAAAAGCAATAAAAATGACATAAATCTTTCCCATAGTTGGTAGATGCCATAACTTTTGCGCAAACCAATCAAAATATGCTTATTGTGATTTTTTTTTACCAAAATATGTAGCAGAAAACAAATTCCCCTAAAATGTTAAAATAAATATATTTTTACATTTTTTTTGAGAATGTCGCATAGCAGAATGTGAAAAATATTGTTTTTTTTTTTTGTCGCTCTTTTTTTGTTTATAGCGCAAAAAATAAAAATCGCACAGGTGATCATATACCACTAAAAGAAAGCTCTGTTTGTGGGGAAAAAAGGAAATCAATTTTGTTTGCGTACAGCTTTGCATGACCGCGTAATTGTCCGTTAAATTCACGCAGTGCCGAATTGCAAAATAGGGCCTGGTCATTAAGGGGGCAAATCCATCCGGTCTTAAAGTGGTTAAATAGATGAATTTAGGTGAGTCCAGCAAATGTCCGACACGCTCCTTGGATTGGATTCTCCCCGTGACGGTAAAAAAGGTCTCGCCACCAAGTGTATATCCTTCACCAGGACAGGGTTGTCTCCTTACCAGAATGATAGACACCGCACTGCCAGTGCATCGCCACAGTGTGAAAGCATCCACTGATTTTAGTGGGAAGCATTTTTTGTGAGCATTGCAGGCGTTTTTTTAACGCCAAAGCACTTGAAAAACTCCTCAGTGTAAAAGGGCTCTCAGTGACAAGGAGAAGCAGATTAACCTCTGCACTGCCAAACTTTTTTTGTGTCAGAACAGGTCTGGTCTTCAAATGGTTAAGACGACAGCATTATGTAAACACAAATCCCATCTGTAGGACCAAGGCCCATTCTTATAAGGAAATGTTTACAGGTGCAGGATCAAAAGGTTACAATTACACTCTGCGCACAGCTAGTAATACTACCTGCTGATTATATCAACAGAAACCCTTTCCTCCCTAACCCTTTACTCCACATCTGGATAAGTAGCATACTGAATAACAATGAACAACATTTTTTTTTCTCTTTTAAAATACTGATTATTATTCACAGTGAGTAGTTTAATGGCTGGTATCTATCTCAGATTAATTTCTCTGATCTATATTCACACATTTCTATTCAGGTAGCTTATAAATCCTTATAAGCCACAGAGATGGGCTAAAGGACAGCTTTAATGGTGAGTGTGGGCAGAAACTGTCAAAGCATTATACATAGTTATTTTCTATTATCCCTCATGTAATGGCATTTCAGAATATCTAAAAGATTTATGTTTTCATTGTATCTTTTGTATTGCATTTTATGTTACAGTGTTTGCTGTTCATACACATGAGAAAAGAGTAATTTATAATGCACTTGAAAATGTACAAGCATATTCTTGAAAGTTACCATCCATACTCTAGTGAAAGTTGTTTCAGGTGATAAGTCTTAAAAAAAAAAAAAATTATATATATGTATATATATATATATATATATATAAATATTTTTAAATGTACATTTACATGTATGCATTATCATCACAGAGTAAAACAGATTAAATAAATCAAACAAAGACAATACCTTGTTAAGTGAGTATTATTTTCACCCATATGAAAAATGAAGGCAAAAAATATCTGATTTTCAAATACATACAGTATTTATAACATCCTGGGCTGGGCGTAATATGGGTGGAGCCATTTTACTAAAAATATATAAATATATTAACCTTCCCTTCCTTATGAACCCAACTATGTAAACTCTCAGTACTGAAGACTTCAGACTGAATGCTCATGTCATTAAATAATATCCCATGGTGTGTAGCATCCTGAACTCTCCTGGAGATTATGTGCTAGGTTGCTCTCAACTGTAAGTCTAAGCTCATTTGTAAGTTTACTGCTTGGCACATCTGCAGTTTGCAACTGATGTATTCTATTAAAAAATGATTGACTTAATATTTTTTCTTAGTGCATCTGCTTGACAACACCCTACAGTCTTAGTTAATGATTTACCCCTTAACCCCATAGGACAATAAATTCAAAAATTATTATTCAAGATGGTGACTGAGCTTTTTTGATACTACTGCATATGTGTGAGTCTGAGGATCAACATAACCTCAGATGCACATACCCTTTTCCTAGACGTCACCATTTGAACAGACAGAGTCATTTGCGCTCCCGCCACCAAAATGATGACTCTGATTAAGGGTCTTTCTTTAAACATAGGTGCCAAATCTGTGGCAGTTTAGCTCTTCTAGAAAAACTGGTCTGTCAATTTTGCGTAGCCGAAGCAATCCAAGACCAGCTGGCGATAACCCAAAACAGTTGGTAAGGGACTCTATCTGAGAAATAAGATAGCCAACTTTGCAGGCTGTGCCCTTTGCCTGGTGTACCTGGGACCACCCCAATAACCCCGTGTAGTGATTATTCCCCCTGCTGCCCCCTGTAGCGCTGCCGACTGCTGTAGGTGATGTTTCAGGATGGACAGTAGGGGAAGGGGCTGATCACTATGTAATTTTCGGGCCTCTTAATTTCCTTAATGAACACAAAGAGTGATCAGTACTGATTGTTCCTTTGTCCATTCATAACTAAACATAGTAAACTGTGTTTACTATACTTCAGTTTGTGAACCATCAGGAAGCCGCTCAGCAGAGAATACTTCCCATTCATTCAATGTCCAGTTCATCTAAGGCTGCAGTGAAAGGGACTGGGGAATCTCTGTCCTCAATTCCTTTCTTTGTCTCAAAAATGAGACATCAGGGGTTGATTTAGACCCTTCATATTTCACCAAAGACCCCTATTGGGGGCTCTTAAAAAATTGTAAAAAAAAATAATAAAAAATAATATTATAAATAATAATTTAAAAAATTGTACAAAATAGACAAATAAAATAATAAAAATAAAAAACTACTAAAATTGACTGATCTACTGACACCATCCACTGTCACCAAACTCTGTGCTACTAACAGGTCCACTGCTCTGCTGACACCATCCACTGCTCTACTGACACTGTCCATGTTACAATACATTTTAAAATGTTTATTTATATTTAATTATTTATAAAAATGCGTATATATATATATATATATATATATTGTGAGAGATTAGCTCGGTGGCGGGTGTGGATGACCCCTTTGGGGGGTTCGTTACACAGGGAGATAGCCGAGAAGTGGTTGCAAACAACAGTTTGGTTTATTCATGCAATTTTCTTCACACAAGTGCAAGCGTCAAAAACATCCAAAATAAAATAGAACACAAAATAAATCCTTGCCACTGTGGGCGGCTACCTTCTCACACACAGGAACCTACCTAAGGAAGTCTGTCCCCAACCTACTGTTGGGCAGACTTGGCTGATCATACAGCAGACTATCAATAGTCCATTTATTATCTCTTCACATAGAGAATGTCCCTTTTCTCTTCACACAGCACATGTTCATTGGACTTTCCTTTCACATAGAAAACATCCATTGGTTTTTCTCTTCACACTCTTCACATAGAAATAGTTCATTTTCTCACCTTGAGAAGTCTTCACCCTTTTTACCCTCCTCAGCGCACATCGCTTCAGGAGGTCTTCCCCATGCTCACACAGCTTCAGGGGGCATTCCTTCTCCCATGCTCACACAGCGTCGGGAGGCACACATCTGACTGTCCTCCTCTCCTCAGCTCACACAGCGTCAGGAGGCAGCAATCCATAGACTTCCTCTGGACAAATTATAGAGGCCTTAATTTCCTCATTCTGAACAGCTGAAGTCTGTTCAACGTCCTTCGGCAGTTCTGGCTACCTCTGCAGCCGACACCCTATAGTAATTGGTGAATTTTATAAACCAGGTGGAAATGTATCTCCTGTCTGTGACTACATCCACAGATTTACCTGACTTCCTGTCACAATATATATATATATATATATATATATATATATATATATATATATATATATATATATATATTATATCATCGAGGAGACATTAGAAGGCGATCATAGTGACAGCTCTGAAGAACCAAAAGATCTGTGTCCTACAAGATTCAACATCAGTCTTGTACAGCCATTTAGAAAGGGTAAAAAAAAGCCACTAAATGGGAGGACATTGAGGAATCCACAAAACTGAGGATGTTTTTTCCCCAACTTAAAAAGTCCACTGTTGCCTTCCTTACATGAAGAAAAGAAGAAAAAGGAATAATTGAAAAAGTTGGAAGAAATACCCCTCCTCTTATTTTTTTTGAGGCGATCAAATCTATATCACTTTAACAAAAGTAAGACTGCCAAACAAAAACTACCCCACCCGTGGATGCATCAGTAATAAGGTTAGCTCATCATGCTACCTTTTACTATGGAGGATGTGGTTTCTTTTAAAGAACTACTTAATAGGAAATTGGACCTAGACCTGGAACTTCAACCTCCTAAGCTATCTCATCATAAAAAAATAAAAATAAATATTTGAAAATGTGCTAAGAATCATTGTGGACAGGTAACATGCCATTACTTCCCTTCAAACGCTATCTGGTGGGTGATATTGTAAGTGAGATCAAGACAACGATTTGCCCAGTCCCATAATTAGAAAGATTGTCCTTCTTCTACTTGCCTCTTTTTCTTAGCAAAGAAGTAGAGAGGTGATCCAACCAGTTCTGGACCTAAAGTGGTTGATTTACTATTGGTAAATAGACTTTTCCCTTTGCAAAGAAATTTTCCCTTAGCTTATACATTTGATGAAAAGAATACCTCTTTACCTGCATGGAAGAAAAAAATGGTGAAATCTTCAGAACTTTATTTCCTTCACCAAGCCAAGGGAAAATTCCCTTGCAAAGTGAACAGTATATTTTCCTTTAGTAAATAAACCCCAAAGTCTCTTATCATGCACATTTGAATCACATCCTTTAAAATGGGGTCTCTGGGATACATCATTTCAGTTGTGGGGGACTGGATGTTATGAGTTGATCTTTCTGATGTATACAGTACTTCCACATCCCAATACATCCACAGTTCCAATTTGAATACCTTCCTTTTAGAATGATCACAACCCTTTTTTATAAAGGTGTAATTTTGACATCTTACTCTTAGCTTATGACCAACACTCTAGTAGAACATCAGAGAACACTATTGTTGACAGTTAAATCGTTTGGTAACTGATCAACAAGGACACATTTTATCCCAACTAAACGTCTGGTCTTCCTGGGGGTCCTTCTAGACATGGTCAGCAACTCTGTAAACTTTGGGAAGAGACAATCATGCATATCCAAAACAAGGTACAAGAAGTGAAGTCTTCTCATTGAATGTGTGCTTCCAAGTGTCTGAGTCTCATTGACACTCTCTATCCTATAATCCCCATTGTTAGATGGATCAATTCGAGAATAAGGGAGTTTGAGATCAGGTTATTTACTTATATAGATAAAATGGTAAAGTGCTACCCCTATAGTAATAAAAAAATATGTACATCCAAATGATCCTTAAGGGGGCTGCATACCCCTAATGTGCCTGGCTCATTATCTAACTGCACAAGTGAAAGTGCACAGTAAAATGTGAGTTTTACCTTATTAAACTTTTATTAAAAGATTGCTTTTTACGATTCAGCACTATGTTAGCCTTTTGTCCTTTAGGTCTACAGAGCCAGGGACCCCTACTCTACCCATCACTAGAAAAGCCTAATCAGATATTTTGGAGATTAAGCATCAGACGCTTTTAAGACTGGGATGCTCCATAGCTGAATTCTCTACCTGCATGAAAACAACTTATTTCAATACGATCTACCGAAGGGTATTGAAAACATTTCTAGAATTTTCTAAATCAGCTTGTGCAAATTATTTTGATCTTTTACCTTCATAAGTTTACCTTCAGAAGTTAACAATGTCTCAGGCTTTCTTCTGGAAGGTCCAAAGGGTCTAAGTTGGAATTTGATATGTCCCTTTCAATTGATTGCCAAATGAAAAGTCTCATGGATTACAGCTGGTATGTAGAAGGGGGCTAAGCCACCCTCCATGTGTGAATTGACACACAGAGAAGCAGCTTGGGAGCTGCTGTTATTAGGGCCCTTGGCAGGAGGGAGGGTCCTGGAGAAGAGTGTAATGGATTTAAATCAATGGTTATAATGGTTATAGTGAAATGCCTATTTCACCTTATGATGCATGCATTATGTATATATACAGTGGGTACGGAAAGTATTCAGACCCCCTTAAATTTTTCACTCTTTGTTATATTGCAGCCATTTGCTAAAATCATTTAAGTTCATTCTTCTTCCTCGTGAATGTACACATAGCACCCCATACTGACAGAAAAACACAGAATTGTTGACATTGTTGCAGATTTATTAAAAAAGAAAAACTGAAATATCACATGGTCCTAAGTATTCAGACCCTTTGCTGTGACACTCATATATTTAACTCAGGTGCTTTCCATTTCTTCTGATCATCCTTGAGATGGTTCTACACCTTCATTTGAGTCCAGCTGTGTTTGATTATACTGATTGGACTTGATTAGGAAAGCCACACACCTGTCTATATAAGACCTTCCAGATCACAATGCATGTCAGAGCAAATGAGAATCATGAGGTCAAAGGAACTGCCTGAAGAGCTCAGAGACAGAATTGTGGCAAGGCACAGATCTGGCCAAGGTTACAAAAATATTTCTGCTGCACTTAAGGTCCCTAAGAGCACAGTGGCCTCCATAATCCTCAAATGGAAGACGTTTGGGATGACCAGAACCCTTCCTAGAGCTGGCCGTCCGGCCAAACTGAGCTATCGGGGGAGAAGAGCCTTGGTGAGAGAGGTAAAGAAGAACCCAAAGATCACTGTGGCTGAGCTCCAGAGATGCAGTCAGGAGATGGGAGAAAGTTGTAGAAAGTCAACCATCACTGCAGCCCTCCACCAGTCGGGGCTTTATGGCAGAGTGGCCCGACAGAAGCCTCTCCTCAGTGTAAGACACATGAAAGCCCGCATGGAGTTTGCTAAAAAACACCTGAAGGACTCCAAGATGGTGAGAAATAAGATTCTCTGGTCTGATGAGACCAAAATAGAACTTTTTGGCCTTAATTCTAAGTGGTATGTGTGGAGAAAACCAGGCACTGCTCATCACCTGTCCAATACAGTCCCAACAGTGAAGCATGGTGGTGGCAGCATCATGCTGTGGAGGTGTTTTTCAGCTGCAGGGACAGGACGACTGGTTGCAATTGAGGGAAAGATGAATGCGGCCAAGTACAGGGATATCCTGGACAAAAACCTTCTCCAGAGTGCTCTGGACCTCAGACTGGGCCGAAGGTTTACCTTCCAACAAGACAATGACCCTAAGCACACAGCTAAAATAACGAAGGAGTGGCTTCACAACAACTCCGTGACTGTTCTTGAATGGCCCAGCCAGAGCCCTGACTTAAACCCTATTGAGCATCTCTGGAGAGACCTAAAAATGGCTGTCCACCAACGTTTACCATCCAACCTGACAGAACTGGAGAGGATCTGCAAGGAGGAATGGCAGAGGATCCCCAAATCCAGGTGTGAAAGACTTGTTGCATCTTTCCCAAAAAGACTCCTGGCTGTATTAGATCAAAAGGGGGCTTCTACTAAATACTGAGCAAAGGGTCTGAATACTTAGGACCATGTGATATTTCAGTTTTTCTTTTTTAATAAATCTGCAACAATGTCAACAATTCTGTGTTTTTCTGTCAGTATGGGGTGCTATGTGTACATTCATGAGGAAGAAGAATGAACTTAAATGATTTTAGCAAATGGCGGCAATATAACAAAGAGTGAAAAATTTAGGGGGTCTGAATACTTTCCGTACCCACTGTATGTTACTGCTCTGATTTGCTAATACTACCTTACTCAAAATGGCTGCTAGATCACCCCTCCCTTCATGGAATCCAAGATGGTGCCTCCAGAGAAGCTACACCCAAAAAAATAGAGGTTGTCATATCCTGGAATAAAAGCATAGACGCATAGACACGTCCGATCATCCAATCAAAAGCGTGCACACACCGATTCTGAAATTAGGCCAGGGGCAGATAATATATGGTCCCAATCCAAAACTTGCTCTGGATTGGATCTCAAACCCAGAAGGTCAGTTTTCTACTCTCTTTGCTTGTATGTACACTGTATGAAGTCATAGTGCTTAAACATAAAATGGAAGGAATTCCTTATCTCTTTGGGAATCCAGCTGAGTTTCAAACTCAGCTCTTTGATCTCTCTGTTTTGCACGCTATATCACTGTGATCTTAACCTAACTTTTTCTATCCTGGTTTGCTCAGGTTAACTAACACGAACACCTATAATTATAACAGCCCTGGGACCTGAATTTAGTCTCAGCATCTACATTCAGGTCCATTAACCAGTTCCCGACCACCCGCCGCCTTTTAACTGCGGCAGGGTGGCTCCTACAGGCAAAACGATGTAGACCTACGTCACTCGCCTGAGAGGAACTGGGGGGCGAGCGCGTGCCACCAGTGGCGCGCTCCCACCCCCGATCGTCAGCAGGGAAGCTGATGCGTGTGTCAGGCGGCTCCGATTGCCGCCTGACATTCTCGATCGATCCCCGCTTAGAGAGAAGGACGGTCGGCTGTTGTAAACACAGCCGACTGTCCTTCTCCCTAGGATGATCGCAGAGCTCAAGTGATCCTGCTATTTAGGATCACATGTCCCTGTGGTCATCTTAGAAGCCACATCCCCCACAGTTAGAATCACTCCCCTAGGGTCACATTTAACCCCTTGATCACCTATACTGTTAACCCTTTCCCTGCCAGTGTCATTATTACAGTAACAGTGCATATTTTTAGCACTGATTACTGTAGTAATGTCACTGGTACCCCCAAAAGTGTCAAAAATGTCAGTCAGCGGTCCGATCTGTCCGCCACAATGTCGCAGTCCCGCAAAAAATTGCAGATCGACGCCATTACTAGTAAAAAAAATAAACAATAAAAAATTAAATAAATCTTTTCCGTAGTTAATAGATGCGATAACTTTTGCGCAAACCAATTAAAATACGCTCATTGCTATTTTTTTTGCCAAAAATATGTAGCAGAAAACAAATTGGCCTAAAATGAAAAAAAAAAAAATTAGATTTTTACATTTTTTTGGGAATGTTATATAGCAGAAAGGGAAAAATATTGGTTTTTTTTTTTTTCAAAATTGTCGCTCTTTTTTTGTTTATAATGCAAAAAAAAATTAAAAATCACACAGGTGATGAAATACCACCAAAATAAATCTCTATTTGGGGGGAAAAAAGGACGTAAATTTCGTTTGGGTACAGCATCGCACGTCCGTGCAATTGTCTGTTGAATAACGCAGTGCCGAATCGCAAAATAGGGCCTGGTCATTAAGGGGGCAAATCCTTCCGGTCCAGAAGTGGTTAATAAAATAGGGCCCTGGAACATGGTTATAGTTGTCATAACTATAACCAGATCTTTTAATTAAAACACCCTGGAACGATGGTTTAGTGGCCACATGTACAAGACATCCTACAATTAAACAGCCCTGCATCAAGGTTTTTGTGGCTACATTTACAACAAGATCAATTTTCCAGGAATAGGCGTAAGTCTTTACAGCCTAACTTTTTTTTAAAAAGCAAACAACCAGTCTTCTAATCTTATGCTATATTTATCTTAACACTTACATGTCCGATTATTATTAAATGTAAACTGATTACATTAGCAGTTTTACAGATCTGCCTTTTACATAATCACAGGCTCTGGTTTGGACATCTGGTTCATAAACATTAGGTAATTTGACTATAATACACAATAATCACACTTCTCTAGCTGTACTGTATACCATAATACATTTAATAGTTCATAGGAGTTAAACAGTTTGACTGTGTCAGCGTTTGAGCCATGTAGTTTAATGACAGTGTCCTTAGGAGGTGACTGTGCATGTTGTGAGCAGATGTTCCCTATTAGACATTGCATCTCGGGTCCCTACACTTCCAGGTCCCTTACTGTGCACATGTGCTTCCTATAAAGCGTTCTTCTATTTCAGATAAAAATCAATTATCATGCTGGGTTTTTATACATTATGGGCATAAAAGGCTCAGAGATCAAACTATTGTGCATAATACACTTATATTAGCTTATTTTAGGAAAAGGAAACAACCATCTGTTGTTCTACTGTCATTAGCTGTCACAAATTTAAAAAGTTTTTTTTTTTTTATAGTTATAGTTTTTTATATTCTGTGGAAATCCATTTATATGCTACAAATTTTCTAGAATTATGAATTTTGTATGTCTAGCTAGAGCACCTGAAGGAAACCTCCAAAAAAAAAAAAAAAACGTCTATGTAGGCAGTTATCTTAGCTTGAACTCCAAGGCTTTTAACGTCATGCTGCCCACATGATAAAATGCTATTAATATATTTGAATAATCACACTATTAATGTATTTTAAACAATTTGTTTATATTAATTTTACCCTATGTCGTTTTTTTTTTGTGATAATAATTATTCATTACTAATGTGATGAGATCCTGATAGAGCCTGTAATTGGAATGTGAAGAAAACTGCATTCATAGAAGCCATACTATAGGTTTTATTAGTATAATTATTTTATGATATAAAAAAAGTTAAAAAGACACTACAAGAAATACAAGAAAAAGGATAGCGAGCAAGCAGAGAATATAAAAACAAACAGAGAAAAAGGGTTAATTATATGGAAAAAAAAAACAGGGAATGTAAACATGAAACGGAAACAGAAGAAAGAGTATTTAAGAAATGAAATGGTACAGGGCGTGTAACAATTATCTTTAATTAAAGATGCAAGAATACCAGTATTCGTAAGAATAATACATAGGCTTTGATATATGCTTTCATATTTTGATTACAAGACTTATGCTCTCAAAATAAATCTATTTCAGTTTTTCATTTGCTTTACCTTTCTTTTAGATTTATAGCAAAAATGTTTGATCAAGGCAAATGTACTGCCCTAAAAAGCTGCATGCCCTAGTTTAGGTGGGCAGTTTGGGGTTGGGTGTTAAAAATGTGGTTCAACTACTTGCACATTTTCCTTGCACATTATTGGGTATTCTATGCAAGGTACATTTTCACCTTGTACACTAAAGCCCCGTACACACACACAGATCGTCGTCATACAAATGTTCGTCTTTTCTCCCCGGGATGTCGGTGTCTGTTGAAAAGTGCAAAGACAGCACAAGGACAGCACAAGAATTTTGTCCGCAGACTTCAGCTGACTGCAGAAGTGATGTCATGTAATGGTTAACTTTCCCTGTGTTTTTTATTTTCTGAGCATGCCCAGTCTTGCAAATCTGCGGTCTGTCGGCTGATTTCTGTACTGACAGGCGAACAATCGTCCGTTCTGGTGTCTGCAGACAAAAATTTTCATGTTTGCAAGAAAGACTCTTGTCCGTGGATTGTGTGCAGACAGCTGTCGGAGGCACCATACTAACAAGCGTACAATCGGCAGATCTTTCGTCCGCCGACGTTTGTATGACGACGATCTGTGTGTGTGTACGGGGCTTAAGGTATAGAAAAGTTCCCTTGATAAGTGAAAATTCCCTTGAAAAGTGGATAGCCTGTTTGCTTTTAGTAAATCAAACTGTATGTTTCTGCTGTCCTCTCTGGTGACCATTGTCAATTGGATACAAGAAGATGGGAAGTCCAAACATGTATAACCGTAACTGGAACAGAAGATGAGCAGAAAACTTTCAAAAGGGATACCTATTCCAGAGACAACTGCCTATGTAGAGATTTCCACTCACTTTGGAAAGATGTATTCTTTTTTTTTTTTTTCCAAAAATTTTATTGAAGAATAATGAGAAAACATAACAGCAGATGCAATGTTGCCGATAGATACAACAGGGTAAAATAATAACACAAAACGCTTATGAGTAGTACATAAGATTTTATGATCAGGGTATTGTTACTCATCTGGAGACTAACAATTTAAACATATGACAACAGTAGAGAAGTAGGTAGTTAACTGTAACATACAGGATCAATTCCTGTTAATTTCATTTATTCTTATGTGTTTCTGGATCATTAACCACTTTACCGCTGCTCACGTTGATACTACTGCGGCAAAGTGGCTCTTGTAGGTCTGACGACGTAGACCTACGTCGGCAGACCCTCCCCCTTCTAGGCAGCGCGCGCGCCGCCGGAGGCTCGCTCCCGCTGTATTCAGTCACAGCGGGAGTCGGGCCAGGGGAGGAGCGGCGGCGATCGCCGCCGCTCTTCCCCGATCGTCGGGGATCTAGTGTGGAAATCCGCCCACTTGTGTAAACACAAGCGGGCGGATCTCCGAAGTGACAGGCAGGGTCAGATTGCAGGGTTCAGCATAGCTGAACCCTCGATCTGTCCTTGTGTCACACAGTCACCTCCCCCCACACACGTTAGTAAGCACCAGGCATACATTAACCCCTCCCTCTCCAATAAAATTAACCCCTTCACTGCCAGTGTCATTTTTACAGTAACAGTGCATATTTATAGCACTGATTACTTCAGTAATGTCACTGGTACCCCCAAAAGTGTCAAAAATGTCAGTCAGGGGTCCAATCTGTCTGCCGCAATGTCGCAGTCCCGAAAAAAAAAATCGCAGATCGCCGCCATTACTCGTTAAAAAAAACCCACCAAAAATGACATAAATCTTTCCCTTAGTTAGTAAACGCAATAACTTTTGCGCAAACCAATCAAAATGCGCTTATTGCGATTTTTTTTTTTACCAAACATAGGTAGCAGAAAACAAATTGGCCAAAAATTTTAAAAAATTTTGATTTTTACATTTTTTTGGGGGGGAATTTCATATAAAAAAATGTGAAAAATATTGTTATTTTTTCAAAATTTACGCTCTTTTTTTGTTTATAGCGCAAAAAGTAAAAATCGCACAGGTGATCAAATACCACCAAAAGAAAGCTCTGTTTGTGGGAAAAAAGGACGTCAATTTCATTTGGGTACAGCGTTGCACGACCGCGCAATTGTCAGTTAAAGTTGCACAGCGCCGAATCACAAAAAGTGGCCCAGATGTAAGACAGCAAAATCCTCCGGTGGTAAAGTGGTTAAAGGGAAAAACTAGTTTTTTTTTTTTCATTCTGTATCATTTCTAAAACAAATAAAAAAAATAAAAATAAATAGATAAATAGATATATATATATGATATAGATACTTTCTGTCCGTCTTACTTGTCTATAGCCTACCTTTTCTTCCTCAAGTAACTGCCTGCCATAGTTCTATTTTAAAGATTTGTTTACTAGTTATTAAGCATGTGATTTGCATTGCTTGTTTATTTCTTTGTACCTAGAACATCATTGCTATGACAATAATTTTTTAAATTAGTTCTAAAATCCCTATGAGGTCAGCTACAAGCATAAAAGCATATGCACTGATTTATTATTTTTATTTCAAGGTCATTTAAATGAAAAATTAAATAAGAAATTCAATAGAGATATTTCTGTGTAAAAATAACACCAAGCTTTCCTCTCTCCTTTTTTCAATAAATACATGTCATGTGTTTTTTAAAGCTTCATTTACCACAATCCATTTTGCTGCAGCATTCCTATGGTTCAATTTTAATTAAAAAGCCTGTTATTCTTGGATAACTTATTTCTCTGTGCTTATTTTCTGCTTTGTTTGTATCCTGTAATGTAGTCTACGTCATTTTCTTTTTTCCACAGTGCATTTCTTTTCTGCTGCTGCCTCTGTGAGGGAACCTCACAGTATGCAATTCAATAGAAAAATTGATTTGGGACTGCTATTTTCTGTTTTATGATAGTGGCTGTTAATAATGTGTATTGGAGTTCATACCTCTTGGCGATGTCTGCATTTCATAATTTATACATGCTATAGCATTGTTATTTTTATTAATGAACGTATAAACCCTGCCGAAGGGGACCTGAGAGCAATATATTTCAATAGATGATTGTGTATGAGTTACATATTAGGCGCATCCTCGTTCTTCTCACTGAAACTGTATTTCTTAATACTAGTATGTCATTTAAATGGACAGTGTCATATCATTACATAGTCTATGGCTGCTATTGTGGGAATGAAAGCAAATAGGAAATGTAGGCTTAGCAGAAGAGCAGAGAAGCAATTTAAAGTAATGCTGCAGCCTATTCCAGAGCACAGATAGCTGCATTCCCCAACATATGACTTTATTCTTATAAAATTCATGAATGTCTGGTAGTTATTGATAATTCTACCTTTGATGTGAAGGATTTATATAAATTGCAGGCCTATATTCCCACATGCTATCTTGCTTGCAAGTGCCCAGCACACATATTTTAAGCGTAGAGGACACTAGATTGATATGAAAACAAAATGTGCAAAGGAGAGCAAAAAATAGCTTCCTCTGATGATCTGAAATAAATCTGTTTGGAGGCTCAATGCTGTGTCTAAAATATAGTCCATGCTCTGCATGAAAATTTTTGATCAATGCTTTGCAGGTCAGTGACACAAGGCAGAACATAGAGGGATGAGTATAGGTTTTAAGGGGAGCTGTTATCTCATTACTCACAAGCAGTAATATGGCTATTTATATTAAATGTTGAAAAGCACAATGTTTGTGAATCTCATGTAGTATACTATTAAAAAATTTCCATTTCTGATTTGCAAAAAGCAATTATTGTCATAGCGATTACTCCTTAGAACTGAAGTATACAAATTAGCCTGAGCTACTCTCCTGTTCTGACTTTAAAATGATACATAATTATTTTCTGCATTATCAAATACATACAAGCGTGGATAGTATGCTGTTCAAACCATTAAGGTTCTAGAATGGGAAAATATGTTTGCAGATTATTTACTTACTTGTTGTACACATATTCTTATTATCATTATTATTATTTTTTATGTATTTTTTTGATTGTGTTTAATAAAAAAAAAGCATCAACCTGCAACCAAACAAAATAATAACTTTGAATGAATGTGCTACTATGCCTGACATCCTAAGTTTAGTCAAAAAAAGTTTTAGAAAAATCAGCACAGGAGGCAGTACCTACAATCAATGGGATGCGTCCCTTCTGCTGCTGGCTGCAGATTTAGTTGATCCCTTCTACCCTTGCCACTGTAATTTTGTGGTGCTGTAGGGTTTAACAGATCCAAGGGACTTGTCACAAAGTGCTTTTTTTACCCCTTCTGCCCACCTCTTCCATTTATAAAGCTTAAGTTTAGTAAAAAAAAAAAATGTTTTAAAAAGTCAGCACAAAGAATATTACTCACAGTCATTGGGATGTGTCCCTTGTGCTAATGTCATATCCACTCATCAAGAATGTCAGTTATGCCTGCCCTTTTAGCCTACCTACTTCTCTATTTATAACAAAGCTGTACTTTTATGAATAAAAAAAAATCTATGAATGGAGGACCTTTGAATGAAAGACCTTTCATTCATCCACTCATCCTCCATTCATAGATCATTTTTCATTTATGGAAGCTATAATGCAGCTTTTATGAATGGAGAAGGAGCTGGACACCCATGAAATGGCGATGCTCTAAAAGTTTAGAGTTAAATATGAGCTCTGGTGCTCTCATTATGGTGTTCGCAGCTATACTGTACTTGTGTGGTCCAATCACTATTTACATATGCATGCTGGATATGCGTGTACATTTTTATTTGCATGTGAACATGAGTAAATAGGAGTGCTTTAATTTTTTATCTATTTTTTTACACTTTTTAAATGTTTTTTTTTGTTTTTTTTTATTCAGCTTTATTGCTGTCTCTAGGCATGAACAACATCCCTTGTGTTAGCTTGGGCAGTGACATCTACTCTTGATGGAGAGATTAGGGGGTCTATTAGACCCTGATCCCTCCTCTGTCTTCCAAGGCAGACAACCCTACTTAGATTGGTGTTATCAGCTGCTTTCCTGGCTGGTACTGGCCAGGAAAACACAGAATCTAAGCCTTAAGTGGTGAAATCCTTGTCACTTACTGTCTCATTGATCACAAACATTCTCTCTTCTGTGGCCAACCAGCCCTACTGACCGCTTGTAGTGGTCCTAGGGAGCCTAGGAATGGCAGAGGGCTGCAAAAGTGGTCATGTGGCTGTAAAGCTGCTCAGGTCATTTCTTCCAGAACACCCATTGCCTGCACTGAAAAATGATGCAAAAATCATGGATGCAGCATGGATCCTGGTAGCCAGTGGTTCCAGAGGCCATGTATATATATACATATATATATATATATATATATATATATATATATATATATATATATATATATATATATATATACAGCTTAAAGATGGCAAGTGGTTAAGTCTTAATAATTAAAATAACTACAAGATTAGATTACAGAGGTTTTTTTTTTTTTTTTTGCAGATCTCGCTTTGTGTCACAAAGTTTTGAAGATTGAAAAAATTAAAAAAATCTTAGGGTGTCTACTTTCCAAAAAGGGGCATTTGGGAGGTTTTGTGCTATCTTGGCATTTCATGGCCTCCAAAATTGTGATAGGTATTGAGGAGTAAAATCAACAATTTACGCCCTTAGAAAGCCTGAAGGCAGTGATTGGTTTTCGGGGTCCTGTACGTGGCTAGACTGCCAAAAAGTCTCACACATGTTGTATCCCCGTACTCAGGAGAAGCAGCAGAATGCATTTATGGGTGATATTTCACATATAGCCATGGCATGTTTGAACAATATATCATTTAGGTGACAACTTTGTGTAAAAAAAAAAAAAATAAAATAATAATTTTCCCGAAACTTGTGGCAAAATATAAAATATTCTATGGACTCACCATGCCTCTCAGCAAATAGCTTCTGGTGTCTACTTTCCAAAAAGGGGTCATTTAGGGGGTGTTTGAACTGTGCTGGCATTTTATGCCCAATATTAGAAGCTTATACTACACATC
This sequence comes from Pelophylax lessonae, assembly GCF_965119305.1. NCBI lineage: Eukaryota > Metazoa > Chordata > Amphibia > Anura > Ranidae > Pelophylax > Pelophylax lessonae. The sequence goes on from NC_138768.1 coordinate 647,717,808, forward strand.
AAACAATCTTCTAACCACTTGAAGACCAAGCCTTTCTGACATGTTCTGTTTACATTAAATAATTATTTTTTATTTTTTACTAGAAAATTACTTTAAACCCCCAAACATTATATATATTTTTTTTAAAGCAGAGGCCCTACAGAACAAAATGGTGGGTGTTGCAATTTTTTTTGACACACAGTATTTGCGCAAAGATTTTCCAAATGCAAATTTTGGGGGAAAAAAAACACTTTTTTTTTTACATTTCTAGAATTAAAAAGGTGACTAAAAAGTGTTGTCCACTTATAAATGGTACCCCTTTCTGAATAAGGGTGACTCCCAGTCCCAAACAATCTTTCCGCTGATCCCCATATAGTCTGGGCAGTTGGGGGTTCCACATTGCTATCTTTTTCCTCATACATCCGGAAACTACATGTATAGCCTTTTTCCCTGTCACAGAGCTTATACATCTTGACCCCATATCTGGCACGCTTTCTGAGAAGAAACTGTTTGAAAACAAGGTGGCCAGAAAATGTATTCAGGGACTCATCAAAGCAGAAAGCTTGTTGGGGCATATACACGGCAGAAAACTTTTGGTTGGAGTGATTTACGAGGGGCCGAATTTTGTGGAGCTGGTCATATCCAGGGTCACCCCGAGGATGACAAAGTTCATTGTTATTGAAATGCATGAACCACAAGATTTGCTTGTATCTAGTCCTGGCCATGGCAGCAGAGAACAGGGGCATATGATGAAATGGGTCAGTGGACCAATATGACTGCAACTCACTCTATTTAGTAATGCCCATGAGGAGGGATAGGTCCAAAAAGGTTTTAAATTCGGAAACAGTAATATGTTTTAATGCAAATTCTCTGGCATGGGTCAAATTTGGATTTGCAGCGATGAATTGATCGGCATATACATTGCTTTGGTCCACAATAGACCTGTACAGATCTTTTGAGAAAAACAGCTCATAAAGACCAAGGGGAGTAAAGTCAGCTGTTTCCACCTGAATTCTGGGTTGGCCAGTGAATGGGGGAAGTACGGGCGCTGCAGAAATGGTGGGCTCCTAATCAGGATTTGAAAGTGCATCAGGAAGGGCACTATAAGCTCTATGGGCCTGTCTTGGAATTCTTGGTGGCTGCAGGCCACTACTTGTGCTAGCCACCACAGCAACTTGAACTGCACTTACGGGTTTTGCCACATCACCAAGTGTTACTGCAGTGCTGGTTTGACTATGAGCAGGATGTACTAGGCCGCTGGTGCTTTCCAGTTCACCAGAAGGTTGAGTGTCACACTAGTACCAACACCCTGCAATTGTTGATCCTCAGCAACAGAAGAACGCCTGATCTTAGCTGGGACCACTACTCTGTCATCAGAGCTATCTGTTTGGGTGCCTCTGCTCTCTACAGGTTCAAATACTGAGCCTGATTCTGACAGTGAGGCTTCCCTATCGCTCTTATCTGTCATGCTCAGCATTGTTTAGGCCTTTTCACTAGTGTACCTCTGTTTGGACATTTTTGCCAATAAATGTATAGGTACCTATTGTGAATCACAGGTAAAAAAACACCTGGTTGTCAAGGACTTTTAGAGCCGCTACCAAAAAATGTAACAGCTAGTGCTAGCAGAGATCAGGCCTGACTCTGCTAATGCTGCGGTTTAGTGTGCTGTGTATTGGAAGTGACAGTAATCTGCTGAACTGCACCTCTTTGGGGCTGATCCTGCAAACGCTGCATTTTGGGAACACTATACTAAACTATTGGGGACACTAGTATAGTTCTGATTTGATCAAAGATATTGATCCGTTCAGACACTATACTAGTAATGGAGGTGTTTAGTGTGTGTGTGTCACTGGCAATCAAAGGGTTAAAATGTATTACTAAATGTGTGGGAGGAAATCTGACGCTGTCCTGGATTGACACTAATTAACGCGAACTGATGTCACCTGTGACACTAATACAGTACTCAGAAAAAATATCTGTACACTATGATAGTGACACTGTGACAGGGAAATAAAGGGGTTAACTGGGGTGATCAGGGGGTTAAATATTTATTAGGGGATATATGGCGGGTACCCTAAACCTGAGACTGCTGCTAAACTACCACTAACTGCCTCTCACACTAACTTGCGTCATAAGTAACACTAATACAGTGATCAGTAAATTTTCTGCATACTGTATATAGTGACACTGTGACAGGGAGTGAAAGGGTTATCTGGGGGTTATCAGGGGGTGACAAATGTGCCTGTGTGTACTGGTGTACTCACTGTCTAATGTTCTTTCCTCTCACGCTGGAACCAAAAACAGCTCCAGGAGAGGAGATTGCATCATTTTGCAGAATGTCCTGTGCCTGTGTAATGTAAACACAGGCACAGGACATTCTGCAATTGGTCAGAACCATTTAACAGGTCCAGGCCAAAAATGATTGGCCTAGACTTGATGACTGATCGGTTCTGAACTGAATCAGTACATCGCGGGGATGCTGGGTGGGCGCGCCCCCCACCCTCGCACGCGACTGATGTAACATTACGTCAGTTTGCACAGCTGAGCCACCTTGCCACAGTAAAACTTTGGCAGGTGGGCTGCAACTGGTTAATGAGTATTTATTTCATCTTTGAAATTAACTAACATCTATGTTATAATGCTTTCAACTCCTTGAGCAGGGACACATTTCAAAAGAAGAATTTGTAGTCATAAGACTTCTTGGAACATCTATTTCTAGCTCTTCTATCATTTTTGGTATCAAAATAAGAACTGGTCTATGCCTATGCCTGATACACATAGAATACAATGTTCTCACATTTACAAATACCAGCATGCACTGTGTTCTTTCAAATAAATATCATTATCAAGAGCAACCCAAAGAGCATCCTCACAAAACCCATGACTAAATAGTATTCTGTTGTTTTAGAATATTGCTCTCTGTAACAAAAATAGTTTTTTTTTCCTATTTTCTAGAAAACAAAATACACATCTGAATGGGAGTTGATGAAAACATGGATTATTTTTATTTTGTTTTCTAAAATCATTTATGAAACAATTTGCAACTAAATGAAAATAGTTAATTGATCCACCAGGTTGGAAATTCCACCAGGACTTGTTCAATGGTGGCAGATGACCCCAAACATCAGTTGAGGGAACCGGTGTGTCATTTATTTTTGTTTGTTTTATTTTTTTTAAATTTTTGAAGAAATAAAAAATGAATGGTCATTCTACCCATAATGATGGCAGCCTACTTTAAGAAGTACATATCAGTACCTCCATAGTTTATACCAGTATTTTTATTCTTACTGTTCTTAGGTTTGTAAGTGGTGTCCCCATAAAAAGTCCCCTTAAAACAGTCACTTGTTGCTAGTGGCAGTCCGGCTGTTCTGTATCCCTAGTATACTAAAAATACAGTGTGGGGTTAAATTTCTCCAGCCCTAGTGACCTAGTAAAGAGTGCCCATTAATTCTAAATCAAGAATAGAAAAGCTAACACTAACTTTAATTAGTTCTTGAGCCCTAATACACACTATTGCGGGTGGTTGCTGATGCAGAAATCTGACTTGTATCTTAGGCAGACTTCTGGGAAAATTGTTCCCACAAAAAAATCACACAAGCAGGAAATTATGTTTCTGGGGTGTGGTCAGTATACATTCTGTGTACAGAACAGCTCCAGTTAGCCATATTGCATTGCATTTTCAGAAAATTACAACAGCTGCAGATTGAAAAGGAAAGGTCATTTTTAATAACATTCAATTACAATATGATTTGTGTCACAATTGTATACGCTATATTGTTTTTTTCTTTATTTGCTATTTTTTTTTCCCACGAAAGTGGAGTTACCCTTTAAGAAATTCAGAAGATTCCCATGCTTTAGTCCCATGCTGTCAATGGCTTTTTTGATTTTTATTAATTTATTAGGAAACATTATAAATATATCTAAAATGTAAGGAAAGAAAGAAAGAAAGAAAGAAAGAAAGAAAGAAAGAAAGAAAGAAAGAAAGAAAGAAAGAAAGAAAGAAAGAAAGAAAGAAAGAAAGAAAGAAAGAAAGAAAGAAAGAAAGAAAGGAAGGAAGGAAGGAAGGAAGGAAGGAAGGAAGGAAGGAAGGAAGGAAGGAAGGAAGGAAGGAAGGAAGGAAGGAAGGAAGGAAGGAAGGAAGGAAGGAAGGAAGGAAGGAAGGAAGGAAGGAAGGAAGGAAGGAAGGAAGGAAGGAAGGAAGGAGAGAAGGAAGGATCATTACCCTGCAGAACAGATCTGTGAAATTTAATGATTGTTTAATTATTCACCAATCTCTGTTTGTAATCTAAGTACATTATATTGAAGATGGCTATTTTAGTCATTTCTTTTACTGTTTCATTGTCTGTTTAACATGACTTTTTCTTGCAACCTTGCAACAAACGAGAAAGGAGTGGGGATGGACATAGACAGTTTTGCTTTCAGTAAAAAAGAAATATTATTAATACCGTATATACTCGAGTATAAGCCGACCCGAATATAGGCCGAGACCCCTCATTTTACCACAAAAAAGTGGGAAAACGTATTGACTCGAGTATAAGCCTAGGGTGGGAAATGCAGCAGCTACTGGACCCAACTGGACCACTACAAGACACAAAACAGGGGCTGCAGGCATGGTACGGGAGATGGTGCAGGTCATAGTATAGGCATTGCACAGGTCATGGTAAGGGCATGGCACAGGTCATGGCACAGGTCATGGCACAGGCATGGCACAGGTCATGGTACAGGCATGGCACAGTAAGTACAGGCATGGCAAAGTACGTACAGGCATGGCACAGTACAAACAGGCATGGCACAGTATGTACAGGCATGGCACAGTAAGTACAGGCATGGCACAGTATGTACAGGTGTGGCACAGTATGTACAGGCATGGCACAGTAAGTACAGGCATGGCACAGGAGATGCAGTGCTGCAGGCATGGTACAGGAGAATGTCCTGTACCATGCCCGCAGCACTTCATGAGGAAATGCAGGGGCTGCGGAGGAGTCTCACTTACCTGTCAGTGAGCCGCTTTCGATTTAAAAATCGCGCCGCCCGGCGCCAATACTACGTCACCGCAAATGCGCCGCCGATGCTCGGGAAAACCCGAACACGTTCGGCTATTCTCGGCAATGCCGCACATGCGCAGTGACACGTCGGCGCCGAGCGGCGACATTTTTAACCTCCCTGGCGGTATGATTATGTCAGGAATTACATACCAAAAGCGGTACAATTGTTTTCATGGAAATTTGGCGTTATGTATTATAGGCCTACAATTCTTAGTAATTACTGACTTAAACCTGACCAAAACAAGACTCTAGTAGACATCCCAGATGTGATAAATTTGAAACACAAACGCATGAATTATAATCAAATCAATAATATAATTTTATTATTTAATATATAATATATATAATAAAATTATATTATTGATTAGATTATAATTCATGCATTATATATTATATATAGATATATGTGTGTGTGTGTATATATATGCATATATATATATATATATATATATATATATATATGCATATATATATATATATATATATATATATATATATATATATATATATATGCATATATATATATATATATATATATATAGATATAATATAAAATGTGTTTTGTGCTACGTTCTTTTTTTTTTTTTGAATTTCCCTCCCTAGTTCCGCTCCCATGCAGCATTGTTGCTGCAGGGAACGGAACTAGGAAGTGATCACACCGACGGAGGGACGGAGGAGCGGCGGGACTCTCGGCTGGCGGTCACAGCAATGAGAGATCATCGCTGGATCGCCAGGATAAGGTAAGAGAACACCGCTGCGCTCTCTGCAATCCACCCCGAGCGTGACTCGGGGTTACCGATCCTGATATGAAAAATCAACCCCGAGTCACACTCGGGATTACCGCCAAGGTGGTTAAAAACACAGTGAAGCCAGAGACTCGAGTATAAGCCGAGGGGGGCATTTTCAACATGAAAAAACATGCTGAAAAACTCGGCTCGAGTATATACGGTATTATAATACAGGATTTATATAGCGCCAACAGTTTGCGCAGCGCTTTACAACATGGGGGCAGACAATACAGTTACAATACAATTCAATACAGGAGGAATCAGAGGGCCCTGCTCATTAGAATTAACAATCAAGGAGGGAGGGTCAAGTGACTTATGTAAATATGTAACTGTTCACTAACTCCATCAAATTGTGTACAAAGAGAGGTCTGCAAATGATCCTATTAGCAATTCTATTTGTAACTTTTGCTAACTAGACCTCTCTTATTTGTAATATATACTCCATTGGGTTGTTCTACTTAAAAAGAGTTTAATTTTTACTCTACATTAGCACATTATTGTAGATCTAAACAACAAAATTACAAGAGGTACAATTCTTGCAGAAAGACAAGTAAGAGATTTGGGTCTGAAATAGGGACAGCTGGAAGGCTTGGTTTATAAATAAAAAATAAATGCATGCTCAAGTCTGCAAACGCCCTCAATTTCCCTTGCTATTACTTTCTGGTTCACATGTATATTATGTGTTTGTGTTTTGTTTTTGTTTTTTTCAAATAGGAAATGGGTTTTCTGCTTTCATATTCAACAATGATAGTATCTAAAACACAACTGCATTGTACAATTCATAAGCAATAATGATATGTCTGCTTAAAAAAATGGAACAGTCCTTTACAATAATGCAGATTGTTCACAGTTTTAGCAGCTGGGAAAACACAGTAAAAGCATCTGCCTGTTTCAACAATTAATTTAAAACATACAATAGCAACAGAGTCAAACTCCTGCAAACAATTTGATCATCAGCCATGCATCAGCATCTTAGAAAGAAATTAAATAAACTCATTTCTCATGTGTTAGTAAGCTAAGAAGAGTCTTTAACCTCCATCTGCATGTACCAAAATTATACGCATGATCAAGATATTTATTAAGGCTCGTTATGACTATTTGTTCACATTTCCAGCATTATGTGCAGGTGCAAGCAATGACATTGTTACAAAAAAATTCAAATGGGATTGTATATAAAAAAATAAATAAATACATGTTAGGTTATGAGTTGGAAGCAGCTAAGCAGTTTTGCTTAGTATTCAAAGCCTGATCATTGGTTGTCCAGTGCTCTAAAAACAAGCCCAATGATATGCATAGAATACTATTTACAGAATGCAGTGAAACTAGAAAATTTTTCTAAATTAAATTGCATGCATAGTTTTGGATATAACAGAGCAGGGTTAACCCCTGCCAAATTATTTGTTTGCTGTCTGTGTACCATTGGGGAAATTTACCTTCACTTCCTGTCCCAGAGATTCAACATGAAGTTAGAGGAAATCTCCCAAAGAGAGAGTAATTTCCCTCTTGGACAATTAAACTTGGAATAGGTGTCCCATTAGAAGATTTCCCTATACCTCTTGTTCTGGAGACAAGTGACTTCTCTCACTTTCTTTCTCAATCACAGTAGTCACTATTACAAATAGAGAAATGAATCCCCCCAGTTCCCAGGATTCGACCCTCTTTACTTCACTAAAAAAATAAATAAATAAATTTCTACTATAGATGTTCTTAAATATCATATTTTTTAAATTGAGTTCATGAAATGATACCTGACTGTTAAAAGAAAATTTTATAAATGTGCCTATATTGCAAAAACAAAAAAAAAAAGATAATTTACACATTTTTTGCTTTGTAGACTATAAAGCATTGCATCCATAGTTAGTGGGTTTAGAGCTCAGTCTCCTGAAGACTTTTCCTCCAGCCCCAGGTCTCTACAAAGGTATAGATCTACAGTTTTGGAGCTGGGGAAAGTAAACAATGCACTACCACACTTATACTCTCTACCAGTGATGGCGAACCTTGGCATCCCAGATGTTTTGGAACTACATTTCCCAGGATGCTCCACTATGCTGTAGAGTGCATGAGCATCATGGGAAATGTAGTTTCAAAACATCTGGGGTGCCAAGGTTCGCCATCACTGCTCTATACTATTGAAAACAACATGCCCCTATGCTTTGTTGGCAGATGGCATTTGCATTCCATTCACTGATCCACAAATTCACAGCCTCACAGCCATTCCAAATTTTAAAAAAATCAACATAAGTTTGGATAAAGAAGTAATCTGCAAGGTAGGAGGTAGGTCATTTGAGGCTGCGGGGTTGAAAAATTGAACCAAGTTTCACGTTACACCCTATGAAATGTGAAATTAGTCTTTAATACCAGCTCTACAACCCTGTTCACACAAAAAATACTATATGTGCCGGTTATCACTCCAACACACTTCTGTAAACTCTGGCATTTTTGTGTAACTATAAATTCTATTTTATCTGCTCAGTTTCGAAACTTACAAGATACAGAGCTAGAAGGCTGTCGAAGCCTTTAAGTGACAGGGTTAATTTAGTGTCAGACTGGTGTCTGACGCTTATTACATACACCACTTACATATAAGGAGAAAGAGATGAATGAAGACCAAGCTAGCAGTCAGCACAGCAGTTCAGTGAATGCTGATTGAAGACATACTGTTTGACACTGCAGAACTATGACTGGCTATCTGACTGGAAACTCCTAGTTCTCCACTATTGTCATGCCAGTCTCAAGCAATGTCTCTTAGGATAGAGACATCTGCCTGTGCTTAATAGCAATTACCATGCTGCCAGAAGCTGCCACAAAGAAAAGGAACACAAGATCTAGCAGACATATCTCCAACAGCTAGAAGCATGATTATGAAGTGGAAAAAGGACACAATTGTGAGACTTTAAAACAATCTTTCACGCAGGGAGGAAATTCAAAAATGGGTGACAAACTGCAGAAACCCGATATATCTATGAAATCAATGAAGTGATGTGCCATGTAGAGTGGTTTGTACAGGCACAGTCGTTGCTGGTGGTAAATAGATAAAGAAAATGTTGCTAGAAAAAAGAGAAAATAAATACCAAGAAAGAAGAGAGCCATGTGAAAAACGTTAACTACTTGCCGACCACCCGTCATAGTTATACTGCGGCAGGTCGGCTCTGTTACGTGAAATGATGTACATGTACATTGTTTCATGTAGCAGTTAGTGGGGGCGCGTGCACGCGCTGATTATCTAGAGGGGAAGCGAATCAGCGGGTCCGGTGGATGCGATGTCCATCAGGCCCCCGCAAACGCTCCCCATGGAGACAGAATGGTGGTCTGCTGATGTAAATACGGCAGACCGCTGTTCTGTTAGTGATGAACACAGGGATCCTGTGTTCCTCCTATTTAGGAATACAGGTCTCTGTGTTCATCCAGTGAATACAACCCTCACTCCGTTAGAAAGCATCCCCAAGGCCAGTGATGGCAAACCTTGGCACCCCAGATGTTTTGGAACAACATTTCTTATAATGCTCATGCACTCTGGTGTAGTCGAGCATCATGGGAAAAGTAGTTCCAAAACATATGGGATGCCAAGGTTCACCATCACTGCCCTAGGCACACATTTAACCCATTGATCGCCCCTGGTGGTAACCCCTTCCCTGCCAGTGTCATTAGTACAGTAACAGTGCTTATTTCTAGCACTGATTACTGTAGTAATGTCACTGGTCCCCCCAAGTGTCAAAAGCATCAGTTAGGTGTCCGATCTGTCCGCCGCAATGTCACAGTCTCACTAAAAATCACTTTTTATGTTTATAGCGCAAAAAATAAAAATTGCAGAGGTGATCAAATACCACCAAAAGAAAGCTCTATTTGTGGGGAAAAAAGGACATCAATTTTATTTGGGTAAAACATCGCACAACTGTGCAATTGTCAGTTAAAGTAGCACAGTGCCGTATCGCAAAAAAATGGCCTTTTCATTAAGGGGTAAAACCTTTCCGATCCTTAAGTGGTTAAAATTGATGGGGCCCCAGTTATAAAGCATTGGTGTGGTCTTAAGCTAGCCATACTGCTGCTTTAAAAAAAATCATGAAACTCTGTGCTGTGCTTTACACATGCATATTTTGGACCCAAATGAAAAGCAAAACACAAATAAAATGAATAGACCAAAAAAAAAAAAAAAAACAGAGGAGGTGACCTGTCAAAGCCATGTGACCGACCTCACCTCTAATCATGAGGCTCTCTCGGCAGTGTTCAGTAGGCTTCCTCCACACTTTGGCCTGAATTTAAAAATGGCTCTTACAGTACACAGCTAGAGCAAAACAAAAATGGTAACAGAAAGTTGCCACTTATTAGTTAGAAGTGATCTTCATCAGGGGAAAGACACTTGCAAAGACCTGATGTGGTACCTAACCCACCCTACACCCTCCATCTACAATGGAAAACAACATTTTGGGCAGGTTTCCAATTAATTCATTTAGAATAAAAAATACATATTTCTATGTACTTACTTTTCTGGGTTTTCTACTTCTTCAGTAACAAAATTGAGGTAGAACCTAATAAATAAATAAATAAATAAAACCTTATTTTGTACATTTAGACCTAAAATAGTCATTATTAACTGATTTATCGATAAGGTATATTACATTTTACATTGGTTTATTTATAACCTGACATTTTAATTGGTTATTTTAGTCAATACAAACAAAATATGGAAGCACATTGGGCTCATCATAACAACAGAATCCAGTTCATGAACGCTTCAATTTACAATCTGTAAAAAAGTTTTTTTCAGACTCTGTTCTTATAGACAATGGTGTTTACTCACTAAAGGAGTAAAGCATGCTAACTCTGCAAATTAAATGTTCATTTAACTTATCCAATTATGTGAAAGGGAGAAAAAAAAAACAAGATCTTTGTTCCCATGATTGAATGCCTAAAGTCAGAAAAGCTTTACGTCATTTACTAAGTTTAGTGAATTGGTTTTAAAATGTGAATATGCACTACTCATTTAGTAACAATACTATAGTCCCTATACAGCTTTTTTAAACCCCAAAAAAGATTAACCAGCATTTTTTTTAATACCGGTATGAAAATAATTTTATAGTTAACCACCTGACCACTGCACTGCGTTACTTTAACTGAAAATTGCGCGGTCATGCAACACTATACCCCAAAAAAAGTTGTTTTTTTTCCACACAAATAGAGCTTTTTGTGGGAATTTGATCACCACTGCATTTTTTAATTTTTGCGCTATCAACAAAAAAAGACCTACAATTTTGGGGAGAAAAATGTTTACTTTCTACTTTAAAACATATTTAATAAAAAAAAAAACGAAAAATCAAATTTCTTCAAAAATTTAGGCCAATATGAATTCTGCTACATGTTTTTGGTTTTTGTTTTAGCATCTACAAATTTATGGAATTGTTATTTATTCATTATTATTATACTAGTAATGGTGGTAATATGCAACTGATAGTGGGACTGCGATATTGAGGCGGACAATTGGGCACTAACTGACACTTTTGACATTTTGTGGGAACCGGTGACACTAATACAGTAATCAGTGCTAAAAATATGCACTGTCACTGTACTAATGACACTGGCTGGGAAGAGTTTAAACATCCAGGGTGATCAAAGGGTTAACTGTGTTCCTAGTCAGTGTTTTTATGACATATGTGTGCTGTTTTTACTTTTAAGGAAAGAGATTGATTTTACTCCCATCCCTTTCCCCCTGTCAGAACAGAAATCTGCATTGTTTACATAGCCAGATCTCCGTTCTGTGTGTTTTACTGATGATCAGCAGATGCCAGAGGACATCCAGTGTCCGCCACTCGCAGATCGGCCTTTCCGGTGATTAATCACAGCAAAAGCAGCTGGCTGGTGAAGCATGCATTCCCCATGTAGGCGGAAGTACAGAATCATGTATATATCCATGATCCTGCACAATAGGGGCAACCTGTAGCAGTAAATCTGCTATAGGGTAGTCCGGAAGTGGTTAAAGGAGATCTTGCAGTAAGAAATCAAGGTCTGCCTATTTACCAAGACACCTACAGCTGGTGAGGGTGACATCGCCCTCCTTTAGAGAAAATTCTGTGAATTGCAGGGTAGCAAGATGCTCAGGCACAGCATATGTTTATCTTCTTGCAAGATTTAGACTACTTAACTGGAGATCTCAATAAAGGCTGGTGATAAACCATGTGATTTCATAACACCATTTAGACCTAGCGAGATTTAGTCCAGCCATCAATAATGCAACTGAGTATAAGGGTAGTTTTAGTGGCAATACACTAATTTTTGTTTTGTGTAATTGCTGATAAGGAAAATTGTATTTTGGCATAATATATAAATGTCTTTGGTGGTAAGGGTTACATTCATTGAAAAGCCAACGGTACTTTGGTATCATGTACTTTTTATGGAGTCTTAAAAATTATGCTGAGAACACAAAATTCTTACTCACTAGTGTTCAATGACAAATTAAAAATCATCTTTGGAGGGAGGTGGCCTTTGAAAGCTCCAGACTGAACCTACAAATGTGAAACAACATACCGCCCTTACATCCCTTGTGCTTACATATAAAATTTAGTTGATCGTACGTGCTGTCAAATAGAAAACACAAGTACAAGCAAGAGCCATAAATTGAAAAAAGGATCTTATGCTCATATAATGTTATTGCAGATTTGATTCAAAATGAATCTAATGTAATCATAACATAGTGGACTAAAATCATTCAATAACAAACCATGTAGAGTTGTTTTTATTTTACTTTTATTTTTTTCGGGAAAACTAATATTTGGTAGACATAAACCCGTCAGATGCTTTTTTTTTTTGAATATGGCATTTAGTATTCTTACTCAATGCATCATGTTCAAGCTTTTACTTTTGTTATTAATTCTTTTTATGCCCTTTACAATAGTTGGCTCCTTCTTTCCATTAACTTTTCTTTTTCCTCTATTTGGCTTTTTCTCATTTAATTTTACTCTTGGTCTCTGCGATATCATATCAATGTACTAGATGGTTCTGCATTCCATTTTCAGCTAAAGCTACTGTTCTTTACTTTTCTCAAGACCCATATTAATTTCAAATCATTGATGACTAAGTATAAAACAAATAGCAGCATTATCTAATTTAAGAAATGCCTGCAGAAATTAGAAGGTCAGGAGATTTTTTAAATTGTTACCCATTTTCAGAATACTTCTGAAAATGGGTAATGGCATATTCTACATTGTTATATAATTCACGTTTTTCATGGTTCTCCCTTATAGCTAGTGGAAGTGGGATCTCTTTTTTTATTCTCTGCATTCAGTTTGGAAATTATCTCAGAAAATGTAGTAGGTTGTGTAAGCTTTGAAGGAAATTAATTTTATGCAAATTAGCATTATAATAGAAGTCAGTTTAAATTTCCGTCCACTTTATCCAGCACTACTTTGCTCTCTGAAAAGCCAGTATAATATATTCTGGCTAGTAGTCTGTGTATTGTTTCAGCTTTAGTAGCACATGACTATGAGGTAGCCTTTGCAGATAATAAAATTTACATATAAGAAAATGGAGAATATATGAAAAAAAGCATTAAACTAAGTGTATGCAGAGGTCTTTTTTTCTACAGTAGGTGCAGTGCTAGGCATAAGGCATTTGGTCCATTGCTCCAATGTAGTCCCTACTCCTAATTGTCAAAGCAGCCAATGAGGACACCCTTTTTTTTTTTACAAAACACAATATATCAAAGCAAAAAGTTGGCTCCTTAGTTTACTAGAGGAATTATTTAACTCTGCTCTATACAATACTTAGGTATCTGCAGATTCTCCTTATGATTAAAGTGTTACTAAACCCAGACCCTGCATTGACTATATATGGTCTCCCACAGTACACAGAACATGGAAATGCAATCCATTTAGTAAATATAAACTGATAAATACCTTTTCAGCAGTATATAGCAATTAGAGCAATCTTGTGACTTGTATCAGTGAGTGCTGATAGATTGTAGGAGTTTTCATTTCTCCCACAACTGTCCTATCAGGCTTCAAAACCCTTAATCCTCTGTCTGAACATGTCTGGACAGTGCTGATTGGCCCTGTGCTGATCACAGGCACCCTCCCAAGAAAAAAAAAAAACTCTCTAGCAATGCACACCAAACTGAGCAGCCTGACTCTGTAAATATTAGGTTATTTTTTTGGAGTCTGTGGAAGAAGGAAATGATCAGAGAAGACAGGATTAGCCTTTTTACACAATGCAGAGGATTAACCCCTTGGGTTACACACTAAGAGGTATAACAGGCATGCTTTACTGCATATGCAGACTGATTTTACTGTTGTGGGTTTAGTAACATGTATCCAGTCACCTGGGGTGGTATCTTTATTGTTAACATAGAGTTCTATATTTCAGTATGCCTTCGTCCACTGACCACGCTACCTGCCACCACACATTTGTGGAGAAGATATCCTTGTCCTCTCAACATTGGATCAAGCTTCTTTCTCAATGCAGATGTTTGGAAGCTGGCAGCGGATTATAGGGGAATAAGGATGACAGGGATGGGGGTGTGATGATGATGACATGAGGTAGGATGTTAGCAAGCTGGCAGTGGTGTGCCAGGTGTGATGATTATGACAGGGGATGGGGTGTTATCAAGGTGGCAGTGGGTTGCCAGGGGTGATGAGAATGAGGATGACAGGGGGTAGTGTGTTAGGAAGGTTGCAGTGGGTTGCCAGGTGGGAGGAAGATGAGGATGACAGGGAGGTGGGGTGTTAGCAAGGTATCAGTGGGTTGCCAGGTGTGATAAGGATGAGGGTAGTGTGTTAGGAAGTATGAAGTGGGGTGCCAAGTGTGATGAAAATGAGGATGAGGATGGCAGGGAGTGGGGTGTTAGAAAGGTTGCAGTGAGTTGCCAGGCAGGAGGAGGATGAGAGGGGGTGGGGTTTTATCAAGGTATCAGTGGGTTGCCAGGTGTGATGAATATGAGGATGAGGATGATGGGGTGGGGTGTTAGCAAGGTATCAGTGGGGTACCAGGTGTGATGAGGATGACAGGGGGTGGTGTGTTAGCAAGGTTGCAGTGGGTTGCCAGGTGTGATGAAGATGAGGATGAGGATTAGGATGGCAGGGGTGTTAGCAAGGTATCAGTGGGATTCCAGGTGTGATGAAAATGAGGATGCCAGGGGGTGGGGTGTTAGAAATGTATCAGTGTGGTGCCAGGTGTGATGAGGATGAGGATGAAGGGGGTGGGGTATTAGCAAAGTATCAGTTGGTTGCCAGGTGTGAATAAGTTGAGGATGAGGGTGACAGGGGGTGGGGTGTTAGTAAGGTTGCAGTGGTTGCCAGGTGTGCTGAAGATGAGGATGACGGGGGGGTGTGATGAGGATGACAGGGGTAGCAAGGTTGCAATGGGGTGCCAGGTGTGATGAACATGAGGATGACAGGAGGTGGGGTTTTAGCAAGATATCAGTGGGGTGCCAGGTGTGATGAAAATGAGGATGACAGGGGTGGGGTGTTAGCAGGGTTGCAGTGGGTTGTCAGGTGTGAGGAACATGAGGATGAGGATGACAGGGGTGGGGTGTTAGCAAGGTTGCAGTGAGGTGCCAGGTGTGATGAACATAAAGGATGAGGATGAAAGGAGGTGGCGTTTTAGCAATATATCAGTGGGGTGCCAGGTGTGATGAAAAAAAGGATGACAGGGGTGGGGTGTTAGCAAGGTTGCAGTGGGTTTCCAGGTGTGAGGAACATGAGGATGAGGATGACAGGGGGTGGGGGAGTTAGCAAGGTATCAGTGGGGTACCAGGTGTGATGAGGATGACAGGGGGTGGGGTGTTAACAAGGTGGCAGTGGGTTGACAGGTTTGATGAGGATAAGGAGGATGGCAGCAGGTAGTGTGTTAGGAAGATTGTAGTGGGGTGCCAGGTGTAATGATAATGAGAAAGAGGATGGTGGGGTGGGGTGTTAGCAAGGTTGCAGTGGGTTGCCAGGTGGGAGAAAGATGAGGATGGCGGGGTTGGGGTGTTAGCAAAGTTGCAGTGGGTTGCCAGATGGGAGAAGGATGAGGATAGCGGGGTAGTGGTGTTAGCAAGGTTGCAGTAGTTTGCCAGGTGGGATGAGGATGACAGGGGGTTGGGTGTTAGCAAGGTGGCAGTGGGGTGCCAAGTAGAATGAGAATGACAGGGGAGAGAGAGAGAAAAATAGGAAAGACACAGAAAGAAGGAAAGAGAAAGAACAATCACAAATAAGAAAAAAACATAGCACATTTTTGGCATGATCGGTAGTATTTATGAATTTAGAAATTGGGAAATACATTTATTTTTAAAAGTTTAGAAATAGTTATGACCTTTATATAAACGTCTGCAGGCTGTAATTGATTGTGCTGAGAAGTCAAAATAGAACACTACAGTTGCATATACAGTGGTGTTATCTCATTTATGGAATCACTGCCTCTTGCAATCCTCTATAGCCTGTGTCCTTAAGCTTTTATGGGAGGCGGATCATCCATCAATCAAGATGTGACATCCCACCCACTGTGTTCTTTTTTAGTTACTGGGCATGGAGGAGAAGGGAGGGACTGGGCTGTCATTTAGGATCTGTATACACGACCACATGTGTGATGTCAATACCATGTGACCTGAATAGCTCAGCTAAAAACCACAAAGTGTTCTCAGCAATAGAGAACAAACTGAGCATGTGCAGCTGAACTACACTTACTGTGTGTTATCTGGACTTGTCTAGAGTGACATTGCAGGAGGGGGAGGATCTGTGCATACAGGATCACACAGCTTTTTCACACAATGCTGAGGATTAATCACTTAAAAGCGGAGTTCCGCGGAGTTCCGCCCCCCCCCCAAAAAAAAAAATTAAAAGTCAGCAGCTACACATACTGCAGCTGCTGACTTTTAATATTAGGACACTTACCTGTCCTGGAGTCCAGCAATGTCGGCACCACAGCCAATGTTTCCATCGGCTGTCGGGTGCTGCCACCGCCATTGCCGATCAGGGAACCCAACCAAAAGGGAGCACATTTTTCCTGTCTATTTTTTACCTATATGTCTGTAATCCTAAACAGCTAATCGATTTGCATAAGTTTGTCAGATGTGTTACTTAAAACAGATTTTCAATCTAAACAGATGCACAATTAGGAATTGGCCAGGGTCAGCTTTCATTACTTCTTCCTTACTTCCTAGTCTGACTTTAGGTCATGACACAGGAAGATTTGACCAGCTGATCTCATTAGCACACACCCTGCATCATCTACCCTCAGCTGGTCAACTCCTTCCTGTGTCATGACCTAAAGTCAGATTAGGAAGTAAGGCAGAAGTAGTTGAGCAGTGTGTATAAACAGCTATGAAGAGAGAGGTAAGCCTGTGTAGAATTAATAGAAAGCTGTTTCATTTTTGTAAAATAAGTACATTAATGATAGATTGGTACACAGGGGAGCTAGAATTTAGAAAAAAAAATAAATAAAAGGGGAACAAAGCTGAACTTAGCCTTTAAACCAGCCTTTCTAAACCAGTGTTCCGCGGCACACTGATGTGCTGCCAGAGGTCCTCAGGTGTGCCTCAGGGTCATGGGAGAGAAGGCCTGTCAGATGAGTCTGATCTCCCAATCCCCTGCCGAACTGTACATTGGCACTGTGAGGGAGCTCTATCAACCTCAGCAAAGTGAAAGTAAAGGGAGGCGGAGTGTGCTGTGCTCGTTGCTTCCCCCTACAGTGCAGTACCTAGCTAAATGAGGAAAGGTACTGTGCTAAAACTTTTTAAAAGGGCTTTATACATGTGTCTGTGTGTGTATGTGTGTACATGTGTGTGCGTGTGTGTGTGTATGTGTGCACATGTGTGTGTACATGTGTGTGTTTGTATGTTTATGTATGTGTGTACATCTGTGAGTGTGTATATACGTGTGTGTGTGTGTGTGTGTGTGTGTATGTGTGTACGTAGTTGTGTGTATGGGTGTGCATACGTTTGTGTGTGTGTATGTATGTATGTGTATACATGTGTGTGTGTGTACATATGTGTGTCTGCATGTGTATGTGTGTGTGTGTGTACATGTGTGTGTGTGTGTGTGTGAATGTATGTATGTGTTTACATGTGTGTGTGTGTGTACATGTGTTTGTGTGTACATGTGTCTGTATTTGTGTACCTGTGTGTGCACATATGTGTCTGTATGTGTGTATTTGTGTGTGTGTATACATGTGTTTCTGTATATGTGTGTACATGTGTCTGTATGTGTATACATGTGTCTGTGTGTACATGTCTCTGTATTTGTGTACATGGGAGTGTCTGCACATATGTGTCTGTATGTGTGTAAGTGTGTGTGTGTGTGTAATTCTTTGTACATGTGTGTCTGTATATGTGTGTACATGTGTGTGTTTGTGTGTGTTTGTACATGTGTTTGTATGTGTATGTGTACACATGTGTCTGTATGTGTGTGTGTGTGTTTGTTTGTACATGTGTCTGTATGTGTGTGTGTGTGTGTGTGCATGTGCTTGTGTGTGTGTGCATGTGTCTTTTTGTGTCTGTATGTGTGTGTGTGTGTATCTATGTTACTTTTAATCCTGACCCCCCTATTCCTGTACCATCAGCGCTGCTTTTGTAGGGCATGTTCCGCGACATACAGTAACGTGAACCAAGCCTTGGACAGGGGTGCCTCAAGACTGGAAAAACTTCTCAAGGGCACCCTAACTGGAAAAAATTTGAGAAACACTGCTTTAACTGGACAGCTTTTGTTTTCTTGGACCAGCGCTATACTAAAAAGCATTCTGTATAGTTTTCGGATATTATATACAAATCCTTGTAATAGATACAGTATATCTCTAAATGGCACACAGTTAAATGGACACAATTGTTGAGATTTTTTTCAAACTATTTAGGATGCACATCTTCTCAGATTCTTTTCTTTAAGCTGGCTGCATACTCTTTAAATCAAGTGAACTGATGGTTGGAACCAGCTATCAAACTGTCTGCAGTCGTATAATGTAATCTGTCAGCTGCTTAACGCACCGTTTCTTAATAACATAGCAAAATGTAACAAATTTGTTTTCAAATGTGATTGATTGGATGCCATATCCACAGACAACACAAGGTTAACACTTGTTAGAAAAATAACAGGAAGAGGTAAAACTATAAAATCGCATCAAGATATGTCTTTAAACTTGCTAAGCGTTAGTTGCTAAACTGTAATGCTAAACTAGTTTGTTATTGTCTTTATCAAGTTAGGAACAGAGAGAGGACTTGAGAGTATTTGAACCACTGGAAAACCAGCCGACACAGTTATACGGCGGCAGGTTCCAGCGAATCGCCATACCTGTACGCTTCTGGGGGCAGGCACACGCAGCCCACTCAGCAGCGGGAAAGCTGTTATGTGGGTCCGGTGCCCACGATTGCCACTGGGCACCCGCGATCACTTCCCGTGAAGAGAGAAGGGCGGTCTGCTGTTGTAAACGCGGCAGACCGCTGTTCTCTCTAGAATCAATGCAGAGCTCCTGTGTTCCTCCTATTTAGGAAAACAGGTCTCTGTATTGATTTCACAAGTCCACCCCCCCACAGTTAGAAAACATCCCCTAGGCTCACACTTAACCCTTTGATCGCCCCTGGGTTAACCCCTTTCCTGCCAGTGTCATTATTACAGTAACAGTGCATATTTTTAGCACTGATTACTGTAGTAATGTCACTGATCCCCCCAAAAGTGTAAAAAATGTCAGTTAGGGGTCCAATCTGTCCACCGCGATGTTGCAGTCCCGCTAAAAATGGCTGATTGCCGCTATTACTAGTAAAAAACAAATAAATAAATAAAAAGAGCATAAATCTTTCTCCTAGTTTGTAGACATGATAACTTTTGCTCAAACCAATCAATATACACTTATCAGGATTTTTTTAATCAAAAATATGCAGCAGAATACAAATTGGGCTAAAATCATAAAAAGTTTTGATGTTTAATTTTTATTTTTTTTTTGGGGGGGGGGGGGGGGGATGTTATATAGCAAAAAGTAAAAAATATTGGGTTTTTTTCTGGTTTTCAGACTGTCACTATTTTTTGTTTATAGTGCAAACATCGCACGGGTGATCAAATACCACCAAAAGAAAGCTCTATTTGTGGGAAAAAAGGACATCAATTTTATTTGGGTACAGCGTTGCACGACCGCGCAATTGTCTGTTAAAATAACACATTGCTGAATTGCAAGAAATGGCCTGGTCATTAAGGGGGTAAATCTTCCAGTCCAGAAGTGGTTAATACCTCACAGAGAAACGCCACCAACTTGGAGTCAGTAGATTGAGATGGTAAATATTCAGAAGTTACCTGGCATATAGTGCCACACAATGTGGTCATTGCCATTAGGGTTTACAAAAGTGCTATCTTTTCAATTCTTAAAATGAAATGAAACCTGAAACATTCAGCAATTTTTTCCCACTCAGTCTGCCCACACTGCATGGGTTAAAGTGTTACTAAAGTCAGATTTTTAACAAACTTGTCCTTTTCTTAATATGCTCTATGAAGGGGTTTTTCCCAGAGCGGCCCTGATCCTCCTCTTCTTGGGTCCCTGGCAGAGATCTTGGCTCCTCCTCTTCTTTTACGTGTCCCCATAGCAAGCCGTTTGCTATGGGGACAAACTGTGCAAGCTTGCTCCCGACCTGTGTGTCTCTGGAGCCGCGCTCCATAGTTTTACACAGTGGACTTAGGCCCGCCCCCCACTTCCTCTTCACTGCAATTGGTTGACAGCAGCAATGAGTCCTGCTGCCACTCGAATGCTGTGTGAAGAGGAAGAAAGGGGAAAATAGATGCAGCAGTGCACAGCGCTGATCTCTTCTCCCCTCTAATGCCCTTCACACAGGGAACCTGAAAACGTGTTTTACCTTGATGTAAGCAATGCATATAACTAAAGGCAAAACATTTTTTTTATAGTTTTGGATAGAGTGAAGATGGATTAGAACAGCTATCAGCTTTTATGGTTGTCTGTGCCCCTGTTAACCAGAGATGTATAGTAACGAAGTAGAACTACTTAAGTACTGTACTTAAGTACCGAAATGCGGTATCTGTACTTTCCTAGAGTAGAATTTTTTTCTCCTACTTCTACTTTTACTTCACTACATTTTTTCGATGATTTCAATACTTTTACTCAAGTATTTTTTTTTTGTGCTGCATAGTTACTCGTTACTTTTAAAAAAATTACCACTGCCAGAACAGTAGATGGCAGGTTGCATGAAGCTCAAAAAAATGTGTATAATGTCATTTGTAAATCAGCGCATACGAAAATAAAGGCTGTGTATAATAAAAGCTGCTATACCAAATCTTTCCAATAAAAAGAAAATATGAAACAAACAAATAAATGGTGCTGCAGCTCTTAAAGTGCATCAAGAAACTACTAACAAACACAGGTTAATCATTTGAATAAATCATTTGAAATAATAAAAACAATATGATGTTCAAACTTTTGACTTCTTTCTTTAATAACTACATAACACAGTACTTCTACTTCTACTTTCAGTACTTGAGTAGAAATTTTTTTTCAAAACTACTGGTACTTTTTACTTTTAGTACTTAAGTAGCAAATTTTTTGAAAAAACTACTTGCAATACTTAAGTAAAAAAAATGTTGAATACTTTAGTACTTCTACTTAAGTAACTTTTTCTGCGAGCACTTCCACTTCTACTTAAGTAATTTTTTGATCGAGCACTTGTACTTTTACACAAGTAGAAATTTAGAGTACTTTATACAAGTCTGCTGTTAACCAATTGCCAACTGCCCACCGCAGATATACTGCGACAGACTGGCTCGGCTGCACGAATCGCCGTACCCATTAGGGCTGGGGAATATAATCGAAAGATCGATGCATCGCGATTCGACCCTTTGCGATTCTGCATCGATGCGGGCTGCCGGCATAATCGATTATACGAAATGACGTCATCAGCCGCGGCCACGCCCTATCGCGCAAGGGAAAAAAAAAAAAATCACAAGATCGCAGGATCGGCAGCTGATTGGTGGGTTAGTGGCGGGAGCTTAATAAAAAGGCTCCGCCCCTCCCCTTCCGCCTCTTTGACCCGGGCTGAGGCGCAGCAAGACATCCCCCGTGTGTATCGGCGTCCCACCTGCGGCCTAGAAGCCAGCCAGCTAGCCATCCAAGCCAGAAGCCGCCAGTCCAGTGAGTCCACACACAGGAGCGAGGAGCCCCAAGTGCGTCCCCATCGCAGCCAGCCAGCGCCGCCAGCCTCACCTCACCTCACCGTAGCCGACAGGCCCTGGAGGCCCAGCCGCCACGCCACTGCCAGTGACGCCAGCCGCCCGCCACAGAGCCCAGAGAGCAGCACAGCACCTGTCCTCGTCTGCAATGCAGTGCACAACAACCCACACAGTCACACAGCAAGTATGTCCGAACAAATAATTGTGTAATCATTCATGGGGTCTCTCGTCTGTATCTCTGGGGGATGTCTGTGATGGGGGGGGGCCTGGGACAGGGGACGGTCGGTCGGGGCCCGGGGGTACTGTTCTGCTGCGGCAGTCTGGCAGCCAGGGGGGTCAGTCAGTGTCAGTGGGGGCCTGGGGGTCTCTGTCAGTGTCAGTCAGCTATGGGGGTCTGGGCAAGGGGGGGACTCACTCAGTGTTTGTCAGTGCTGTGGGGGATTGGGGAAGGTGTGGGGGACATCCAGGTCTCTGTCAGTGTGGGGGTCTGGGCAGGGGGGGGGGGACTCACTCTCACTCAAGTGTTTGTCAGTGCTGTGGGGGATTGGTGAAGGTGTGGGACTTCCAGGTCTCTGTCAGTGTGGGGGTCTGGGCAAGGGGGGGACTCACTCACTCTCAGTGTTTGTCAGTGCTGTGGGGGATTGGGGAAGGTGTGGGACATCCACCCAGGTCTCTGTCAGTGTGTCAGGCTGCAGTCAGCTCAGCTGTGGGGGGAGGGGGGTCTCTGTCAGTGTTACTGTCACTGTCACAGGCAGCTGTGGGGTAAGGGGGGGCCCCGGGGGTTTTGGCTCAGTGCATGCAAGGAAGGGAGTCTGACAGACAGACAGACAGTCATATTTTATGAAAGATGTTATGCAGCAGTGCACTATTGCCAGGTTCACCCTTGATGTTTGCTACTAGTCAGGAAGTGCTCTGTTTTGTAGAGGACAGGTTATGGCACACCTGGAATTTATTGCAATGCATATTCACATAAAAGGATTTAAATATAATGTTTTGTGGGAATTTATGATGACCATTTTCACAAGAATATTAGCTTGGCTGGCTGGCTTCTTCTATCTTGGCTTGCCTTAAAGTACAACTATAGGCCAAACTTTATCCAAAATCCAAAAAGTTTGGCCTTTAGTTGTACTTTAAATGGTGGTAGGCCTGGCTTATATTAATATTTTCTTTTATGAAGCAGTAAACTGCACTACTACAGTTTTTTTACAAATTTTACTGTTACTTCTAGTAAAATACTAGTGTTGTTGTCTGTCTCTGCTATGCTGTTTGCATTTTCAGACCTTCCTATATGTTTGCAGTGCAAGTGCACTAAAGTATGCAGGGCTTGCAGGCCATGACAGGGTCCAGGAAAGTGTCCTTTGAAGCAAATGAAAATAAAAAGGATTCTTTTATTTGTGACTGCTTGATTGTTTGTTTTTTTTTATAAAGTTTTGAAAACCATTGGGCAGTGGGCTGGGCATGGGCATTGGGCAGTAATCGTGATGCATCGTGATGCATCGTGATGCATCGTGATGCATCGCGGAATCGAATCGTATCGAATCGCGACCCTAATAATCGTAATCGCATCGAATCGTGAGGTAAGTGAAGATGCACAGCCCTAGTACCCATACTTCGCTCCTCGGGAGCGAGCATGGGGGGGGGGGGGTGCATGGCGATTCACTGGGAGGGGAAGCTGATCTCCGGGGCCAGTGGCTGCGATTGCCCCTTGTGCAGTAGGGACCCGCCTGTGAAGCCGCAATGTGTTAAAGTCCTACTGGCTTAAACACACAAGCAAGGACTAATTTTCTTTAAAATTTGAACTTAGCATGGAACGATTTTGGAAAAGGTTCCTGTACTACTTTGGTATGATTTCAGCATGATTTTGGCCCCATAGATTATGCAAACCACATTTAATTAGCATCTGAATAGCGTCTATGTAGCATGAAAGTAGAATCCAAGTAGCTCCATATAATCGATTCGAAAGTTGGATCAAAACCAAATTGCAGCAGTGTGAACCTGGCCTTAAAGTGGCCCTTGAATCAAAATTCAAAACCCTCTTACTTACTGATGTCCAAGCACCAATGTAAACACTTTGCATTACATTCTAAAAAACACATTTAATGAGAAAAAAAATCTACAAATAAAACTTCAAGAAAAAAAAAATGATATGTATATATATATATATATATACATGCTGGATATCTATACAGATATAGACTGGGTAATGTGTTAGGAATGAAAGAATGCCACACCGTTTGATGGAAATGAAAATCAACCCTACAGAGGGCTGAATTCAAAGACACCCCAAAAATCTAAGTGAAAAAAATGTTGCAGCAGGCTAGTCCATTTTGCTGAAATTTCATTGCAGCAACTCAAAATGATTCATAGTATTTGTATGGCCCCCACGTGCTTGTATGCATGCCTGACAATGTCGGGGCAGGCTCCTTTTGAGACGACGGATGGTGTCCTGGGGTATTTTCTCCCAGATCTGGATGAGGACATCACTGAGCTTCTGAACAGACTGAGGTGCAACCTGGTAGCATCAGATGGAACAAACATAATGTCCCAGGGGTTTTCTGTTGGATTTAGGTCAAGTGAGTGTGGGGGCCATTCAATGGTATCAATTCCTTCAAGCTCCAGGAACTGGCTGCATACTCTTGCCACATGAGACCAAACATTGTCATGCACCAGGAGGAACCCAGGACCCACTGCACCAGCATAGGGTCTGACAATGGGTCCAAAGATTTCATCCCAATACCTAATGGCAGTCAGGGTGCCATTGTCTAGCCTGTACAGGTCCATGGATATGCCTCCCCAGACCATCACTGACCCACCACTAAACTGGTCATGCTGAACAATGTTACAGCTAGCATAACGTTCTCCACAGCTTCTCCAGACCCTTTCACGTCTGTTACATGTGCTCAGGGTGAACCTGCTCTCATCTGTGAAAAGCACAGGGTGCCAGTGGTGGACCTGCCAATTCTGGTGTTCAATGGCAAATGCCAATCAAGCTCCATGGTGCTGGACAGTGAGCACAGGGCCCACTAGAGAATGTTGGGCCCTCAGGCCACCCTCATGCAGTCTGTTTCTGATTGACAATCACACCAGTGTCCTGCTGGAGGTCATTTTTTAGGGCTCTGGCAGTGTCTGTCTTCTGGAATCTCCTCCATGCTCTTGAGACTGTGGTGGAAGACACAGTGAACCTTCTGGAAATGGCACGTATTGATGTTCCATGCTGGAGGAGTTGGAATCCCTGTGCAACCTCAATAGGGTCCAGGTATCGCCTCATGCCACCAGTAGTGACACTGACCCTAACCAAATGCAAAACTAGTGAAAAACAGTCAGAAAAGATGAATAAGGAAAATAAATACAGTGGCCTTCACCTGTAAAATTATTCCTGTTTTGAGGGTCATCTCATTGTTGCCCATCTAGTGCCCCTGTTGTTAATTTCATTAACACCAAACCAGCTGAAACTGAATTAACAACACCCCCTGGTACTTAACTGACCAGATTAATATCCCAGGAGTTTAATTTACTTGTTTGGGGTGGAAGAACTTGACTGGCGTGACAGAGTCCTGACCTCAACCAGATAGAAAACCTTAAGGATGAATTGCACACTGCGAGCCAGGCCTTCTCATCCAACATTAGTGCCTGACCTTACAAATGCGCTTCTGGAAGAATGGTCAAACATTCCCATAGACACACTCCTAAACCTTGTGAACAGCCTTCCCAGAAGAGTTGAAGCTGTTATAGATGCAAAGGGTAGACTAACTCAATATTGAACCCTACGGACTTAGACTGGGATACCATTAAAGTTCATGTGTGTGTAAAGGTAAGTGTCCCAATACTTTTGACAATATAGTGTGTATATAGTGTATATCTATCTATCTATCTATCTATCTATCTATCTATCTATGTATCTATCTATCTATCTATCTATCTATCTATCTATCTATCTATCTATCTATCTATCTATCTATCTATCTATCTATCTATCTATCTATCTATCTATCTATCTATCTATCTATCTATCTATCTATCTATCTATCTATCTATCTATCTATCTATCTATCTATCTATCTATCTATCTATCTATCTATCTATCTATCTATCTATCTATCTATCATCTTTCACCCACCGTACCTTACAGCCACCTGTGGTGAATAGGGGCAAATATGATTTTACAGAACATCTGGCAGCAACAATTCTTGTGCAAGATTCCAACGCAGTGCAGTCAGAACAGTAAGCCCCGGTTCACACTTGTGCGAGTGCCGGGTTCGCATGTAATGTCGGAGCGCACTGCTCCTTCATTCCATGCGATCGGCTGTGCGGTGCGAGTTTAGCCATACACTTTGTATGGCTAAATTCGCACCGCAGCCGCAGCAAACACGCACAGGGACCCTTTTTGGAAGCCGCATCAGGATCGGATTGCACAGCGGTTCACACTTGTGCGATCTGATCCTGTGCGAACTGCACGATCGCACTGCGATATGCGATCAAACTGGGGGTGTCGTTAAGATTACATTGACACCCCCATCGTATCGCATATGGCAGTGTGAACTGCCGGGGGTGTGTGTGCGATGCGGGAACAGGCTGCGGATTCGCAGCCTTCCCGCACTCGCATAAGTGTGAACCAGGGCTAAAGGTCATAAAAATTCTTCAAAATATTTGTTTGTTTTGAAGGTGAATGACAAACACAAAACACCAAATAATCAATATATATGCCAAAATTAGTGAAAACCTCTTAAAATGTTGCCATTTGGAAATCTCATGGCAACTAAAATTGTTTAGGTAGAGGTAAACTAACACAGTCCTCTCCTTGTACAGGCATTTTAGTGGTGCAAGAAGTGGATTTTTAAATCTAAAATTTGTATTGAGAGTCTTGAACCAAAAATTATTGGAATAAACAGATATTTCGCACTCTTTATGGATTTTGCTAAATACTTGAAATGCAACACATATTAGAGCTGTAATCAAATGCCAAAAAAAGCTTCATAAGTGGCAAGTATATAGAACACACCTATGCAGTTCTTAAATACACACAGGTTTCAACTTAAAGTGGAGTTTCACCCATTTTCGTAACTTTAGATCTATGTAATCCCCTTTAAAACGACTTTTACCAATGGAAACTTTTTTTTTTTTTTTTTTTTGCTAGTAAATACATTAATTTCTGCTTTATTCCTCCTCTCCTCACTTCCGGGTCCGATCGGCGATGACGTCATTCGGCGATTCGCAGTGTGTGCTGGGATGTATTCCATTCCAGAAATCTCGCAGTATTACCCAGGAGCTGAGCTGTAGTGTGTGTATTCAGGCCGTGACCTGCCCCGCCTCCGCCCCTCCTCCTCTCAGTGAGTTCTACTGTATGCATTGTATTCAGGACGTGCTCTGCCCCGCCACCGCCCCGCCTCCTCTCAGTGAGCTCAGTGAGGATATAATGCTTTCAGTCCTCGCTCACTGAGAGGAGGCGGGGCGGAGGTGGGGCAGAGCACGTCCTGAATACAATGCATACAGTACAACTCGCTGAGAGGAGGCGGGACGGAGGCGGGCCGGTCACGGCCTGAATACACACAGCACAGCTCAGCTCCTGGGTAATACTGCGAGATTTCTGGAATGGAATACATCCCAGCACACACTGCGAATCGCCGAATGACGTCATCGCCGATCGGACCCGGAAGTGAGGAGAGGAGGAATAAAGCAGAAATTAAGGTATTTACTAGCAAAAAAAAAAAAAAAAAAGTTTCCATTGATGAAAGTCGTTTTAAAGGGGATTACATACATCTATGTAATCCAACCTATTAAAAATGGGTGGAACTCCGCTTTAACTACGTTTGTTTTAACTATGCACAGTATATATACAACATATATCAATTTCATGGTTTGCCTTTAGTGATAATCCCACACAACATCCTCCATGCAGTTTTGAAGGCTAAGTGAGACAAATGGCAGCTGTACAGTTCATCTATACAAGCTTAGTGTCCCACTGTGAACCACGTCTGCTTCAATAGCAAATCAAATTATTGTTAGGCGAAGAACACATAGGATCATAGATAATGGATAACCTACAGGATGCAGTTTCAAATAAGTCCAGACAAATAGATATATCATGATCTCTTATGAGCATGATGAAGTGCTGCTGAGCAGTTTTAAATGTACTCATTATAGATGAATAAGGTAGACTAAAGTGTTATTTAATAATAGCCCTTGCAATCTTACACATTATTTAGTCACATAGTGAAAATATAGGCTTGAGTAGAAGCTGGTGTACTAATGAAGACTTCTTCTAAATTCAAGACCATGGGGAACCTCTGCATGCTATATTGTCTTGCATTGACTGCTGCTGTTATAAGAAGTAGATTCTGATTTTAACACAGCCTCTCTCTATCTGATCATCACTTTCTAAGGTAGAATTGTTACAAACAGTTGTGAAACTGAAGAATAGAATTTTTATTCCTAACCACCAGTTGAGCTTGTTTTTTTTTTTTTTTTTTTTTTTTCTGTCCACCAGACGAGTGCAGAAATTCCTGTAAATGGTTGTAGTATAAGAAAAAGGCTTCTGATGACCTCCACTACACCAGTAAGAATATTTGTCTCTTAAAATGATCTCTTGCAACACAAATCAGTGAGGAAAATTTTATTTTAAAATAATAAACATGATGGTTAAGGTATCTACTTACCAACCAGAATATGCATACATTCCAGAATAAAAAGCCAAGGGTAGTCCCATAACACCGACATCCTTCCCAACAAAGGCATCTTTGAAGTTATGAGTCTCACCTGAAAAAGACAGGCATTTATTGACTTGTAATAATTTAGTTTGTCATTCATTATAGTCAATTTTAAAGATGTACCTATCAAGTACTATACTGAAAAATGCTCATCTACCGTTACACATTCCAGCCATAGTCCTATAAATTGTATATATCGGAGTATAGATACATGCATCTCAAGGAAATTCAAGGAAAAGTGCCAAACAGAGGTTAATTATAAGTAATATCTGATCAATCTGTCAAATACATATTGTTTTGCAGAGAAAACTTGTTAGGCCTGACCATTTACTGATCCCAAACAGGTAATGGTTATAGGTTATGCCTGCAATTGAAGAATATATAAACCCAATAGCAAAAAATATATGTATTGCAATTATTTATTTATTTTTTTTAGGCCAAGTACATTTTCAGCAAGGACAGAAAATACCTGATGATCCTGTTATAAATGCATTGTCCTTATCATTTCCTTTGAGCTAAACTGGAAGTAAAAATTATTTTCCTTTAACCACTTGCCAACTGCCGCAAGACTATATCCTCCGGCAGTCAGCCCCCTACAGGCAAAGTGACGTACCGGTATGTCACTCGCCCACAAGCCTGTAGGGGGCGAGCGCGCACTGCCGGCGGCGCGCTCCCACCCTGATTGTTCACTGACATCCCCACGGGTGTGACCGGCGGCTCCGATGTCCGCCGGCCACTTGCGATCTTCCTCAGGAGAGGAAGAAAGACAGATGGCTGATATAAACACAGCCGTCTGTCATTCTCACTTAGATCATGACAGAGGCTATGCGATCCTGCTATGTAGGATCGTATGTCTCTGTGATGATCTAACAAGCCACACCCCCTGACAGTTAGAATCACGCCCCTAGGGACACACTTAACCCCTTGATCACCAATAAAGTTAACCCCTTACCTGCCAGTGTCATTTTGACAGTAACAGTGCATATTTATAGCACTGATTACTGTAGTAATGTCACTGGTACTCAAGGGTCCGATCTGTCCGCCACAATGTCGCAGTCCCGCAAAAAAAATCGCAGATCGCCGCCATTACTAGTTAAAAAAAACCAATAAAAATGACATAAATCTTTCCCGTAGTTAGTAAGCGCAATAACTTTTGTGCAAACCAATCAATATACGCTTATTGCGATTTTTTTACCAAACATATGTAGCAGAAAACAAATTGGCCTAAAATGTTAAAAAATTTAGATTTTTACATTTTTTTTTGGAGAATTTCATATAAAAAATATTGTTATTTTAAATTCTAAATTGTTGCTCTTTTTTTGTTTATATCGCAAAAAATAAAAATCGCACAGGTGATCAAATACCACCAAAATAAAGCTCTGTTTGTGGGGAAAAAAGGACTTCAAATAAATTTTGGTACAGTGTCGCACGACCGCGCAATTGTCTGGTAAATTCACGAAGTGCTAAATTGCAAAATAGGGCCTAGTCTTTGAGCAGCCAAATCCTCCGGGGCAAAAGTGGTTAAAGCTATCTTCTGCAAACTACAATTTCCTCTCCTATAATGAAGATAGAGAATGAGCTATTTGTAGTCTAGTGGAAGAGAAAGTATTATCACCTTAGGACAGGATATGTATTACTGGCAGGATCTCCAGTAGGGATGATCGAACGGTTCGGGTCGACCATCAGTTCGACCATCGGTTCGACCTGAACATTGGCTGTTCGAAATTCGGCCGAATTCCGAAATTTTCAGAATATTTTCAGAAATAAAAGTTCAGAATTCGGCCACCAGAACCGCCCAAAATGCAATGGGACAGGAACTGGGCTTTAAAAGCCAGTGATTGGCCCAGAAACATCAGTAAAAGCAGATTGGAGTGACTAGGGGGTCCAGAGGCCAATCAGGAGTGAATACGCCCCCCAGTATATAACATAGCCCCGCCAAATCTCTAGCACTGTAATAGAGAGGCTGTGCAATAGAGTGGAAGCATTTCTGTTACTCCTGCTGCTCCAGTGTCATTTTGCAATTATTAGTGTGAGGAAAGGGATATGCAGTGTAGTTAGGGTACTATATACCACTATAGTTAGATTCAATAATCTAGTTTCTGTAGGGAAAGTGTTAAGTGTCAGGGTTACCGTAGTTTAGGGTGAACTGACTCTGCTATGCCAGGGTGACCGAACTCTTCCATGTCAGGGTGACCGCCAGAAAAAAAGATAATTTTTCTTACAATTTCAGTAGCGCAGGGATGGGTTTCCGCTCCTTTTACACCTATATGTGTGTATGTGTGTATATATATATATATATATATATATATATATATATATATATATATATATATATATGTGTGTGTGTATATATACCCCTATAAAGAAGTTCAGATGTCATGCCTGCCTCCAAAGACACCCAAAAAATGCCCAATAAATGCCTGAAACAAAAACGCCCAGGTGTGAAAGGAGCGGAACCCCATCCCTGCGCTACTAAAAATTTCTGGTTCTGGACATGCTACAGAGTGGAAACTTCACAGGTACACTTTTTAGACCCCCCAGACACTAAATCCAAAGAAATCTCATTTTTTTAAAATAATTTTTTCAATAATTGGCTCTCTATCAAAAATGTCAATTTTTAAGAACTTTTTTTTGTTTGACAAATAGTCCCTGGGGCATGACCCAGAACCCTGGGCACTTTTTAGGGGCATTTATTGGGATTTAGGGCTTCAAAATGGTGTTTTTTGATTCCAGAAATTCGGGTCCCTTTGATTTCAATGGGGTTCTGGAATCCAAACCGAACTTTCGGGAAGTTCGGGTGTTCTGGTCGAACCGAACTTTTAAAAAGTTCGATCATCCCTAATCTCCAGGTGAAAAAGAGGAAAAAAGCCTGAAAAAAAATACATTATATTGAAAACATTTGTAGATTGTTTTACAGTGTTTAAATTAAAACTTTCTATAACTGTAGTGTATGTTAATTTGAAGAGCTTAAAGCTGATCTATGAACTGGACCAGTCTCTCACAGTACCTCTTCATAATAAGTTGTCCTTGGTCTTCTAGGTTGAAAGACACCCACCATCCCTTAACCCAGAATAATAAGCAAATACTGTGAGTGCAGAGTGTTATTGACTTGTTCATTGTGGAAACTATAGCACCCTTTATTCACAACATACTGGTGCAGAGACCATTCTGATGTTATGAATGTCAGGCCCTGCTCTCTGCTTCATTGAAAACCATGCAGCCTAGAAAAACATAGAAGAGGACATGAGGCATCATGTGACCTGTCTAAAGACTTTGGAAGAAGTGATTATTAAAACACAAAAAGCTTAAAATATTCCCAGCGCGGGCCACAAGAGGGGGCAAATCTGGGGGACGGAACACAGAGCAGGGAATTGGATAATAAAGCCCTACTCAAGGCTAAACCTATTTTGCCCACCTCCTCTAACCCAACCTACTAGGCATTTTCTCCAGAAGACATTCCTTCTGATGCCAGATATACACATCTAAGCCCCCCCCCCCAAGGTTCCTTCCCCTATCCGGCCCATTTCTGGGTTTTTCTAAGACCACAAATCCAGCGGTGGGAGTAGAACCCAAAATGACTGGGCTCCTATTGTCCCCCTATGGTAACATTGCCTCCTTTGGATCCTGGGAGGACCCCACCACTGGTATCTAATAGGAAGTGATGCAGGCACGGATGAAGACACCAGAAGAAGGACACAAGCAGAAAGTAAACTGAAGAGTAGAATGCTCAGGGCTGCATCCCCACATCACCGTGAATTAAAGTAAAGAAATGTGAGCATTAAGATATTAGTTTTGTTTTTTGCGATTATATAGGGTAAGAAGGAAGGGTGGGCGGGATTTGACATTGATCCTGGAGTGGGGCTTGAATGTTATTGATCTCATTAATGAGTTTTATAATTTAAAACTTTTTTCTGTATATACGGTAGTTTATAATTCAGTTTGTTTACTGGACCATATATTTGTGCTTATTACCTATGCAGTCTGGTTAGTATCTTCACACAGTGACTATGCTTTAGTACTCCAGTATTTAAGGCTATAGGACTGATTTGTGAAAGTTTTAGTATAGCCACTTGAAATCATACCTGATTTGCTAAAGAATGAAGTGAGCTAAACTAAACAGATAACTAAATTAAACAATTCAAACGCCCAATCCGAAGCAGGAAAATGTAAAAAGAATAGATATCTCCCTCCCTGTTATGAACATAAAGATCACTTAACATATTAGTAAATCATTCCAGGCTCACTGGATTCCCATCCACACATGTTCTACTTCACATTTTAGCCAATCAGGATTTAAAGGTTAGGGCTGACCTAAAGGAAAATTACTTTTGTATCTTAATGAGCTTATTTTAAATGACTAGAGTGGTGGGGGACAGTGGAGGAGAGGAGATGAGTATTTCAGGCCCCGTTCATACTATACTGTATGCGGTAACCTCAAATTTCCTGCACAGGCACACCGCAGATCACTTCTAGGGTACTTAGAAAATAGTTTTCTATGTGTCCCATCAGGACCAAAATGCAGAAGTGATGTGCGGTGTGATAAATGCTGCATTTGTTTGCTGCATAAATCACTGCGTCTTAGCATACAGTAACTCGAAAAAAAAAAAAATTGTTAACAGAAACAGCGTATCACATCACCCCTCACCACTGGTGCACACTGGACACCAGTTCACAAAGTAAAACACACCAACAATATAGGTAGTCAATTAACACAGCGCTAGCATACATAAAAATACATAAACATACTCATGTGATACAAAAAAAAAATGTTAAGGAAAAATCCAAAAATTAAAATATATAAATGTCCACGATGATAAAAAATGATAAAAAATCCAAAAAAGTGTCCAGTGATAAAAGAATGCAATAGGTGATAAAGTGCTCTTAGTGCAGATGAAAACACTCGTGCTCCAAGTGGTGGTGACCCCTCCAGGACCCCTACTCACCAGAACATGTGGACCCTGCGTTAGGGTCTAAAGAGCTTATGGACA
Organism: Pelophylax lessonae; assembly: GCF_965119305.1. NCBI lineage: Eukaryota > Metazoa > Chordata > Amphibia > Anura > Ranidae > Pelophylax > Pelophylax lessonae. Next base: position 647,751,430 of record NC_138768.1, read on the forward strand.
CTTAGATGCAAATGACACCAGGACTTCTCCTTAGGGATCAGAAGCTGAATGGACCCTCCCAAACGTAGGTAATCCTAGATTGCTCCAGGCAATGTTTACCAGGAAAGAAAGGGGTCACCACCACTTGGAGCACAAGTGTTTTCATCTGCACTAGGAGCACTTTATCACCTATTGCATTCTTATATCACTGCACACTTTTTTGGATTTTTTATAATTTTTTATCATTTTGGACATTTATATATTTAAATTTTTGGATTTTTCCTTAACATTTTTTTTTTGTATCACATGAGTATGTTTATGTATTTTTATGTATGCTAGCGCTGTGTTAATTACTTGGTGAACAGCAGCTGCAACGTCCATATGCACACATAACAGATTTGTTTTTAAGGTAGCGCGGGTTTCATTTTTGTTTTTTCACACCAACAATAGCTGCTTTTTTTTTTTTTTAATTTGCATAATAATATTATTACTACTGTATATAACACTAGAACTTTAATCTGAGATAGCATTTTCTGATATATAGATGATCACTAGAGGATGCATTTACACACCTGTTTAGGTTATAAAATAAATCAGTAAAAATAGTAAACAGTAAAAATGTTATTTAAAAGTATGTTTTAAAAGTACTTATTGAAAATACAGAAATATTAATCCTTAACAAAGTTTAATAGTAGAAATGTGTAAAAAGGATAACATGGTATAGTACCATTGCCAGTTCCAGTTATTTAATATATTCATATACATATATTGTATATATACAAAGAATACAGACCACATGGGGCATCAAGCTTTTTCATTTATCTATGCAGGTCATCAGAGTGTACCAAATATGGTTAAAGTGATTGTAAATATAAATCTTTTTTTTCTCTTAAAATAACTAACATGTTATACCTACCTACTCCGTGCAATGGTTTTGCACAGAGCAGCCCTAATCCTCCTCTTCAAGGGTCCCCAACAAGTGCTCCTAGCTCCTCCGCTTCCTGATGTGGCACTAGGCACTTGGATTGTCACCTCATCCCTTTAAACCCGAACACATATTAATTACACAGGTTCTGTGGTAATAAAACTCACTTAATGCCTTATCTGCATTAAATTAGCCTCAGAACCTGTGTAATTAATATATGTTCCGGTTTAACTGGTTGTCGACCAGTTTTAGTGCGGCAGGCAGCCGCTCCCAGGCAAATCTGTACATCACTCACGTTCCAGCGGATAGGGGAAAAGTGCATGCCGCCGGCAGCGCGCTCCCGCCCCCACTCGTCAGCGGGGAAGCTGATGTGTGTGTCAGGCGGCTCCGATTGCCGCCTGACACCCGTGATCGTTCCCCGATGAGAGAGAAGGACGATCGGCTGTTGTAAACACAGCTGACTGTTCTTCTCCCTGCAATGATCATAGAGCCCATGTGATCCTTCTATATAGGATCACATGTCTCTATGGTCATTTCAGAAGCCACACCCCCCACAGTTAGAATCACTCCCCTAGGCTCACATTTAACCCCTTGATCACCCACAATGTTAACCCCTTCCCTGCCAGTGTCATTATTACAGTAACAGTGTATATTTTTTAGCACTGATTACTGTAGTAACGTCACTGGTCCCCCCAAAAGTGTAAAAAATATCAGTCAGGGGTCCGATCTGTCCACCGCAATGTCGCAGTCCCGCAAAAAATCGCAGATTGCCGCCATTACTAGTAAAAAAAAACAATAAAAATGACATAAATCTTTACCATAGTTAGTAGACGCGATAACTTTTGCGCAAACCAATCAAAATACGCTTATTGCGATTTTTTTTTACCAAAAATAAGTAGCAGAAAACAAATTGGCCTAAAATGTTAAAACATTTTGATTTTTATATATTTTTTTTTTTGAGAATGTCATATAGCAGAAAGTGAAAAATATATATTTTTTTCAAAATTGTCGCTCTTCTTTTGTTTATAGCGCAAAAAATAAAAATCCCACAGCACTATTTGTGGGGAAAAAAAGGAAATAATTTTTATTTGGGTACAGCCACGCATGACCATGCAATTGACTATTAAAGTAACACAGTGCCGAATCGCAAAATAGGGCCTGGTCAGGAAGGGGGTAAAGTCTTCCGGGGCTGAAGTGGTTAAAGGGATGAAGTGGCAACCTTATTTGGCACACCCGCAGCCTCGATCTTGAGCATTGCAGCTCGGCTCGCCCCCCCTCTCTCAGCTCACCGGTTTTGACTGACAGCAGCAGGAGCCAATGGCCTCTGCCCGATTTCCTGTGAGAAGAGGAAGAGAGGGGAAAGTAAACCTGCAGCAGAGCACAGCACTGGATCTCTGACAATGGATCTCAGGTGTTTAGAGAAGGGAAGGAAAGAAATAGTTAGTGGGGTGGGTTTTACCTTAATGCAGGGAATACATTAAGGTAAAAAGTCTTTAGAACCACTGTAAGATGCATGGGTGCTGAAACCTACTTTCTCTTCTTTATAAGTAAATATGCTACCCATTGGCAAACAGGTGCTTTCAGTCACAATGCAGTTACCTCACTGCAATGACCTCAGTTTGGTTAATTAATAAAGATTTATTCTCATTATCTCAATATTTCATATAGTTACATAGTAGTTAAGGTTGAATAAAGTCTGTGACAGAAGTCACTTTGGGCATGGGGGTTGTGGACCCCAAATTCCTTTAAAGAGGTTGGGAGGCACTATGTCCAGCCTTGTGTGGCTTTCTTATGTTTAAGTCACCCTGCATCTGTTATGGATGCAGGGTGACCAGGAGGGTGGTGAACACTGAAAATATGGTTTGGACTACTACAAATGGGACAGTCATATTCAGGAATAATGTCTCCCTTGTAATATGAAGATTTTTGTTCCCATTTGCCATGAGGTCCCTGAACAGGAAGTCAACTCCTAATATGGTCATTACAGGAAGTTCTGAGGAGACGGACTGTCTGAGGTGGCTCTCCATTCACCTATTGTCAGGTGTGCTAATGACCTCGCCTGTTGTCTGCTAAGGGATGTATTGACACTCAGAGTAATGTGTATTGAGGGCTCGTTAGGGAACCATTGTTCTGTATCTGACCAATCCCTGTTGACTCATTTTCAAGCCCTCATTTGCATGGCTGGAGAGGACCTTATTGGGAACTGCAGGTACTGTGCAATTGACAAATGGGAAAGCGGTTGTTTGGGGAAGTATGTTCCAAATTCTGTATAAAAGTGTGCTGTGTTCTTCCAATAAATGTTGTTGTTCCTGTTTTACCCTCAACTCGGAGCTTTGTCTCGTTCTTGGGGGGATTCACTGTATGCTGTTGGAGACTGATTGCTAGGAGTGTAAGCTGATGTATGCTTTTCCTGTTCGTCTGCTAGCAGCTATTCGTGAGGTTCCAGGTTGGAGTGCTATTTTGTATCCAGTTCGGGAGTTTGGTGTCCTGCAAGTAGCTGTGCCTGTAGCTCTGGAAGGGGAAGATCTCCTAAACGGTTTTAACCCTTTTTACGCTGAGGTTCGTAACAAAGTCCATCCAGCTCAACCCGAATTTCGATCTATTGCAAACATTTATTCCTCATAAATCAGAGTTTTATTTCCTGAAACATGATTTTATCTCCACCTGTGTTGGCTCTTTTATATTTTTTGTTATTTTAAAAGCTGAATTTCAGCCTAATCTTCAGTCTTATACAGTTGTACAGATTCTTCTCCTCTACTAAAAATACCTACTCTGAATTCATTGCACATGTGAGCTTCTCATAGGGTTCATTAGAAGATTTAACACATCAGATAAACTCATTTTCTGGCTGGAGGATGTTCAACATCTGCTAGTGCTTTCCCCCTCAACCGGATTGTCCCTGCCCTGCATTTTTTATTTATTGGATTCTAGTTATTTTAATCAAAGAGGCACAGCATCACATGTGGCATTACCTAGGATGGTCTCAATTCAAATACAGTCTGCCTAAGAATGCCTCTTCTTCAGACTGACTATCACCTACAGTATGAGGACATTTTGATTTTTGAATTCCTCTCAAGAGCAAGCCCACTGTTTGCATCCGGGCTCCTGAGAAGAGTCCTGAGCAGCGTCCTGTAATGTTTTCAGGAATCTATACAGTATACGTGCTGGCTCCTCAAACCAGCCCTAATTCCTATGTTGCATCTCTGGCTCTAAAGTATGGTATCTAATAAAAATGGAAAGGTTTTTTAATGAAAAAAAAACATTTGCGCAAAGGAGGGGATGCACAAATAGATATATAATGTCAAATTGTAATGCATGTAATAAATTCAACTAATTCATGCAATTAAAGGTTTAGGGAATTAAAGACATAAAGATAACAAATAACAAATAGTAAAGAAAACACTTCTGATTACTGAAGGGACCCAATATCACAGGCATAAAGACAAACTCTTTCACTGGGCATATCAAAGGAAACCTACCTCGTGTGAACCTTTGTGTGTAATATTACACAAAAGCACAGTTCTGCCATGTGATCACTTTTTGTTATCCCAGTGTATGTTGTTAATTTCCATCTGGGATCAATGACATCTGCTCCCCTGTTCTCATAATAGAGAGTCAAAAATTCCTTATTGCCTAGGGTGCTTTGTCTGCTATGAGTAACGGTGGTACTAAACCTCATACGAAAAGTTGTGTTGGGATTCTGGTGTGTAGGCAGATCGTAACTGGACAAGCAAGTTCACCCAATCAAGGTGAATCCTTTTTGGGTAGTGATGATAGTGGCACAAACAGATGGCGGGACAAATAAAAGCTTCTTGGTTCTGGAAGGGGTAAAAAATCTGATAATATATTGGTGGTCAGGACAGGGAAACTCATCAGGTGAATGAAGAGTATGAAGATAGAACAGAGGAGGACATGGTGGAGGGTTCTATGGTTCTACACCTCCTTGCTTTTCCTCTTGGAATATTGTAAGCATTTTCTCTCTTTGGGGCCACATTTTCTAGGGTAAAGGGTGCTCTAAATTTTATTAGGAGGAGGCATCAATTAGGCCTTAGACAGAAAGATTTGTTTTAAACCGATACTAGGTAGTCAGGCACTAATACAGGCACAAACCTCTCTATCTGTCACAGGGCTAAACCAAGGCAACTCAAAACAAAAGCTTTCAGTAACCTTAAGAGCCCATTCAGACTAGCGCGACTTGTCAGGCGACTTGTCAGCCTGACAAGTTGCGCTCGGTCGCGGTCCATTGAGTAGTACAGGACCCGTTCTAATAGGAGCGACACAAGTCACTCCGACTTAGAAAAAGGGTCCTGTACTACTTTGGGGCGACCTCGGAGCGACTTGCATAGACTTCCATTATGTGAAGTCCCTGCAAGTCGCTCCGAAGTCGTGGTGCACGGGACTGACAAGTCGCCTCCCCAAGTCGTGCAGAGTCGTGTCGCGCTAGTCTGAATGGGCTCTAATACTCACAAAGTCCTTGTTTCCAGCTCTCACAGATCAACTCCATCTGTGTCCCATGTCAGGACCACTCTTTATGCAGGTCTGGCTTTTTATCCACAGTGATGACTGAGGGCAGGTCCAAACACCTAGACTGGATCACCCGGTCACAAAGCAGGGCACAAACCTGACCTGAAGTTCCCCTATCATTTCCTGAGATCCTCTAGGTCAAAAAGTGAGGATAAATATACCTTCCATCAATGGTTCCCCGCTTGCAATGTCACTGTACTGTATATATTAATATTTATATATTAATTAGAGTTTTGGAGCTCCATTCTCACTTGTTGATGATACTGCTATACTCTACTGTCCTCCCACTAAAAAAAGTTCAAACACATTCTATTATCTCATTCTCAAACATGCTTTCAATATTGTAACAATAAATGACCTACCCAGAAAAACCTAATAACCATAGGTGTGCGCAACCTATTGCATTAGGGTGTGCACCTCAAAGCTCAAACACTCATGTCTTTCTCTGCAGTCTCAGCTGCACTAGACGATGAATGAACGGGATAGTGCTCTGTGCTGAGTGACTTCTTATTCATTCACAAACTGAAGCATAATAAACACAGTTGAGTATGCTTCAGTTATGAGTAAGTGTGTTCTCTGTGTTCATTTAGAAAAGGAAGCGGACAGTAAATGACATATTTACAAGCCCCTTCCCCCACTCTCCATGCTCGCATGAGCCGGGGGAGAAGAAAGGAGGGGAACCAACAGCACTGCGAGGTGGTACAACACAGGGGAACCCCAGGCAATGGGGGGAATCAGCACCGCGTGGTGTAATTAGGGTGTACCCAGGCACACCTGGCATACCCCATGAGCACGCCTATGCTAATAACTCTTTTTGCAGATTGTGTGAATTGCAGGGTGAGAAATATATTTATATTTATTAGCTCATCTCTAGTCAGTATTAAGAAGTTTCCCCCAGATACCATTCTGATTCAAATCTACCTTAGGGTTCTTAATGTGATAAGCAGTTCAGAAAACAAAGAAAGACATCAGAAAAGTCAGATAAGGCCTCATTCACACAGGCACTAAGACCATATACTGAATGGGCCATTTTTTTCTGCATCCCTAGGCTCTAGGTGCTGCATGCAGGCAGCCCATCAAGTCTATCTGGATGCAGTTGCTGCACGGACAACAACCACTTGTCCTAATGTGACAGGCATGATGTTACTGGTGAGCTGTCCTGAACTTAGATGTGTGTGTTTAGTGCAGTCCAACCACACGCCTGTCACATTAGGATGAGTGATTGTGTCTGTGAAGCCCCTTATTCCTAATAGACTTCAACTAACTGTATTTGGAATTATTTGACCTACTTAAAAACTAGGCAAGGCATTAATTATGTATACATTTAATTTTGGACTTTGCACATCAAAATGCAGGCCTGCACAAATGTAATTTAATGTTCCTTGTTATTTTCTGTCTCTAGGTAGGGAGCCTAGTGTATTTGTTCTTTTAACCAAGCCTCACGTGGGCAAATAGTTGGTGGTGAGTCAGCTTATAGATAATCCACTTCTTTTCAAAACAAGTTTATGATCCCTCATAGACTATAGATTATCTGTGAGTATTTTGTAAATGGAATTTTGTCTGTACATACAAGTACAAATTTTTATTAACAACAAATGTCACCAAAATCTTCTTGTATAGGTTGCACAACAGATAGCAACACACAAAAGCACTGCTTGCAAGTGATGGTCTTTTCTGTTTTCTAATGCTATTCTCAGTCTTAGCATGCTCTGATCTGATCTGCTATCTGGTAACAAAATAATAAGTGAGATCACAGGCCAAACTGGTAGCACTACAGCATTTTGGGTATGTTACCCTAAATATTTTTATTTATGTGTGCTCACATACTGTATGTGTGTTTTATAAATCATAGTCTCTATTATTTTCATGTACTTATTACATCTGAAGTACCTGGTTGATCCTACCAGTCACCTTTGTTCCTTGTTCACTGATCACACAAAGCCAAGAAGCTAATCTGTGTTAGTGTGGTCAGTTTTCATCCTTTGGCTGACACATAACATGCCTGTATTAGGTAGTTTGTTAAGCCACCATGCCCCCAACCAATCACAGCCTGCCTTTGGCACACACCCCCTCCTAATCACAGCATGCCCCTTTAATACAACCCCCTGCTGAAGCACAGCCTGCATCTTGCCTCAGGCTGAACAGACTATGAAATACATGCACACTGTGTGTCTGCACAGTGTCCTTTAACCCCAAGAAGAAATGCATGATCACATGACAGAGCTTTTTAACATTGTAAAAATAGTAAGAAAGGTCATTTCTGAAACTGGTAAAAAAAAGTTATAGTGCCTCCATAGTTATACCTGTTTTAGAAAGTGTCTATACCATAGTATGTTCACGATTGCGTTAACCACTTTACCACCGGAGGATTTTGCTGTCTTACGTCCAGGCCACTTTTTGCAATTCGGCACTGTGCGAATTTAACTGACAATTGCCCGGTCATGCAACGCCATACCCAAACTAAATTTACGTCCTTTTTTTCTCATAAACAGAGCTTTCTTTTGGTGGTATTTGCTCACCTCTGCGCTTTTTATTTTTTGCGATATTAATAAAAATATGCGAAAATTTAGAAAAAATAACAATATTTTTCTACTTTGACAGTTAAAAAATATCCAATATATTAAATTTTTGTCATATATTTAGGCCAAAATGTATTTAGCTATATGTCTTTGACAAAAAAATTCTCAATGAGCGTATTTTTAACCGCTTTATGCCGGAAGGTTTTTACCCCATTCCTGACCAGGCCATATTTTGCGATTTGGCACTGCGTTACTTTAACGGACAATTGCGCGGTCGTGCAATGCTGTACCCAAATTAAATTTATGTCCTTTTTCCCCCACAAACAGAGCTTTCTTTTGGTGGTATTTGATCACCTGTGCGATTTTTACTTTTTGCGCTATAAACAAAAAAAGAGCGACAATTTTGAAAAAATAACAATATTTTTCACATTTTTTCATATGAAATTCCCCCCCAAAAAAATTTAAAAATCAAAATTTTTTATCATTTTAGGCCTATTTGTTTTCTGCTACATATTTTTGGTAAATAAAATCGCAATAAGCGTATTTTGATTGGTTTGCGCAAAAGTTATTGCGTTTACTAACTAAGGGAAAGATTTCTGTCATTTTTGGTGTTATTTTTTTTAACGAGTAATGGCGACGATCTGCGATTTTTTTGCGGGACCGCGACATTGCGGCGCACAGATTGGACCCTTGACTGACATTTTTGACACTTTTGGGGGTACCAGTGACATTACTACAGTAATCAGTGCTATAAATATGCACTGTTACTGTAAAAATGACACTGGCAGGGAAGGGGTTAATTTTTATTGGAGAGGGAGGGGTTAATGTATGCCTGGTGCTTACTAACGTGTGTGGGGGGAGGTGACTGAGTGACACAGGGACAGATCGCAGGTTCAGCTATGCTGAACCCTGCAATCTGACCCTGCCTGTCACTTAGGAGATCTGCCCGCTTTGTTTACACAAGCGGGCAGATTTCCACACTAGATCCCCGACGATCGGGGAAGAGCATCGGTGATCACCACCGCTCCTACCCTGGCCCGACTTCCGATGTAACTAAATACAGCGGAAGCGAGCCTCTGGCGGCGTGCGCGCCGCCGAGAGACGGGTTTGTCTGGTGACGTAGGTCTACGTCGCCAGACGATAACGAGCCACTTTGCCGCAGTACAGTCAACGTGACTGGTCAGCAAGTGGTTAAAGCTATGTTAGAATAAATGTGAGATGGGAAACTTTAGAAGGTATAAGGTAGTGGTCTCCAAACTGAGGCCTGGGAGCTAAATGCAGCCCTTTGTTTGCTTTTATCTGGCCCTTGGGGCAATATTCCATTCTCTGGCACCAACAATGGGGCATAATTTTCCCACTGACACAAACAAAGGAGCACAATTTCTCCCAATGACAACAACAATTGGGCACAGTTCCTCCCAGTGACACCAATGACAGGGCATGATTCTTCTCACCCAATGACACCAACAATGGGGCACAATTCCTCTTACTGACACCAAAGATGGGGCATTAGTTTACTCCCACTGATGCTGAAACATTTTCTAGTTCCTATGGGCACAGTCTGCCCCCCTCCCCAAAGTCTAAAGGACAGTAAACTAGCCCTTTTTTTTAGAAAGTTTAGAGACCCTGGGTATAAGGCTAGCAGCTTCCTGCCATAGTTTGCTAGTGTTAGTTCCATAAAAAGTAAGTATTACTGTGGCTTTATGTGCAAGCTATGGACAGTTACCATTTATTTTTTAAATATCTTTGAATCTTGGTTTCTAGTTAAACAAAATTTAATCAGAGAGTATATTATAGTGACAGGGGATACATCTGTAGGCTCCCAAGCATGTCACTAACCTTGCCAAGGCTAGGCTATTTTTCATTGTAATGTATCACACTCATATTTTTATCAAATAACGAAATACTGCCAAGAATATCTAACACTCATTAACACAGTGTTGTACGTGTTTTCCTTTGACATTTGCACATGTTGCTCACGCACACAGATGTCTACAGTAATAACATCTGTGAGAAACTTTTTTTTAACACATTTTGTATTCATGAATTTTATGTTTATCATTTTAAATCTGCTTAATGCGGTCCTTGGTCATTTCTTGCTGGCTTCTATTTGTTTCAGTTACTTGGCACCTATTCTGTTAGTGGTAGCCAATGCAGTCCTCAGGGTCTTGTTCAGCACTGAAGTTCTACTGTGCCGATACATTTTCATTTGAACTAGGAAACAGCTTTCCACAAATTTGTGAAAAAAAAAAAAAAAAATCCCCACAAACACACTTAAAGTAAAGACTTATTTCAAAATTCAGTGTTATTTACGGAAAATGTTACAGTTAACCGCTTGCCGACCGCCGCACGACTATTTACGTCGGCAGTCAGCCCCTCACAGGCAAAGCGACGTAGGGCTACGTCACTAGCCTGTGAGGGTCTAGGGAGCGAGCACGCGCTCGCTCACCCCCCCCCCCCGTTCATGTGCCCGGAGGACCCGATGTCCACCTGTCACTCGCGATCATCCGTTACAGCAGGAGAAAGGCAGGCGGCTAATGTAAACAAGCCGCCTGTCATTCTCCCCTGTGTAAGAATGGTGATCATACGGTTCTACTATGTAGGACCGTTGATCACTGTTCCTACACCTCAAGCCACAGCCAATAACAGTAAGAATCACGCCCCTAGGGACACACATAACCCCTCCCTCTCAAAAAAGTTAACCCCTTCACTGCCAGTGTCATTTTACAGTAACAGTGCATATGTATAGCACTGATTACTGTAGTAATGTCACTGGTAACCCCAAAAGTGTAAAAAATGTCAGTCAAGGGTCCGATCTGTCCGCCGCAATGTCTCAGTACCGCAAAAAAATCGCAGATCGCCGCCATTACGCGTTAAAAAAAAACAACAAAAATGACAAAAATCTTTCCTTTAGTTAGTAAACGCGATAACTTTTGCGCAAACCAATCAAAATACGCTTTTTGTGATTTTTTTTACCAAACATAGGTAGCATAAAACAAATTGGCCTAAAATGTTAAAAAATTTTGATTTTTACATTTTTTGGGGGGGAATTTCATATAAAAAAATGTGAAAAATATTGTTATTTTTGCAAAATTGACACTCTTTTTTTTGTTTATAGCGCAAAAAGTAAAAATTGCATAGGTGATCAAATACCACCAAAAGAAAGCTCTGTTTGTGGTAAAAAAAGGACGTCAAATTTGTTTAGGTACAGTTTCGCACGGCCGCGCAATTGTCCGTTAAAGTCACGCAGTGCCGAATCGCAAAATAGGCCCTGGTCAGGAAGGGGGTAAAATCTTCCGGAGCTTAAGTGGTTAAATAGAGAGCAACATAAATGTTCATGTACACTGGTGTTTCTTAGTGAATTCCATATCCTTCGACATTCATAATTTACCTGCATTCACGTACAAAGTTTATTGAGCTTTAAGGCCTCATGCACACAAGCATGAAAAATGTCATTTTAAGAGGCATCTGGCTTTTTTTTTTTACACCTCTGAATTTAGCTGCATGTTAGCTAATGTGACCATGTGACAAGCAGGCATATAAATTCGTATTTGTACGCTTCAATAAGAGAAGTATAAAAAGAAAAACCCTCTCAGCCCAGTACCACAATCTACATCACTGATTTTGTCAGGAGTTTTAAGATCCGGGGGCTACAAGATATACACTTTACTCCCAATGGAGGCATAAAAATGACTGTACGTAGGTATCTAAGTCTCCTCAACAAGATGTCTATATCACTCAATACCCATAGTTTTGGTCCACACCAACCCTAGTAGATTCCTATCCCTTGGCTCTCAGATGTTACAGCATTATACAATACCTATCACTAAGTCCCCATTCACACTAGCGCGACTTGTCAGGCGACTTGGTCACCTGACAAGTCACGGTGGGTCGCCTGCCATTGATTAGCACAGGACCCGTTCTAATCGGAGCGACACAAGTCGCTCCGACTTAGAAAAAGGGTCCTGTACTACTTTGGGGCGACCTGGAGGCGACTTGCATTGACTTCAATGATATGAACAACGTGCATGTCGCGCCGAGGTCGCGGTGCACGCTGTGCACCGCGACCTCGGCGCGACATGCACGTTGTTCATATCATTGAACTTCACAGGTTGCCCAGGCAAGTCGTGTCGCCCCTGTGTGAATGGGCTCTAAAACTCTCAGGAGAAAATCGGAATTCTTATTCGAGAGTTGACTTTATACAGATTCAATATGCCTTGTTATTATAATATGCCTCTGTATTCTCATGTTACATTTTTAACATTGTATTCTGTAATCCTGTATTTTCAATAAAAAGTTTGAAAAAAAAAAAAAAAAAGAAAGACCCATGTTCTTGGAGAAACGAATGTAGCGGTACTCCTGAAAGGGCTGCTGGCTGATGATGGTCAAAGACACAGTCACTGTACACTTCCAGCACAGATTATTATGATCACCAGAGTTCCCTCTAACTAGTGCAGAAGCTGACATTACACAGAGTACAGTCCAGGTACACAGACACAAAAAGCAGGCTATGGGAAGGTCTTTTTGGGTTTTTTTTTTTTTTGGTAAATAACTTGGATAGGATGTAGGGTGGTATGGGGTACTCCAGGACCACTAACAGGAACAAGAGGATATACTTCTGTAAGTTTTAACTTTAGAAATGGTTCTCAACTCAGAAGGCTATCTTCCTGTGAAAGGCTAGTAAAGGCCAGAGGTATGTACAATTCATAAGGGAAACTACTAGACCTAGCTTTCAAGGATAGTCCTTCCACAAGAAATTAGAGGAGATTAACCACCTCAATACTGGGCACTTAAACCCCCTTCCTTCCCAGACCAATTTTCAGCTTTTAGCGCTGTTGCAATTTGAATGACAATTGCGCGGTCATGCAACGCTGTACCTAAACCAAATTTGTGTCATTTTTTTCCCCATAAATAGAGCTTTCTTTTGGTGGTATTTAATCACCGTCAGGTTTTTTCTTTTTTGGTGCACAAATAAAAAAAGACTGAAAAGTTTAAAAAAAAAAAAAAAGTTTTTTTGTTTAGGTTATAAAATTTTGTAAATAGATTTGTTTTTTCCTGCATTGATGAGCACTGATGATGCCGCACTGACAGGCACTAATGAGGAGACACTGATGGGGTGGCACTGATGGGGTGGCACTGATATGCAGCACTGATGGGCACTGATAGGTAGCACTGATATGCAGCACTGATGGGCACTGATATATGGCACTGATAGATAGCACTGATATGCAGCATTGGTGGGCACTGATATGCAGCACTGATGGGCACTGATTGGCGGCACTGATGGGCACTGATGGGCACTGATAGGTGGCACTGTTGGGCGGCAATGATCGGCACTGATCGGCACTGATGGGCGGCACTGATCGGCACTGATGGGGGGGAACTGATGGGCACTGATAGGCAGCACTGGTGGGCAATAATGGGCACTGGTGGGCGGCACTGATAGATGGCAATAACGGCACTGGTGGGCAGCACTGATAGAAGGCATCGGTGGGCAACAGTGATAGGGAGGGCACTGGGGGGCTCTCTGAGCCCTGTTTGCCATCCCTGGTGGCCATAGTGGGCACCCCTGGTGGTCATGGGTGGGCATCCCTGGTGGATCTAGTGGCACCCCCTCCCCCCAGGGCTGCACTGGTAATCAATCATCTGATTACCAGCACAGACCCCCCCTGTGATCAGTGAGTAATTAGAAATACTCACTGATCACCCCGGCTGCAGAACCGATCCTCTGATCTTCTCCTCACTGACAGGATCTGTCAGGAGGAGAAGAGATTGAAGCCGTTACAACGGCTCTATTTACATTACATGACAGCTGTGATTGGACACAGCCGTCATGTGATCAGGAGGGCCAATCACAGGGCCCTCCTGCCGAATGATGTTGCTCTGTGTCCGAGGGACACAGGCACATCGAGATCGCGCCGCTGCGCGTGCCCGCGGCAGCGCGATCTCTCTTCTTCTGAAGGACGTTCCGGAACGTCCATTCAGAAGGACGAGACTCCCGCCCGGCCGTATATGTACTATGGCCCGGGTGGGAGGTAGTTAATGTATGTACCCAGTGGTGTATTTAGGTTTTGTGCTGCCCTAGGCCTGACTAAATTTGTGCACCCCCTAATTTAAATATGACCCACCCCTTTCTGTAAAGGCCACACCCCTTCTTGTTTATGACCCACCCTGTCATCTGTAAACCACAGACCATAACCACAGTCTATTAGTGCCCATCAGCATAGCTTCATCAGTTTCCATAACTTCAGCCTTATCAGTGCAGCCTTATCAGTGCTGCCTCTTTTCTGCCCATCAGTTCAGCATATCAGAGTGGCCTCATCAGTGGTCACCAGTGCAGCCCCATCAGTGGCCACCAGTGCAGCCTTATCAGTGCCCATTATTACAGCCTTATGTCACGGGATTAGTAAGATTACTCTTTTAAGATATTTGGACTTGTGTTTGCTGCCACTGATTGTAATTATAGGATTATTTCACTTATTTGTATAACAAATAGGAAGTCCATAGTCATTTTACAAATAATGAAATATTTTTTTTGCTGCCCCCCCCCCCCCCTGCAAAGTGCCACCCTAGGCCTGGGCCTTGTTGGCCTAGGCCAGGATACAGCACTGTATGTACCTCTCAGGAGAGGAACTGCTTAGCTCAATGTCTTTCCACAAAACTAGAGGGGACTGGTTGGAATATACATCTCAAGAAAGGAATTAAAAGTCCCTAAAATTCCAATAGTACACAGTTACTAGGATCTTGCAACAAAGCAGTACTCACAAGGCCAGGGGAGTAGCTGTGCCTATTCAGTTTTCTCCAAGTGCCTTCCAGTGAAGTTATGCAGATTGGATTCTTAGGTGAATTTCAGGGTGTCCTTTACCCTCTCAGATGTAGCCCCCCCCCCACCTTCATCAGTCAGAACCTCAATAAACAGCAACTACAAACAGCAGAATGGCTGGAAGTGGGGGGTAGCCATCCCCACCCTAAACAGGTGGAATCCCTTCAACAGGAAGACACTGCTGATCTATAGCTCAAACTATTTATGTTCTTTTCAGACACCATCTGGGCACCTCTCCAGGGATTGGCTGCAGCACCATAAATATGCATGCTGCCCATTTGCCTTGATCCACTCCTATGCTCCAAAACTTTCTAGAAGGCAGAGGAGAGCACACAAACCTGCAGCTTGTGAAATTCCAAAACAGCCATAAGAATTCAATCACTGCTTTACATATTACAGAGGCGTCAAAAGGAGCTACATTTGGACAGCAATCTAGCAACCTAACTAGGATGGCACTACATGTATTTGTACTTATTGTGCAGAATTGCACCAAAAAGCATGTTAATGCATTCTAGTGGCTAGAATAAATTAATATAATACTTTTATACACTTCCAAACACCATATGCCTGTAAATGCACATACTGTAAATGAGTGTAATTACTTGCTAAAACATGCATTTTTTTAAGCTGAATTTTGTATTTATTTATTTTTTTCTTTGGCAGCTCTCAACAGAAATATCCAGAATACATAGTAGCATTTAATACATTTGTGCACATGGGGCCTTAGTTGATCACAGATGTAGTCTTCTACTTCACTGTGGGTTAGAAGCCTGAGAAACTGTGTTTTTTTTTACATCAAACACTGATATCAGTTACCTATTTACATTACAATACTGTAAAGCTTATCAGTAGTGCCACACCAGTTAAGCTCACAATGAAGTATTTGGATATGACTGCAGAATAACATGGTTGTGCCTAAAATGCTCAAATACACATATAAAGCCCCAATCCATTTTTTTTTTTTTTTTTTTTATATTTTGAACAAGGTGGGGAAGGGTTAGCAACTGTCAGTTTTCTTCTTTTGTTTTTTTGGTCAACAAAAAAATCTAATTGATTATTTATATTTTGATTAGAGTCGAGAAGATTAAGCAACTACCATTTTGTGACCTGGTGAAGGACGTAGGAGGAACTCCTTCCTATTAAGGCCACAGACAGAAGAAAACATTTGATATATTTAAATCCTTCTCCACTTTTTAAAGTGTTTGTCAAGCCAAAACCTTTTTTTCTAGATTTGGAACAGATTTGAAACCCTATAAGATTTTTTTGGTATTGGGACTTAATTCGAGATGTAGCAGCCTCCTAGGTAGGTGCTAGAGAGTGCATTTCCCTGCTTAACAGGGGGACTGTCATGCAAATTTAAGTACTCTCTGCCTAACAGGGAACAATGATCCATTTATAGGGTCTGTGATCAGATGCTGCTCATGTTGTCTGCCTGTTTCACACTGGTCCAAAAGGAAGGGGCATACTGGACAGTGGGAGGAAACCTCACAAATGGGAGCATGGGTGTAGATACAGCCCTGGCAATTGGCAGATGAAGGTGTCTCAAGGCATGCTGGGTGACTGTATATACACCAAGAGAGCAAATATGCACAGGGTCTTCGGCTGGAAAGCGGGGTCCCGGGGGGTCGCTGCCCCCTCCTTTGTCCTGTCTGCCATGCGGCCTTAGGTGGTCGACCTGAGGGCCAGAGTCGCAGAAGCTTCAACCCAGATGTCCTGTAGAGCTTACTGGGAGAGAGACACACCTAGAAGGATCTGTTCCTAACTGCTGTGAGTACAGACCTATGTCTAGAGGCCTGTCCTGTGAGGGCCATCCCTTCAAGCTAGAGAACTTAGTGGATGGGTGCCAGCTACAGGGGATACTGGTTAGTGTCACGAAGAGTCAGAGTTAATTGAGTCTTCTGCCAGAGCAAGCAGAGGACTTATTCTTCCATACAAATGCTGTATGGTCCAGCAGAGAGACTGCTATTCAGTTCAACTAAGTGAGGCCAAGTGGGAGTTGTCCTCATCTGTGCATAGTTAAAGTTGGAGTATCCCACTATTTCCTACTAGGGATGATCGAACGGTTCGGGTCCCCAAAAAGTTCGGAATTCGGCAACCAGAACCGACCAAAATGCAATGCTTCAGGAAATGGGCTTTAAAAGCCCGTGATTGGACCAGAACCATTAACAAAAGCAAATTGAGGGGGCAGGAGAATGCTAGGAATGTGATTGGAGTGACTAGGGGGTCCCTAGACCAATCATTAGTGAATACGCCCCCCAGTATATAAGATAGCCCCAGCCATATTCCTAGCATTGTTATACTGGACATGGAAGAGAGTGGAAGCAGTTCTGTTAATTTTACTTTAAAAGTGTCATTTAGCATTTATTAGTGTGAGGAAAGGGATATCTAGTGTAGTTAGAGTGCTCCTTTACACTTAAGTTAGCTTCAAAAATTTAGTTTCTGTAGGGAAAGTGTTAAGTGTAAGGGGACCGTAGTGTAGTGTAGGGTTAACTGACAGTGACTGCTATGGAAGGGTGACAAAACCCTTCCATAGCAGGGTGACCGCTATAGAGAAATGATCATTTCTCTGAGTTGCTCCGGGACAGGAATATGGCTTCTCACCAGCAAGCATTTTTCATGCTGCAGGGGTTGCCACTGCGAGTGCTTTTTTGAGGACATGTTTGATGTCAGATATGACATCTGAACATGTGTATAGGGGGTATATATACACATATATGTCTGTATATATACCCCTAGACATATATAGGTATGATAGTAGCAGAAATATATGCTTGCGCTAATGAAATCATTTACAGTAATATATTTCTGCTACTATCACACCTATATATGGCTAGGTGTCTATATACATATAATTATGTGTGTATATATACCACTATACACAAGTTCAGATGTTTTGCCTGCCTCAAAAGAACCCAAAAAAATGCCAAAAAAATGCTAGCGTCAAAAAAAAAATGCCCAGGTGTGTTTTTGCTGGCATTTTTTGGGGGGTTTTGGAGGCAGGCAAAACATCTTAACTTGTGTATAGTGGTGTATATACCCACATACATATATTTATATACACACCTAGACATATATAGGTGTGATAGTAGCAGAAATATATGCTTGCGCTAATGAAATCATTTACAGTAATATATTTCTGCTACTATCACACCTATATATGGCTAGGTGTCTATATACATATAATTATGTGTGTATATATACCACTATACACAAGTTCAGATGTTTTGCCTGCCTCAAAAGAACAACCTAAAAAAATGCCAAAAAAACGCTAGCGTCAAAAAAAAATGCCCAGGTTTGTTTTTGCTGGCATTTTTTGGGGGGTTTTGGAGGCAGGCAAAACATCTGAACTTGTGTATAGTGGTGTATATACACACATACATATATTTATATTTTTTTTTCAATAATTGGCTTTTTTATCAAAAATGACAATTTTTAAGAACTTTTTTTTGTGTGGTTAATAGTTAATGGGGCATGACCCAGAACCCTAGTGACTTTTTAGGGGCATTTATTGGGTTTTAGGGCTTAAAAATTGTGTTTTTTGATTACCGAAGTTCGGGTCCCATTGATTTCAATGGGGTTCTGAAATCCGGGCCGAACTTTCAGGAAGTTCGGATGTTCTGGCCGAACTGAACTTTTCAAAAGTTCGATCATCCCTATTTCCTACTCCTATCCAAGTTCTACTAAAAAATACAAAAGAAAACATTCCTTCACGCTATGGGACTCCCTTAGGAACCATACCAGGTTCCCCTATAAAGAATATAACGAAAGAAACTATCAGCACAAAATATCCGCGCAAAAATGTGATAACATAAATCTTTATATCAAAAAAATATTAAGTGCCAAAAATTATTAGTGATTGTTATCCGGCTGCTCACACCAAAAATTGTGCTCACTCTTCACAATCAAAACCAAATATCAAACATAGACCATGTTGCGCCAGAGAAATTAATACAAGTGCACATACAATATAAATATCTAGGTGAAAAATCACACTCAATAAGGTTTCCCCTATAAAACCACTAGCTCATATTTTTAGAGACCCTCTGTTCCTCCCAGACATTGATATCCAATCCTTTAAATGGTGGCTAGACAAAGGGCTATATAGAATCGGTGGTTCTTTTTTTTTTCTTCCATCTGGCCCAATATCCGAAACATACTGCATTAAGAAGCTTGACATGCCTAACACAGAGAAGTTCAGATTTGCACAAATTTCCCACTTCCTACACAAACTCTGTAACTCTGAATCTAAATCCCCAATTATTACTCCATATGAAGGCTGGTGTGGCCGGAACAGGGATTAGAGGGGAGGAATCACGGACATATACAACTCGCTTTCCTTGGACCAATCCAAAATTCAATATATGCTAGCATGGGAATCCGACTTGGCTTTCGAATGGTCTCCTGAGGAATGGCACAGAGCTGTGGCCAGAGCTACTAAGGGCATGTTAAACGTGACATTAGCTGAAGAAAATCTAAAAGTCCTTATGCGTTAGTACCTTGTGCCATCCAAACTAGCTAAAATGTATCCTTCTTTTTATCCAGTCTGCTTCAGAGGTTGCGACCTCTTGGGGGACATGCTTCATACATGGTAGAGCTGCCCCAAACTAAGGAGCTATTGGAATAAAACCTCTAATATGCTCCATAAAGTCACAGGCATTCCAATTACTATGTCCCCCCAAAAGGCCCTGCTTAATGCTCCGATTGGACCCGCTCCTAAAAACACCCAAAGGCTAATCCATTTTATGCTAACGGGTATCAAGTTAACCATTGCCAGATCATGGAAACCATCATATGTGTCATTCACTGGAGCTAAGATAAAGATATCTTGGATCATGGTACAGGAAAAGATGGTTAGCCAACTTGACAATACCTCTGACAAATTTAAAGTGATCTGGGCAAACTTTATGAAAGTTCCAATCCCTGGTTGGGTAATTACTCTCTTTTCCCCCGACAAAGCTTATCCCACCCTGGTCTCTACCCTAAATCTTGCTTTTGTCTCACTTGTCAATTTCCACTCTAGTTAGTACACTTCACCTTTTCTACTCTTACTTCTTTTTCGTATTTCTCTGCTAGCTCCTCTCTACCCCCCCCCCCCCCACCTCTCCCTCTCCCAAAAACTGGATTAAATAGTGCATTACACCAAAGTGTATTTCGGGATTGGTTCTCTCCCTTTTCTGATTTCTTTTCCCTTTTTACCCCATATTTGTAAGAGGACAACAATACTATCTGTGGCCAATGTTATTAATTTAAAGTTCCTGAACTTAGCCTTGTTTACTCTTTTTTGTTTTTTCTCTCTCCTACATTCAGGAGTGTGGTTGGATACCCAGTCTCCACTATATAGATGCGGTATGTTCCCATTAGGGGCATCTGATGGTGGTATATGGTTCTCACTTTTGTTCAATTCACCCTTGCCTGATGGCCAAGTCTATGATTCAAAACAAATGCCATTATTGTCTGATTTGTTCAACGTTTGTTGTCTACAACTTCATACAGTTCACAGTTTGTACTGTTTTCCTGTATGTCATTGCATTTCCTATGCCAAAAATTAATCAATAAAAATCTATTGAAAGTAAAAAAAAAAAAAAAAAAAACAAATCCCCAAGACTGGTTATTGAATAACGAGCAGATGAGTGCACCTGGCTGTGTGAACATACCCAAGCAACTGGTTACAGGATAATCAGAGGGAGACTCAGTGAAATCCCCAGTGACCCCCACGGGGTCAGTGCTACAGAGAGATTTACCTTTACTTATTGTCCTGCTGACAATACTTTTACCAGACAGGAAGTGAGGTAAAATCTACAACATGTACACAGACAGAAAATAAAGTGTTGCATGTATTAAAAATAAAATTACCACATATAGTAAGCTTTATTTTTTCATTTGATTTATATGCAACTTATTTGCATAGCTCTACCTCTTTGATATGCCATAGCTTTTATTCAGTTAAACATACATAGCTTTTTCTGCAAATAACTTTAAGTATGATTGATATGAGTTAAAGATTTAATATATTCACCTTCATCCAGTTTTATCTGATCATTAAACCACTTCCCGAAAACCGACGTACCTGTAGGTCAGCTTGAAGAAGTGGTTGTACCGCAGTGATACCTGCATATATCACAATGGCTAAATCTGTGTCTGTAGTGTCTGTTTATCACCATAAATATTAACATATTATTCATTTTTTACTCTAGGAGTATATCATTAACTGGAAATTCTTGAGAAATGTTTAAATAATGCATTACAATGAACCTAAACCTGTTCAATTTGTAGTTGATTCGAATGTATGAGATTTTAGTTGAATAAAATGTACGGGAGATTTTAGTTGACTAAAATATGACTAAAACGAAAACAATTTAGATGACTAAAATACGACTAAAAATAGCGTTTTAGTAAAAAAAGACTAAAATACAACTAAAACGAAATTGAAATTTGCTGCCAAAATTAACACTGAGTAAGAGTCACTGATTATAAACCAGAGTGTCACAGAAGAAGAAAGAGGACATTATTGTCAATACCCCTGGCATGTCATCATCCACATTTTCAGAGATATGAAATAAAAAGAAAAACAAAAAAGAAAACAGTATAACAATATAAAAAAACATCAAGCGGTGAACAAAAAAAGACACAATATCCCAACCTATTACATCTCACCTCTCCATAGACAATGAAAATGGAGGAGGAGACACTCAAATAATGCCATTTTAATGCTAGAGTAACCCGTCTTTCACTCCGTGATCCAAAGATGTAAGATGATATATAGAAGGGATAGAGAGACAAGGCAGGAAAGAAAGCAGTGCATCTCATCCTAGAAGAAAAGTATTCCAAAACAATCCTGTCCTATAAGGCTTCCAACAGGTATCTAAATAATAATAAATTCTATATAATTCATCCGTATCTGTGAAGTCTAACACTCTTTCTACATGCCATGGGGTTTAAACCCTGTAAATTCCTTTTCTGTCTATATAATACAAATTCATTTATATATATTATAATGTTTTAGTTAATATCTTGATGATGGTCATCTTATATATAGTGCTTTTGAAAAATGTTCTTTTTATATACAGTCATTTACCACCTAATATTACTATATATACAGTATGGTTTCCCTTTTTCACTTTTCCCTTTTTCATTTTTAAATAAAAAAGTATTTTTATTTATTTTTAATAGAACCCTTATGGTCAAATTATGAAACAGATCATCGACAGCTAGGATGTTTTTGCCACATGACCAATGTTTACATACATAGGCCAATGACTAGACAGTGTTTTTAATTAGCTCACACTTTTTAAATAGCTTGCATTTTCCAAATAGCTTGCATTGCTATGTAGTACAATGTTTTTATTGCAATGCTTCTATTACGGTTTCAATTTTTGCCACAACTGTCGTTCTAGATGTCTGTTATTATTATTATTATTATGCATGTGATCACGCTAGCATGCTGGCTAATGTAGTCCCTCCGCCCTGAGAGAGATATACAAAGCCCCATACAGACATGGTCGTATCACATCCTGAGGAAAGAGTATGCATGTTCCGAACGCATGCCTGATGGCCACCCTGCCCATCTACTGCTGACGTCACAGCTAATGGAGTCACGATCATAATATGGACTTGGAGTCCTGCGAACCACCAGAGTGGCTGAGTGGCCAGCGGAATTCACCACCGTCAGTGGTCCGGACCTGTACTGCAGTGATAGGCCCTAATACGTGATATGTCTGTGTATATTCCTTGTTTGTGAGTTGCTTTATTTCTCATTAAACATTATATCAAATCATCCTTTGGCACATCCCCCTACTGGTACTCATAGCTCAGCACATATCCGTGTAGTATGCGTGATGAAGTAGCGCGGCTGCCATAACATTCGCAACGCACATACTCGTAAATGCATCACACTCCAGTGACAGAGTAGAAGTAGAGGTGCCTCTACTTCTTGTTTACCGGCACACAAAGCAACTACTAGGGGTCACAGTAAGCTATGTGATCAATGCTAAAGATCTGCAAATAAGGTGAAAACTATATTTTTTATGGGTCTGGACATTTTAATCGGTGTCATAAATAGTGTATGGGCCTGTTTAGCCTAACGCTAAAGCACAATATCTAATAGCTAACATGTGCTTGTTACATCTTTTTTTTTTTTTTTCAACAAACGTGCCCCCTTAAACTGATTGTAAAGTCTAGTTGTTTTTTTTTTCTAACTAACAAACATGTTATATTTACCTGCTCTGTGCACTTATTTTTGCACAGAGTGGCCCTGAATCTCCTCTTCTCGGGTCCATCTTTGGTGCTCCTGGCCCGTCCCTCCTGCTGAGTGCTCCCACAGCAAGCAGCTTTCTATGGGGGCACCCGAGTCAAGCCAATAGCTCTCTGTGTCTTTGCAGACACGGAGCCATGACCTGCTCCACCTCTCCTGATTGGCTGACTGACTTTGATTGACAGCAGCGGGAGCCAATCGTGCCGGGCTGCTGTCTAAGCCAAAGAGGAGTAGAGTCCCGGGCAGCTGAGACAATCCTGCAACATTGCTGGATTAAGATGGACTCAGGTAGGTATTAGAGGGGCTGAGGGGGGCTGCTGTACACAGAAGGTTTTTTTTCCCTAATGCCTTTACAATCCCATTAGTTTATTGGACATTTATTGTCCCACAGATATTGGTTATCAGATAATTATTATCATATCAATCCAAAGACAGTCTGTACTACAGCCCCCTCACTTTTCTACTGTATCAGAAGACCAGAAAGGCTAAAAACATTTCCATAAATATCCCCATTAAGTTAAAAATAAAAGGTACAGTGTATAGCAGGTTTTATCACAAGATAATACATGCAATAATTGATACAAAAATATTAGCCCTTACCTTTAATTAACTGCATAACACCAGGGACTATAATTATCAGAATTGCTGCAAGCTTGCAAAAGGTCAAGAAAATCTGAATTCGAGCAGTCCAGCTAACGCTCATACTGTTCAGGACCATCACGACAGCTGTATACCAGAGAAAAGAGAGAGTCAGAGATTAAAAGAGGAGAAACATTTTTAGCTTTTTTATTTTACAGTAAGTGTAATCTGTGAACAAGGATACAATTTTATTACTCTACCATATTAGTCTACTGACTCAATGACAGTTTCAGAAAGAAAGAAAATAAATAGAAAGTTAGATAAATATAATAAAATATGCAAGATATGGCAAATTAACATTGACATATACACATGGTGTTTAATATGTGTCATGTTTCATATATTTAACACTTATTAATTAGTTTATGTTGTCATACCTTTCCTGTGAATTCATCTAATGTAAGTATATGTATAGGCTGGGAAGTATGAGTCATTATGAAATTTTTAATCATAACACTGGTTTTTGTCTAACAAGCACAGGAACTTTCCAGTTAAAGCGCTAAAGGTGAGATAATTACACACTAGTTACTCTGACACACAAACAGATTACTAAAATCCTGCATGCACTAAATAAATTCTGTAATAGAAAGTGTGCAATTTAGAAAAGTCAAACAGTTGTCAATCTATGTTATTAAAAAAGCATTGCTTGTGACACGTAAGAATGTCGTGATAAGCTTTCACTTAAAAAATATGTTTGCTGCAGGGGAAATTGCCAACTTCACTATAGGGACCAGATCCCAATTAAAGTAAAACTATAGGCAACACTACTTTTTCATTTTGGATAGGGCAAGGGAAGGCTATAGCTCCTGTGAGATTTTTGTCCCATTGCAGAAATTTCCCTTCACTTACTGTCCTATAGTCAAACAGGAATTGACGGGAAAGCCCTGCAAATTAAGTAAATTCCTTGGGGACCCCCAAAACGAGTGTCCTCATTGGAAGATTTCCCCTCTATTACTTTTCTGGGGAAATTTTTTTTACTTTCGCTTTTAATGATAATAGTAAACAGGGGAAATAGAGAGGGTACATCTCTCTAATGGGGGTCACAGACAGCAATACAATTTGACAAGCATTTTAACCCCTCTGAACGCTCTCTAAAGTTAAAAATAAAAAGTTTCAAATGTTCGAAGTTCTATGATGTCAAGGCACGGCTGCGCCATCTACATGTGTCATTATGCTATGTTGTACCCAGCCAAACTCCTTTCTTTGAATTGGCAACTGAGGCAGCCTCTTGGTTGGACCGCAAATAGAACAGCCTGCCCCACCAACAAGCGACCGGAGATGAGGACTGACCCTCTTAAGGGGATCCCAGAGTCTACATCCCGACAATTGTGGGAGTTCGCATTTTCAAATACTCCTAAGTGGACAGGCTGGGGAGCCATTACTTACAATGCTACACAGCGAGAGGCTTACGACGACAAATCTATCTTACTGATACATTCACTATGTGCATTCATCAAGTTGACTTTTTACCTGCTGTTGCAGATTATTTTTTCTTTTTTGTTTCTGTTCCTTACACTGAGGCGTACCTAATTTGAAACACCTAAGGATGGCTTTCCAGTCCATCAGTTCTTTTTGCTTATTACACCACTGAGGGTGGTACTGCACACAGTCCCTATGGTGCAGTTGCGATTTTCAATTGGTAATGTTTGTTCTGACTCTCAAAAGGAACTTATACTCATAAGTATTTTATGCTCGCAGTCCTTTGTCTGGTTTCATGGTTCGCATGCACTCCACCTATATCCGTGTCCTCCAATGAGGACAGGTGACAAATGTATGATCCCTTGTCGGTCCTTTAATGTATTCCATAATGATGTCCAATGTCAATACCCATAGTATCATGGAATGTTAGGGGTGGGAAAAATCCTTTAAAACACACTATGATCTCAACGTGCCTCCAGAAATTTCACCCGGCCATAGTTGGCTTGCAAGAAAAACACCTGACTGTAGAGACAACATGATCCCTGCACTACTCTTGGGCATCTAAATTATATGACTAAACCCATACCTCCTATTCCCAGGCAGTCAGTGTGCTGATAGATAGATCGTTAATGTTCCAAGAATTGGGCTCAAAGGTGGATTCAGAGGGTAGTTATGTGTTCCTTTATTGCAAATTGTATAATATGAATTTGGTGCTAACGTTTGTGTATATTCCGCCCCATTTTCAAGAGATATATTACAAATTCTGCTGATTTGGTAGACAAACCTGATCTCCCGTTATTGATCATGGGGGATTTCAACTGCAACTGTATCTTGACCCTCTCTTGGACCACAACCCCTCGCTGTCCCATCATGCTTCTCTAAAACACATTCATCCTTATCTCAGGTAGATCTTTGTGTGGGTAATGGTCTTATGCTAGGTCATGTCTCTAATATTGTACACCATACTCAGGGAGCGTCGGACTATTCTCCACTTGTTGCGGACAATGTCCTCTCCTCTGACAGAACTCTGCAGAGAGCCCTGGAAGCTCAATGCCTACTGGCTACAGTTGTTACTTTCCCATGATTGTATTGAAAGCCAGAGTGCAGCATTTTTTCAAGATCATGATGCATATGAGAACCCTCTCCAACAGTGGTAAACATTTAAGGCAGTACTTAGGGGAATCTTTAATGCCGAAATTCAGGCAAAAAAATTGGGGTCTTCTGAACTTTTTTCCCATGTGTAAGATCAATTTAAGCAGTTTGAATTGGCCTATATAGTTACACCGACTGATTCCTCTAGGGAGGCCTGGATGTAGGCCCAGGACTCTCTAGATCATCTGCGGCCTCCGCAGCAAAACGTAAATGGTTCATTAATAAAGTAGCACTATTTAAGGAGGGGGAGAAGACTGGTCATCTCCTGGCAAGGATTATCCAGTCGCAACAGGCTTCTCTGGCCATAGGAGCTATACAGTGTAACTCTGGTAGAATTGTTAATAAACCTGAACTAATTGTAAACAGATTTTTACTCTTCCCTTTACCAACCACAGAGAATGCAGTCCTTAGAGGACTTGTCTTCCTAAATACAGGGGGTTTCCCTCCCCACCATCATGCCAGCCCAAACAGCTAGACTAGACTCCCATATCACTTTGGCGGAACTACAGAGGGCAGTCAGTTTCTTTCCTACGTGTAAGGCCCCTGGTGATGATGGAAGTATATGTTAGATACAGAGAGCTGATTTTGCAAAACCTGCTAAAGGTATTCAATGCTTCATTGAAAGCAACCGGCTACCGACATCCATGTCCCGAGCTTTGGTGGTTCTTCTTATAAAGCCAGGTAAAGACCCCTTAGATCTGGGCTCATATAGACTGATTCCCTTGCTACAGAGTGATGTAAAACTCTTAGAAAAAGTTCTGGCCCTTAGACTGAATGAGGTTGTACTGTCGGCATTACATCAGGATCAAGCAGGCTTCATGCCCCGAAAGTTAACTTGCGAAGGCTTTTTATTAATATTCAGACCGCCGCAGATAACATGGGTAACAGAGCTTTACTATCCCTAGATGTCCACAAAGCATTTGATAGCGTTGAATGGGATTATCTCAGGTTGGTGACTAAATTTGGTTTTGGAACACATCTTATAACTTGGATTCACCTCTTATACAGAGCACCATCTGCCTCCATAATAGTTTTTGGCAGAGCCTCCCCTACATTTGCATGGAGCAGAGGTACTGGGCAGGGTGGTCCCCTGTCTCCTCTGCTCTTTGCGCTTGCCTTCGAGCCGCTAGCTGCCCTCATAAGAGCCAACCCCCTAATCACAGGGTTTCGCTTAGGCAAAATCCACAAAAAAATAATGCTATATGTAGACTACATGTTGCTGCTACTAGGGGACACTAATCTGTCTCTGCAAACTGTCACGACTACTATCCTTGACTTCGGCCAATTGTCTGGCTTTGGACTGAATTAGCGCTGCTCCTACTGGAAGGTGATTCCACACAACCAATAGCCCCCGCTTGTCCCATACCCATCACAGATAAATTTAAGTATCTGGGGATATATGTGATTTCCTCTCCTGTAGATTATGGCTCACTAAACATTGCCTCAATACTAAATACATTTCAAGATAAAATTAGAATTTGGAATAAACTGCAAATGTCGGTTTCAGGTAAGATAAACATTATCAAAATTATACTGATGCCCCAACTCCTTTATTTCTTACATCACTCCCCTACCGTTGTCCCTTTATAACCCATGACACAGCCGTCAGGTGGAACAGGACAGCCAATTGAAACATTTCAGTACATGGACATGCCCCCTACCCTATAAATAGACCTGAGCTGTTGGCCATTTCACATTCTGCTTTTTGTCAGCGTAGGGAGAGGTCTGGTGTGTTCATGAGGGAGAGATTGCCAGACACAAATAGCTCTGTTAACATCCACAAAAGTCCTTTTCAGGGCTGGTATTTTGGTATAGGTCTACTACAGTCTCTTTTCAGGTTAGGGACAGGTATCCAGTCTGTGCTTTAGGGGCAGTTAGAGATTGCCAGCAGTCACACAAATCCCTCTGTTAATGTCCACAAAAGTCCTTTTCAGGGCTGGTATTTCGGTATAGGTCCAGTCTCTTTTCAGGTTAGGGACATGTATCCAGTCTGTGCTTTAGGGGCAGTTAGAGATTGGCAGCAGTGACACAAGTCGCTCTGTTAATATCCACAAAAGTCATTTAAAGGGCTGCAATTTTTTTGGTATTGGTGTGCAGTGCACTAGTATTACTTTACTGAGAGAGTAGTGGATGCATGGAATAATCTTCCTGCAGAAGTGGTAGCTGCAAATACAGTGAAGGAGTTTAAGCAGGCATGGGATATGCATAAGGCTATCCTTCATATAAGATAGGGCCAGGGACCATTCATAGGATTCAGATATATTGGGCAGACTAGATGAGCCAAATGGTTCTTCTCTGCCGACACATTCTATGTTTTTATGTTTCTATGTTTCTATAGGGGGCGGGAGGGGGGTAATCCACGGTATAATATACTTTGTAGAAAGAATATTATAGTGGATTAGTATTAAGTGCACTGTGCAGCATTGTGACAGGTGTGGTGTGACTGAGCATTTCTGCAGCAATACTACAAACAGTGACAAAAGCACTTTTAATGTATTATAACTGGTGTGATAGACCAGTGCCCCCCCCCCCCCCAATACCACATATTGAAGTGGGGTGTTATCTGAGTATACTTTTACAAGTGTATTTGTGTCCTGCAACAATATTGCCTCTTTTGCTGTGTTAAGTCTGATACACACAGTGCCAAACTCACTGGCCAATTTTTTGAACAACTGGTGTGATAGACCAGTGGGTCTGTAAAGGTTCTGCCAAATTGTGTAATGGATGCGGACCCATTTTACAGATGTGTGAATGGACCCTATATGTATTTGACATGTATTTACCGGCTGCTGTCAGTTCTGGCTGATTTATGAAAAAAAAAAAATGTTGCTGCAAAAAAATAAATAAAACATTTAGGGCAACTTTTCCAATTGCAATACTTCTGTTATGACATTGTCCATGTGCTGGGACTATTTGTGCACAGCTAGTACATCTTTTTTGGCTGCAAATATGACCTAAAGTTTTTTAAAGTTCGCCTCCCATTAAAGTCAATGGGGCCCGCAGCAAACTTGCGGTTCGTAGACTTTTTAGAAAATTTGCGGCTGACGTTCATGAACCGCTGCGAACTTGCGGTTCTCGGGCTCTTGAGAAAATTTGAGGCTGAAGTTCGCGAACCGCCCCGGCCGATGTTCGTCCATTTCTAGTCAGGGCACAGGGGGACTCACAGGAAGGGCATCTATCTCCCACTCCTTATTTCAACCTCATACAAATGGCTGAAAGATCTAAAGGTTTTATTTCCCAATGTTATAACATGTTACTGTCTGAATTTCATAAAGGCCACCCTAACAGGGTGACTTCGAGCTGGGAGAGAGATGTGGGGCCGATGTTGGGTGACCAATGGGAGGAAGCAAATTAGGCTGTGGTAACCTGTTCTTTAAATGTGTCCCAGAAACTGTCTCAGCTTTATAATTTGCTATGTCCTCTTTACACCCCCTGAGGCTTTATAAGATGAGTTATGGTACAGAACCACAATGCCCTAGATGTAAAAGAGACCATGGTGACTTAATTCATCTACTGTGACGATGCCCCAAACTACACTTCTATTGGAGACAAGTTATAGACACATTAAACATGGTGTTTAGGTTAAAAATCCCACTGAACCCTAAATGCTGTCTCTTGAATATTCTAGAGGGTGTTATTGAGGATGAGCATTCTAGGACAGTGGGAAGGGCTCTTTTCCATGCCCGTAGACTGCTCCTATTAATGTGGAAATCCCCTGATCATCCTTCAAATAAGTCTTGGATGTCAGCAGTGGGAACTCCTGGAACACAATATCTTTACAAGATAAATTTGAAAAGCTATGGGGATTTTGGTTAGATACCCCTAAACTTCTATACCGAAGATTGTTTAAGTGCCCAAAATGACCATAAAGATTTAAGAGTCACTTCAGCCAGCTGTATATAAATAACTATATATTTGGTGGGATGGTGGCATGGTTGGACTGTGCTGGTATATTCTTTGATATAACTGCGAGGATATGGATATATATTGATGTTACTGTCTCTGTCATCAATACTCTTGGACATGTAAACGGGAGCACTTTTTTATTTTACTGTATTGTGTTGGACTGCTATGTTACCTGTTTAATACAAAAAAAAAAAAAACAGGTTTTGCCTTTAGTTATACTGGGTGAATGTATGGTACCATACGGAAATATGGTTAAATAATGATTTATTCTGCCAGGAATTTTGTAAGCTGCTAATAGGCTGCAGTGAGCTGACAGAGCTGCCTCTGCTGCAAATCTCCAATGTTGTCAGCTTTACTAAATTCTTCTCTCTTGAACTACTGAACACCTCTGTCTCCTAATCTCCATAAAATGGAGATTAGGAGATGGTGATGCTCTGTAGTCCACCGTAGGTTAAATAGAAAGAGCTGATAACACACTGCAAAAGGGCTATGTTTTTACCACTCTATGTAAGTTAGGATCTCATTAGATTACTGACACAATCAGTAGATTATTTTCTGTATTTACAGTGATTTTAAAGAGAAAACATTTGTGTACATGTATTTTAGGTGTGTACTGATTTATGTTTTTATTTTCTTATTCATAAATGTATTTATTTAGTAAAACTTTCCCAGGCATACATTATTTTCTTGGTCTACATATATTAAAGATGACATGAGTCAAAAAATGTGTCTGTGAGTGCATAATGTCCTTTACAAGCCTTACTCACAGACAAACATATGATACACATTTCTGCTCTAAGAGCTGTGAAAGGAGAAGCTACTACACCTACAAAGGTAGTAGTAAAAACAATATGAATATAGCGCACTAAACCCAAAGGGCACTGAACGCCAAAGCAGTTTTAATATAACAAATAAATAAAACATTTCAAAAAAGAATTGCCCAAGTCACTGTAAATCCGCCCAAAGGGGATCCCAACCTTTATAATCATAAACAAAGCATCGCCCCTATTTCAGATGACAGTAATCCATTTATACCCCTCATATTCCCTTTAATAAAGGCATCCTTGCAATAAGCATTACTTACTGCATATTGCACAGTAACATTCGAGTGTATAGCTTGGCCCTGAAGAAGCTAGCAGTATTGGGTCCTGTGCCCACTACTTTGCCAATAGCACCACACACTCTGACTCACCCGGCTGAGTGGGGAATATTTATTGCAGATGTATATGCAGTGCCCAGGTAGCAAAAGAGATATGAAACAACAGCAATGATACAGTTAAACTATAGCATATATTGCAAAAATGTTAAAAATAATAAAAAATAAAAATACAGTAAAAACAAGCAAGGGGTGTAGAGAGCACCTTCTCCTAAACCCTATAGTGGAGCAAGCCTAAGTAAAAAGAGTTGCGCCACACTAGGAGTTCATTCACACTGGGTGCTTTACTGCAGGCCCTGTGCAGGGTTGTGTTTTTCCAGCACAGGTGTTGGGTACATCCCTGTGCCAGCATCCCATTCATTTTTTATTGGGTCATGCAGCTGCACCGCCATAGTCACTGTGTCCTAATTTGACATGCAGGTGAGTGTGGGTACACTCACCCACATATTATATAGGACACAGCGGGTGCATGCATGCAGCTGTCTGTCCCAATAGAGATGCCAGGGAAATTCAGACATGCAGAAAAGTGCCCGATGTGCAAGGACCCTAACAGTTCAACAGTCTCTAATATAGATTTGTATGTCACCAGCTCATTAGGGCCTAGCTGTTATATTGAAGTGCTCAGAATAATGTCCCTTTAGGCACTGATGATGACACTGATTTTGTTCCCTGTAAGATCTAATAAAGCCGCAGGCTTTATGATATTTGAAGGTAACACTGGCCCTCTTTTGTCAAGGTTTAATGTGGAGTTGGCCAGCAGTCTCTGACAAATTTGTATTAGTAGGTGATCTCCCTCTGTATACTAGGTGAAACACAGCCAGTTTGTGTCTGCTGTATCCAGGACTGGCCCAAGACATTATGCTGCCTGGGTCCAAGAATTAAATGGCCCCCCCCCCCCCCAAAAAAAAAAAAAAATCATGCCCAACAAAAGGCCCCCACATCCATTATTTGATTTAAATATACAATTTAGAAAATATTATAAATACTGTTATCTTCTTCCATAACTCACCATTGGACCGGTCCACCAAACACCCACTGTCTGTTCTCAGTCCTCCTGTCACTCCTGTGTCTGCTGCGCCCACCACTCTAGAAGATCCAACCCGCCCGTCGTGAGATGGGGTGTGCTGATATCTGTTGTCATTGCGCACAGCACGATCATGTGAGGGACATTCCCCGGAGGAGACGCTCTGCCTCCTAAAACACATCAGTTTGTATTACGGATGGCAGTACGAGATGGGAAAATGCCCCCCGTAACTGAGGACCCACACAACTGCTGGTAAAACAATCTTGGGAGTCAATTTGCTGCCCCTCTCCAAGTTCTGCCTGGGTCCAATGGAAACAGCGGGGCCCATGGTAGGGCCAGCCCTGGCTGTATCCTTCCCACTTGATCAAGCAGCAAACTCTATCAGCATCAACAGCACTTTCTGATGTCCTAGAGGGGTTGATTTACTAAAGGCATATAGACTGTGCACTCTGCAAGTGCAGTTGCTCCAGAGCTTAGTAAATGAAGTAAAGTTTCACTTTACAAAGAATACCCATTAACGTGCAAGGAAAATAAAAAAAAAAAACAGCATTTTTGCTTGCATA
This sequence comes from Pelophylax lessonae, assembly GCF_965119305.1. Classification (NCBI taxonomy): domain Eukaryota; kingdom Metazoa; phylum Chordata; class Amphibia; order Anura; family Ranidae; genus Pelophylax; species Pelophylax lessonae. Next base: position 647,784,310 of record NC_138768.1, read on the forward strand.
TGATTGGGTGATGGAAGTCAGCAGAGCTTCAGCTCATTTACTAAGCCCTGGAGCAACGGCTCTTGCAAAGTGCAACTTCACATTGTAAACTGCACAGTCTATTTGCCTTTAGTAAATCAACCCCAGAATGTATGTTGCTGTGCCTCTCTGTCTCAGTCTGTTAGAACTACACCTCCCACAATCCTCATAGTCCACATCTTGCTTGCCTTCCTATTAGGTAGAGGGTAGGCACAATGATGTCTGTGCTTAGCTCCACAGTAAGTAGTCCCCTGCTGTAGCTGTGCCTGTGTAAATGTCTCATCAGCTGCCAGACACAGAATCCATTTCCTTTCAGAGCTGCAGACTGGGATGCACAAGTAATAATTGATGTTATTTGCACTTTTGATATTGGTCTGCACTAATAAAGTTTGAATAATTTAACCACTTGCCGACCGCTCCACGCAGATTTACTGCGACAGGGCGGCTCGGCTGTGCATAATCACAATAGATCTACGTGATTATGTGCAGGTGGTCTCAGCGGCATGCATGCGCCGCTGGAGCTGCGCTCCCATTGTGATTAGACACAGCAGGAGCCAGACCGTGGGAGGAGCGGGCTCGATTGCCCCCGGCCTCCCACAATCTTTCGAAGAAACTGACAGGAGAGCTGCCTACCTATGTAAACAAAGCAGGCATCTCCTGTCAGACAGGCACAATGAGATTGTGTGTCTTAGCTAAGCTGAAACACCGATTTCTGTGTGCCTGTCACAGAGCCCCCCCCCCCCCCCCCACAGTTATCAAGCACATTGAGAGCCGGTTCACACTGGGGCGACCTGTCAGGTCGCCTGACAGGTCGCCGTAGGTCGCCTGCCATAGAGAAGCTGTGGACCCATTCTAATAGGAGCAACACAAGTCGCTCCGACTTAGAAAAAGGGTCCGGAGCTTCTTTGGGACGACCCGGAACGACCTGCATAGACTTCAATGTTATGGGTCGCCCCGGCAAGTCGGTTCGCTCTAATGTGAACCGGCTCTTAGGCTTACACTTAACCCCTTGATCACCCCCAGTATTAACCCCTTCCCTGCCACTGTCATTTATACAGTAACAGTGCAAATGATTTAGCACTGATTACTGTATTAATGTCACTGGTCCCCAAAAGTGTCGCTTAGTGTCAGATGTGTCCGCCGCAATGTCGCAGTCATTACTAATAAAAACAAAAAAATAAGTCCACAAATCTTTCCCTTAGTTTGTAAACGCTATAACTTTTGCGCAAACCAATTAAAATATGCTTTTTGGGATTTTTTTTTACCAAAAATATGTAGCGGAATACATATTGACCTAAACTGATAAAAAAAATTAGATTTTTTAATTTTTTTCTATTGGGAAAGTTTTATAGCAGAAAGTAAAAAAAAGATTTTTTTTTTTTCAAAACTGTCGCTCTTTTTTTTGTTTATAGCGCAAAATCTAAAAATCGTAGAGGTGATCAAATACCACCAAAAGAAAGCTCTATTTGTGGGGAAAAAAACGATATCAATTGTATTTGGGTACAGCGTCGCACGACAATCTATTGCACGTCGTACAATTGTTAGATAAGGTAACGCAGTGCAGGATCGCAAAATAATGGCCTGGTCATTAAGGGGGTTAAACCTTTCGGAGCTGAAGTAGCTAACTGCACCATGCCCAGTCTTGACAATACATTAGATTATTTTGTTCACATAAAGCAGCATTTCACATAATGTTCACAAACCCAGCGTCATTCTATTGCCTCTTTTTTGCAGCTATGCTGTGGAAAAGCTTCAGGAAATCATCTGACCATGGAATATTGTTCACTTTATGTCCCTTTTCTATAGTTGATTAGATACTATAGGCAACAAAGAAGCTGTTTCAACATTTTCAGTTTTATTATCTGGTGCTACTCTATAGATAGCTTTAAAATAGATGTTTGTCACTCTTATTTGTAACTTGGTATGACCATTTCGGCTTTGTAAACGACTCACTAATTAAATCCCATGCTTGTCTGTATATAATTACTGTACATGATTTCTTCAAACCAAGAGTTATATAATTACAACTTATTGTAATAAAGAGTTTGAAAATGATTATGCATGCCATAAATGACTCATTTTCTATTTTAATTACACAGTTCTCTTTCCGGCTTATTTCATTCCACATATTAGAAACAGTATATAGCAAACCCTACACTTACATGTTTTGGATCAGCACTTTATCATTCTTAATGCTGTATGGGTACAAATCTGCAAATAAAAGCTGCATAAATTAGATCAAATTTTACCAACAACTGAATCCTTTTTTTTTCCAATTTAAAGTATTTGTATTATAAATGTCTCAAGCTCACTGGTCTCTCAGTTGCAAAAACTAAAACTTACTCTATATTGTCAAAATTATTGGGACACCTGCCTTTAAATGCAAACAAACTTTAATGGCATCCTTAGTCCGTAGGGTTCAATATTCAATATATATATATAATTTAATAATATTCAACATCAACTCTTCTGGGAGGGCTGTCCACAAGGTTTAGGAATGTGTCTATGGGAATTTTTGACTTTTCTTCCAGAAGCACATCTGCAAAGTCAGGCACTGATGTTGGACAAGAAGGCCTGGCTCACAGTCTGCGCTCTAATTCACCCCAAGGGTGTTGTATCGGGTTGAGGTCAGGACTCTGTGCAGGCCAGTCAAGTTCCTCCCCCTCCATGTCTTTATGGGCCTTGCTTTGTGTACTGGTGCACAGACATGTTGGAAAAGGAAGGGGCCGTCCCCAAACTGTTCCCACAAAGTTGGGAGCATGAAATTGACATCCTAAGAGTTTCCTTTACTGGAACTAATGGGCCAAGCCCAACCCCTGCAAAACCACCCCACACCATAACCCCCCCCCCCCCACCAAATGATTTGGACCAGTGCACAAAACAAGGTCCATAAAGACATGGATGAGCAAGTTTGGGGTGGACAAACTTGACTGGCCTGCGCAGAGTCCTGATCTCAACCCAAAAGAGCACGTTTGGGATGACTTAGAGCGGTGACTGCGAGCCAGGCCTTCTCATCCAACAGCAGTGCTTGACCTCACAAATGCGCTTCTGGAAGAATGGTCCAACATTCCCAGAGACACACTCCTAAACCCAGTGGACAGCCTTCCCAGAAGAGTTGAAGCTGTTATAGCTGCAAAGGGTGGGCCAACTCAATATTAAACCCTACAGATGAAGACTGCGGTGCCATTTAAGACTGGGATGCCATTAGTTCATTTACATGTAAAGGCAGAAGCCCCAATACTTTTGACAATATAGTTTATTTCTACATATCTACCTTGTCTGGGATGGGTTTAAAGAATACTAGCCCAAAACTAAAGAAAAGTACATTTAAATATGGACCTGCTGCATAGCTCCAATTAGCAAGATTACATAAATAGGTTTTAAATTCAAAAAGGTTTTTTTCTACCTTAAAGCATTCTATTCAATCTCAGGTCTTCTTTCCCTTTGACCTCACAAGTTTTGCTGAGAGCAGTGGCAGCCATTGGCTCCTTCCAGTCAAAGCAGAACCAGGAGTCGAGGTCAAGCAGCGCTGTGTGTGTCAATGGACACACACAGTCCAACTTGGAAGCAAGCCCACACATGCGCTCCCAGGAAGTGTCTTCCTTTAGTGGCACACAGTAAAAAGAAGGAGCCAAAAGCTCCGGATGGGAACCCCAGAAGTGGAGGTTTGCAGTGGCTCTGTGCAATACCCTTGCACAGAACAGGTAAATATAACAACATTTTAATTTTATTTACTTTTATGAAAAAATACTTTACAACCTCTTTAAATGCACTGTAGTTACATGCAAACCTGGACTCTCGAGACTAGCACTGGGGGCAGTTCACTCCCATAACAAGCCATTTAACTCATCCATCCTTCATTCCCTGTCCACTAAAAACATCTCACATTCCCAGTAATTCTATATATTCATCTGCTTTACATTACCCACCCTCTTTTTTCATCTGGAACTTGGTGGTATCACTTGTAAACACAGAGGTCTGGCTTCCTGTGTTTTCCAAGTGCAGAATGGGGAGAGGAGATGCCCGTGCCTGGTGTGCAGTGCGAATGCTGACACCCCCACTGGATGATCTACCTGCAAGTAAGATAGACGAAGCCATCTACAATGTGAGGGGAGGTACTAGAGAAGAAGAGGAAGGGTAAAAGTGAGATGTGGATGGGGGATGCAGAGCTAAGAAGCTGTGGAAGAAGGCTGAACTCTGCACTCTGTGTTTAGCGCACACATGAGCCCTGCACTGTATATGTAGCACACTCCTAAACTCTGCACGTAGCACACCCCTGAACCCTGCACTGTATATGTAGCACACTCCCAAACTCTGCACATAGCACACCCCTGAACTCTGCGTGTAACCAACACCGAACTCTGCACTCTGTGTGTAGCGCACCCCTGAACCCTGCACTGTATATGTAGCACGCTCCCAAACTCTGCACGTAGCACACCCCTGAACCCTGCACTGTATATGTAGCACACTTCCAAACTCTGCATGTAGCACACCCCTGAACTCTGCATGTAACCACACCGAACTCTGCACTCTGTGTGTAGCGCACCCCTAAACCCTGCACTGTATATGTAGCACACTCCCAAACTCTGCACGTAGCACACCCCTGAACACTGCACTGTATATGTAGCACACTCCCAAACTCTGCACGTAGCACACCCCTGAACCCTGCACTGTATATGTAGCACACTTCCAAACTCTGCACATAGCACACCCCTGAACCCTGCACTGTATATGTAGCACACTTCCAAACTCTGCACGTAGCACACCCCTGAACTCTGCATGTAACCACACCAAACTCTGCACTCTGTGTGTAGCGCACCCCTAAACCCTGCACTGTATATGTAGCACACTCCCAAACTCTGCACGTAGCACACCCCTGAACCCTGCACTGTATATGTAGCACACTCCAAAACTCTGCACGTAGCACACCCCTGAACTCACACTGAACCCTGCCCTGTATATGTAGCACACTCCCAAACTCTGCACGTAGCACACCCCTGAACCCTGCACTGTATATGTAGCACACTCCCAAACTCTGCACGTAGCACACCCCTGAACTCACACTGAACCCTGCACTGTATATGTAGCACACTCCCAAACTCTGCACGTAGCACACCCCTGAACTCTGCGTGTAACCACACTGAAAACTGCACTCTGTACATAATGCACTCCTTTTATTTGATGCCCCTTTAAGACCCTCCCACTGTTAGTGAAATTTTGACCAGTTTGGGGGGGGGTCATGGTTGAGTTCCTTTACCTTTTTTCTGAGACCATCCTATCCACTGAACTAATGAACCTAAAAGTACTTTACCTGATTAAATAATAAATTATTGGAGATTCCACTGTATAAAAAAATATATTTTTTAATTATCCCTTGTGCTCAAATAATTTGATCTTTTATTTTGTAAGTACTATATCTGCAGCATTAAAAAAAAAATGATATACATTGCTTGCCTAGAGAACAAGTCGGAAGCTGCTAAATAGCCAAGCTAGCAAAATACAGTTAGTATTTAATCTGCACAGGTTGTCCTCAGAGAAAAATGTTAAGAAGACTGGGTGCTCTGCTCCTTGTCCTGTTAGACTGTACCTGTGACCTTTTAAATATGGATTAACAATATCTCGCTAAGCTGCATTATAGGACCCATGCTCTAATATAAAACTTTGTGTTTCTTTTCTATTTACTTCCGTTTTGCCATCAGCTCAGCAAGATTAGATCAAATTGTGACTTGCTCCTGTGTAAAGGATACTGGAGATATTAAAAGGTCAAGGACCGCTAGTTATGTTGTGCTGTGGTCATTTTGAACCTAGATGTCATATCTTGCCTATAGCAAAGCTATTTTGTAATAAAAAGAGGAATGTAATTGTGAAACATAGCCTCTCTTTGAGCAAAGTTGTAAGTCAATAGTTATTTGCTGTTTTTCACCAAGCACTGTATTAATACGAAATGACTACTTTTATTAAATGTGTGCATACACTCCTTTTTCCGGATGTATCCTGATTCAATGGTTTCGCTAAACAGAAATGGGTTCTTTTTTTACAGATATATTATGAATGTGTTAAAATGTAATTAGCATTTCTTTGTGACCTTTTTACCTGTAGTTCAGTACAGAATACAAAATTAAGAACCAGCATGAAGGCATTACACTGAAAAATGTTTTCTGCAGCTTCAAAACAACTAATTATAATTTTATTTTTAGTTTTGTTTGTAGCCATAAAGAAATGAAAAAAAGTTGGAATGGGCAACACAGAGATTGTTGTTTCCATCAGCAACGTTATAACAGTGTTAAAGGGAATTCTTAGCTTTTCTGAGATACCAGACCTACAGTAGGTGGCATATAATGGCGCTTTTCCACTGCATGGAACTGAACGGTTTGGCTCGCTTTTGTGCTTTTCCACTGCTGGTACCACATGGTACGGTGTAGGAATGGTTCGGTACGGTAAGGTACGGCGGTGCTTTTCCACTGCATGGAACCGAACTGGACGGCTCTCAAAAACAGTACCACCTCGATTGTGGTTCCAAGAGGTACCATACCCGGTACCATATCCCACAATCCTTTGCATGCAGTCACTACTAGCCACTGATTGGTCAGAGAATCGTTGTTATCCCACCCACTTAACTTTAGTACTACTTTAGTGAAAAAGCAAACCATACCAAACCGTACCGAACCGTTCCAACACTGTACCATGTGGTACCAGCAGTGGAAAAGCAAACCAGGCCAAGCAGGGCCGAGTAGAGCTGAGCCGGTACTTGCAGTGGAAAAGTGCCATAAGGCAATAAAGGTTTTCCATATTAAAGAGAAACTGAACTCTGGAAGCAGGCAGAGAACACAGGACTAGTCAACAGTATTCCCTGTGGTTTCCCTAGAGCTCATCTTTTCCCCATTACTGGCTTACCATTCCTTGTGCTGCTCTGTGTCTCTGTGTGAAGACGGCCATCATGATAGAGGCAGGGTTTTGCTTCTTCCATCAAGGAGAACACTGAGCAGCACAGTAGTGACAACACCAAAGAGAGGCTAGAGATCAGAGGTAGCAGTGCCTTCAATCTCATGCTGCAGATATACATTATCTAAATTTAGTCTAAATTAACTTCTTCGTCCGCGCTATAGCCGAAAGATGGCTACAGCGCGGACCTTAATTGCCGGGAGGTCGTCCATGTATGCCCTCCCGTGCATGAGCTGTCTGCACGCTCCCTGTGGAGCACTCATGGCTCGCTCTGTGATCAGCGAGTCTATGAGACTTGGCTGATCACAGATCGGAGTAAGGGCCTGGTCCTGACCCCTTACCACATGATCAGCTGTCAGCCAATGACAGCTGATCACGTGATGTAAACAGCAGCCGGCGATCAGCTTTTTTTTTCTCCTCATGCTGTCAGTGTGAGGAGAAAAAAAAGCCAAACGTCGGCTGCTGTCAGAGGAACATCAATCCCGAAGAGGAGAAGAGCATCTGTGCCCACCAGTGCCCACCAGTGCCACCTATCAGTGCCCACCAGTGTCACCTATCAGTGCCCACCGGTGTTACCTATCAATGCTCACCAGTGCCATCTATCAGTATCAATCAGTGCCCCATCATCAGTGCTGACCATCAGTGTTACCAAATAATGCATATCATTGCCCATCAGTGCCCCCTATCAGTGCCACCTACTAGTGCCCATCAGTGCCCATGAATGCCACCTATCAGTGCCACCTATTAGTGCCCTTCAGTTGTGCCCATCGGTGCCACCCATCAGTGCCCACCAGTGTCACTTTATTAGTGCCCACCAGTGCTACTTTATCAGTGCCCACCAGTGCCACCTTATCAGTGCCCATCAGTGTCACCTATCAGTGTCCATCAGTGCCTATCAGGGCCCATCAGGGCACATCAGTGCTGCCTCATCAGCGCACATCAATGAATGAGAAAAATTATATGTTTGCAAAATTTTAAAGCAAACTATAAAAACTGTTTTTTTTTTTTTTTTCCAAAATTTTCAGTCTTTTTTTTTGTTTGTTCAGCAAAAAATAAAAACCCCAGTAGTGATTAAATACCACCCAGAGAAAGCTCTATTTGTTTTAAAAAAATTATAAAAATTGAATTTGGGTACAGAACCGCGCAATAGTTATTCAAAGTGCTACAGCGCTTAAAGCTGAGAATTGGCCTGGGCCGGAAGGGGGTTTAAGTGCCCAGTAGGTAAGTGATTAACAAAAAAAAAATCAGCACAAGGGACATTACTTATTAAAAGTGTGATGTGTCCCTTGTGCTGCTGAGTCCTGCTTTCCTTGAAATCTATCTCATCTGACCCTACCCCTGCAGCAACAATATTCCAGTGCGGCAAGGAGTAATAGAACTGACTCTGCTGCCCTTTCCACCCAGCTCCTAAGGGTACCATGGCTTTTATGAATGAAACAAATTCTATGAGTCAAAGAAGGTGGAAGGATGAAAGGTCAACACCTTCCATTCTTAGATCTTATTTCAGTTAGATGTCTATGGGAAATGTATGTTTCCAAGACAGAGATAATTATGTAACTTATATTTTAACTGTAGACCTACTAGTCTATTGTAGAATTAGAAGGGCAAATGAGAGACCAATCTTTCTAACACTTCATTTTACTCTCTTCACTTAAAACTGCTGACTATGTGTGGAATAGTAATTTAAATAATTATAATAACAACGCTGAAAAAAACCCACTAGAAATGCATAAACAATTACATAATTGAAAATGGAAAATGGAAATCTATGGGGCACAACAGATTACAGTTAGGGCACATATATGTGTTTGATCATTGGGATGATAACAAAATGCTCTCCTAAAAAATTACCCTCTTTTCTCACCATGAACGTTATTATAATCAGTGCCATCTTAAGAGCATTAAATGGCCCCGGGCAATGCGGTGCACTGGGGTCCCGCCTACACAATCACCCACGAGAAAAAATATAAATTATCGATAAGGCTATATTTATTGCTACAGCAGTGCCAGGCTAATGATAGCTTCCAAGTTTGGTGGCTGGGTCCTGTGAACACACACACGGACGGGAGTCAGACTCGACTGTCCTGTGTGCGCCTGTTCCCATGGAGGCGAAAAGGCATTCCTGCAGTTGTAGGTTCCCCCTCCATGGCCCAAGTGGCCTGACAGCAGCGCATGGCCGACAGGCGCTTGCCACCTGCTAAGTTGGAGCGGTGGGATGCACTCGGGAATCAGGACTAATGCTTGGCTGGGGGTGGGCCGCTGGGCAGGTGGGGCCCCCTGGGAAAGTGGGGCCCCCGGGCCACTGCCCAGCGTGCCCATTCGGTAAGAAGGCCTTTTTTATAATTTGTGGTTTTAGGGTTTAAAAACTTTTTCCTGACAGACTCCATGGCAGCTTAAGTGTGGGTTAGTCCCGCCTCCTCCTACCTCATAGGACCCTACTCCCATAAATTTTTACTCTGTGCCAGAGGCCGTGTTCCTTTTTTGTCCTCCTCCTGAAAGGATTATGGTCAAATCTTACCTCATGAAGATTCCCGATTCAGGCCTGGCGGTCTGCACGTCAGATCCGGTGGTGTCCCCTTCATGTCCAACATGCCCTAGCTATTAGCGGGGTAGGACAAGGGCGTGGAGTCAGTTGTCAGAAGAGCTTATAAACCTGGCCAATGGCAGGCAAAGCGACATTTGGCCAATCGTCCCAGCTATTAGCGGGAGGCCCATTAATACGCCCCATCGTGTGTGCAGCCGCTGTGTCCGTATGGTCCAAGGTCTGGTCGTGGAAGTGGTGATGTACCCTGCTTTACATTCTATGGCAGCAGTTTGTTTGTGTATATTCTCCTGTTGTTTGTTACTTATCTCTCCCTGGGGTCTAGTTTGGCTGTGGGATGCACGGCGTTCCATTCCACGTCCTTCCCCTCTGCTCCACTGCTTCCTGGTGCCTTCCAGGCTCGATCTGAATCAAGGCTTGGTTCACACAGGTGGGGGGGGGGGGTGCCTTCCAGGCTCGATCTGAATCGAGGCTTGGTTTGCACAGTGGGGGGAGGGGGGCGGTGACATCATTCCAGCAGCAAATTCAAATAGCTGTCAGTTTCAGCTGTTTGTGGGTTTGTTCAGCAGTGTTTCCAGCGGCTTCCCCGTGCTCTGCAGGAATCTTTTAAAGGTGAGAGATGGCTGTGATTATGCTGAATAGGCTTCCTGCCTGCTCTCTGCATGTCACTCATTCATGATTAGGGTTGAGCGGACACCTAGATGTCCGTGTTCGACGGGTTCGGCCGAACTTTAAAAAAAAGTCCGGGTCCGTGTCCCGGACTTTTACCGAACTTTTCCCGGACACCGAACCCCATTGAAGTCAATGGGGACCCGAACTTTAAGGCACTAAAATGGCTCTAAAACACCAATGGAAAGGGCTAGAGTGCTGCAAATGGCTGAAAAACGTAGTTAAGAGCATGGCAAGTGCTCTGCAAACAAATGTGGATAGGGAAATAACTTAAAACAACAAAAAAAAAACAGAAAAATAAAACAATGTTCTTCATCTCTGAAGGACGAGGCCCATAAGGAGTAGGAGGGAGGTTGAGGTGGTGGTGGATGTGGCGGTGTCATAGGCGTGCGCACAGGGTGTGCCTGGTGTACCTGGGCACACCCTAATCACCTAGGGCACAAAGCATTATCGCTCTGTTTGCCAGTGAGGAGATGGGAAAGATCTCCCTCGCACCTGCTCTGCTCTATTTCTCTTTGCCAGCAGGGAGAGTAATGTATCGGGGCCATGTACATGTAGGCAAACACATGCATGTGTATTTCAACTTTGGGGTGCACACCCTAATGCAATAGGCTGCGCACACCTATGGGCGGTGTAGGTGGAAGCGGCGGTGGAGGAGGACCAGGGCCGGATTAAGAGCATCATGGTCTTGGTGCTGAGGATTTTGAAGGGCCTTAAGGGCCGTGCCTTGGCATGCACCCAGAGGAGGAAGGGTGCAGCCATGCATGCCTAATTCAACATGGGATGCTGTCTCTGAAGCCCATAAACACATCCATGCATCGGCAACTGTCCCTCCTTGTCCGGCCTTCGCGCTGTGTGGGGAGGTTCTGAGGGTGCTGCCTGGGGAAGCGAGCATAGAAGCCAGACTTCTGTGTTTACAAGTGACAGAAGAGCGGTCACAGTGAATATGGCCAACCCGGGGCCTATATAAAAGGTAGGGGCCTGCATGGAGCTGCAGCTCCAATAGCCCCTACGTTAATCTGGCCCTGAGGAGGAGGATGAGGTAGCCAACACTGCTTCTTTTCACAAATTTTAAATGAGGGTACACCCCAAAAGAGTGAGAAAGAGCAAAAATGGAACAATGGCTGGGTAAGGTCGGCATCCATTGCTATTCTGCACAAGGTACGGAAAAGTCCCGTGGGATCCATGCCTGGTTCATTTTAATGAACGTGAGCTTGTCCACATTGTCTCTGGACAGGCGGCTGCGCTTGTCTGTTATAACACCCCCAGCCGTGCTAAATACCTGTTCAGATAATACACTGGCTGCAGGGCACGCCAGCACCTCCAAGGCGTAAAGGGCAAGCTCAGGCCATGTGCCCAATTTGGAGACCCAGAAGTTGAAGGGGGCAGACCCCTCATTCACTACATGTAGGCGTGTGCACACATACTGCTCCACCATGTTGGTAAAATGCTGCCTCCTGCTAAGACGTTCCATCTGAGCTGCTGGTGCTGCTGTTTGTTGTGGCGTGCTGACAAAGCTTTTCCACATTTCGGCCATGCTAACCCTGCCTTCTGAGGTGCTGGCGGTGCCCTGGTTGAGTTGGCGACCTCCTCCTCCTCCTCCTCTGCCTTGTGCTTCCACTGTGGCCCCGCTGTCAGATGGGAATGCCAGCAGCATCGCGTCTACCAGCGTGCGCTTGTACTCACGCATCTTGCGATCGCGCTCCAGTGAGTGAATTAAGGACGGTACGTTGTCCTTGTAACGGGGATCCAGCAGCGTGGCCACCCAGTAATCAGCACAAGTTAGAATGTGGGCAACTCGGCGGTCGTTGTGGAGACACTGCAGCATGTAATCGCTCATGTGTGCCAGGCTGCCCAGAGGCGACGAAAGGCTGTCCTCTGTGGGAGGTGTATCGTCCGTGTCCTCTGTATCCCCCCAGCCACGCACCAGTGATGGCCATGAGCTGGCCTGGGTGCCACCCTGCTGTGAACATGGTTCCATCTCCTCCTCCAGCTCCTCCTCCTCCTCATCCTCCTCATCCTCCAGAACTGTGCCCCTGCTGGACAATTGTGTCCCTGGCGTTTGTGTGTGCAGGAACCCACCCTCGGAGCCCCTTGCGAATGACTGCCCTGAAAGCCTTTGAAATGTTACCTCTTCATCCTCCTCCTCCTCCTCCTCATCCTGTGCCACATCCTCTTCCATCATCGCCCAAATTGTTTTTTCAAGGAGGCATAGAAGTGGGATAGTTAAGCTGAGAACGGCGTCATTGCCACTGGCCATGTTGGTGGAGTACTCAAAAAAGCGCAACAAGGCACACAGGTCTCGCATGGAGGCCCAGTTATTGGTGGTGAAGTGGTGCTGTTCCGCAGAGCGACTCACGCGTGCGTGCTGCAGCTGAAACTCCACTATGGCCTGCTGCTGCTCGCACAGTCTTTCCAGCATGTGCAAGGTGGAGTTCCACCTTGTGGGCACGTCACATATGAGGCGGTGAGCGGGAAGGCCGAAGTTACGCTGCAGCGCTGCCAGGCGAGCAGCAGCAGGGTGAGAACGCCGAAAGTGCGCACAAACGGCCCACACTTTCTGCAGCAGCTCTGACATATCGGGGTAGTTTTTAAGGAACCTCTGCACCACCAAATTCAGCACATGCGCCAGGCAAGGGATGTGCGTCAAACCGGCTAGGCCCAGAGCTGCTATGAGATTTCTCCCGTTATCGCACACCACCAGGCCGGGCTTGAGGCTCGCTGGCAGCAACCACTCATTTGTTTGCTGTTCCATGCTCCTCCACAACTCCTGCGCGGTGTGTGGTTTGTCCCCCAAACAGGCAAGTTGTAAAACTGCCTGCTGTCGTTTACCCCTGGCCGTGCTGAAGTAGGTGTTACGCTGTCCGGATGAGGAGGTGGTAGAGGATGAGGAAGCGGAGTAGGAGGAGTTAGGAACAGGAGGCAAACTGAAGCGCCCTGCAATCCTCGGTGGTGGAAGGACATGCGCCAAATTGCTATCCGCCTCAGGCCCATCCGCCACTGCATTTACCCAGTGTGCCGTTAGGGAGATATAACGCCCCTGACCGTGCTTACTGGTCCACGTATCGGTAGTTAGGTGGACCTTGGCACAGATGGCGTTGCGCAGTGCACACCTGATTTTTTCCCCCACTTGCTGTGTAGGGAAGGGATGGCTTGCCTGGAAAAGTAGTGGCGGCTGGGCACGACGTACTGTGGGACAGCCACCGACATAAGGTTTTTAAAACTGTGCGTCTCCACCAGACAGAATGACAGCATTTCAAAGGCCAATAATTTTGAAATGCTGGCATTCAGGGCCAGGGATCGCGGGTGGGTAGGGGGGTACTTCCTCTTCCTCTCAAGTGTTTGGGAGATGGAAATCTGAACGCTTCCACGGGACATTGTGGAGATGGTTGTTGGTGACCCAGGTGGTGGTGTTGCTGACAGATCGTCTGTTTGCGGGGTGGCAGGTGCCGGTATCACTACAGATGTGGCTGGAGCGGCCGAGACTGCAGCAGAAGAGGAAGCAGGATGAGCCAGAGACGTTTCTTGGTTTTGAAGGTGTGTACTCCACTGCAGCTCATGCTTTGCACTTAGATGCCTGATCATGCAGGTTGTGCTCAGGTTGAGAAGGTTTATGCCTCGCTTCAAGCTCTGATTGCACAGGGTGCAAACCACTCGTGTCCTGTCATCAGCACATTTTCTAAAGAACTTCCACGCTAGAGAACTCCTTTGAGCTGACTTTGGTGCGCTCGTTCCCTTGCTGCGTTGGGCAGTAGCGGGCGTAGTGTCTAGGGCACGGCCGCTCCGCTTCTGCACCCTGCTCCCTCTTCTGCTGTGCTGGTGGCTCTGTGCGACCACCGCCTCTTCCTCCAAACTACTCAGGTCACCTGCATGACGTTCATTCCATGTGGGGTCGAGGACCTCATCGTCCTCCACATCATCTTCCACCCAGTCTTCACCCCTGCCCTCCTTGTCGGTCTCCACAATGCTGAACGCCGCAGCAGTTGGCACCTGCGTTTCGTCATCATCGGAGACGTGCTGCGATGATCCTTGCATGTACTCATCTTGAGAAATAAGTGGTTGGGCATCGCTGCACTCAATCTCTTCCACTTTTGGGGCAGGGCTAGGTGGATGGCCCTGGGAAACCCTGCTGACAGAGTCATCAAAAAGAAGAAGAGACTGCTGTATGGCTTGGGGCTCAGACTGCTTGCCTGATTTGCAAGGGGGTGAGGTGAAAGACGGTTGGACATCGGCTGCAGGTGCCAACTGTGACCTTTCTGCAGTAGACTGGGTGGGAGACAATGTGAAGGAACTGGAGGCACTGTCAGCAGCAAACCAATCTACTATCGCCTCCACTTGTTCTGGCCTCATCACTTCTAGGGGCGTATGATGCCCTACCAAATACTGATGCAGGTTCTGTCGCCTACTCACACTTGAGGAAGGTGTTTCACTTGTGCGTGTAGCTGGCACAGATCGACCACGTCCTCTCCTTGCAACAGGAGCTCTAGCAGCAGCACCACCACGACCCAGGCCACGGCCCCTATTTGACGCTCTCCTCATATTTCTGAAATTTAAGATCTTGCCCTAGAAAGGTCTTTATTGAATAGCGGAACAAAAGAACAACAGTATCGCACGGGTGTATCTCACAGTCAAATATGCAAACTATGCCGCAATTTAATGTTTTTTACACCAAAAGGGTGTGTATTGAATAGCGGAATAGGATAAAAAACTGTGTATCTCACACGTACAAACACAGACTAGGCCCGATTAAATTTTTTCCTACCCTAAAGGGAGGATGAGGAAGAGGAGTATGGAACAGGCAGCACCCTCAAATCTTCAGAAGTATGAGATGAACCCCAAAAACTTGGAAAGGTGGATCTCACACGTACCGACACAGACTATTCCGCAATTTAATTGAGCCCCAAAGGTTTTTATTGAATAGCGGAATAGGAAATATGATCAAAAAAAAGTGTATGTTTTTCACACGTACAGAAGCACACTAGGCCCCAATTACTATTGTTTGTACACCTAAAAGGATGGATGAGGAAGAGGAGGAGGAGGAGTATAGAACAGGCAGCACCCTCAAAGCTTCAGAAGTATGAGATGAACCCCAAAAACTTGGAAAGGTGGATCTCACACGTACCGACACAGACTATTCCGCAATTTAATTGAGCCCCAAAGGTTTTTATAGAATAGCGGAATAGGAAATATGATCAAAAAAAAGTGTATGTTTTTCACACGTACAGAAGCACACTAGGCCCCAATTACTATTGTTTGTACACCTAAAAGGATGGATGAGGAGGAGGAGGAGGAGGAGTATAGAACAGGCAGCACCCTCAAAGCTTCAGAAGTATGAGATGAACCCCAAAAACTTGGAAAGGTGGATCTCACACGTACCAACACAGACTATTCCGCAATTTAATTGAGCCCCAAAGGTTTTTATTGAATAGCAGAATAGGAAATATGATCAAAAAAAAGTGTATGTTTTTCACACGTACAGAAGCACACTAGGCCCCAATTACTATTGTTTGTACACTTAAAAGGATGGATGAGGAGGAGGAGGAGGAGGAGGAGTATAGAACAGGCAGCACCCTCAAAGCTTCAGAAGTATGAGATGAACCCCAAAAACTTGGAAAGGTGGATCTCACACGTACCGACACAGACTATTCCGCAATTTAATTGAGCCCCAAAGGTTTTTATTGAATAGCGGAATAGGAAATATGATAAAAAAAAAGTGTATATTTTTCACACGTACAGAAGCACACTAGGCCCCAATTACTATTGTTTGTACACCTAAAAGGATGGATGAGGAGGAGGAGGAGGAGGAGTATAGAACAGGCAGCACCCTCAAAGCTTCAGAAGTATGAGATGAACCCCAAAAACTTGGAAAGGTGGATCTCACACGTACCGACACAGACTATTCCGCAATTTAATTGAGCCCCAAAGGTTTTTATTGAATAGCGGAATAGGAAATATGATCAAAAAAAAGTGTATATTTTTCACACGTACAGAAGCACACTAGGCCCCAATTACTATTGTTTGTACACCTAAAAGGATGGATGAGGAGGAGGAGGAGGAGGAGTATAGAACAGGCAGCACCCTCAAAGCTTCAGAAGTATGAGATGAACCCCAAAAACTTGGAAAGGTGGATCTCACACGTACCGACACAGACTATTCCGCAATTTAATTGAGCCCCAAAGGTTTTTATAGAATAGCGGAATAGGAAATATTACCCCACAAAGATTGTGTTCACTGTACCCCACAAAGGTTTTGTTCACTGCACCCCACAAAGATTGTGTTCACTGTACCCCACAAAGGTTGTGTTCACTGCACCCCACAAAGGTTTTGTTCACTGCACCCCACAAAGATTGTGTTCACTGCACCCCACAAAGATTGTGTTCACTGTACCCCACAAAGGTTTTGTTCACTGTACCCCACAAAGATTGTGTTCACTGTACCCCACAAAGATTGTGTTCACTGCACTCCAAAAGGATTGTCTTCACTGCACCCCACAAAGATTGTGTTCACTGTACACCACAAAGATTTTGTTCACTGCAACCCACAAAGATTGTGTTCACTGTACCCCACAAAGATTTTGTTCACTGCACTCCAAAAGGATTGTCTTCACTGCACCCCACAAAGATTGTGTTCACTGTACCCCACAAAGGTTTTGTTCACTGCACCCCACAAAGATTGTGTTCACTGTACCCCACAAAGGTTTTGTTCACTGCACCCCACAAAGATTGTGTTCACTGTACCCCACAAAGATTGTGTTTACTGTACCCCACAAAGATTTTGTTCACTGCAACCCACAAAGATTGTGTTCACTGTACCCCACAAAGATTTTGTTCACTGCACTCCAAAAGGATTGTCTTCACTGCACCCCACAAAGATTGTGTTCACTGTACCCCACAAAGGTTTTGTTCACTGCACCCCACAAAGATTGTGTTCACTGTACCCCACAAAGGTTTTGTTCACTGCACCCCACAAAGATTGTGTTCACTGTACCCCACAAAGATTGTGTTCACTGTACCCCACAAAGGTTTTGTTCACTGCACCCAACAAAGATTGTGTTCACTGTACCCCACAAAGGTTGTGTTCACTGCACCCCACAAAGGTTTTGTTCACTGCACCCCACAAAGGTTTTGTTCACTGCACCCCACAAAGGTTTTGTTCACTGCACCCCACAAAGATTGTGTTCACTGCACCCCACAAAGGTTTTGTTCACTGCACCCCACAAAGATTGTGTTCACTGTACCCCCCAAAGATTTTGTTCACTGCACCCCACAAGGATTGTCTTCGCTGCACCCCACAAGGATTGTCTTCACTGCACCCCACAAAGATTGTGTTCACTGTACCCCACAAAGATTTTGTTCACTGCACCCCACAAAGATTGTGTTCACTGTACCCCACAAAGATTTTGTTCACTGCACTCCAAAAGGATTGTCTTCACTGCACCCCACAAAGATTGTCTTCACTGTACCCCATAAAGGTTTTGTTCACTGCACCCCACAAAGATTGTGTTCACTGTACCCCACAAAGGTTTTGTTCACTGCACCCCACAAAGATTGTGTTCACTGTACCCCACAAAGATTGTGTTCACTGTACCCCACAAAGGTTTTGTTCACTGCACCCCACAAGGATTGTCTTCACTGCACCCCACAAGGATTGTCTTCACTGCACCCCACAAAGATTGTGTTCACTGTACCCCACAAAGATTTTGTTCACTGCACCCCACAAAGATTGTGTTCACTGTACCCCACAAAGATTTTGTTCACTGCACTCCAAAAGGATTGTCTTCACTGCACCCCACAAAGATTGTGTTCACTGTACCCCACAAAGGTTTTGTTCACTGCACCCCACAAAGATTGTGTTCACTGTACCCCACAAAGGTTTTGTTCACTGCACCCCACAAAGATTGTGTTCACTATACCCCACAAAGGTTTTGTTCACTGCACCCCACAAAGATTGTGTTCACTGTACCCCACAAAGGTTGTGTTCACTGCACCCCACAAAGGTTTTGTTCACTGCACCCCACAAAGATTGTGTTCACTGCACCCCACAAAGATTGTGTTCACTGTACCCCACAAAGGTTTTGTTCACTGCACCCCACAAAGATTGTGTTCACTGTACCCCACAAAGATTGTGTTCACTGTACCCCACAAAGGTTTTGTTCACTGCACCCCACAAAGATTGTGTTCACTGTACCCCACAAAGGTTGTGTTCACTGCACCCCACAAAGGTTTTGTTCACTGCACCCCACAAAGATTGTGTTCACTGCACCCCACAAAGATTGTGTTCACTGTACCCCACAAAGGTTTTGTTCACTGCACCCCACAAAGATTGTGTTCACTGTACCCCACAAAGATTGTGTTCACTGCACTCCAAAAGGATTGTCTTCACTGCACCCCACAAAGATTGTGTTCACTGTACCCCACAAAGATTTTGTTCACTGCACCCCACAAAGATTGTGTTCACTGTACCCCACAAAGGTTTTGTTCACTGCACCCCACAAAGATTGTGTTCACTGTACCCCCCAAATATTTTGTTCACTGCACCCCACAAGGATTGTCTTCACTGCACCCCACAAGGATTGTCTTCACTGCACCCCACAAAGATTGTGTTCACTGCACCCCACAAAGGTTTTGTTCACTGCACCCCACAAAGATTGTGTTCACTGTACCCCCCCCAAAGATTTTGTTCACTGCACCCCACAAGGATTGTCTTCTCTGCACCCCACAAATATTGTGTTCACTGTACCCCCCAAAGATTTTGTTCACTGCACCCCACAAGGATTGTCTTCACTGCACCCCACAAGGATTGTCTTCACTGCACCCCACAAAGATTGTGTTCACTGTACCCCCACAAAGGTTTTGTTCACTGCACCCCACAAAGATTTTGTTCACTGCACTCCAAAAGGATTGTGTTCACTGCACCCCAAAAAGATTGTGTTCACTGCAGCCCACACAAAGAAAAATGGATGTGGATCACTGACACCTGCCTATCTCCTATCCCACACCACACAGCAATATCGATTGTAGTTTGTAGAACACAGTTTCCCTAAAATTCAGCAGACTCTGTCCCTAACAGGATTGAGAAGAGATCGTAGATCAGGAGAACTAAGTGCAGACCCCACCCCACACAGCAATATCGATTGTAGTTTGTAGAACACTCTGACCCTAAAATTCAGCAGCAGCCTCTCCCTAACAGGATTGAGAAGAGATCGTAGATCAGGATTGAGTGCAGACCCCACCCCCCACACAGCAATATCGATTGTAGTTTGCAGAAGACACTGACCCTATAATTCAGCAGACTCTATCCCTAAAATGCCTACAACTCGCCCTGCCTAAACACTCCGACCTGTCCCTCAATTCTATCCGGACACAAATGTTTTTTTCCTGCCTATCTTTCCCTAATCAGCAGCCAGCACGTTGATGTGTGCTCTGTCCCTGATCTAAGCAGCATAATGACGCCGCTGCGGCTGCCTTGAACTTATAAAGACTTGGTCACATGCTTCAGACGGCCAATCACAGCTACTGAGACATTTGCAGGCATGGCTGGGATGGCTTAAGGCACACCAGTTAAACGATTGTTGATTGGCTGTTGAAAGCCCGCCATGAAAAGAGCGCCAAAGCATGCAAAACCCGGAAATAAAACGACCGAACACGGATTTTTACCCGAATATACAGTAAATTGTCCGTGTTCGTGTTCGGGTAACAAAAATCCAATTATTCGGTACGAACACGAATAATACAGTCCGTGTTCGCTCAACACTATTCATGATCTCTTGCAGTTTTCCTAAACTGATATGGATGTCTCACCGCCCCTGGTGGCCAGCCCTTACATTCCCTGGTGGCCAGCCCTTACATTACAGGTAAGATTGGTTTTATTCCTCTCCCTGTAATGTTTGGGGGTTTTTCTGCTGTTCTGTTGAGTCTTTATTTTCTTTCCTAAAGCCCTTGTAGGTCTGAAAGACGTCACTCAGCCCGCGAAGATCAAGATCCTCCCAGGTCGCAAACGCGGCATTCATCATCAAGTTCCAGGCGCCATCGGTCGTCCTCTAGGCGACATGGTGAAGAGTCTGGAGCTACTTCAGGACACCACCACTCTGACAAAAGATCCTGCTGGGGATGTGGGGCACAGGTGCCTGATGGAAAGTCGCTCTGTGAGCCCTGTTTTCGCCCTTTCTTTCCCCTGTTAGGGGAGGTCGGCGAAATCATTACAGACGAATGGGGCTGCACAGAGAGAAAAAAATCTCTACTCTCCAACGTGAATAAAATGTACCCGTTTAAAATGGAAGAGGTTAAACACCTGGAATCTGCACCTCTGGTGGATGCAGCACTGATGCGTCTGGTGCATCATGTCACCCTTCCGCTTGAAGACACAGTCACCTTTAAGGATGGCCTTGCAAGACGCATTGATTCAGACCTCAAGCGCATCTATGTGTCAGCAGGAATGGCATGCAAGCCAGCATTGGCTCTTGCAGCCCTGTCTAAAGCAATGGAGGTGTGGACAGACAGTGTGGACACAACGCTCAGAAGCGTGTCGGAAGAAGTCGCAAGAAATTCGCCAGTACATGAGCTGCGGCTGGCGGCGGCTTTTTTGGGGGAGGCCTCCCTAGACATGGTCCGCCTTGTGGCACAGGTAATGCTTTCATCGGTCACTGCAAAACGGGCCCTTTGGTTACGTCCTTGGTTGGCCGATCCTGCGTCAAAACAGGCCTGGTGCCGAATTCCATTTGAGGGGTCCTCCCTATTCGGCAACAAGTTAGAAAGCACCATTTCCCGTGCCACAGGTGGTAAGTCGGAGTTCCTTCCCCAGGATAGGTGCTTGCTGGACCAGAAGAGGTCTCAGCCCAGGCAAGGGGCTGATCTATCAAGGGATGCTCGCCTATATAAGCCTGGCCATCAATTCCGAAAGAACTGGAGAAGACCGCAGCCTTCAGGACAGAAAGCACCCAGAGGAGGGTCTTCTGGTGGTCGGGAGGCCACAAAGTCTTTTTGACGTTGTGCCTGCCCAGGCAGAGCAAATCGGGGCTCGGCTACTACGCTTCCAACACGTCTGGGCAGCCTCGATAAACGACTTCTGGGTCGTCAAGACAGTATCAACAGGCCATTCCTGGAAATTCTGCAGTCCGCTCAGACTGAGGTTCATTCCAACCTCATTGCCACAGTCAGAAGAGAAAAGACAAGGCCTTCTGTCTTACTTAGATCTGTTGGTGGCTCAAGGCACAGTGGTTCCAGTTCCAACCAACGAGAAGTTCCAGGGTCTATATTCCCCTCCCTTCTTGGTTCAGAAAAAGAGCGGTGCTTGGAGACTGGTCATAGACCTCACGCACCTTAACTCTTTTATCAAGAAGGAGAAATTCAAGATGGAGACGCTATTCACCATGCGTCAAGCAATACAACCGGCAGACTGGCTTGTGTCAATCGACCTCAAGGATGCCTATTTCCATGTGCCAGTGGCAGCAAATTACCAGAAGTTCCTACGATTCGCAGTAGATCAGAATCATCTACAGTTTGTCTGTCTCCCGTTTGGGCTTACTACATAGCCGCGGGTATTCTCAAAGGTCTTACTAGCAGTGGTGGCTTTGATCAGGACCAAAGGCATCCGTCTACACCATTATCTGGATGACCTGCTCCTGCTGTCACAAGACCAAGAACAACTTCTGGTACACAGGTCTCAGGTAATAGCCACTGTTCGCGAGTTCGGCTGGTTACTGAACATGGAGAAGAGCCACCTGGAGCCTACCCAGTCGTTAATATTTCTGGGAGCTCAGTTCGACACAAGTCGAGGCACAATTTCTTTGCCCCTCGAGAAGATCCCGGTAGTCAGGGACAGGGTACGCCTAGCTATGACGGCCACTCACCTTCGAGCATCTCAGTGTCTAAGAGTGGTTGGGACCATGGTAGCCACAACTCCAATGGTGAAGTGGGCACAGTGGAAAATGCGGCCTTTCCAAGTGGGGTTTCTCCATCAGTGGCGTCCAGGAGATCATAATCACCTCATTCGGAGGGGGCGGAGCCGGCAGCCAGAGCGGATGGCCGTGTGATTCCATCGCTCTGTGTCAGCGGGCTGATTTAAGCAACATACAGCAATCTTTCAGCTCCTTCACCCTGCCAGAATCCTTCCCGAGACTCCGGGGCACAAGATGTCTCAAGCGGGCAAGAGGAAGCAAAAGGATCGGCCGAAGAAACTGACCGAATTCTTCTCTCCAGCCGCAGGCCGTTCCTCCAAAGATGGCGCCGGCGCCTGGTCCCGCGCTAGCACATCGGCGAGTACAGCTGCCGACCGGACCTCACAGACATCGGAGGAGGTAGGCGATAACCACATCCTGACACAGCAGGATCAGCCATCCCCTTTCACAAGCCCTGTGAAGCAGCGTAGAAAGCTGACAGGGGATGGGGAAGAGCAGGATCAGGAGGATTCCTTCCTTGAGGAGGGGGAGGCTATGGAGCAGACTGTCTCATATGGGCAGCAGCTAGACTCATACCCCACAACTGGCCAAGCTATCACTGACACGGCCATGAAGGAGATGATGAGAACTCTCAGGGGGGCACTTCAGCAGGATATGAATGCCTTCATGAAAAGCACTAACAGACAGCTTGATAAGCTGGGGGACAGAGTAGATTACACAGAACGTAAAATGGGAGACTTTACAGGAGCGCATAACGATCTGGTGGATGCGCACTTTGAGCTAGAGGAGGAACTTAAACAACTGAAATTGAAAGTAGCGGACATAGAGGACAGGTCCCGCAGGAACAACGTGAAATTCAGGGGGATCCCAGAATCTGTTAAGCCTGCGGAGCTATCTTCATACTTGCAACACCTTATGCAAACTTCACTTCCCTCCCTGACTCCATCGGACCTCATCATTGACAGAGCGCACAGACTGCCCAAACCGTCCTACATACCAGAAGCGGTCCCTAGAGATGTGATAGCTCGTATCCACTTTTTCCACGTGAAAGACCAGCTTATGCGTTTTTCAAGACAACACCCAGCTCTCCCAGACCCGTTCGTGGGCATCTCCCTATTCACGGATCTGTCTCAGGCTACCCTGGCGGCCAGACACACCTTGGTGCCTATCACAAAAATTCTCAGAAACCATAAAGTCCTTTATAAATGGGGCTTCCCAGCCAAAATCACAGTGACTGTCGATAATGTATCTCACACCATCTCCTCCCTCCCTAAGGGGTTGGAACTCCTCCGACAATGGGGTTACCTTCCCCGCGAAGATGACCCACCACATTTACCTCAGCGTAGTCCTTCAAGCAGACCAACCACTTCCCGTACTGCAGCTAAATGACAACCCCTTATATGGGGTACATAACCACTCATCTTTAACCTCCGGTGACTTCCACTGGCTTTTACATCTCGCTTCCGGATTCACCCACTGGACCACACTTATGTTCTGGCAGGATCACTGCACGCCCGCTGTGCGGTTCACTGGTTTTGTTCCCTCCCTTGGAAACGGTGCGGGATGACCCGCATACTTGTTGGAACTTTTCCTTTTTTGTTCCCTTTTATTTTTCTTTTGGTTTGGCCCCTTTTTGGGCTCTTGCAGTCTTTCTACATTAAACTTTCCAGGACCAGAACAGCTTCCTTAGATTCACATTATGACAATGGACCTGGTTTTGGTCTCCTTACCCCCTTGATTGATTCCCCTTCCCTCACCTTCGCCTGCACTGCCAATACTATCTACGCCAGCATCTTCTTCCACCACCATGTCCATTAGACTGATGTCTCTAAATGTTAGAGGTCTCAACAGCCCCTTCAAGAGGAAATCTCTCTGGAAAACGGCCTTGGAACACAAATGTGACATCATTTGTGTTCAGGAAACCCACTTTGCAAAGGGCAAAGCTCTGAACTGCTCCCACCGGAAATTCCCACATGTTTTTTCTGTGAATCATACTGCTAAAAGGAATGGGGTTTTGATAGCAATTAGAGATACTGTTTCTTTTAAGCTACTTGACTCAGCAGAAGACTCTATGGGTAGAACACTACTATTGATTGCTGAGGTCAATGGTAAACTTTACACTATAGTAAATATCTATGCTCCAAACAAACATCCCATGAAATTTGTGCGGAAAACCATTGCATGGGCAAGGAAACTGGCTAAAGGAAATTTGATGTTTTGTGGGGACTTCAACGCTGTCATGAATGTAGATATGGACTGCTCTTCAGCGGGACGGAGATGTAGACCTAACATGGGCCCCCTCTGTGTTGAGGAGAGGCTATATGATCCCTGTCGCTCTCTCCGCACCTCTGAAAGGGACTACTCCTTTTATTCTGCAGTGCATAATAGCTATTCCAGGATTGATGTGTTTCTGACTGACAAATTTCTTTTGCAAAAAATTCCCAGAGCGGACATCCACTCCATCACGTGGTCGGATCATGCCCCGGTCACGATAGATGTGGTGGATGGTCCGGTCAGAAGCTGTGCTCCGGTATGGCGTAATGACACCTTTGTCCTGGCCCATCCGGAATATAGTGAGGAACTCAAAGTGAAAGTTGCAGAGTATTTCAATTTTAATGCTAATGGTTCTACGTCCCCTGAAATCACGTGGTGCGCTCACAAAGCGGTAGCTAGGGGGTTATTGATCCAACAGAAGGCTAAAGATCGGAAGAGGAAAACTGCTCACATAACCCACCTACAATCCCAAATAGCACAGCTGGAACAGCAACACAAAAAAGATACATCTCCACAAACAGATATCCTAAAACGACTCACAGACCTTAGAAATGACTTAAAAAATACCCTTCTACGTGACTACGACACCTATTTTAAGAGATTGAAAATGTCTTGGCACTCACAAAGCAATAGAGCAGGCAAACTCTTAGCTTCTCAACTTAAAAAGCAACGTATAAAATCGCACATCCCACTCATTAAACATCACAAGACGGGCGCAACCTTTTGTAATCCGAAAGAGGTGGCTAACGTCTTTAAAGACTACTACAGCTCCTTATACAATCTGAGCGACGACCCTGACACATACAATCCGACACCTACTGATATTGACTCCTTTCTACAAGCCCTGAAACTCCCCTCCATCGACGAAGACTCTTTACAAAAGCTGAACGCCCCTATTTCCTCAGAGGAAGTTCTAGAGGTCATAAGATCTTTTCCTCTACATAAATCCCCAGGCACTGATGGATTCTCCTCTGAATACTACCAGTTACTGGCCCCCATCCTCACCCCACATTTAGTTCAACTATTCAATGTCGCTCCCAAACTAGGCAAATTCCCAAAAGAAATGCTACAGGCGAAAGTAGTCAATATACCCAAACCTGGGAAATTGACTGACTCTCCCCTAAATTTTAGGTCTATCTCTCTACTCAATGTTGATTTAAAAATGTATGCAAAAATATTGGCAAATAGACTCCTATACTGCACATCATTTCTTTTGGGTCTGGATCAAGTCGGGTTCGTGAAGGGCCGGCAGGCCCCTGACAGAACTCGGCGTATGATAAATCTGTTGACGACTGCTGAAGGGACAGGAACTCCAACGGTTTTCTTAGCTTTGGACGCTGAGAGCCTTTGACAGGGTCCATTGGGGATTTCTTGACAAAACCCTGACTACTTTTGGATTCAGAGGCTTCATCCACTCTGCAATCATGGCATTATATTCTAACCCTTCGGCGAAAGTATTAACAGATGGAATTCTATCTGATTCTTTTGACCTTTCCAACGGCACTCGCCAAGGATGCCCGTTATCCCCGATAATTTTCTCCCTTATAATTGAACCACTGGCAGAAGCAATTAGGAGTAACCCCAACCTCCAAGGCATTAAAGTAGGTCCGACTGAGCATAAACTAAGATTATTTGCAGATGACATAATTATCACTATGACATCTCAACTTGCATCTCTAAAAGAGCTTCAATCCCTTATTCAATGGTTTGGAAGTGTATCTTACTATAAGGTCAACACAAGCAAATGTTTTGCTCTTCCGATCTCAATCCCAGCTTCCGAAGTGTGTAAGCTTAAATCGTTTTTTCCGTGTAATTGGGAAGCACCTTCTATCACATATTTGGGTATCCAACTTACATCTCCAGTATCTAGGCTATATGAGTGCAATTTGCTACCCCTCTTGTCTAAAATAGAAGAAGAGTTCTCCCTCATTAGAAAAGGGCACCTCTCCTGGTTAGGAAGGATCGCTGCATATAGAATGCAGGTTCTCCCAAAGCTTTTATACTATTTCAGGACCCTCCCGATTCCCTGTGCCACAAATATTTTTTAATAAACTATCCTCGTCACTGCGAAAGTTCATTTGGAACGGCAAACCACCTAGAATAGCAATGTCTACACTATACAAACGTCGACAATTTGGTGGAGTAGGTCTCCCAAACGCCCAAGCCTATTACAATGCAACATTAATATCACAGACACAATACTGGCTAACGGCACAAGAGGATAATTTATGGAACCATATAGAACGTAATTTTACCCCAGGTCATGATCTATACGCCTTACTGTGTGCGGCCACCGTGCGCAACAATGTGAAAATTCCTGCCTTCCCTACTGTTCAGGCAACCATCTTGGCATGGACAGGACTTATAAAAACTGATTTTACTGAAGAAGAATGTGTGCATATTCCCACCCCTCTAGCAGCCTATGATCTCCTGATTCCAGGAGTATCGACCCTCAATTGGAGAAAGCGTGGCTTCCAATTTCATGGCAGCCCTATCCACCCCAAATCTGCTAGTGACCTATTGACCGAATACCAGATAGCTGCTTTTGACCGCTCCCGCAAATCCCTGAATATCCTGTTCCCGAAAAAAATATGGCACTATCTCTTAAATAAAGGCAGTTCCAAGGCGAGGGGGATCTCGATCTGCTATCGCTTTTGCAACTACCACCGACCTTTCCGTAAATCCCCTACTATTCTGAGATGGGAGGATGCCTTACAACAATCCTTCTCGGTCGCACAATGGCTGAGGGCTTTTAAAACCAATTATGCATCCTCGGCATGTGTGGATCACTGGGACAACTCGCAGAAACTTCTACATAGATATTATATGACACCTACAAGACTAAATGCCATCGACTCAAAGTGCTCTCCCCTTTGCTGGCGTGAATGTCAGGAACGGGGAAACCTGCTACATATCTTCTGGAGTTGCCCAGTGGTTCAACCATTATGGAAAGAGGTCTTCAATTGGGCATCTCTATTGCTGGGAGCCAACCTCCCCCCCTCCCCGGCCCTCGCACTTTTCAGCCTGGGTCTAGAGGGCTATCCTCCTAGCTTCAGAAAAGTTCTGGCTCATATTCTATTTGCAACGAGAATTACAATTGCTGCTAAGTGGCGAGTTACCACCTCTCCTCACTTGACAGCAATTAAAAACAGGGTGTCCACTCAATGTGAGATGGAAAAATTATTGGCGTTTAAGAACTGCAGAGCGGCCACCTTTCTGAAACAATGGCAGGTCTGGTTAAATCATTCCTCTAACATGATATAGCTACTCTGATAAATGTGATAATATACACGTAAATGTGAATTTTACCTAAGTATATTGGCAGTGCCCCCCCCTCCCCCCTCCCCTCCCCCTTCCACTACTTCCTCCATACCCTCCCCTCCCCCAACCCCTACCTAAACTCCACTTCATAACTCCTTGGCCCGGGGTCTCTTGTATAGGTATTGGCGACACCTGTACAACTGTGTGGTGTAGGTCTGGTCTAATCCCTCACAGTTTGCACCCGTTAGGGGTGAGGGCTTCGGACATTTAATTGCACTCAGCTAGACCCGTTCTGAGGAAGTAGGTAAGAGCGGTAGTTCCTATATTTGGTTTTTGGATTAAATGTTATACTATCATTCAATTACAAGGCGACAGTTGAGTCATTTACTGTATAGCTATTTTAGTTGTCTATATGCAGTAGCAAAGTACCCATCTCTGGCTGTTAAAGCTATTGATAGAATCTTCTTGCATAATTGATGATGTTCTGTATAGCAGTCCTGATATCCCTGTTATGCCGAAAATGACCTACTGTGACTGTTAGTGTTATTTTGTGTAAGTTCTTATCCTATGTATATGGCTCTACGGTTATGTGTTTATACATGCTTTTTTTTCACTTTAATAAAAATCTATTGAAACAAAAAAAAAAAATCACCTCATTCGCATAACATCATCAATGCAGGAGAGCCTTCCATGGTGGCTGCAGAGCAAAAATCTCCTCAATTGCCATTCCATCATGCCCATCTCTTGGATCACAGTTACCATGGATGCCAGCAACACCGGATGGGGTGCCCTCTGTCAGACAGAGATAGCCCAAGGCAGCTGGGATTTCCAAGCTCACAGGGTAGTGTCAAATACTCTAGAATTGCGAGCTGCATTCTGCGCTCTGAAAGCATTCCGTCACCTAATAGAAGGGACTTCTGTGATCCTGAAGATGGACAATACGACCGCGGTCTCCTATGTGAAGCGACAAGGAGGTACTCGCAGTCGCTCCCTGTTGAAGGAGGTAGATCCAATCTTATATTAGGCCCAGAAACACCTGGTCAACCTCACTGCAGTGTTTCTTCCAGGGGTACAGAATGTTCAAGCGGACTTCCTCTCAAGAGTCCGCTTGGACAACAACGAATGGAGCCTTCACAACGATGTCTTCCAGTGGCTCACTTCTCTGGAATTTCACCCGGAAGTGGATCTATTTGCATCTCCAGGCAATCACAAGCTTCCTAAGTATTATTTGAGGTTCCGTTGTCCCCAAGCCTTTGGGACTGATGCTCTGACAGACCATTGGAGATTCCACAGGGCATATGCCTTTCCCCCAGTTCCTGTCACTCTCCGGTTCCTGGCAAGACTCAGGGTGGAAGATGTGGAAGTGCTAACAATAGCCCCATACTGGCCGAACAGGCCATGGTTTCCACTGCTGATGCTCCTCAGTTTTCGGGATCCAGTTCCTCTACCCATCAGGCCAGACCTTCTGTTCCAGGGAGCAACTCTACACCCATGCCCGGCTCATCTGCACCTGAAGGCATGGTTTTTGAGAGGGAAAGGCTAGAGGCATTAGGTTGCCCAAGTGGGGCAATTTCTACTCTCTTAAGTACCAGAAGAGCGGGCAATAACAAGGTCTACGGAAGGATCTGGTTCAAGTTCATGGATTTTGTTACCAAGAAAGGGGAGTCATGCAATGACCTGAATATCCAGCATATTCTTGGTTTCCTGCAGTCGGGACTGGACCTACCATTATCCGTTAGCTCACTACGTGTGCAAGTTTCTGCTATTTCCACCTTCACAGGAACTTCTTGGGTGTCTCATCCCCCTGTTCGTCAATTCTTTCAGGGAGCTTCCAGACTCAGGCCACAGAGGAAGCCAAGGTTCCCAAAATGGGATCTTCCACTCGTCTTGAACTTCCTTTCTGACGTCAGAAGAAGTCACAAGGAGCAACTCTCCATTAAAGATCTGTCTCTGATATCGGCCTTCTTGGTAGCCGTCACCTAGCCAAGAGTCTCCGAGATTAGTTCTCTGGGTTGCAAAGAACCATTCCTGACCTTCTTCCCAGATCGTGTGGTTCTTATCCCCATGTTGGGATCACACCCCAAGGTGGTCTCTGTTTTCCACGAGAACCAGGAGACTGTCCTTCCAACATTCAAATCGTCAGATGATCCGGATACACATCCATTAGATGTGGGTGCAATTCTGAGACTGTACCTGGATGCAACAGCTTCCTTCAGGCGTTCAGATTATCTATTTGTTCTCCTCCATGGAAAGAACAAGGGCTTGCGGGCCTCTTCAAGATCCATAGCGACATGGATTGTTCAGACCATCCAATGGGCATATAAGGCTAAGGGCTTGGCTCCTCCAGAAGCGGTGACCGCGCATTCGACAAGAGGGGTGTCCACGTCCTGGGCGGCTTCTTGTCATGTGGCCCCTGAAGTAATATGCAAGGTGGCATCATGGTCTTCCATTAGTACTTTCATGACTCATTATTATATTGAGCCAGCTTCATTGTCTTCTGTTAACTTTGGTTTGCAAGTACTGTCTGTTGATGGTACCAATTAAATTTCTTTTGGCCAGCAGTTTCCCACCCTTGTGTGTTTGGCTAGTTATTTTCCACACGTAAGCTGCCATGGAGTCTGGTAGGAAAACGGAAAATTGTTATCAAATACTTACCGTAATTTTCCTTTCCTGATGGACTCCATGGCAGCTGGAGTCCCCTCCCATCAGCTGGAGTAGGCTATTTATGGAACACGGCCTCTGGCACGGAGTGAAAATTTATGGGAGTAGGGTCCTATGAGGTAGGAGGAGGCAGGACTAACCCACACGTTAGCTGCCATGGAGTCCATCAGGAAAGGAAAATTACGGTAAGTATTTGATAACAATTTTCCGTTTTTTCTGTGCATTGAAAGCACACTGACCCACCTTCCCAAAACTAGTTTTAGTTCTCACTGACAGTAGAGGAGAAGCCCCTTCATCCACCCTTTTTGCATATACAGACCATAATGTGACTTATCCAGACTGACTAGTTATAAGTTCTAAGTGTTACATTACAGTAGTATTATAGATGGGATCCCTATTGGGTGCATTGTAGGCTGTACAATACACCTCCTACCAGTAATATTAAGAAAGTGTAACTAGGATGTATCACCTTCCATTGAGTGGGATCCCAGTTTGCTATGTGGCCCTGTGGTTTCTGGTTATGTGTTTATAGAACACGTAATATTTGTTGCATTTATGCATGACTGTACTGTATAATAAAGTAGAACTATAGGCAAAACTTTTTATTTTTTTTTAATTTGGATAGAGTAAGGAAGGGTTATAACTCCTGTAAGGTTTATTTTTGCCATCCTTGTCCCATTGGGGAGATTTACCTTCACTTCCTGTCCCATAGCCAAACAGGAAATGATCGGAAATCCCTGCAAATTAAGGGAATTCCTTGGGAACCTCCAACTCACCAGAACTAGTGTTCCCATTGGAAGATTTCTCCTCTATTACTTTTCTGGGAACAACCCAAAATGTGTGATTTTCTTTACTTTCACTTTCAATGATAACAGTAAACAGAACAAATAGATAGGGTGAACCTCCCTAATGGGGACACAGACAGCAATAAAAACTGACAGATGTTCTAATCCATCTCCACTCAAAAAAAAAAAAGTGTTGCCTTCAGTTATACTTTAGGTAGGGCAAAACTTAAGATAAAAGCAGCAATGCCACCAAATTTAAGTAAAAATCTCAAATAAGGACGGTAGTTACTAAACCTCAACTATGCAACATTCACAACCAGTAACATTCGGAACCTACATTTTGGAACACTAGAGGAAAGGGTTCTTGCAAACAGGGAGTTTGGGAGAACTGTACCTCCTAAAACAGTAGTACATCAAGGAAAATTGAATTAAAATCTGTAAACTTAAAGAATTCTTTCAGAGCAAATCTTTCAGCTGTCAAGCTTTGGCCAAACCATTAAACTGGTATGTACCTAACCAAATCAGATATGGTCAGGTTAAATTATGAAGATATCATATGGGTTTCACCACCCATGTTGGTTTGGCATTACAGGGAGATATAATACATGTTTTTAGTCTCCCTGAATAATTTAGAGAGCTACCTTGTATGGTCAACCACCTAAATTGAGTTTTCCTTGCTTGATCCCTCCATTGCTGTTAAAAAAAGAGCACTTTAACCACTTCTGGACTGCCCGCCGCAGTTTTACGTCAGTATTTATACGTTCACTACCGGTGTTATGGCAGCAGATAGCTGCCATAACCCTGATATTTTCTTACAGGGCAGGTGGTCCTCTTTCACATAAAACTGGTCCCAGTGACAGATTCACCGCGGGATCACTTTTATGGGCAGCAGGAGAGGTGCACCCCCTCATGCCGCTTCCCAGTCGTTTTCCCCACTTACCGGAGCCGCCGGTAGTGGGGAAAATGATCCAGGCCTTTCAGCTCCTAGGCAGGACGTTGAGTGAGGGCAAGATGGCCCCCACTTGACTCTATGGCCTTGGAGGACAGGAACAGTCTTAAAGGGCCCATTTTTTTTTTTTTTTTTTTAAATGTAGATGTGAGATCTGAGGTCTTTTTGACCCCAGATCTCACATTAAAGAGGACCTGTTCTCCTTTTTTCTATTACAAGAGATGTTTACATTCCTTGTAATAGGAATAAAAGTGATTAAAAAAAAAAAACACTTAAAGGGACAGTGTAAAAATAAAAAATAAAAAGTAAAATAAATAGGAAAAAAAAAATTGAAAGTTCCCTGAACTCGCGCGCAGAAGCGAATGCACATGCAAGTCAATGCAATTCTAGCCCTAGACCTCCTCTGTAGCTCTAAACTGATAACCTGTAGAAATGTTTAACGTCTCGCCTATGGAGATTTGTAAGTACCAATGTTTGTCGCCATTCCATGAGCATGCACAATTTCAAAGCATGACATGTTGGGTATCTATTTATTCAGCATAACATTATCTTTCACATTAGAGGAAAAAAATTGGGCTAACTTTACTGTTTTCTTATTTTTTTTTATTTAAAAAAGTGTGTTTTCCCCCCAAAAATTGCATTTGTAACACCTCTGCGCAAATATGGTATAAAATAAAGTATTGCAGCAATCTCTATTTTATTCTCTAAAGTCTCTGCTAAAAAAATATATATATATATATATATATAATGTTTGGGGGTTCTAAGTAATTTTTTAGCAAAAAATACTGATTTTAACTTGTAAACAACAACTGTCAGAAATAGGCCTGGTCCTTAAGTGGATAACATAGCTCCCAATTGTCCCTGATTTTGGGGGACTGTCCCTGATTTGAAACAAAGTCCCTCTGTCCCTCTTTCCTCCTCATGTGTCCCTCAATTTGGTCTGTTCTATATAGTTGTTTATAAAATACATTATTTATCTTTCAAAAAGTGTTTCCCAGTGCTAAACCTTTCATCCAATTTCTAAATTGCAGCGTTTGCAAATTTTAAAAGCCAATATAAAGGAATAGTAGTGGTAAAAATCACTTGTCAGTTTAAATAATATTTGTTTTTTTTGTTTAATAATTCTCCCTTTAAGTGCTGGTTCACACTAGGGCGACCTGTGAGGCGACCTGGTCGCCGCAGGTCGCCTCCCATAGGGAAGCTGCGGACCCGTTCTAATAGGAGCGACACAAGTCGCTCCGACCTAGAAAAAGGGTCCGGAGCTTCTTTGGGGCGACCCGGAGGCGACCACCATAGACTTCAATGTTATGAAGTCCGTGGCGGCCGCTCCAAGGTAGCGGCGCGCTGCTCGCACCGCGACCTCGGAGGTCGCGGTGCGAGGTAGCGTCGCTGCAATGTGAACCGGCGCTAAGGGGTCATGGCCGGGTGTGTGTCCTATGTCTATATACTTTTGCTAATAGGTGTCCCTCGTTCCCATCTCAAAAAGTTGGGTGGTATGGGATAATATATGCACCTGCTTTCCAAAACTCTCCCAACCTTTGTAGATTGAGTGGTGTTTTCACTTAACAGTCAGTCCTTTCATTTTTTCATTTTTAACTCTACACCATGCCTGTAGATGAACAGTCCCTTTTACAGAGCTAGCACAACCTCGCCTTCAAACCCTCTAACCAGCCTTCAACTCTAGTGCTCCCCCTTTAATGCACCTGCACAAGATAGGTTCCGCCTTTAAGATCCTCCAAACTAATCACCGCTTGAGTCATATCCCAAGCCAAGGAGCAATACCAAAGAAACTGTTCATGTAGGCCTGTAAAGAGGACCTGTACCATTTCACAATTTTTGTATGCCAATAGTTTAATCTAAAATACTGCAATACTACCTTTTAGGATCATAGTGTACTAATAATGACTGTGAAATACTATAAAATTTAGCAAATTCTTTCTTGCTGTCTATGGCTGATAAAAAGAACAGAATGTAACATATAAAAAAAAGTGATTTTACTGTAATTGTTTTGGTGTTCATGGGGTTTCCAAGTATTCTACATTCTGCATACAGGAAAAAGGATAATTTAGTAAAAGCATGTAATGGCTTATTCATATGAATGCTGCAATAAAATCATTCATTCAGAGCAAGCAATCTATGTCACGCCTGTTTTAATTACGCACAGGCTGAAGCAATATTGCAATGAAATATTTTTTTCTAGCCAGCAGTGAGTTTCTTTCCTCAATTCCCCACAAAGAGACTTGTATTTCCTGAAATTTCCATCCCTGGCAATTAGTTTGTGCATAATTACGATCACCAAGCCTGGATTGTTACACAAGTTCTGTGGTCTTGCTTCGTCATAAACGTACAAGCAATACACCATGCCTGCGGGGCTTTTTTCTCACGCTCCTGTGATCTCAGTGACCTTGATGTTTTTCAGCATCTGCTGTGTTCCAGTCTTCTCATTTTTTTTAGGAAGAAGTATGAATAAATTAATTAACCTCAAAAACCCAATCTGGCATTTTAGCCACCATTTAATTATTAATGCCCATGTGTCCATAGAAGGTTTCTCATACAACAGGTGGTCAGCCTGTTAATTTGAATTCTTACTTTTCTGAAGTCGCTTATTTTTTTTAATGTAGTTTTGGCTAGATTTGACATTCTGAAAGCATTTTGGCTTAGCATGTAATTAATTGTGATTCCCTACTAAACCAAAGACAAAATATCCATTTCCTTTACTAATGCTATTTTGCACCTAATTATGCATTTGTGTGTAGCAAACTATGACCTATTAGGGTTGATTTACTAAAGGCAAAAAAAACTGTTAATTTTGCAAGGGAATTTCTCCCAGGGCTTAGGGAAGGAGGTGAAGCTCTATTGACTCCCATCATCCAATCATGTGCAAGAAAAAATGCTGTTTTCCTTGCACAATGGGTATACTTTGCAAGGTGATTAATTTGGCAAGAGATCGCACACAAATAAATACAATTAATAAATAAATATTGATCCAATGAGTGTGAATACAAATATATAAAAATATCAAAATAAATCAATCCATATTTCAGTGAATCGTGAAAGTCCGTGATAAATATTTAAATAGTAATAATGTCCAATGTGGCAAATTATGAGTAAAGTGCTTTAGTGCCTATATTATTGGTAACGGTGGGTAAGTATCATTCACCGATATCCATTTAGTGGGTATGTGCTCTCTTCCACCTCCACCGCATGCACAGCCCACTTACCAGATACCCCTTGGGGTTTGGTGTTTCTATGGTATCCCGCTGTGAGACATTCAGTATTGAGCATGGTTCCAGGATCCAGATAGCCCTTTAGATACCCACTATAGTCTACTCAATATTCAGCCTGGCTTTCAGGTTCCAAGCATAAATGAATATAATGTAGAGAGGCTTATAGAATAGTTAAAGGTTAAACCTGTGCGCTACCAAAAGAGAGAAGGAGTGAGGAGCAGAGCAGAAGATAAAAGGAGCACCAGAAACCTGCAGCTAATTCTGTAGTGTCACCACTATAGAATAGTATATCCAAACACCATTTATTGAAATACGGCTACAATTACCTCAAGCTTGAAATTAGTTGTAACTTACATATTTACACCTATACACTTTGCAAGGTGAAATTAATAACCTATTGTCTTTAATAAAGGAACCCCATTATTGTAATAAAATTTATTATCACACGTTTGTGTCATTCTTGTCATGAGTCATTTTAAACGCAAACTTTTCAAATATGCATTGGGATTTCAATACAGAGATTAAAGTATAGATTTTGAGAATTCACTGTATACATTTTGTTAGGTATAAAAAAATTATTTCTAAATCACATAAAAAAAAACAAAAAAAAACTAACAATTAACAAGGTACATGCTAAGTTTGTGCCAAGTGTGTCATTGAGATTAATATGTAGTTGCCTATGATTATATAAACTGAATTCTGATGGTATAATTTAGTTAGAAACCGTCTTCTGATATTTTTAGGCCTTGTTCACATAAGCATACTTGAGTTTACCCCCATGTGAGGGCCTTGCTTGCTGACATTGGGATACACAGGTTTTCTGTACACCACCACGCAGGCAGTCCCATTTATGGTAATTGGACACAGTGGCTGCACAGACACATCCATTGCTCTCAATCTGACATCTGTGCAGGTGCAGGTCCCGAACACACACTGTCTGCATTTAGGGACCCGCACTCCCAAAAGCAGCATATCTGGGAACTCAGATGCAATATTCTACCACTTGAGTTCCTGAGAGGTCTAAGAAACCAAAACTGAAATGTTATTTTTGGGTGCACTCACCTACAAGGTTGTTTTTATGAAGGAGGCAGATGCCAGATTTCAGTGAAAAGCTTAATAAAAAACATTGGTCCTTCTTGCAAAAGTGGGGGTTTTCAATAATTAACTGCTTTAGGTAGAAAGGCAAATCATAAGATCCACCCAAAAAAATGTAGCATTTAAATATTTGTTTAATAAACTTAAAGCACTCTTGTGATTATATTGTAAATATCAAAATGACTTCATGGACTGAATTTTCACCACAATCACTAAGCTAAATAAAATTCATTTGCAGAGTTAACAGTCTATTTGGTTCAAAAATAAATAATAAAAAAAAAATGAATAACAAAATGAAAAAACAAACAAACATTTACCCACCCCTGGCATTTTTAATAAGTGCTGTAACACAATGACTACGTTTGAGCAGTCATTCGCTGCTTTATGATTGGAGACCTACAAAAATGGTGTCGTAACTCCATTTCTATCAGCACAAGTTGGTCCCGATCTTTACGTAACGATTCTCTATTAACCTCCCTGGTGGTATCATTTTTTCGGATTTTAGGTGCTGAAAGCGGTACCATTATTTTGCATGTAATTCTTAAGAATGAGCAGCCCAAACCAACTATTTACATATGATTTTTTATTTACTGTGCGTTCTTCTTTATAACATCTCGGGTATGATGAAGTTTGAAACACAAAATCATAAATTATAATATAATAAATAACTATAAAACTATAAATAAGTTAAAGTATGTATGTATGTATACATATATATATATATACTGTATATATATACTGTATATATATATATATATATATATATATATATATATATATATATATATATATATATATATATATATATATATATATATATATATATTGTGTATATATATACTATATATATATATATATATATATATATATATATATATACATACACACACATATATATATATATATATATATATATATATATATATATATATATATATATATATATACATAACAAGTACGGTAAAACTGCAGGAAAGGCCACTGGGGGGCAAACTAATGTGAATTTATTTTATTTTGCAATGTATCAGTGTTTTTGGTGTGTTTTACTTTTGAATGAACAGCAAGGAGCCAATTCTGAAATGCAGCCAGGGAAAGGTAAAGTTGAAACTGTTAAATATACAAGAACAACATCAGTAGTCATGAGACTTTTTGTGGACATACACTATATTGCCAAAAGTATTGGGACACCTGCCTTTACACGCACATGAATTTTAATGGAATCTCAGTCTTAATCCATAGGGTTAAATATTTAGTTGGCCCACCCTTTGCAGCTATAACAGCTTCAACCCTTCTGGTAAGGCTGTCCACAAGGTTTAGGAGTGTGTCTATAGGAATGTTTGACAATTCTTCCAGAAGCGCATTTGTGAGCTAAGGCACTAATGTTGGACAAGAAGGCCTGGCTCACAGTCTCCGCTCTAATTCTCTCTGGTTGAGGTCAGGACTCAGGACTCTGTGCAGTTTATCCACCCTAAACTCGCTCATCCATGTCTTTATAGACCTTGCTTTTGTACACTGGTCCAAATCATTTGGTGGAGGGGGGATTATAGTGTAGGTTTGATTTTCAGGAGTTGGGCTTGGCCCTTTAATTCCAGTGATGGAACCTCTCAAGGCATCAGCATACCAAGGCATTTTGGACAATTTCATGCTCCCAACTTTGTGGGAACAGTGTAGGGATGGTCCCTTCCTGTTCCAACGTGACTGCGCACCAATGCAAAAAGAAAGGTTCATAAGGACATGGATTAGCGAGTTTGGAGTGGAGGAACTTGACTGGCCTGCACAAAGTCGTGACCTCAACTGGATAGAACACCTTTGGGATGAATTATAGCGGAAACTGCGAGGCTGGCCTTCTCATTCAACATTAGCGCCTGACCTCACAAATGTGCTTCTGAAAGAATGGTCAAACATTTCCATAGACACACTTCTAAACCTTGCGGGCAGCCTTCCCAGAAGAGTTGAAGCTGTTATAGCTTCAGGGTTAAAGGGTGGGCCAACTCAATATTGAACCCTACTGACTAAGATTGGGATGCCATTCAAGTTCATGTGTGCGTAAAGGCAGATGTCCCAATACTTTTGACAATATAGTGTATAATAGAAGACTGAGTGCCATCAAAACAATTGTTTAAATTCTATTTAAAATATATACAAAAACATGTTAAAAATACTATCCACTTAGCAATTTATAATATGTAACAATGCCAAGCACAACTCACATGTAGACTTGATGCGTTTGGGAAACCCTTCTTCAAGAAAACTTGTGAAGGAATCTAAAGAGTGTAAATATGACCATTAGATATAAGTATTGCACAAATATAGCACATGATGTTATATGATGTATTATATTTGTGCAATACCTATATTTAATTGACAAATTTACATTCTTCAGATTCCTTCACATGGTCTCCTGAAGAAGGTTTTCTGAAACACATCGAGCCAATTTGTGAATTGTGCTTGGAATCTATACATGTTGTAATCCGCTAAATGGAGAATGTTTTTTTTTTTTTTTTTATAACTTGTAGTTTTATTCAAAAGAATATGTTTCATAAGGTTAACAATTCAGTTAGTGTTTTTAATATTTTTTTTTTTGCTAATGTTTTATATGGAAATTATTGAAATTGTTTTGATGACACTCAGTCTTCTTATTTATATCCACAAAAAGTCCTATTACTACAAATGTTGTTATTATATATGATTTATAAGGATGTGGACATATAGCACATACAGTTAGGGCTTCCACCATGCACATATAAAATTTGAAACTGCATATGTAGCCTATGCAGAAATAGGAAAAATACCCCATTATTTTGATTTTTTTATGGTCTTATGGAAAGGGTCTTATGGCTTTTGTATCATTACAACATGTTTTTGGTCCTGTTGCCTTTTATCTAGCTAATGCAGCAATGGTCAGTTGAGATGGCATTTTTGTATTTTGAATCTTTTGGACTAGATATAGGTATACAATATGGATAAGGTGAGTTTTCAAAGATAACAGTCCAGATGACTACCAAGTATATAAATGTTATCTAACTTTTGATTTTACGAGCACATGGAAAGCTGAAGCTGTAAATGTGTGTGCTGATGTCACTCCTGGAATTTATTTGAAATTATTTGACTTTGCCACACAGAACCCACTGGCGTCATTGAGTTCATGTGATAAAAAAAAATAGTAATTAAAAAAATGTATCTTTAAGAAAGCCTTTTTTTAACCTCTTGACCTTTGGAAGTTTTTATCCAGATGTATCTAGATTATCTAAAATAAATTTATGTCATTTTTTTTCACATAAATAGGGCATTCTTTTAGTGATATTCATTCATCACTGGGTTTTTTATTTTTTATTATATAAACAAAAAAGACAGAAAATTTTGAAAAAAAAAAAAAAAAAACAATATACTTTCTGTTTTATAACATCCAATAGAAAAATAAAACCAATTTCTTCATAAATTAAGGCCAAAATATTCTGCTTTGTCTTTGGTAAAAAAATAAAAATCCCAATAACTATATTTTTACGGTTGTGTGAAAGTTATAACGTCTATAAACTGTGGTATATATACTGGAATTTACGCAGCTACAGAAGCTTTACCGTAATGGTAATGGTAGTGACCATGAATTACAGTGGAACTGTGATAGGGTGGCAGACAATCTGGCACTAACAAACACTAACTGACACTGACATTACTAGTGACACTAATACAGTGATCAGTGATAATACAGTACACTGACACTGTAATAATGACACTGACTGGGAGGTAGTTAACATCTAGGGGCAATCAAAGGGTTCACTGTGTACCTAACGATGTTCAATGTATGTAATATGTCCTGCTTTTACTTTCTGTTCTGGCTGTTTTTAATTCCTGTTTTTCAGTGAGAAGAAACAGCCAGATCGCTGTTCCAAATCACACAGAGTTCTAGTTGTCTGTAAACACAGAACTGTGTGTGATTGGCTGAAATCGGCTGCCAAATTCATACTGTGTCCAATCACAGTACAGATCAATATGAGCACACCCCAAACCCGGAAGAAGGCCGGTCAAGTACATGTATGTGAATTTACTATAAGAGGTTGGCAGGTGTTTAAGCACTTCCCCCAAAATCACGTACCTGTACGTAATTTTGCTGAAGTGGTTGTACCGAAGTGATGCCTGCAGCTGCTCCGTTTACCTTTTTTTAGTTAGCTGCTTACCGTTTTTTTAGAGCTGACGGTCTGTTTTCTAGTAATAACAATCGATGCGGCTAATCAGCCACTCAGCTGTTATTACAAGGAGTGGGAGGGAACGTCCTCCCCCGCTGCTCTACCCAGGTCCCTCATCCCACCAGGAGACCTGAGTCACAAGCCGTCACGTCCGGCAGCTAGCCCAATTCCCGACAAAGCCGAATTCAGCTTTTATCAGGTCTCCGATGTGGAAACCCCAGAAGCAATGTTATGACGTGACTTCTGGTTTACTCAGCAGCCAATGGCGCTGATTTAAAAAAAAATGACAATCTTGGCATTTTGGATACTTTAAAGTGCAGAGGAGGGGTTTGGGGTCTTTTAGACCCCAGATCCCTTTATAAAGAGTACATGTCACTGCCTATTATTGTCACAAGGGATGTTTACATTCCTTGTGAAAGCAATAAAAGTGATCAGAATTTTTATTTATTTTTTTAAAGGGACAGTGCAAATATAAAAAAAAATAAAAGGCATAAGAAACATTTTATTTTTTAAAGCGCTCAATCCCTCCATGCTCGCGCACCAAAGAAAATGCATATGTAAGTTGTGCCAAGGTAAACAGTGTTCAAATTACACATTAGAGGTATTGCCAAGATCGTTAGAGCAAGAGCAATAATTCTAGCACCTCTGTAACTCTAAACAGGTTAACATTTAACAGTTACTATTTTTTAAAGAGTCACCTATGGAAATTTTTAAGTACCATAATTTGTCGCCATTCCATGACCGTGTGCAATTTTAAAGCATGACATGACATGTTAGGCATCTAATTACTCAGCGTAACATCATCTTTCATATTATACAAAAAATTGGGC
This sequence comes from Pelophylax lessonae, assembly GCF_965119305.1. Classification (NCBI taxonomy): domain Eukaryota; kingdom Metazoa; phylum Chordata; class Amphibia; order Anura; family Ranidae; genus Pelophylax; species Pelophylax lessonae. The sequence goes on from NC_138768.1 coordinate 647,825,643, forward strand.
TAACTTTACTGTTAATTTCTTTTTCTTTATTGAAGTGTATTTTTCCCCCCAAAATTGAAAGACCGCTGCGCTAATACAGTGTGACACTAAATATTGCAATGGCTGCCATTTTATTCTCTAGGGTCTCTGCCAAAAAAAAATATTTAAAATGTTTCGGGGCTTTAAGTCATTTTCTAGCAAAAAATACTGATTTGAACCTGTAAACAACAAATGTCAGAAATAGGCCTGATCTTGAAGTGGTTAATGTAATACATCATAAGAGTAATAATTGTAGAATGATAATATTTTTTCTTTTATTGTGGACATAGAGTTTGTGTAGATGCACAGCTATATTATTCTCCCCGGCTGGAGCCATTCCTATGGGGTAGGAGCTTTCACTCCCCATGCTGGAGTCACTCCCCTTGCTGGAGCTGCTCCTCAGGCTGAAAAAAATAGTCATGTGGGGTGGATTCCAGCCAGACAAGGAGGAAGTGAATGGGTACTGGTGGGAGCATGTACAACGAAAGTGGCAACACAGCAGCCAGGGGATCAGCTGTGATAGGGTTGCCACAAGCAAGAGGTTAGCCAATAGCGACTGCAGGATCAACCAGGTATTTAACAACTTGACCAGTTTAATGATGGAAAGCTTCTGCTGTATGGTACATATAAGACTTCATGTACACTACAGCTCCTAAACTTGAGTTTAGGAGCTTTTGGCATTTGCTTTGCTCCATAAAAACCTATGTCCATGTAAACATACTGCAGGCTTTTACCAGCGTTTAGAAGCTGCTGTGGTTAGGGGAGCTTCAACCTCTTTCAACCTCCTTCTCCCGATTGTGGTAGAATCATGTTCAGGGTAGGAATGTTTTTACCGCTGACTGCTGGAAACCGCAAACCGCAGAAAAATCGCAGCACATTTTGGCTGCGATTTTGACACGTTTTGGGTTTTCCCATGGTCGGCAATCAAAGTAGGTTGTGCATACATGAAGCCTTATACTTTTGAAGGCATGGACAATTCAATTTTTTGGGGGGTTTAATGACACTTTAATCGTTTTTAATAATCGTTACTAAATCATCAACAGTTTTATGGAAAACATATTATACGCTGATAATTTGACATCACATTGTTTTGTTTTTGCATGAATACAAGTCTCATCAGTGACCGTTAGTTCTTACTTATTCCAAGAGCTGTGACTAATTTGATAGCGAGATCTGGTATTTCGCATGGCATAAAGAAGGGCTCGAGGATATAGCGTCCAAACGCTAGTGATATCACGGCAGTAGCAGCTGGGCTAAAAGAAAGAGAGAAAAGTGAGAGAAAGAAAGAAAATCATTGTAATGTAAAGTGTATAAAATTCAAGGCATGGATTATAAATGCATTACATTCTCCACGGCAGAAAAAAAAAAAAAAAAAGCTTCTTCTGCCTGTTTTGTTCTATAGCACATCTTTCTCATTATGCAGAAGCTGAAGTAAAATACATTTATTGTATTGTAGTTTTACAAGCAGATGCACACAGATATAATTATAATAACTGTTAGTTCCTGTGGAAATGTAGCACTGACCGTGAAGGTAAAGATTATAGGACTACTCATTAAGTCTGTTTTTTGTCAATGCGAAATCAGCCGCGTACGATGTGCCATTTTATACGATTTATGCTTGGTGTTTTCACCATATTGAACAGGAAGCGTTACTGAAATAAATTGCATGGTAGAAAAAAATTTGCCTTTTGGCTTCAGAAACAGGAGAAAACTGACAGAAATCTTGTTTCTCTCCAGGGAATGGAGGAAAAAAAAGAGACCGTATGAATTACTGATGTGTATTAGGGCAATTAGGAAGGACAGGATCAACCATGCAGTGAGCGCTGCAGACAGTCGGAATTCATCCAGTAACCTGGCTCAGTCTACTGAAACATGTCTAATACCATCACATGAGTAGATAAATTGTAGGTTTAAGCCTCACCAAAGTTTACTGCTGAGGCACGTAAATTGTCTTGGCATTTCTAATTCTCCATAGATATTTCCTGACCCCCCTTGAACTGTGTCTATAAATTGATGTGAAATATTGGAGCACTTTTGGAGACAGGCATAATGTTATTTTTTTTTTTTAAAAAGGAGAAACATTGTACAAGGCAAAATATTTCCTTTTGTACTTTCAGAGAGCATTCAACTTCTAGTTAAAAGAATTTAGTCTTTTTATGAACTGTCATGTCAATAAAAAGCTGTAATATTATTCACCAACTAACAAAGGACTGATACAATGTTCTTCATTGCAAACAAACTAACTGTCAGAGAGTCAACCTGCTTCTGGCCCTTATTAAGCTAATGAGGCTGATATGGTTAATAATTGGCATAGCCAGGGGAGGACTGGGCCAGGGGGCAGGAGGGCAATTGCCCCCTGGGCCGCCCTGATGCCCCGTAAAAAGGCTGCACTGCTTCTGCCACAGACATGCCTAAAGGATTCCTGGTGAAGAGAAGTAGTCCCTGCCGCTGACCTAATGAGTGCGGGTTGAAGACAAGGACAAAGCGCAGCTCCCCCCCCCCCCCCCCAGCATGGATGGTGTAAACTGTGTCTGAGCAGAGGCGGTTCCATGCCCCACTGGAGACTCTTCTGCCCGGCAAGCCCCAGCCAAGCTGTCCCAGCTGTCCCCAACCTCCCCCTGCTAGTCAGGTCAGGAACCCGGATTCAGCTGGTATGTAGAGAGTGTCTGGAGCAGGGCTTCAGCTTGGAATGGGGGTCAGGAAAAGGATTGGGAGAGTGGGAGGGGGGGTGAGGGAGAGTGGGAGGGGGGCTGAGTCGCCGCATCATGGGCCTCTGGTTTGTACTTGCCCCCTGGGCTGAAAGTTGCCTGTTTGCCCCTGGGCATAGCTCAATGAGGAGCAGGGTAAGGCCCCTTTCACATGGGCTTTCAGATCCAATCCGCCGGTCAGTTTTTCAGGCAGACCTGATTGGATGCTCCATGCAGCCCTATTGAGCAGCGGATGTCAACGATGACATGTCCGCTGACACCCGCTGCTCTCCGATCTGATCCTGTCCGTGAAATCTACACAGATGGAAACCCTATTTTCCATCCATCTGGAGGATCAAATTAGATAGGATCAGATGAAAATGGACAGGCGGTCTGTTATCACCCGATCTCCCATAGAGGAGAGCGGGGCTCTGACAGGTCTGTCTCTGCACACAGAGCGGAGACGGAGCTGTCATCTGCCTGCTCAGCGGGGATCAGCGGATCGATCCCCGCTGTACAAAACGGAGTCCGCTGGTCGGAAAGCCTGTGTGATAGGACAATAAAGGAAAGCAGTTGTATGGAGGAATAAAGCCATACCAAAAAAGGGCACATTTGAGGGTGTAGAAGTGGTGGCACCTTTTGCAGCCACCTAAAGTGGAACTAAACTTTATTAGGCTAGATTCACACCTATGCATTTTTATTACATTTTTCATTTTGCAGAAACACACTACATTCCATTTAACCACCTTAGCGGTGATCCCGAGCGTGACTCGGGGTTGATTTTTCATATCAGGAACGGTAACCCCCGAGTCACGCTCGGGGTGGATTGCAGAGAGCGCAGCGGTGTTCTCTTACCTTATCCTGGCGATCCAGCGATGATCTCTCATTGCTGCGATCGCCAGCCGAGAGTCCCGCCGCTCCTCCGTCCCTCCGTCGGTCTGATCACTTCCTAGTTCCGTTCCCTGCAGCAGCAATGCTGCATGGGAGCAGAACTAGGGAGGGAAATTAAAAAAAAAAAAAAAAAAAGTTGCACAAAACACACTTTATATTATATTATTATATATATATATATATGCATATATATATATATATATATATATATATATATATATATATATATATGCATATATATATATATATATATATGCATATATATATATATATATATATATATATATATATGCATATGTATATATATATATATATATATATATATATATGCATATATATATACACCGGTATATATATATGCGTATATATATATATATATATATATATATATATATATATATATATATATATATATATATATGCATATATATATATATATGTGCATATATATATATATATATATATATATATATATATATATAAAATTATATTATTGATTCAATTATAATTCATGCGTTATATATTATATATATATATATATGTGTGTGTGTGTATATATATATATATATATATATATATATATATATATATACACACACACACACATATATCTATATATAATATATAATGCATGAATTATAATCTAATCAATAATATAATTTTATTATATATATTAAATAATAAAATAATATTATTGATTCGATTATAATTCATGCGTTTGTGTTTCAAATTTATCACATCTGGGATGTCTACTAGAGTCTTATTTTGGTCAGGTTTAAGTCAGTAATTACTAAGAATTATAGGCCTATAATACATAACGCCAAATTTCCATGAAAATAATTGTACCGCTTTTGGTATGTAATTCCAGACATAATCATACCGCCAGGGAGGTTAAAATGGTTTTCTTTGAGATACGTTCACACCTATGTGTTTTTCAGCCGCTGTGTTTTTGGAAAGGGTCAGGAACTTTTTTCCCGCAGCAGATTGTGTTTTGCGTGTAATAGACTTCAATGGACCTGAAAGTGTTGCATTTTATGATTCGTCTTTAAGTTTCTTTTGGGGGGGTTTCTCTATAACAAACTGTGAATAGCTGGTTTTCAAGGAGCGGGCGGTTGCCGCGTCCTTAACAACCGATGAGTAATCTGCTGTCAGCAGGGTTCCCTGCTGACAGCTGATTGTGTGAAAAAAGAATTGCCGACAAAGTAAAAAAACGGCATTGGGTCCCCCTAGTCAATACCAGGCCCTTTGGGTCTGGTATTAATTTTGAGGGGAACCCCACGCCAAACATTTTTCAAAAAATCCGTGCATACAGACCCGCAGGCCAGGAAAGGGGAACGGACGAGCGAGCACCATACCAGGCCACACATCCTCAACATGGGGGGGTGCTTTGGGGCAGGGGGGCTCCACCCCCTCAAAGCACCTTATCCCCATGTTGATGGGGACAAGGGCCTCAACCCTGACCTGTGGTTTTGGGGGTCTGCGGGAGGGGGGGCTTATCAGAATCTGAATGTCCCCTTTAACAAGATCCCGGACCCCCAGATCCCGGCCCCCCTATGTGAATGAATATGAGGAACATAATACCCTAACTCATTCACCAAAAAAAAGGTGTAGAGTAAAAAAAAGAGAATAGGCAGTTTTTGATAATTACACCGCCCATCGCCACTGCCAACTCAAAAAAAAAAAGAAAAAAAAAGTTCCACTCCTATCGAAGGCTCCCACCATCTACCAGCTCTTCTGTATGACAGGTCCTAAATAATTAAGGGCCTGGGTCACCCAGTGACCCCCACCCCCTTGTGACATTGTTGACCCAGCATGCATCGTGATTAACGATGGATTAACAACTGGCTATTCACAGTTTGTTATGGAGAAACTATGGTGAATCAGTTCAGTTATTTTTATTCAGTCAGCTGGCTGAATGAAAAAACTGAGCTATGTATGGTCAGCTTCAGAAAAGGAGGGCAACAAGTGTGCTCCACCTTCCTGTACCATACTGTCAGGGAAGAAGAAATAAGCCCAGGCACATAGTTATGTGCAGACGGAGAATGTTTGTTAGCGAATGGAGAAAGCCTATAGACAGAGAATTCCTGTGCACATGACTCCCGAAAGAGTTCATGCGCATACTCGTGTGTGCACCAGCGTTCACGCCCACCACTATATGGTGCCAAGTGGGCTATATAAACACCTCTGCTGCACTAGGACCTTGCCTTATGGTCTACATCAGGGGTCGTCAAACTTTGGCCCTCCCGTTGTTCAGGAATTACAATTCCCATCATGCCTAGTCATGTCTCTAAATGTCAGAATTTTACAATGCTCCATGGGATGTGTAGTTCTGCAACAGCTGGAGGGCCATAGTTTGAGGATCCCTGGTATACAGCATTCTGCTACCTGCTACCTGTTCCTGGTGTTTAGACTCTGTTGCCATCCTGATCCGTCTGACCACGCTTGTACCCCTGGCTTGCTTTTTGACCACATCTCTGCTTTATCCCCCTGTCTGCCTGTTTGCAGTTGCCAACTCCAGCCTGAACCTGACTACTCTGCTGCCTTCTGCTCTGTTCCTGACATGCCTGCTAGTTACCGATCCAGCTTGCCTGACCCTGCTGTGTGAGCGGTCATCCTTATATCTGCTGTCTGCTTCCCGCCAGCCTGCCAAGTGTCTGCAGCCTGTGACCTGTGAACAGGACATTGAACTCATTGTCCTGTTCAAGAAATGAATGATGATTTGAGCTTTGTGACATGGTGCATTATTCTGCTGGAAGAAGCCATCAGAAGATGGGTACACTGCAGTCATAAAGGGATGGACATGGTCAGCAACAATACTCAGGTAGGCCATGATGATTAAACAATGCTCAACTGGTACTCAGAGGACCAAAGTGTGCCAAGAAAATATCCCACCATTATGCCTAACCAGTTGATACAAGGCAGGATGGATCCATGCTTTCATGTTGTTTACACCAAATTCTGACCCTACCATCTGAATGTCACAGCTGAAATTTAGACTCATCAGACCAGGCAACGTTTTTCAGATCTTCTATTGTCCAATTTTGGTGAGCCTATGAGAATTGTCGTCTCAGTTTCCTGTTCTTAGCTGACAGGAATGGCACCCGGTGTGGTCTTCTACTACTGTAGCCCATCTGCTTCAAGGTTTGATGTGTTGTGCGTTCAGAGATAGTATTCTGCAAACCTTAGCTGTAATGAGTGGGTATTTTAGTAACTGTTGTCTTTCTATTATCTTGAACCAGTCTGCCCATTCTCCTTTAACCTTCAAGGCATCTTCCTCCATACAACTGTAGCACAATGAATATTTTCTCTTTTTCGGACCATTCTCTGTAAGCCCTAGAGATGCTTGTGTGTGAAAATCTCAGTAGATTAGCAGTTTTTGACCAGCAGTTTTTACTCAGACCTGCCTGTCTGGCACCAACAACCATGCCACGTTCAAAGTCACATAAATCCACTTTCTTCCCCATTCTGATGCTTGGTTTGAACTTCAGCAAGACCTCTTCACCAAGTCTAGATGCCTAAATGCATTGGGTTGCTGCCATGTGATTGGCTGATTAGTCATTTTTGTTACCAAACAATTGAACAATGGCACTTTTCCACTGCAAGTACCGGCTTGTACCGGCTCGGTTCTACTTGGCCCTGCTTGGCCCGGTTTGCTTTTCCACTGCTGGTACCGCATGGTATAGTGTCGGAACGGTTCGGTACGGTACGGTATAGGTTTGCTTTTCCACTAAAGTAGTACTAAAGTTAAGTGGGTGGGATAACAACGGGGTGGGTGGGATTCTCTGACCAATCAGTGGCTAGTAGTGACTGCATGCAAAGGTTTGTGGGATATGGTACAAGTTTGGTACCTGTTGGAACCACAATCGAGTAGGTACTGTTTTTTCAGAGCCGTACCGTACCGTTCGGTTCCATGCAGTGGAAAAGCAAACCTGTACCGTACCGAACCGTTCCGACCCTATACCATGCGGTACCAGCAGTGGAAAAGCACAAAAGCGTGCCGAACCGGTACGGTTCCATGCAGTGGAAAAGCGCCATATGTGTACCTAATAAAGCGGCTGGTGAGTGTATTTTCTGCATAAAGCTTGGATGGTGGTTGTAGTGCTGAAGCACTGCAGAGATTAGCCAGAGAGTACCTGAGTTACAGCTCAGCTTTGCATGCATTTCTGTACTTCAGTGAATGAATTTGTACTAGCAAGTCTTTTATTGGCAATTTGTTTATTAGCAATGTGCCTAGTGGTAACCCTTTTTATCTCAGCCTCTTGATTGAGCAAGCGAGTCTGTTTTGTCAGGATTATACAAGCTAAATATATTTATTTAGTCTAAGGCACATGAGAAATAACCTTCATACAGCTTCTCATGCAATTATTTTTAACATTTTGAAGTCTTTAAAACTCAAGCAGCACTGTGGTACATTTAACTAATTGGGTTTCATATGATTTATCTGAAAATCCATTTTAGCAGTGTGGTTTCTATAGGCATATTTTAGGTTCTGTGCGCATGGAAGCTGAATGCGAACAAAGTGGTATTAAAAAAGAAAAAAAATCAAGCAACTCCAAGAGGTGTGGAGTCTGTTTCCCAGAGGAACTGTTATAGTGAAAAGGACCTGTTGTAGTGATAGATATGTGGAAAGAGGGAGGGGTTTTGTAGTCATAACATGGAAAGGGTGTGATTGGCAGGAGCATCAAGTGAATATAAAAAAAAAAAAAAAAGAATTAAAAGAAAGCTACTGCATCCACTACATCCAAGGACAACTGGGATTCCAATTTTCCAATGCAGTGAGCACAAAATGAATCACAGCACACCAGTGCACCTAAAGTGCATTATCACAAGTTACTGTGTGTAGGTGTGATGGCGCTAGGGTCTGTTCTTGCATTTAGATGCGTTTTACTATGTTACTATGTAAAATACTATGTAACCCATGCACAACATCACTTTTTAAAAGTTTTTAAATGAAAAAGAAAGAATGTAACCCAATTTGCCAAGGCTTTAGTTCTCTCTGAAGTTACGCCAAGATCTGGAGAACATTTATGACCATCGTTTATAGCACAAAAAATAAGAACTGCAGAGGTGATCAAATATCACCGAAAAAAAGCTCTATTTTGGGGGAAAAAATGCATAATTTTTATGTGAGTACAGTGTCGGGCGCAATTGTCAGTTAAAGTAATGGCCGACCGCCGCAAGTAAATATACTCTAGCGGTCAGCCCCGGCCAGGAAAAGTAACGTACCGGTACGTCACGAGCCTGTCACCGGCTTGTGAACCAATAGCGGGTGAGCGCGCCCGCTGAGGCGCGTGCCCGCCCCGGCTCGTTTCCTAAGAAGTCAGTGCGTGTGACCGGCGGACCAGATGCCCGCCGGTCACTCGCGATTGTTCGCCAAGAAGGGAGAAAGGCAGGCGGCTAATGTAAACAAGCCGCCTGTCATTCTCCCCTGTGTAAAAATGGAGATCAGACGGTTCTACTATGTAGGACCATTGATCTCTGTTTTTACAGTAGTAGCCATGTCCTATCACAGTTAGAAACATGCCCCTAGGACACACTTAACCCCTCCCTCTCCAATACAGTTAACCCCTTCCCTGCCAGTGTCATTTATACAGTAACAGTGCATATGTATAGCACTGATTACTGCAGTAATGTCACTGGTAACCCCAAAAGTGTCAAAAATGTCAGTCAAGGGTCCGATCTGTCTGCCACAATGTCGCAGTCCCGCAAAAAAAAAAACACAGATCGCCGCCATTACTCATTAAAAAAAAAAACACCAAAAATGACAAAAATCTTTCTCTTTGTTAGTAAACGCGATAACTTTTGCGCAAAGCAATCAAAATACACTTTTTGCGATTTTTTTTTACCGAACATATGTAGCATAAAACAAATTGGCCGAAAATGTAAAAAAATTTTGATTTTTACATTTTTTTGGGGGAATTTCATATAAAAAAATGTGAAAAATATTGTTATTTTTGCAAAATTTAGGCTCTTTTTTTGTTTATAGCGCATGATCAAAAAATCGCACAGGTGATCAAATACCACCAAAAGAAAGCTCTGTTTGTGGGAAAAAAAGGACGTCAAATTCGTTTAGGTACAGCATCGCACGACCGCACAATTGTCCGTTAAAGTCAAGCAGGAAAAAATCGCAAAAAAAACCCTGGTCAGGAAGGGGGTAAAATCTTCCGGGGCTTAAGTGGTTAATGTACAGGTCACATACGGTGGATGAATGGAGAAGAAAGGGTTATTGTGCAGACGTGTAGTATAAGCTAGGTGAAGGATTTATTATGCAAGTTACAGAAGAGATCAGATGTATAAGGGGCAGGGGGAGTTGAAAAAGTTATTTGAATCTGTTGCTGCCATTGATGTGTGCTGTGATCAGGGACGAATGACTCACTAATTCATTCATGAGTTCCCCTTTCCTCTCTTTCCTATATTATAAGAGGAAGAAGAGTGTAAACACTAAACTGTCTACATCTGTGATCACTGTGATTGGTCATCTATAACCATTCACAGCGCTCGCATGGCACAGAGCCACTTGAACAGGCTCCATACACAGTGTCTGTGAATCATGTAGGAGAAAAATTCAGTTCACAGTTAATAGGAGCCCTGGCTCCTTAATGGTTATTTCTGTAGTGGTGTTTATAAATGGCCATTTTTAGACAACGGTGCAAAGCACGTGGTTACGGATAAATTAATTAAATATAATTTGAATTATTAAGAGTGTATGCTTTCAAACAAACTGAATTTGTTTCAACTTGCTGTTTACAACTGAAAAATCTGTTTTGGGTGGACTAATCCTTTAATGTGTTTTACTGTCGTTTTTTTTTTTTTTTTTTGCAAACCCATTTTAGAAATGCCAAAGGATACAGCTTTAATCTCTGAGCCTGTACAGAACAGCAAGCCTCTGTTTGCTAAGGACATGTGAAAAGACTGTGGTCAGTGACACTTTACAAAGCTTTACAAACGACTCTGAGGGGAAGCAAATGTTTCACTCTAATTTTTTCCTTTGGTCAGAACTGTCGCCTGAGGTAACAAGACTGTAGCAGATTTTGGCAAGTTTAGCTTTTGATAGAGCGCCTTTCTAGATATGAAAGGAGGTAGCTGTGATGTCTTTTTTATTAACTTTTATTTTCCTCTTCTTTTGTGAACTATGCAGGCAGAGGAAATTGTTACAAATACCTTAGTGGATTTTAGACTTGGGGACTACTTTGAGGCTAAACTTGTTGTGGAAAAAGCTTCCACTATAAAACTAAGAAAATAGAGAAAAATACTTTTTTTTCCCCTGAAATATAGTTAAGAAAATGCAACAATTATGGGACCCTTGAAAGTATTGTAAAATGGAAGATAATAGAGGAAGAACACAGGGAATGTTTAAAAGCTTTTTTCTTCATAATCTTTTTTTCCTCAAAGGAAGATACTGTAATTCAGTACAAAGATCTGAATTCTGCAATATAAATGTAAAATGTTTTTTTATATATGAGATTTTTACTCATTTCTTGCGAATGTCCTACCTCCATATCTACATTTTGGATTCAACTCTACTGAGCACCCAGGGCTGCATTATGCACAGTGGGGTATTTAGGTTTTGTGCTGCCCTAGGCCCGACTAAACTTGTACACCCCCTAATTTACATATGACCCACCCCTTCCTGTAAAGGCCATGCCCCTTACTTTTTATGATCTCCCCTGTCATCTGTGAACCACAGACCAAAAGTCTATCAGTGCCCATCAGTGTAGCCTCATCAGTTCCCATACATTCAGCCTCATCAGTGCCCATCTGTGCAGCCTTATCAGTGTCGCCTCATTACTGCTCATAAGTACAGCCTCATCACTGACCACTTTATGGGGGTGCCAGACTGATTTGCCTCCTGGACTCTTCCCTCTGGCCCAATTTACCCCATAAGACTGGCACTATACTAAAAGTGTAGCGCAAGCCGGCGGGGACCCTTTTCGCGCAGGACCCGGGAGGAGGCTGTTTTTTTTTTGTGCAGGGTGCAGCTTTTTTGCTGCTCCCCTGCAAAGTGCCGCCCTAGGCCTGGGCCTTGTTGGCCTAGGCCAAGACACAGCACTGATTATGCATGAGTATGAGGACCACCCCCTCTTTTTTTGTATATATACTGCCCGCTATCCCAAATAAGTTGTCTTATGACCGACAAGGGTAAAGGTCTGATTAGAGCCTTATTTTATTCAGGTTGCAGATATCGACAGGATTCTAGCAACTTCTATGGCGCAAGTAAACATAACAATTACATATTTTTCTTCCTGCCTAGTCCAAAACAATATTTTAATTTCCACTACCGTGCTTTTTCTCTCTCTCGAATTTGTATATTCTATAAAGGTTTGCCATAATAGAATCTATGATTTCTCTTTTTATAAGAAGAGACCGGGATAGCACCACCAAAGTGCAGTATTAAAATAAACACTTTATTCTCAAGGATTAGGATCACTCAAAGAATATGGAGGAAAATCATGTATATGAGCAGCATTGGCCTCTCATCGCTGTCCCGCGGGAACCACCAGGGATCCTGTCATCTGTAGATGGTGTGGAGACAGCATGGATGCCTTATGAAAGTCCAAATATACTGTCTCCATACCATTTACAGCTGGTAGGATCCCTGGTGGTTTCTATGGGAGGGCGATGCTGCTGTTATACATGGCAAGTGATCTTTTGCTGCATATTCTGTGAGTGTTCTTGAGAATAAAGTGTTTATTTTAATACTGCACTTAGGTGGTGCTTCCCTCTTCTCTTCTTATATCTTGATACATAGGTGGCCAATACTCTGAGGATGGCAGTCGCTGGGGCACTTTATAATGCTTTCTAATAGCTATGGACGATTGAAATTTATGGACTTTGTAGACTGTTTTTCTCATACCCAGTCTCTACCAGTGTGTTATGTACTAAAGCTACTCACTCACTCTCCATGTACCAGAAGATTTCTATTATTTCTATGATTTGTTTTTTTTATATAGCACCATCAATTTATACAGCACTTTACATATATATTTTACATGAACATTAGTCTCTGTCCTCAAGGAGCTTACAATCTAAGGTTCTTAACTTACATTCATACATACACATACTAGGGCCAATTTACCTACCAGCATGTCTTTGGAGTGTAGTAAGAAATCCCCGCACTCACAGGGAGAACATGCAAACTTCAGGCAGGTAGTGTCGTGGTTGAGATTTGAACTGATGACCCTAGTGCAGTTAGGTGGAAGTGCTAACCACTAAGCCACCTTGATAGATATTTTTAAATACTCTATAAACTTTTAAAATTGACCTGTATTTTTATTTAGAATTAAACAGTTTACATTTTAAAGTATTTTCCGTCAATATAACAATGGTTACCAGTATTTGAAGTGTGGGTGAAACTGAAGCACCGTACCCAGATACGGTGATATGATCAATGGAACTCTGTGGATCTCATCTAGAGACTCTGGCTAATCAATTACCCTGCAGAGTTTCTGGGAGTTTCTTCTGACTTTGCCACTATAGGCAAACAGGAGTAGTTACAGTGGCATTCTGATGATGATGAAAAATGAGCATCCAAAACCATATGAGAAGACAGCCTGTTTGTTTTAAAAATTGAAAGCCAGCAGTGACATTTTTTAAAATAGGAGACAAATAGTCATCTTACATCTAAATATCCAGCCACTAACTGCTTCCCAAAACATGTAATTCCAGGAATGCATCTCCATTGTATTTTATATAGAGTAAACATGTCTCCAGGGGTCTGAAAACTTCAAATGAATGGCTATTTCAACTCTGGTTTAGCTATCAATGACCACTAATACAGGTAAAGGTATACCACATCACAGCTTGTTTACTAAGGCCTGGTTATAAAATATATTGGGACATGTCATAACATCTTAGCAGGCATTGGGCAATATAAATCTGTGTTTAGGTGTTTCCCAAAACAAATATGTTTTGGCAAGCAATAGAATGCAAAATCAACATGTCCTGGCTGAGCTAAAAATCTATACACGATTTATAACCTCTGCTATGATTGAATGAGGTCAATACTGATTTTCCACTCTACTCCCTTTTTATCCAAACTTCTTAAATGTCTGGTTTACAACCAACTGAGCGACCACCTCACCATGAATGTTCTTCTCGATCCCCTTTAGTCTAGATTTCGCCCTCAACACTCGACAGAAACTGCCCTCCTAAAACTAAGAAACAATCTACTAATGACCAAAAGCAATGGACACTATTCTTTACTCCTACTCCTGGACCTTTCTGCTGCCTTTGATATGGTTGACAACCCCATCCTCCTCAAAAAACTCCATGCCTTTGGTCTCCATGACTGTACTCTTCACTGGTTCTCTTCCTACTTATCCAACCCCGCCTTTAGTGTTACTAATATTTCTACCTCCTCCTCTCCTTTTCCTTTCTCTGTTGGGGTCCCCCAAGGTTCTGTTCTTGGACCTCTCCTATTCACAATCTACAACTCCTCCCTTGGTCAGCTGATAGCCTCCCATGGCTTCTGATACCATCTCTACAACGACGACAGACAAATGACAAATCAGCCAGGATGTCACACCACTTCCTCAAACTCAATCTAGCCAAAACCAAGCTCATCATCTTTCCTCCCCCACTTGCCCCTTTTCCTGATCTCTCTGTAAAGATCAAAGGCACAACTATCAGCCCGTCCCCAAATGCCAAGGCTCTAGGTGTAATCTTAGACTCTGAACTTATCCTTTCGGGCCCACTTCAAATCACTGTCCAAATATTGTCGCCTCAACTTCTACAACATCTCCAAAATATGTCCCTTTCGAACCAACAATACCACAAAGCTCCGAATTCACTCCCTGCTCATCTCTCACCTTGACTACTGCAACTCTTATTGGCTTAACTTTACACAGGCTATCCCCTCTTCAATTAGTTATGAATGCAGCTGCCAGGCTCATCCACCTTACAAACTGCTCAGTGTCTGCTACTCCTCTGTGTCAATCCCTCCATTGGCTCCCGCTCACCCAACCAATTAAGTTCAAAATACTCACAACAACGTACAAAGCCATCCACAACTCTGTTCCCGGCTACATCACTAGCCTAGTCTCAAAATACCAACCTAATCTTTCTCTTTGTTTCTCCCAATACCTCCTTCTCTCTAACTCCCTTGTCGCCTCCTCACATTCTGACCTTCAGGACTTTTTCCAAGCCTCTCTCATCCAATGGAACTCCCTACACCAGTCCGTCCAATTATCTCCTACTCTGTTTCCTTTTAAAACCCATCTCTTCAGAGAAGCCTCTCCTGCCTTCACCTAATAACTGTACATTTTTTTTATTGGCTCATTCCCCACAGCTATTAGTTTTTGTATAACTTGATCCTCCCTCTTAGATTGTAAGCTCTAACAAGCAGGGCCCTCTGATACCTCCTGTATTGAATTTTATTGTAACTGTGCTGTCTGCCCTCATGTTGTAAAGTGCTGGACAAACTGTTTGCGCTACATAAGTATTGTATAATAATAATAATGTAGAACCCTCATACAGTGAGCCTATTAGGTACATTACTGTTTGTTAAGAAGGTTCACTTAAAGGGTAGGTCTTGAGTGATCTTGTTCAAAAGGTGATATTTTTGCTTCATGATAAAATATGTGTTATTTTATTGTGGCATGTGGTATAATCAAATTTTTAATGCATTTAGAATACAAGTGGCAGCTGCATGATCAGAAACATTTCTGACATCACCTCAGCCATTCCTGGGACCTCTTAATTGGTCAGTAAACAGGTGGGAGGAGCCGAATCCCATGACATCATACATTGATTACTAGTATCAGCTGGAAGAACTGATGGTTTTTACCTGTTATCCCTATTTTCTTGTGAGTGTTTTTAATCCTCTTTTTTTCTGCAATAAATGTGGGTGGATAGAGAGCACTTTGGTGTTATTGTTCTTTTTCATTATATAACATACTTAGAATTGAGGATTGAAGAGGGAAACAAAGGAGATATACCCCTGGATAGGAAGATAAGGAGATCTAGCTGCATTCTCTATAGGAGGAGTATATTAAAGGCTTATTTGACTCTGTATTGGGGTCAGATATTTAAGATGAGTGAGGACTTAACCTGTTGGTGGTGGGTCACCAGCAGCACTGTGAAGAGAGAAGAATGCTCATAGTACACAAGTGGTTTCCCAGACTTTATGAGCTTATTGTTTATTTCATTGTTCGCAATATTTTTAGGTGTTTGTAATTGCATGGTGTTGAGCTAAAGTCACTAGTAGACTTCACATATTTATATTATTACTTTTTTAGGTGGATTTATATTTGGTTGTATTTATTCACATACCCACTGTCCCACACTTATTTACACATTTTTAAAGTTCTCTTGATTGATAAGGTAACTTCTGAAAACGTCCTCCTTAAGCACCAGGAAAGAGTGGCTTCATAAGCAGTCCAGAGCTCTCATTCATAATAAATGTGGGACACCTGGCCAGGGACTTTTTATAAAAGTGATACTCAGAATGCTTTTATGCCCTTTCATTCTTGATCCTTTTTGTTTTGATGGTATTGTCCTTTTTTCTGTTGCAATATCTTTTTCTGCAAATATTGTTTGCTCTGTTTTTACTTGTCCTTTATTAAACAATATTTTAAAATAATTGAAATTATCTGCAATGCACTAAGCCAGAACTTAAAGAATCACCATCTTTTTGAAAGGGCTATTATATTGTAATCTATGAAATATAGATTACAATATAATATGTTTTGACAGTGTGTATTACAGACATTTCTTAAAAGCCATATTGTGTATGCTTTGTGTTCCTGATTAAACGTATGTTGGCAGCTGTTTAGTTTGTAGCATGGTAACTGTGCAGTTAATTGATCCCAGTGCCAATCACTTTGAGTGTTTTGTGCAAGGTGAGGCTGAGAGTGTCCTTTTTTTTGGGATGGTGACTCCAATAAAGAAAAAAACATCTAAGAGGAGCTGGGATATAAGTTCATACAATGTAGTGAGAGGACAAAAGCATTTAGGAGAGCTCACTGGTTCAGAATAGACTGATCACAACAGACAAGGCTACCCTCCAGTGAGTACCCCCGCAGGTCACCAGAAAAAAAAAAAGCGCACTATTTGGTGCCAGGACAAAGGATAAAATAGTCCAAATTATTTTTTAGTTTATTTAAATAAAAACAATCAAAGTTCTTAAACCATTATACTTTTTTCTTGTATATGATGTGTACCTTTTTTCACCTAAAAAATAATGAAAACATATTCAACACACCTTTTTATATATATGGTGGGAATGCTGTATAAACCTTCCTTTCTGGCATTAGATATTTGACATCTACAACAACCTCTATGGTGAGTCATTATCTCCTTTCCCAGGTGTTGCTTTATTGTCCATCCACTCATGATAGGTGAACTGACAAAAAAACAACTCCTAAGACATTTCTTCTCAGCAGGTAGACAATTAATACCCTCTTTATGGAAATCCCCCAGATCACCGTCCCTTCTGAGTTGAGTAAACTTAGTAAATGGTATCATGAGAAAGAAAGGAACTCCTGGCTTTTCATCTGGGCTTTGTGGACAAGTTTCTTCTCCATTAGTCCACGTTTCTTCTCCATTATTCCTTTTGAGTCTCATACTCTTCCTCAAATGCCAGATTTCGTAGATGAGGGTTGTTTTAGATTTCAACAAGTTTCTCCAGTTGAGTACAAATATCCCTCAACCAGCCATTAGGGCTCGATGGTAGCCTTGCCCAATTTAGACATTCTGTGGTGTTGGCTTCAGACCAGACTGTCTTTTTTCTTTCCTTTTCCTTTCCATCTATTTTCATTAATTGATTTTCTATTATACGTCCATCCCAATAAGACTGTTAATTTATGACTGTGCAAGTACATTTGTCTTAGACATGCTCACCCAAGATTCCTTTTATACTACGGGCAGCTTTGTTCATGTACAATATTTGGCTCATGTTTTCATGTACTGTCTTATCTTCTCTTCATCTTCACTTCACATTGTATGTTACAGTTTATACTTTGACTATGTATTAAACACTTAATCCATTTTACAATTTTCTTGCATATGATGTACAGTATAATCTTTTCTCTCCAAAAAAATAATAAAAACATATTCAACACATTACAAGCAGTGAATAAATTTGGGGGTTGGAAAATACTCCCCCTTGATCACGGCTTTTGTTCTGCTTCGTGTTATTGAACTGTTGTATAACACTAGTCGGACAGCTTAACAATAATTCAGAAGTCAAGAAACGTGAGACATGAAATCTGTATGTATTCTTTTTTCTGAATAACTTTGTAAAACTACAACATAAGCATAAACAAAACATATGTGTCAGTACATTAAACATTATACAGCAGCCTCACTCCATCAGTGGATGTACTTACAGACAATTCTCTCATTAGTCCTGGAATAGATAAGAGCTCTTCTGAATGCTGTCAGGAATAGTTATGAAATGAAGGAAACACAGTTCCAGGTTAAAGGTTACTGCCCTTCCCTCTGAGGGGAATACCTTTTCCTGTCAAGCTCTAACAAATACACTTCCAGGTTAAAGGTTACAGCCTCTTCCTATGAGGAAAACATTACTTCCTATAAGCTCTGGCAAATAATAACTATAATAACTAACTCTGACCACTAGATGGCAGCAACATCAACAACATTGCAGTATTATCTGTAACAGCACCAATGTGACCAATATGGGCAGAACACTCCCTGTCTGGCATAATTTATTATGTCACTACCCAAACAATTACTGCTATGCAGAAAAAACATAAACAGGAAAAATGGAATCCTAGTTAGTCTGAGATCAAAACTATAATGTCTGTTATAGGTCTGAGATAAATTCTGGCAGTCTCATTTTTTACAATCTTGACCTCAACTTTTCTAACCTTGCCATCCCTGCTAGGTAGAGCATTGACAATAAGTCCTACGGGCCACTCGTTTCTGCTCTCTGACAAATACTCTCTCTTCCATCTTTTCAAAAAGTTGTCTGCCAAGCATTGTACTTGCTTCCATTGTTTCGCATGGACTTGAGTTGTACTTATGGTTCCAGATGGAGCAGACAAAGAGTTCACCTTTTGAGTCCACAACATTGCTGGGGTAAGGACCATAGGTGTATCTGGGTCGGAGGACCATATAGAGTTCTGAAGGCATACTGCTTGAATAGGTCTAGTGGCATAATCTGCAGGGTTTTGCTCTGTAGATACAAAGAACCACTGATCTGGGTGAGTAGATTGCCTGATTCTATTCACTCTGTTGGAGACGTACAGATAGAACCTCCTAGTGGTGTTGCAAATGTACCCTAGGACAGTCTTGCTATCAGTGAAGAATTTCACAGCATCAAAGTCAGTGTCTAGTTCATCTGTGATTAGCTCAGACATTTCGACTGCAAGTACAGCAGCACACAACTCTAAACAAGGAATAGTGTGGGCTGGTTTAGGGCTTAATTTGGACTTTCCCATGACAAATCCAACATGACACACATTTTCTGCATCAATTACCTTCAAGTAAGCTACTGCACCTATAGCTGTGGTGGATGCGTCTGAAAAGATACACAGTTCCTTCCTGCAAGCTGATGATAGAGATACAGGCACATAGCATCTGGCTATCTTTAAGTGCTCTAACGTTTGCAAGGATTCTGTCCATTGAACCCACTCACTTAGTCTCTCCTGTGGAAGCAATGCATCCCATTCACTTTTCCCAGATGACAGTTCCCGAACTAGGACCTTACCTCTTATTGTCACAGGCGATACAAACCCTAGGGGATCATAGAGGCTATTTACAGTAGATAGAATGCCTCTACGTGTAAAAGGCTTTTCCTCTGAGGAAACTCTGAAAACAAAACTATCTGATTCTAGATCCCAACTTAGGCCTAGGCTTTTCTGCAGGGGAAGAGTGTCTGTACCCAGGCAAAGATCTTTTAGGTCCTTAGCTCTGTCTGCTACAGGGAAGGCTTCCATTACTTCTTGGCTGTTGGAAGCAATTTTATGAAGACACAGGTTGGATTCTGCCAGCATTTGCTTTGCTTTACTGAGGATGGAAATTGCATCTTCAGGTGTGCTAGCAGAAGCGAGTCCATCATCTACATAGAAATGTCTCAATACAAAGTGTTTGGCTTCTTGTCCATAGCGCTCTGCATCTTTCTGGGCAGCTTTTTGCATGCAGTATATAGCGACAGAAGGAGATGGGCTATTGCCAAATACGTGCACTTTCATTCTGTACTCGACAATTTCTTTGTCTATATCATTGTCTTTGTACCAGAGAAAAAGTAGAAAGTCTCTGTGGTCTTCTCTGACAAGAAAACAATAAAACATTTGTCACACATCTGCTGTGAAAGCAACGGGCTCTTTTCTGAAGCGCATGAGGACACCTAGCAAAGTATTGTTTAGGTCAGGGCCACTCAAAAGTACGTCATTTAAAGAGACTCCTTTATACTCTGCACTGGAATCAAAAACTATTCTGATTTGGTTAGGTTTGTGTGGATGGTAGACACCAAACATTGGTAGATACCAGTGTTCCCTGTCTGTCTCAAGTGGTTCTGCGACTTCAGCGTGATCGTTGTCTAGCATCCCTTTAATGAATTCAATGAAATCTTTTTTCACCTCTGGCTTTCTCTGCAGTGTTTTGCTGAGTGAATGCAAACGCTTCATGGCTTGTTCCCTGTTACTAGGCAAAACACGTCTGGGTGTGCGAAAGGGGAGAGGGGCCACCCAACTGTGATTGTCATCTTGGTAAGCCTCTCTATCCATAATCTGCAGGAAGGTCTGATCCTCTATAGAGAGGGCCTGTTTGTCATCATCTTTAGTTTTCTGGAACACTGTAATCCCTAGATTGTCTGTTTCAATGTTGGAATTGACTTCTTCTTTACCATATAGTGTAAAAGAGTCACAGTGTTGTGTTGACCTGCCAAAGCTTTCCTTGACAACGAAGCTGTTGTGACAGGGACTGAGAAGGGATGTGCGTCCATTTGTTAACACAGACGTCTTCAGAGTGCTAATGTTGTCAGGCTGGTGCACTGTCCCCAGGCAAACTTCTCCTACAATGACCCACCCCAGGTCCAGTCTCTGTGCATAGGGGGCATTATAAGGTCCATTTATTTGCTGGCGCACCTTGTGTATCTGAAGGATGTCTCTCCCAAGAAGTAGAAGGATAGAAACATCTGGCTCAACAGCTGGGATAAGGTGAGCAATTGAGCGGAGGTGAGGGTGGTGATGGGCTACTTCTGGAGAGGGAATCTCAGTTTTGTCGTCAGGTATCATGCCACACTCTATTAGGGTAGGAAGCGGGAACTGCACTTTCCTATTGAAGGATTCAATGGTAAAGTCAGTAGCTCTTCTCCCTGTGGTTTCAATTGTCCCCGCACATGTCCTTAGAGTGTATGGAACTGCACTTGCCTTAAGGTTAAAGATATCAAAGAAATCTGACTTTGCAAGGGATCTGTTGCTCTGTTCATCTAGCACTGCATACATTTTCACTGCTCTTTCTCTCTTGCCAGTGGGATACACGGTCACTAAACAGATTTTTGAGCATGATCGTGCACTCTTGCCTTGTCCACATACTTCAGTGCAATTAGACATTACTGAGGAGAGTGGGGTCTCTTGTTGCTCCCTGCCCTGATCTTTCCTGGGTTCTACAGTCTCTAGTGGAGCAGGAGCAGGGCCAGGGTGTAAAGCTGCACTATGTCTCTCACTGCCACATTCTGTACATTCTACTGGTATTTTGCAGTCTTTGGCAATGTGATAAGTAGACCCGCAGCACTTGAAGCAGATGCCGTTTTGTTTAAGGAAGGACATCCGCTCTGCAATGGGTTTGCTTCTAAAGCCTTTGCATTTCTTTAGTGAATGTGGTTTTTTGTGTATTGGGCATTGTCTATCAGGGTTTTCTATGGTGTATACCTTGTGGGTGCTTTGGTAGTCTGTGACTTCTGAAGGTACAGCTGTTTTGTGTGTGGATACAGAGGTCCTACCATGAGGTCTGTGAGGTCTCTCAGGTCTGTGCGATTGATTGCTGCTGGTGGTGAAGGCGAAACTGGGATCACTTCGGATTTTCGCTTGCTGTCGGACAAACCTAGAAAACACAGAGAAAGGGGGAAAAGCGACTCCATAATCTTCTTTGAATTTACCTCCCACAGACATCCACTTGTCTTGCAGATTTGAGGGCAGTTTCTCTACTATGGGATTAGTGCCTCTAGCTGTATCTAGATATGAAAGTCCTGGTAAGTAGCCATCCTCTTTGGCATACTCTATCTCTAGTAGAAGATCACTTAGTTCTTGTAGCCGCACGTTGTCTCTGTAGCCCACTTTGGGAAAGACTTCAAGTTTTCTCAACAGTGCTCCTTCTATTACCTCTTGGGATCCATACGTTTCTTCTAGTCTTTTCCAGGTCATGTTGAGTCCTGCTTTAGGATTGAACAGGTTTGCTCTTCTCATCCTCTTCGCATGCTCTACTGACTCGGTACCAAGCCATTTTATCATTAAATTAAGCATTTCTGCTGGTGATAAGTTCAGACCTTCAGTGGCATTCAGAAAAGAAGATTTCCATGCCCAATAGTTTTCAGGACAGTCATCGAATTGGAGAAAGCCTGAGCTAATCATTTCTTTGCAGATGAGATATTTGGTGACGTCCACTGCACATTGTTGTTCGCGCATGTAATCTATAGGTTGAGGCGATGGGAACACTTGTTTTTTGTTCTTAGGGGTTTCTGGTGCTTCATTCTTGATTTGCTGGCAGCCGCTGACCTCATGTGGTTGATTGGGACTGCTCAGGGGGTCTGTTGATCTCGGCCTGACTTCCTTTGCTTCAGGTTTAAGAGACTGTTCCTTTGTATGCGCATCAGTAAGGTTCTGGATGTACTCACTTGTACGATCTGCAGAGAATAGAGGTTTTTCTGGAACCTCTGCGCCTTTATATGATTTTTCACTTCCTGATCGACTTGTTCCCATGTAGGCATCGGCCTCTGCTTGAGCAACTGCAACTGCAGCTTGTCGCTGCAGGATGAGCAATTTTGATTCTAATTCTGCATCTTCTTGTGCCATGACAGCTTTCTTTGCTGCTAACTCCTGCATCATCTTGGCTTCTTCTTGTGCTGTGACAGCTTTCTTTGCTGCTAACTCCTGCATCATCTTTGCTTCTTTTTGTGCTGTGACAGCTTTCTTTGCTGCTAACTCCTGCATCATCTTGGCTTCTTCTTGTGCTGTGACAGCTTTCTTTGCTGCTAACTCCTGCATCATCTTTGCTTCTTTTTCTGCGTACTGTAGCTGGACACGGGCAGCTTCTGCCTTAGCACGAGCTCTAGCCGCTGAGGAACTTGCTGAGGACATCTTGCTAGCCCATGAATATCTGGATGCATGCGATTGTGCATCATCTTGCTGGGCGCCGGGAATGTTCTCCCTGCCTTGCTGTGTCGGCGGTGTCGTGACATCAGCCTTGTACTTTGTTCCTGATCTTAGACTCATGCTGCAGTAATGGCGTCTCAGTTTATTCCAGACCGGATGTAGTTGTCTTTTTACTGTTCTGCTTCGTGTTATTGAACTGTTGTATAACACTAGTCAGACAGCTTAACAATAATTCAGAAGTCAAGAAACGTGAGACATCAAATCTGTATGTATTCTTTTTTCTGAATAACTTTGTAAAACTACAACATAAGCATAAACAAAACATATGTGTCAGTACATTAAACATTATACAGCAGCCTCACTCCATCAGTGGATGTACTTACAGACAATTCTCTCATTAGTCCTGGAATAGATAAGAGCTCTTCTGAATGCTGTCAGGAATAGTTATGAAATGGAGGAAATACAGTTCCAGGTTAAAGGTTACTGCCCTTCCCTCTGAGGGGAATACCTTTTCCTGTCAAGCTCTAACAAATACACTTCCAGGTTAAAGGTTACAGCCTCTTCCTATGAGGAAAACATTACTTCCTATAAGCTCTGGCAAATAATAACTATAATAACTAACTCTGACCACTAGATGGCAGCAACATCAACAACATTGCAGTATTATCTGTAACAGCACCAATGTGACCAATATGGGCAGAACAGCTTTAATTAAAATAGGAACCAGAAATGGACACAAAATAGAACTTTCCTGTGTGAAATTGTGTAGGGAAGCTAATTGCTGGATCAGAAGAGTTACTGACAAGCAGGATCAGCATGAGCAAGCAAGATTGTTATGCATGACCGCACATAGGCAGTTGACCCACTGTTGTCACAGGTGACACTACTCTTTTTAGTTATGGGAGGAGAACAGAGCAACAAATGATGCTGGAGAGAAGTAGAGAGTTGGGAGGAAATTAGGTCTGTACTGTCTCTTCCTCCAGCTCCATGAACATAGTTAATGTTAGTTTTGCTTTTTGCTAAGACTGAATTCAGCTTCCATACATTTAGATGAGTGACATTTTGAAACTCTTTACAGATGTTGCCTTTTGGACTGAGATCAAAATATAACAGTTGTTTAGTGATGGATTGGGATTTGACATTAATTACGCTAACTATGCAATCTGTATGCTGTTGATGGGAGAAGGGACATTTCATGAATTTCGCCCACAGCAGGAGTATCCATGATGAGATTATTTAGAGATTTGCAATGAATATTTAAGAACTGTCACTGACCCCCCAGTTTATTGCTGTACTAATTGTCAGGAAACTGTGACTTGATATATGCATGATTTGGGCATATATCAATGTTCTCTAAAAGCACATTTGTTAGGAAATCATCCTAATTAAGAAGAATAAGATAAACATATGGTTTATGTTGTTTTCCTCTAATAGTACCATGGGATTCAGCCATGCCAGCCTTGGGGTTTGATTAACACACAATTAAATATTCATTATATGTCACATAGATGTGTGAAATAGATTTACCATCGTATGTACTGTAAAATCAGTGATGTGGACAAGGCCATTGTTGATAGACTGAGCTAGAGATAATATTACTCTTACTGTCACCATTATTGTCACTATTGTCTTTCAAATTTTCACTACTGCGAAAATTGTTATTGTCATTGATGAGCATGGCCACAATTGCCCATTTGCTATCCACATACTGTCACTCAATTATTACACGCATTTCCCAACAATTGGTTCATTGTATCCTAGGTATTGACAGCAATAACATTTGTTTTTCACTGTATTGTCAATGTATAAGTATTGTATAAGTATACTGTATGTATTGTCACTGTAATGTCATTGTATGAGTCTTTGCTTATTGTTTTTAGAAGACCACATTACTAAATAATTTAATCTCCTTCTGGCCTGTCATTAACTGACCACAGCACTGTTAGTTACATATTTGTAAATTGCATGTTCCTAGTAAACCACTGCTTTCATTTTAGTACCTCCTCCCCTTGTTTTGGCCCTCGCCTCACCCCAATCTCAAATTCAGATACTGTATAATATTCATGGCTTTTGATTGTCAAAACTAACTCTTGTCAATATAAAACATAAAGTCAGAAATGTATAAGATTACATTAGAAAAGATGGGGGAGAACGCATGTCAAAAAACAAACAAAACTTCCCAGCTCACTTACTAGCCAGCCTGCAACAAACCAAATTGACCCTGTCTAAAAGTTCATGTTAAAAACAAGGAGTTTAGTTTGAATACATTTGCATATACACGCATATGCTGGTTAGCATAAGCATAAGTGGTTGTAAACCTCAGACATGCCTCTATCCAAAGCACTGAGTGCAATTTCTCTCTGCTGCCTCATTCGTCTGTTATCAGCATGAGTGACTTCTTACAGATTTTCCTCACATCAAGAGATAAAAAGAGATAAAAAGGTGGCAGCGAGAAGAGCTTCAGCACACAGTCTGTGATTCATATTCTTAGCTCTGCATGTTCTCCATGCACTGTGTGAAGGGGGTGCATCCCTTCCTTCCAATCAGGGCTCTGCACGATGAGATCTGCACTATGAGACTTCAGATCCCCAACCCCTGCTGCCAGAGCTGGGGAAAAAAAAATTCTTTGATCTGTGTGTTTTTTTAGAACAGCCTACAGTAGAGATACTGTAGATAAGCAGGTACAACTTATGTAGGAGGATTTGTTTCATCTCTGTGTGTCATCTGAGACGTATCACTTCACTGGAAATATGTAAGAGTTTACAAGCAGGCAGACATGGTTATTTGTACTGTATTGACAAATGCCCATAACACATTAGGGGAATTAAAAAAAAACTCATACATTACTTACCGTATGACTAGCAATTCCACCCAGACCCTGACAAATGCAGGTAAGGGACCAAACGCCTCCAGTATATATGTGTAATGACCACCAGATTTTTTTATGCACGTTCCAAGTTCAGCATAACTAAGAGCACCTGTTATGCAAAAGAAAAATTTGGCACATCAGTATATTCCACCATGAACAGCTTCTCAGTTACTGCAAAAGTAAAAAGTGACTAAGGTGTACGTTTAGTAAACTGAGATAAGCTGAGATCTGGATGATCACGGCTTGTCTCAGAGCATTGCCGGTTTAAATTACTGAGAAGAGTAGTGGAGAACATAGTCTTCTCTTCTCATCTCAGCACACAAACGGCTTGCATTCACTGCAATAGAAACGGCCAGTTTAGAAACACATGATGTCACCTGATCACTGTGCTTCTCTTTGAAGATCTCCTCTTCCTGCTTCTCCAGCTCAGAGGTGGAGATAGCAGGAAGAAATAGGAGATCTCTGCTGTGAATGTCCCTGTGCCCAAAAGTGAAAGTAAAAACTCTCCCTACTGCAGTGAAATATTCATCAACAGCAGGTTAGAAACACATTAACTATACAATCACATATATATCTGTGTGTGTATATATATATATATATATATATATATATATACTGTATGTACTGGTGTGTATGTATGTATATATATATATATATATATATATTTTTTTTTTATTTCAGGTACTTATATAGTGCTGTCAATTTACGCAGCGCTTTACATATACATTGCACATTCACATCAGTCCCTGCCCTCAAGGAGCTTACAATCTAAGGTCCCTAATGCCTCGTACACATGTACCGATCGGCCGTCTTTTGTCCAGGGCTGTCCTGTCCGCTGAAAAGTGCAAAAGACAGCACACGAATTTTGTCGGCCAACAACAGCCGACTGCAGAAGTGATGTCATGTGATGGTTAACTTTCAGTGTGTTTTTTCTTTTCTGAGCATGCCCAGTCTTGCTAATCTGCTGTTTGTCGGCCGAATTCTGTACTGACTGGCGAACAATCGGCCGTTCTGGTGTTGGCCAACAAAAATTTTAATGCCTGCAGGACAGATTCTGTTTGGCCGAAAATGCGCTGTCGGCTGTTGAAAGCATCATACTAACAAGCATACAATCGGCCGATCGGTCGTCGGCCGAATATTTACGGCCGACGATCGGTACGCGTGTACGAGGCATCACTCACATACATACACAGCAGGGCCAATTTTTTATACAGGATCCAATTAACCTACCAGCATGTCTTTGGAGTGTGGGAGGAAACCAATCTGTCACGATTCAACCACGCCCACGGCGACTAGCTAAACGAGACGTGATGAATCGTGACTGGGCAGTGTAAGGGGATAACGGAAATAAAGAAAATTCCTACTAAAGGCTCGTACACACGTACCGATTGTCGCAGAAAAGATTCGGCAGACGACCGATCGGCCAAATGTAGGCTTGTCAGTATGATGCTTCCGACAGCCGACAGCGCACTTTCGGCCGAACAGAATCTGTCGTGCAAGCATTAAAATGTTTGTATGCCAACACCAGAACGTCCGATTGTTCGCCAGTCAGTACAGAATTCGGCCGACAGACAGCAGATTTGCAAGACTGGGCATGCTCATAAAAGAAAAAACACAGGGAAAGTTAACCATCACATGACATCACTTCTGCAGTCGGCGGACAAAATTCGTGTGCAGTCTTTTGCACTTTTCAGCGGACATGACAGCCCGGGGACAAAAGACGGCCGATCGTTCGGCCGACGATCGGTACGTGTGTACGGGGCTTAAGTAATTAGATTGGTTGCAATACTTTCACAGCCTGCACTGCCTTCGGTCACCACTAGAGGGAGACTCCAGTCCAATCCAGCTGGCTGACCACACACAGGCAGATACAAATCTTACATACAATCTGATGCACTCTAAGGGTTGGGGAGCAGTCTAGCAATTACCACACACTACTAGGATTCCTCCAGCTATCCTACAAGCCAGAACCCCTGTGTTGATCACTCTTCCCACTGTCCCCACACCCACACACCACAAACGATAGCCTGTGGTCTGGTGTACAATCTGCATGCAATCTGCCAACACACAGTGCAATTGCATACAGATTGGCATGTATGTATGTATGTACTGTATGTACTGGTATGTATGTGTGTGTATATATATATATATATATATATATATATATATGTGTGTGTGTGTGTGTATATATATATATTTATATACTGTATGTATATATACCGTGCATGTGTGTGTGTGTGTGTGTATATATATATATGTTTTCATGTGTCAGAACATGTCATTACGAGTTCTTTTAAACTTTAGTTTCACTTTTTAAACTTAGCAGTGCCTGTAATCTCACAAAATCTCGTGAGATTACAGGCAGTCCACCCAGTTATACAGGGATCTCAGCAGTTCTCAGAGAAAAAACTTCTCCTCTGATCACCCTGTGAGAAGTGAAGTTCTCCGCCTTCTAAACTGGGTGCCAGAGGAGATATTTTTTCTCTGAGAACTGCCGAGAATTGAACTGAGAGAAAACTTCTCAGTTTACTAAACGTACACCTAATACAGAGATAATGCACAAAGACAGAATTATTTACTTATTAGGACAACTATTTTTGTAAAATGTTACCGTGTTTCTATTTTTTTCCTTGGTGAAACCTCATTTTTCACAAGAACTGTAGTATGAACATTTTGTTTGTCATTGGTGGTCAACTAAGTGACCACAAAATAAGGAAATGTGGAAATTTTCTTTACTAATCACTTCTTTCACAATGTCTATACGAAATAAACCATATCACTTAAAAGAGAACTAAAGTCTTTTTCATTATTTGTATGTAGGGGGTGTATTTACTCATTTCATATCCAACCTAAGCATTCTATTTTTGCCTTGTTTCTTTTATGTCACTGCAACACTAACAGACAAGGTCTATGTGAAGAAGAAGAAAAAAAGGACTTTGCACAAAATCTAATTGCCAGGGACTCAGTACTGATCTTTGCTTAGGCTTTAGGGCACTTGAATAAGTTTGGGAGCAGAATTTATTTATTTATTTATTTTACTTTACTTTATGTCAAGAAATAGGTTCTTTATTATAAAATTGAATAATTAACTTTTTTTATTAAACTCAAATAAAGTGCAGCACAACCTCAGCAAATCTATAACAACTAAAGTATGTAAAACTGAAAATCAAAATGCTCTAATAAATTAATAAAACAGTGTAAAACATACATATAAGGGTTAAACAAGCCATACAGTGCAAATAGTCCATATGCATATGTGACAAACTCACTCAGGACAGGGGCTTTTGGAGGGGACTGCAGGCTTGCCTATGGGTCCTGGCTTGTGAGGGAACACTGCTCTTTGTGGGGTGTATGCTGGGGGGGGGGGGTGCTTGGAGTGATGTTACTTTGGATTCAAGTCCACATCTCCCCAAGACACACAAACTCTGGGACTCTAGGCCTAGAATCCATGTTAAAGGCCTAGCTGCCTATTGCCAATAAGGAACTGCTCCACACAGTCAGACTCATGTCAGATGCTACTGTCATCAGCTCAACCACCTGTCTTCCACACATTGTTGATTGTGCTGAATAACTCACCTATTGTCTACTGTGGGGGATGCGTTTACACTTATTATACTGTGTATTGTACTTCATGAGTTCAATGATGGCAAGTCTGATTAGCTAATTAACTAATTAGCTTTAGTTAATTAAATCTAAATTAAATCGCTGTCATCTATTAGTTGCTAGTGGGAAAGTAGAATACCGTTTTTGTTGGTTGTTCCTTAGATATGTTATTTATATTTCTGTACACAATTTTATCTGCATATGATAATGTAATCAGGCACCTGACCTGGTGGGGTACATATTTGGTTTGAGTTTGTTCAATAAATGTTCCAGACCTTATACAAGCTATTCTGGGCTAGTTTTGTATGGGTGTGGCTAAACTATCTGATATCTATGTTCAAGACTGAAGAAAGCGGTATTCTGACAGAAGCACACAAGCACATTGTGGGGTCGCAGTTCCGTTAAAGCATATATATATTACAAATCTTTATATAAACAAAAAGTGTGTACAATCTCCCAATAAGTATCCCATGTGCTTGGGTTCTCAAAAAATTTTCTTGTGTGAAGAATGTGCTTCAAAACGTAAAATATGAACAAAATCTTCTGTGAAGAAAGTGCTCCAAATGATATCTTATACCACAGTGGACTACCACCCTACACTATGGCCCTGTACCTCACACTTAGACCTACACAACAGTAAGGTCTAAAAATGCTTGTCCCAGTAACTGGGTGTTAATCCACAGGTATTTTCAGACCCATTGGTATAATGTGCACTATTGCTTAAATGGCTAGACTTCAATCACCATAAATACATGAAAAAAAATGGGGAGACTATCATGGTGCAGTATCAAAAGGTAACACAGTTTATCAAAAAGGATAACATTCCTCATAAATATAGTGCACTTGTAACATACAATGTACCAGATCGTTAACATGCAACAACAATAGCGAATAAACAATGGTTCCCTTAAGAATGAGAGCTTCTGGATGAATGCTAAAGCTGACCAAATGACAAATAGGCGCACCGATGCCGCGCGGCTCCTCCTACTGACACACGTTTAGTTTGTGACAGTGATTTGAACATAGATTTTAGATGCTGAGAAGTGTCCAATTGATGCACTAAAGTATGGATTGTGTTGGAAGATCCATTTTACTCATTCACTTTGAATAATTATTTTAAAAGTTACAATTCCAGCTCCTGCCAACTGCAAATTGAAAACAGACTGCACATGGACTACAGGGGTTGTTTTACTAAAACTAAAGAGTGCAAAATCTGGCGCAGCAGGGCACAGTAGCTGATCAGCTTCTAACTTCAGCTTGACAAAAAAGAACCCTGGAAGCTGATTGGTTTCTATACAGAGCTACACCACAGTTTGCACTCTCTAGTTTTAGTAAATCAACTCCACAATTTTAGGATTAAAGCTACCCAATGACATTAGAGAGTGGTCACTATATTTTTCCAAACACTCCATAAACTTGGTCAGTTTTTTCAATCTAAAGCCCCGTACACACGTAGCAATTGTCGGCCGTAAATATTCGGCCGCCGAACGATCGGCCGATTGTCGGCTTGTTAGTATGATGCTTCCGACAACCAACAGCGAATTTTCGGCCGAACAGAATCTGGCGTGCAGACTTTAAAATTTTTGTTGGCCGTCACCAGAATGGCCGATTGTTCGCCAGTCAGTACAGAATTCGGCCGACAAACAGCAGATTAGCAAGACTGGGCATGCTCAGAAAAGAAAAAACACACGGAAAGTTAACCATCACATGACATCACTTCTGCAGTCGGCTGTTGTTGGCCAACAAAATTCGTGTGCAGTCTTTAGCACTTTTTAGCCAACAGGACAGAACCGGACAAAAGACGACCGATCGTTAGGCCGACATTCGGTACATGTGTACGGGGCTTTACTGTCAATTTAGTGTGAAAAGGTGAGGGCCCTAGTAAACGTTGCAGTGTCATTTATCTTGGGAAGAAAAGTTGCACTCAGAAAAGTTTTTCTACCTTGTGCCTTTGCTCTCTTTAAGAACCCTAAGCTGTAGGGGGGGCGTTGTTTGCTGGCAATGTAGACATTACCACTCAGCTCAGTTGAAAATGGCTAGATGTACAACTGTCATCTTATTGGCTACTTTACAGGGTCAGTACACACAACTTGACAATAAGGTCATAGTAATGATAAATACATAAATAAATAAACAACATTTCAGATCAAAAAAGCATTGCTAAATGCCTACAGAGGAAAAATAACCAAGCCACACAGCCAAATATTTATGTATGCAAGAATGAATTAGATTCAATGACAGTAAACTGCTGCCAATTAAAGCCTTAAGCCTGGCACACACTAATGTTTTTTGTCTGCTGGGTTGAACGAAAAAAAGATGACCACTCCAGCCGCTGTACTAATTATCTGATGCTCAGTACAGCGATCTCCCCTGCTGAGCTGCTGTGTACTGACAAGCCCCCCCCCCCCGCCTGAACACTCTTATCACGCTCTCAGCCATTGGCTGATCGGAAGCTGGTCGATTGCTGGTTTACCAGCATGCACGTCCAACAGAAGTCGGCCAAGCGGCCAGCTTCTGTTGGACTGGCTGGCATATACCTAGGCCAAATGCCGGCCGGTTTAATAAAAACCGGCCAACATTCGGCCTGTGTGTACTAGTCATTAGGCAATAGGCCATATCCATAATTACACTGGAAAATTTACTTTTTTATTATGTGACATTCAGAACGAAGCAAAAACCCATGTAAACTACAACAACATTAAAAAAGCTGGGTCTTAAACTAGTTGCCTAGGGTAATAATATACCTTATTTGATATAAAGCTTCCAGCCTAGCTAACAGCATTTTTCTCTGTTCTAAAATAATATAAGACCATTATATACACTTCTTCCTAGCTATAGCATTCACGGTAATCTGACACAACTAATGGGATAAAATATATATATGTATTTTATCATAATTATTTGGTAAATGCTATTGTTGCCCAAGTAAATCATCATGCAGCCAGATATGGACATCTTTTCTTTTCAAGTACTGTACCAATTTTATTCCTGGGTCCATAGTGGTGGTTATATGAGCCACAAACCACTAGCCTTGATTGCAAAATACGGTATGGTCGGCGTTAGTTTTAATGATCTCCAATATTTTTTCTTGCTTGGTCTTCACACTATCTTTACTCATACTTTACTATGATTTGAAAAAATTATAACATTGGTTTAAAAAAAATGGGTTTGTAGAATAATCATAAATTCATAAATAGTAACTGATTGTTGAATCATGCAGAACCAAGAATACTTATCAAGTTCACACCTTCAAAAACATTTCAGCTGTTTTAATTATACAACAAGGCTTTTATTTAGTTTCAAGATGTTCCCACAAGAATCACTGTAAGTATTTTATACCATACAATATTCATCCACGATAGGAAGATTTATTTTCCCTGGAAAATCACATATAGTAGGTGAATAAATCCTGTAATAACCAAAGAATGCCCTACAGTCCTGACAGTATTGGTGTTTCAATAGTCTGCTATACATTTGTTTGAAGGTGTGATAAAGTAATAATGAGCTATGAATATTAGAGGCATGCTGAACTCTGATTTATAGCTATGGCAGTGTGCTGTGGCATTAAAAAATGACTGTAGGAGCTGCTAAATATAGAGATTTCTGAGTTTTAGTACAATATAATGGAAACATGTGAGGGCAAGCATGCGGGAACTGCCATCTCTGCAGGTACATGATCTGGAGCAGTAAAATTATCAAAGCTTACAGGCTCGGGTTAAACCTAAATTCCATGTTAAACGTGGAGTTTTAAACTAGAATCAAAAACTAAATACATAGATGAAATACCTGTGTATTAAATTGTCTTATCTGCTAAAGGACTTGCAATTCTATGCAGCCACTTTTAAGATCCATGCACCTTTGCCATACAACACAGCCAGGAAGGTGATACTGCTTTCTTTGCGAGAATTTAGAAATGTAGTGCTGTTACAACCTCACCTGCAGAATGCTGACAGGCCAATGAAAGAATAGCAATCAGCTCTGCAAATAGCTCAGCAAGTATTAGCAATCAGCTCTGCCATACTGTCAGGATGTTCCTTGTCACCACATGTGCATAACTAAATAGTACAAATATATTCCTTGTGCTTGGTGTAAATTTAGGTGCAGCACACTGAAATTTGGAATCCACAACTAACTATTGGAAAATGATGATATACACAGGTGTGCTTCCTACTGATATCAAATATATGTAACTAAATAACGTACAAGTGTCAAAAGACTTCAATCAAATAAATTGGTGCAATATGCAGTACGTGCACTAACTGCATGTCAAAAAAGGTGCAAAAAGTAAGTGAAAAATGTTAAGTCCATGTGAATAAATCAAGACTATATATAAGAGACAGTAAGCAGAAAGATGTTCTTCCACGTGATTCCTCCACCATAAAATCACTTAGGCTCTTACAAGAAGATGCTGATCTCTTATGTTTAAAGAGATCAAAATTTTCTCGATGTGTGTATGCTTTTAACAGCCAATACTGAAAGCCAATGCAGTCCTCAAAAGCTCCAACGGCCAGACACTAAAGAGTTGCTAAATTAATTCTTCTCCTCAGTCTTCACAAAATAATTGGGGGGATACAGTAACCTAGACTGTAATGTTAAAGTTAATAACACATCACAGGAAGCACCCTCATGGTTAACAGAAGACAGACTCAGAACTAGACTTAAAAAACTTAACGTAAATAAGTCACCGGGACCAGATGGCTTACACCCATGTGTCCTTAAAGAACTCAGCGAGGTGATAGCCAGACCATTGTTCCTAATTTTTATGGATAGTCTACTGATGGGAATAGTACCAGCTGATTGGAAAAAAGCCACCAAAAAGGTACCAATATTTAAAAAAGGGCAGAGATATATCCCTGGGAACTACAGGCCAGTTAGCCTAACATCAATAGTCCACAAGATATTGGAGGGGATGATAAGGGACTATATACAAGACTTTAGTAATGAAAACAGTATCATTAGTAGTAATCAGCATGGATTCAGGAAAAATCGCTCTTGCCAGACCAATCTATTAACCTTCTATGATAAAGGAAGGCCTGTGGATGTTGGGTATGTGGATTTTGCATAGGCATTTGATACAGCTCCCCACAAACGTTTACGGTACAAACTAAGGTACGTAGGTATGGCCCATAGAGTGAGTACCTGGATTAAAAGCTGGCTTCAGGATTGAGTGCAAAAGGTGGTGATAAATGGGGAGTACTCTAAATGGTCTGGTGTGGAAAGTGGGGTCCCCCAAGGATCTGTCCTGGGATCAATCCCATTTAATTTATTCATAAACGACCTAGATGATGGGATAAACAGCTCAATCTCCGTATTTGCGAACGATACTAAACTAAGCAGGGAAATAACTTCTATGCAGGATGTGGAAACCTTACAAGAAGACCTGAACAAAATAATGGGGTGGGCATCTATATGGCAAATGAAGATTATTGTTGGAAAATGTAAGGCAATGCATTTGGGTGCCAGAAATACAAAGGAAGTTACTCACTAAGGGATAGCCTTTGGGGGAATCTAAGATAGAAAAGGACCTGGGGGTCCTCGTAGATGACAATCTCAGAAATAACAAGCAATGCCAAGCTGCTGCAAGCAAAGCCAACAGAATAATGGCATGCATAAAAAAGGGCATTCACTCTAGAGATAAAATGATAATTCTCCCATTTTACAAGACTCTGGTCTGGCCACATCTTGAGTATGACACCCAGTTCTGGGCACCGGCCCTCAGGAAGGATGTGCTGGAACTGGAGAGGGTCCGGATAAGGGCAACAAAGCTAATAAAGAGAATGGAGGACTGCAGCTATAAGCAAATACTACAAACATTGAACTTATTCTCTCTGGAGAAGAGACGATTGAGGGGGGATATGATATCTATGTACAAATACCGTACTGGCGACGCTAGCATAGGGAACAAACTATTCAGCATAAGGGAATATAAAAGGACTCACAGCCATTCACTAAAATTAGAAGAGAAGCGCTTCGCCTTAAACTGTGTAAAGGGTTTTATACAGTCAGAGCAGTAGTGATGTGGAATTTTCTTCCACAAGCAGTGGAATCAGCAGGGAGCATTGATAATTAAAAAAAACTGTTAGATGGGTGCCTTAACAACTACAAAATAGAGGCGTATACAATGTACTATTGACACAAACAATTATACACACACTCATCATAGGTTGAACTGGATGGACTGGTGTCTTTTTTCAACTTTGCTAACTATGTATCTATGTAGCTATGTAGCAAGTGATGACAGATGTTGACTTCAAGAAGGATTCAGTTACTTGTGCTATTTGGATGTAAAATGCATTTAAAGTGTTACTAAACCCAGGACCCTGCATTTACTATATCTGGTCTCCCACAGTTTACAGAACATGGAAATGCAATAGTTGTAGTAAATATAAACTGCTAAGTACATTTTCCCATCAGCAGTATATAGCAGTCTTGTGACATCTATCAGTGTCTGGCTGAGGACCAGTTAAAGATGGTAGGAAGAGGTTTTATTCTCCCCTGATTGTCTTATGAGGCTGCAGGACCCCTGACCCTCTGTCTGGACAGTGATGATTGGCCCTGTGCTGACCAAGACAAAAAGAAAAAGGAAAAAAAAAAAAGCCTTTTTACACAATGCTGTGGATTAACCACTTAGGTTCCACAGTGTGTATAAAAAGCATGCTTTACTGCAGATACACACCAATTTTACTGTTGTGGGTTTATTAGCACTTTAATAATTTTTTTAAAAAAATATACAACAGTTCTTAGGTTTCTTGTTCCAGAGCTCAGGTTAAAACATTTTTTAATATGGTTTCTTATTGTGCTTGCTTGAAACTGACATTCCAAGCAAAATAAAATGATTCATTTTGTGCAGGTAAAATGATAATAAGGGTATGCAAACAAAATCTTTTTGGTTTTACTATTCAAGTTCAGTAACCCTGGTGGCTTCTTTCCCCTGCAATAGTTGGCTGTCACAGTTATATGCTGGTTATGTTAAATCATTAGGGAATCATCTAGCATCCAAACAGGCTGACATGGAGTGACCCAGTAAAGTAAATAAAGAAGTAAAAAATGTCCCTTTTCCCATTGTTCCAAAAATCCAGACTGTACTACCAAAACAAGGTAACTGCAAATATGGAAAGCACTGCTTTATTCAATTGCCCTAATACAAGTTAGTATGGCTGATTTCTCAGTTTGGTGTATTATATATGTTATATTTACTTGGGGCTAACAATATGATGAATTGGTGACTGTCTTGTGTAACAAAAAAAAATTATATAAAGACTGCAAAAAACACTCAAGGACTCAAATTAATATTGAAAAATGCTCAACACAATGAAGCTAATTTACTAAAGCAGTAGTAAATGCTCGCTTACTTTACTTAAAGCGGAGTTCCGGGCACAAAAACAATATTTTTTTTGTGCCCCTCCGCTAGGTAGACCTCACCTGAAAAGGAATTGGATAGTTATTTTTTTTTTTTTTTGTTTACTTACCTTGTAATTGAAGATCGAAGATACTCACCTCAGAGTACTTCCTCCCTCGGAGCCGCGGCTCACCCCGTCACTTCCTGTCTCACTATGATTCCTGGGAGCTGAACGTCATAGCTCCCAGGAATCAATGCGATGGCACCGGCCCCGCTCGTCATTTCCGGGCGACGCCGCATTCCCCTGCTAAACAGCTTCTGGGCATGCCCAGAAGC
Organism: Pelophylax lessonae; assembly: GCF_965119305.1. Classification (NCBI taxonomy): domain Eukaryota; kingdom Metazoa; phylum Chordata; class Amphibia; order Anura; family Ranidae; genus Pelophylax; species Pelophylax lessonae. Next base: position 647,862,660 of record NC_138768.1, read on the forward strand.
TGTGGAGGAATGCGGCGCCGCACCGGAAGTGACGAGAGGGGCCGGTGCAGGCACATTCTGTGACAAGAAGACGCGGAAGAAGTCACAGAAGAGGACCGCGCCGGCTTCAGCTGCCCACAAGAGAGATGGAAACGCTGTGTAAGAAATTTTATAAGTAAGTATTTCTTCTAAAAGGTAAGTGCGAACCGGGACAGATCAGAGGCTAGCCATTGTGGAATGTGCTAGCCCTGACTGTCCCGGGGGTATGTTTAGTAAAAAATGACTTCTGTGCCCGGAACTCCGCTTTAAATAAGGAATTTTAACTTACCTTTAAGAATGTGGCAAAATACATTCAGCTTAATGGAAAAGACTATACCACAGCATACAGGAAAGACAAAGTAAAAAAGAGAGGTTGAGTTGTCATTTAGCACTAATTCAGAAAATAAATTAACTACTTGAAGCCCTCTGGGGTTCTCTACAGACCAGAGAGGCATCTACCTTAAAATTGGTGTAGTATGCAGGCCCCTCCAGGATAATATGAGAATGATAACCTGTTGACTGAAAACATAACTCAAATGACAATAAATGGAGAGGTTTAATTATGGGTGCCTTCAACATGCTTGAAATTAACTGGAGTGTTTGAACTGCAATAACAAGCAGAAATTAGTTTTAGTTAGTAAAAAAAAAAACTGACCAGTGGAGATCACATTCCAGACATGGTACTGACAAATTGGGATTGCATGTCTGATGTCGAGGTGGGGGGAAATTTTGGTTATAGTGAGCACCAATGCCTTTTTTTTTTATACTTGAACATAAACTGAAAATTCATGTACAAAAACGAACATTTTAGATTTTAAAACATCAAATTGTTCTGAAGTTGTTGAATTTTTAAAACATAAATTAAAAGGTTGGATTAAAATGGCTGATGAGTCCATAATCAGTGGGCACTATTACAGTTTATCATCCCAAAGACAATAAAATTATAGGTCACACAGCTTAGTAAGATTAAACCAAAGAAACCCAAAATTTACCAAAGAAACTCTGCTGAATTTCCCATTGGTGGCTGAATCCCCACACTGTAGGCATAGATGCATGGGAAGAATATGGCCATAGGCCAGCCACCCTTCAACAATGGGTCATTGGCAGTGTACTCTCTCTAAAACAGGCAAAACTGTCCTATGTTTGCACCAAATCAGCTCATAGTTTTGAGGTAAAGTTGTGTGCACCAAAGCACCACATATTTACCCCCCTATTGTCCTAATTGCCATTAAAAGTACAAATCCCCCTTTATTTAAAAAATACAGGCAGGACAAAAAAAGTTTGCCCTTGCAAAAAAACATTGTCAGGGAGTGCAATGCAAACAAATACTGGGTATACAGGCACCAAAATTCAGCCTGATCTGCAGAAGTCAGTCACATTTCATTGTGCGTGTTCCCCTCTCTACTCCACTCTCTGCTTTAATTCTGACATCAAAAAGCCTGGCAGGCCAGAAAAGTGGGGTAGAGGACAAGCATGCCCCTTCAGAATTATGCCAGGCTACATACCCTCAACATGACTCCTCTGGTAAAGCACCCTGTCCCCATGTTGATGAGGACAAGAGCTTCTTTCCACAACCCTAGCCCAGTGGTCATTGGGGGTCTCTGGGCAGGTGACTTATTGAATAGGGTTGATGTTCCCAGAGATTTGTGTAAAATAGAAAATGATTTGACATTGCTGGAAGATAGGTCAAAGCACTGGAAACTGCAGTTTTTGAGTTTTGTTTCCAGATGGCAAGGTAGACAGCATAGGAGGAGGTCATGCGGCAGATGGAGACCAGATTGAGGTTACAGTTGATTGCCAGTGAAGGCTCAGATCAGTGAAACAGACATTGTCACTAAATCCAAAGAAGGGTATGTACAAAAAGTTCGGTCAGTAACAAGAAGGGCACAGGTCAGGTCAAAGCTGAGGACAACTCAATACTAACTCTTGACAAGACTTAAATACCCCATTTGGTGCTAAAACCTATGCTAGGAAATCATGTATGCCTGCACAGGCACTGTGAGATCTGAATATACTTTCCGCTGTAAAGAGACACATTCACATATCAATCCAGGTGTCAATACCAGCTGACCTAAAGATTTTTTTTGGCATCTATGAAGGCTGTAAGAATGTCTGTTCTTCACTGATATTGTAATAAGAATTATTATATTCTTTTTGGCCATTTGTTTTAAGCTACCAAACATAAATAATTAAACTTCTGGAACAAACCTGGCAATAAATGAAATGGGGAACTTATTATTATCAGACATCAAGTAGAACTCCAAACCCAGTGGTTCTAGTGAAAAAAAAAAAAAATAGGAAAAATCGAGTTATACATATGGTTTTCATTAGTGTTTAACAAAGGTGGAGAGTGCATAATCTTGTGCAACTCTGCGTAGAAACCAATCAGCTTCAAGGTTTTAATGTCAAAGTTTTATTTAACAAGTTGAAATTATAAGGTGATTGACTACTTTGCACAGCTGAAATACATTGAAAGATATGTCCCTATGGGGCAGTCACCATGGACATGAAAGTATATCGGTGCCACATCCTAATTTTGTACGCAAACAAAAATCATTTTTTCAAAAAGAGTTTTTGATATGCGCATTTTAAATTGTATATGCTAACTACTATAGATAGAAAAAAAACTGCGCTAATAAGAACCAATTGTCAATAATGATATTGTGCAATCCATCAGTCTCAATAATGTTATTATGAATAACTAAACATTGCATAAAAATTGCATAAAGCACATAAATGCCTATAATGCATCAAATAATCAGTGATACTGCCAAGACTACTTATTAAATAACATGGATGCTTGTTGTGACCACCAGAAATCACAAAAGCTGATTGAATATATAAATAAATGAATAAAAAAGTCCATAAGTGATTATGACATATAATAAAGTCCCAAAGTTGAAAAATCCAAAATAAGAAATGAGTGAAGTGAATGAAGATATGAAGCCAATATCTGTTGTCACCACGGTGCTCCAACAAAAGTGACATACATGTCTCCTTCCCAGATTCTGGTATACAAATAGCCTGTATGTATGGTTCCTCACAGCGCCACTCTAAACAAGTAAATCCTTACTTCAGTAAGCCCCCATGTATATGGCCAGAGAAGAATGAACTGTTCCTATACCAGGAAAGAAAAAATGTGCTCGATAGTGTAATATCATCAAGACCATTTATTAAAAGAATAAAATTACACTCACATGAATAAGAAGAAATACGTGCAAGAATCAAAGAAGCGGGCCGGCTCTCAAGTAGCCCGTCCTCCGGGTAGCGCGGTGACGTCAGGACGCCGTACCCTACGCGCTGGACTACAAAGACTTCTGATGGGCAACTACTACTAATTACTGCTATACTCATCAGATGTTATTGTTTAGTGCTCAATGACAGGCCCCTGAGGAAGCGCAAAAGTGAAAAACATGTTGAGCCTGGGTCCAGAACATATGTCAAGTATCGGAGCTGCCTTACCACCATCTTCCACCACTGACTGGAATCCTTCCTCCTGAATAATCGCTGCTATTTGCCAGTGGAAATTGTCAAGGAAAGTTACAGATTTACCTTTTAGAACATTGAGTGGTAATAGGAACCCCTATTCTGATTGATGCATATTTAACATTAAAATTTGGCTACATGTGTGTTTTCACATATGTTGTATGACTTTGTATATGTGATGTATCTGTATGAGCAACTTATGCTTTTTTAATATTGATATTAGAAATAAAAAATGATTTTATTTAATAGATTATTTGTGATTATGTGCCAGTAAAGTCCTTGCTGTTCAGCCCATACTCCTCTTGTGTACTATGCACAGCTGCATCAGATTGTGAGTGCACCCGCTTTAGTAAATCTCCCATATTTACGTGTCACATACCTATTACCTAAAAAAGTAGGATCTCTATTCAGACTATGTATGCAAAACCTGTAGAGTAGAGGTTTTCTACTTATTCCCCAGAGAATGCTGTTTATCATCCCTATGAAATACAGAAAGTGTATACAGTGACGGTTGTACAAAAAGGTATTGATTGCTGGAAAAATTGACAGTTGTAAGAATTCTAGACAAGGGAATTGTTCAACAGAGAGCAAAAGAAAGAAAAATATAAATGGACAATTTTATTGGGTGCCTAGTGAGCAGCTGTTCAATAAGGCAGAGGAGAAAAGAGTAGCAGAGGGAGAATAGACTGTACATGGATTAGTTAAGTTTTCATTGTGAATAGGCCACAAACAATGATGGAGTCAAACAGAAAAAGCAAGGTATAGAAAGTTACCACCTAATCAGAAAACTGCATGAAAAAAATAAGACAAAATGCATTTTAAAGTGTATTTATGTATTTATTAAATCATTGGAGATAACAGAAAATATAAACTATTGCTTGCATTGCTAATGTGTAGAGTCTATTTAAAAAGACAGGGATACTGCCAACAGAAGGACAGTCAGCCAAGTTCTAGAGAGGCTGAATTGGAGCAAAGACTTTGGAAGTATTGTAGTATACAGCAACCAATCAGTTTCTATGTTTAACTTTTAAAGAGCATTTTACAGAATAACAGCAAGCACCAAACTAATTGCTGCTAATGACTATTCTTCTTTGCTCCAGTTTTTTTAAGCTACCACAGGGTCATTCTTTCTTTTACAGTTTTTATCAATGCCCTGAAAAGGGCCCATAATTATTTTTTTTACTTTCAATTACATAAGCCTAGCAGAAAGTAAGTCAATGTTGGAGACAAATTGTAATAGTCTTTTGAAAGCTATAAAACAGGAGATTTCTAAATAACACTTATGTTAAACTAGTAAAAAAAAAAAAAAAAACACTAGTCTACATTTTAAAGCAAAAAGTTACCTGTAATCTATAAAAATGAAAGAGCTAAAACATGTTACCCACTTTGTGCCAGTTACTGGACATCCTACTTATATTATAAATCTTTGGCAGTTTAATTTTAGCTGCACTTTTTAATATTGAACTGGATTATGTCACTGCAATTATTTATGTTAAGGGTCCATTTTGCCAGGTGCCATGGGACTGCATTGCGTTGCTATTCCAGTGAAGTCCCACTATAAGACAAGGCAAAATTCCTTTTCTCCAGTGGGCCTGGTTCACACCACTCCGTTACAGTGATGTGTAGGCAGTGTGCACCAAAAAAGTACTACGTATCGTACATTTTCAGCGAAGCGCAGTGGCCGTCATGCACTGTGTGGCAGCCAATTGAACTTGTGTGACATATCAATAAAGTTTCTTTAACCGCTTGCTGACCGCCCGCCGCAGATATACTCCGGCAGACTGGCTCAGCTGTGCGAATTGATGCATGCGTACATCGGTTCGCGGAAGCAATGCCGGGGGCAAAAGCGTGCTGCTGCCGGCGCGCTCCTGCCCCCACTAGGCAGCAGAGATTCCAATCCAGGGGGGCAGCGGTCGCGATTGCCGCCGGCACCCGCGTTCGCTCCCCACTGAGAGAGAACACTGGTAAGATGTTGTAAACACAGCAGACCGTTGTTCTCTCTGAAATGATCACAGAGCGCCTGTGATCCTTCTATACAGGATCACAGGTATCTGTGGTCATTTAACAACTCCCTCCCCCATACAGTTAGAAAACACTCCTCTAGGCTCACATTTAACCCTTTGATCGCCACTGTGTTAAACCCTTCCCTGCCAGTGTCATTATTACAGTAACAATGCAAATTTTTAGCACTGATTACTGTAGTAATGTCACTGGTCCCCCCAAAAGTGTCAAAAATGTCAGTTAGGGTTCCGATCTGTCCGCCACAATGTCGCAGTCCCGCTAAAAATAGCATTTTGCCGCCATTACTAGTTAAAAAAATTAATAAATAAATAAAAATGACATAAATCATTCCCCTAGTTTGTAGATGCGATAACTTTTGCACAAACCAATCAAAATATGCTTATTGGGATTTTTTTTTTACCAAAAATATGTAGCAGAATACAAATTGGCCTAAAAGGATAAAAATATATTGATTTTTACATTTTTTTTTTTTTTTTTTTTTTAGGGAATGTCATATAGCAGAATGTGAAAAATATAGTTTTTTTTTTTTCAGAATCGTCACTCTTTTTTTGTTTATAGCTCAAAAAATAAAAATCGCACAGGTGATCAAATACCACCAAAAGAAAGCTCTATTTGTGGGAAAAAAAGGACATACGTTTTATTTGGGTACAGCGTCGCAGAAAATTGTCTGTTAAAATAATGCAGTGCCGAATCGCAACAAATGGCCTGGTCATTAGGAGGCAAATCCTTCCAGTACAGAAGTGGTTAAAAAGATTGCAGCAGCTTGTTCAAATTAGCCCGAAAGTAGTAATACTTTTTAGCTTTTTAGCCTAGCACATTGAGCACGATAAAATAAACATTCCTCTGTAAAAAAATGATTTACATTTTTACTCCAGCTCTTGCAGTTTACCACTTTAATTGCTGCTGACTCTGGCTCTCGTGGCTGCTTCCCTGAACTTCCAGTCTTCATAGGAAAGTGTTAGCAGTGAACAGTGCTGCCTAAAGCCAATCTATTAGCTTAGAGAAGGGAAGGGAGAGGAGGAGGGAGGAGCAGGGCAGTGCTTTGCCATGTTAGGCTACAGCGTTGTATGTTACTATTGATGCACACAGTGTAGAAGGGCACAAGCTAGTCCCTACATACAAGGCAGGTCCAATAGGATGCTACAGGAGAAAGGAGTCACTCTAAAACAGGAAACCTGGGCAGCAGATATAGCACCAGTTTAAAAAGGATTACAGGCAAGGATTAACAGATAAAGAAGTTGCATGAGCAGTAAGTGAAAAAATCAACTGCTGAAAATGCTTACATAGGTTTAGTATCAATGTAATGGCTGTTAGCTCCTTTACTGAAACAACCCTTGCTCCCTTTTAGATGTTAAACATAAAGGTAAGAAAAGTGAGTTCTAACAATTAGTAATAAACTGCTGCACAATGGGCTTCTTCCTAAAAAAAAAGGTAAAGGCTAATGTCCTTGTTTTCTTAGGAAATGGATTTCTACAGAACAGAGGACAACTAATAAAATGCTCACTACTGAGTTTCTAAAAATACATTTCTAGTTCAATGACTAAACAAAATACTGATTTAGTGACTAAGGCAGTTGAACAGTGAACACTTGTTGCATTTAAATCAGAAAAACAAGAACAATTTGGTAAAAAAGCATTGCTATATCTAAAACTAAACAACCACCCACACCAAGCTGTATTCATAATAATAAAAAAAAAAAAAAAACTAGAAAGTAGCAACTTTTCTGTAAAACATCATTTTTCAGCACAATTTACAAAAAAATAAATAAATCTGAACAATATATGACAAGAATTTTAGCAGAAAATGTCTTTGGAGTCCTTAACCTCCCTGGCGGTATGATTCTTTTGGATTTTAGGTGCTGAAAGCAGTACCATTATCTTGCATGCAATTCTTGTGAATGAGCACCCCAAACCAACTGTATACATTATATATATATATATATATATATATATATTTATATATATATACACATGTATATATATATATATATATATATATATATATATATATATATATATATATATATATATATATATATATATACACGTGTATATACACATGTATATATATATATATATATATATATATATATATATATATACATACATACATAAAAAGTAAGAAAGGGAACTGGGGGGCAAACTAATGTGATTTTTTTTTTATTTTGAACTGTATCAGTGTGTTTGGTGTGTTTTACATTTGAATTTGCTGCCGGTTCCACCCCCCTGCGAATGTCACGTCGCAGGAGACGGAAGCCGGGGCACAGAGAGGATCGGGAGGAAGAACTGTCGCTAGACACCGCCGGGACACATCGCTGGATCCCGGTGACAAGGTAAGTAACCCTGCTTACAGGATCTAGCGATGCTTCTGGCGGTACCCCGAGTGTGGCTCGGGGTTACCGCTTTTGGCTCTGAAATTTAACCCCGAGCCACGCTCGGGAATACCGCTAAGAAGGTTAAAGTGGTTGTAAACCTCAGACACGAAAGTACTAAGCACTAAGTGTGATTTCTCTCTGCTGCTTCATTTCTCTGCTGCTTTGTTCCTTTGCTACCATTTCTAACAAGTTTCCCTGACATCAAGAGAAAAAAGGTGACTGGGGAGGGATCTGCAGCTAATTGACAGCCTCAGCTCTGTTCCTGGGTGAACAGGGGTGTGTCCCTTCCCTACAATAACTTCTCAGAGCTCTACTCACTGAGCTCTGTAGATAATAACTTCAGTTCTCCACCCTCTTTTTTTATGACAGCTTAGAAAAGATTCCTAATTCTGGACTTTAAACAGCTGTTTTGAAGAGAAGACCGCAGATAAATAGGTACAACTTATGTAGAAGGATTTGTTTAATCTCTGTGTAACGCCTGATGCCAGTCACTTCACTGGGTATATGTCAGGGTTTACAACCACTTTAACCATTTGCTGACTGCATTATAGCCGAAAGACAGCTATAGAAGAAGAAAAATTACTTATTTGCTAACTTCTATGACAGAAATTTTAAAAAGTTTTTATTTTTTTTTACTGTTGTCTGTTTTTTTTTTCTTTTTCATTTCTTTAGCAAAAAAATAAAAAACCCAGTTGTGATTTAATACCACCAGAAGAAACCTCTATTTATCTCAAATTAAAAAAAAAAAAAAAAAAGAAAGCTGAAAATTGGCCTGGTCAGGAAGGGGTGAATGTGCTCAGTAGGCAAGAGGTTAAAGTGTATCTCTAGGCAAATCTTTTCCTTTTGTTTTCTGATAGAGATGTGTCAGACCCTCTGTCAAGTTTTTATTGCTTTCTAAGTTCCCTTTGGGGTGATTCACTTTTCTATTAGTTCTTTTGACCATTGTCATTACCACTTCTGGACCGGAACGTATTCCCCCGTTAATGACCAAGCCATTTTTTGCGATTTGGCACTGCGTTATTTTAACAGACAATTGCGTGATTGCGTGATGCTGTACCCAACTAAAATTGATTTCCTTTTTTCCCCACAAACAGAGCTTTCTTTTGGTGGTATTTGATCTCCTGTGCGATTTTTACTTTTGTGCTATAAACAAAAAAAGAGGGATAATTCAGAAAAAAAAAAACAATATTTTTTCACTTACTGCTATATAACATTCCCAATAAAAAAAAAATGTAAAAATCTAATTTTTTCATCATTTTAGGCCAATTTGTATTCTGCAACATGTTTTTTGGTAAAAAAAAAAATCCCAATAAGTGTATTTTGATTAGTTTGCGCAGAGGTTATCCCGTCTACAAACTAGGGGAAAGATTTATGTAATTTTTATTTATTTTTTTAATAGTAATGGCGGTGATCTGCGATTTTTAGTGGGGCTGCGACATTGCGGTGGACATATCTGACCCCTGACATTTTTTACATTGTTGGGGGGACCAATGACATTACTACAGTAATCAGTGCTAAAAATATGCACAGTTACTGTAATAATGACATTGGCAGGGAAGGGGTTAACTCAGGGGCGATCAAAAGGTTAAGTGTATGCCTAGGGTTAGTTTTCTAACTGTGAGAGGGAGGGGCTTGTGGAATCAACACAGAGATCTATGATCCTAAATAGGAGGATTACAGGCACTCTGTACTGAATCCTGAATCCGATCGGGACGTCACTTTGCCTGTGAGGGGCTGACCGCCGCAGTATATGTACTTGCGGCGGTCGGCAAGTGGTTGAGAGATTGTGGTAAACCAACAGTAGGGATGATCAACAGAAACATCCTAAAAAGTTCTTAATCATTTCTCTGCACTGTCTGCTGTATAAATCCTATGCAGCCTTTACAAGATCTGTATCTACAATAAAAAAAACGTTTCAATAAAACCACTTGACTCATCGATGGTGATTTTCAAATGCAGCGTCTGAATTGATTACAATGCTTGCAAATGTCACATAAAGTGTGGTCAGGCTTCTGCTCAATATACAACTAGGCTACTCTTGTTATTTTATAAAGAGAAGAGACAAACACCTTTGAAGCATAAATCATAGAAATTCTGATATTAAAAAAATGATGCTTCTTTGATAAAAAAAAAAAAAACAGCAATTATCTCTAGATCCAAAGATGAAGACCTTAATATTGACTCACACTCTTGTGTCTCACATTGTTATCTCCTGTACAAGTAGACAACAGCTAAATGTTTCTGTCACATAATTCTTTAAAATTTGTTCGCGGATTTACTTGAGAGCATTTCATTAGGGATAACATGGTAAATATAACATTTAGGTACAAACAAGAAGCAATTATTTCGTAGTAAGGAGCAATGAAAGGAAAATAGAGGATAACTGTGGATTATTTGCTACATTAAAACATTCCCAGAGAGATTACTAATGAGGATCCAATAATTAAAGTCTTCTTTTTATGGAGAAAAAAAAATCCTGATTGATTCCTAGGCAGCGCTTAACTGAATGTAAAAAAAAAAAAATAATAATAATAATAAAATAAGTAAAATAAAACAACAGTATAATAAATGTTGATAGCAAAAAACTGTCATAACCCCAAAAAAGTTAAATAACATTATTCTTACTGTGGACATTAAAGCCCAACTCCAAGAAAAGTTAAAGCTTTCCCCTTGCTGTTGAACTGTACTAAGAGTTAGCAGCTTGTTTCTGTCTAGGAAGCATGAAAAGCTATTTTTTTTTTGTTTTAACAGAAAAGTTTTATTGATATAAAACAACAATAAGTCAAATACAACCATCAAGGGACATTATCCAAAAACAAATCAGTATAAACCAAAGTGGTGTGCACAAAATTTGGTACTGTATGTAAGGAGCTAACACAGTATATCATATAAAAGTGTCAAATGTAAGCAAAATCGAGTAGTAGCCAAGTCCCAAACCCACGGATACTCGGGGTCCCCCAAAGAGGAGCGGGCGCGGGGCCGGAGGGCCAGGGCAAGGGGTGCCACAACAGTGTCCCCCCCCATCCCCCCAGGGGAGTCCATAATAGCACATTGCCCAGAAAACATAAAGTAGTAGATCAACATCCTCGCCACCAAGGTAAGCCACGGAAATCTATATCTGCAGAGACCTGACCCCAAGCCACGGATCCCATATCTTCCCAAACTTTTGGGGGCTTTGACGCCCCATATAGGTTAGGTTATATAACAGAAGAGCTGAGTCCACTAACGCACGCCACTGGGCGACTGTGGGGGGAGCAGACCCCCTCCATGAAAAGCAATTTTACCTTGTTCTCTGTGCCCCCCCCCCCCCCTTGCTGCAAGCAGCGCTCCCCTGTGCTCCAGCAGTAGACCGTCTCTTGGTGTCTTCATAGTCAGTGTAGTCTTGAAGCTGGTAGAGAACCTTAGACCCCTGAAGTGCAGGGGAGATGAGGCTGCAGGGACCAATATAGTAATACAGGGTAGTCTGCAGGATTAAAGTAGAACTATAGCCATTTTGTTTTTCATTTTGAATAGAGTAAGGGAGGATTATAGCCCTTGTTGGTTTATTTTATGCCATCTGTGTCCCATTGGGTTGATTTTCCTTTATGTCCTGTCCCATAGCCAAAAGTGAGAGGAAATCCTTGCAAAATAAGAAAATTGCTTGGTGACCTCCAGGCCATAAGAACTAGTGTCCCCATTGGAAGATTTTCTCTCTAGAACTTTTCTGGGGACAACCCACAATTTGAGATTTTCTTTTACTTTCACTTTAAATGATAATGGTAAACAGGACAAATAGAGAGAGTGAATCTCCCTAACAGGGGAACATACAGCAATAAAACCTGACAGATGTTCTAAACCCTCTTCAATCCATTCCACTCCACTCAAAACTAAAGAAAAAGTTTTGCCTTTAGTTGTACTTTAAGTAAGTACAACTGCTTGAGCAATATAGCCATAGTTTACTAATAAATATACTAGTAAACAAGCAAACGAACAATCATAATTAATACATAATATTCAAAACTGGAGAGTTTTTTTGCACATGTACCTTTTTTATAGACTCTTCATTTATAAGATAATAGGATTAGTGACATTACACATTCCGATGGCGTTAGGATTTCCAACCCAATCATGCACAAGTACGTCTAACTCTGACAGTTATGACTGATGTGCAAGGACAAAATGCAAATGCTTATGCAGGGTCTTCAGGGATGTCTTCACTGATTACCACTGCTGGTGGATATCAGAATACAAGCATGTGCAACTGAAATGTCAGAGACCCACCATATGCATCTAAAACGGTCTAATCTGCCAAAATATTAAAACCTGTGTTGGCACTAAAGAGAAAACCATAGATATTGGATGGCAGATGGATGGAGGAGCATTCAGTGGCCTATTAGTCTATATTACATAGATTTATATATTTAAAAAGTTGCTTCAGGTGACAGAAAGCAGCTTTGCTCTATCACTTCTAAAATGTAAAAACGCATTTTGGGTTGAGTTACTTTTTTAAAATATCAATTCACAAGCCAATATTAGGCCAGTTAAGCAGTTTTAAACACAGCCCATGCAGAAAGAAACTTCACCCAGTTGTCAACTGCTCTGTTATTGTCAACACAGTTACAAGTAGAAAGGACTGGTTGCTAGTGATGTCGCGAACATAAAATTCGCCGTTCGCGAACGGCGAACGCGAACATCGGCGAATGTTCGCGAACCGGCGAACATTGCGAACCGCCATAGACTTTAATAGGCAGGCGAATTTTAAAACCCACAGGGACTCTTTCTGGCCACAATAGTAATGGAAAAGTTGTTTCAAGGGGACAAACACCTGGACTGTGGCATGCCGGAGGGGGATCCATGACAAAACTCCCATGGAAAATTACGTAGTTGACGCAGAGTCGGGTTTTATTCCATAAAGGGCATAAATAACCTAACATTCCTAAATTGTTTGGAATAACGTGCTTTAAAACATCCAGTGTGTGTATACGATCAGGTATGATGTTGTATCGATCAGGTAGTGACAGACCAAACTCCCCATTTAACGCACCGCAAACAACCGCAAACGGACCAGAACCGACCAAAATGGGACAGGAACTGGGCTTTAAGGGTTAGGGTTAGGTTTAGTGTTAGGGGCTAGGGTTAGGGTTACGGTGAGATACTTAGGGTTAGAGTTAGTAACCCTACCCCTACGCCTCTAACCCTAACCGTCTAACCCTAAGTACTAAAAATAACCCTAACCCTAGCCCTAACCCTAACCCTAGCCCTAACCCTAACCCTAATTCAATTTTTTTTTCTGGTTCTGGACATGCTACAGAGCTGAAACTTCACAGGTACACTTTTTAGACCCCCCAGACACTGAATCACACAAAAAAAAGTTCTTAAAAATTGTAATTTTTTGATAGAGAGCCAATTATTGGAAAAATTAAAAAAAATAAAAATAAAACATTTCTTTGGATTTAGCATCTGGGGGGTCTAAAAAGTGTACCTGTGAAGTTTCAGCTCTGTAGCATGTCTGGAACCAGAAAAAATTACGAATTAGAGTTAGGGCTAGGGTTAGGCTTAGGGCTAGGGCTAGGGTTAGGGTTAGGGTTAGGGCTAGGGCTAGGGTTAGGGTTAGGGCTAGGGCTAGGGCTAGGGCTAGGGTTAGGGTTAGGGTTAGGGTTATTTTTATGGCTAGGCTTAGAGGGTTAGGGTTAAGGTTAGAGGGTTAGGGTTATGGTTAGAGGGTTAGGGTTAGGTTTAGTGTTAGGGGCTAGGGTTAGGGTTACGGTGAGATACTTAGGGTTAGAGTTAGTAGGCCTACCCCTACCCCTCTAACTCTAACCCTCTAACCCTAAGCACTAAAAATAACCCTAACCTTAGCCCTGACCCTAACCCTAGCCCTAACCCTAACCCTAGCCCTAACCTTAATTCTATTTTTTTCTGGTTCTGGACATGCTACAGAGCTGAAACTTCACAGGTACACTTTTTAGACCCCCCAGACAATAAATCCAAAGCATTTTTATTTTTTTTAAGTTTTTTTTTTTTTTTTTAAGTTTTCCAATAATTGTCTCTCTATCAAAAATTTTTAAGAACTTTTTTGTGTGATTTAGTGTCTAGGGGGTCTAAAAAGTGTACCTGTGAAGTTTCAGCTCTGTAGCATGTCCAGAACCAGAAAAAAGATCATTTTTCTGTAGAGCAGGGATGGTGGGAACCCCTTTTACACCTATATGATCTTTTTTTCTGGTTCTGGACATGCTACAGAGCTGAAACTTCACAGGTACGCTTTTTAGACCCCCCCCCCCCCCAGACAATAAATACAACGAAATTTTTTTTTAAGTTTTTTTTTTAATTTTTCCAATAATTGGCTCTCTATCAAAAATGACAATTTTTAAGAACTTTTTTGTGTGATTTAGTGTCTAGGGGGTCTAAAAAGTGTACCTGTGAAGAGTGTACCTGTGAAGTTTCAGCTCTGTAGCATGTCCAGAACCAGAAAAAAAGATCATTTTTCAGTAGAGCAGGGATTGTGGGAAACCCTTTTACACCTATATGATCTTTTTTTTCTGGTTCTGGACATGCTACAGAGCTGAAACTTCACATGTACACTTTTTAGACCCCCCCAGACACTAATCCAAAAAAAGTCATGCCTGCCACCGTATATATCAGTGGTGGGTGGGCAGTGGCACTGCAGTGGGCACAGTACACTCTGTGGACCTGACAGTCACTGGCACCCAGGCAACTGCAATTATAAAAAAATATATATATTTTTACTTTGCAAGCTGCTGTGCCACCGTATATATATCAGTGGAGGGTGGGCACGCAGTGGCACTTCAGTGGGCACAGTACACTCTGTGGACCTGACAGTCACTGGCAGCCCAGGCAACTGCAATAATAAAAAATATTTTTTTTTTTTTCAATTTGCAACAAGATGCTGTGCCACCGTATATATATCAGTGGTGGGCAGTGCACTGCAGTGGGTACAGTGCACTCTGTGGACCTGACACAGCACTCACTGCAATTATGACAGAGGGAAAAAAAAATATTTTTTAAAATGCAAGGTACTGTGCCTGTGCCACCCGAAATGAGTGTGGTGTGCACACAGTACAGTCTGTGGTGGGTCTGTGGCCTCTCACACACAGCGGGCAGGCAACTGCAGTGTACAATAGATATATATATATATATACATATATATATATAAAAAAATACTCAATTACCGGCCCTAAAAAGGGCTTTTGGGGACACTATATATATATATATATATATATATATATATATATATATATATATATATATATATATAAATAAAAAAAATACTCAATTACCAGCACTTAAAAGGGCTTTTGGGGACACTATATCTATATATATATATATATATATATATATATATATATATATATAAAAAAGAAAAAACTCAATTACCAGCCCTTAAAAGGGCTTTTGGGGACACTCGATATATATATATATATATATATATATATATGTATATATATATATATAAAAAATTACACAAATACCAGCCCTTAGAAGGGCTTTTTGGGGTGCTGTCAGGATGCTGTCCTTACAGCAGTAGTGGACCAAGAACACTGACTAGCAAGACCAGGAACACTGACTAACAACTGTCCCTAGCTATTAACAGCAGCAGCAGCAACACTTTCCCTGCTCTCACTAACACACTGCTTCAGAATGATCTAAGATGGATGCTGCCCTTGCTTATTTATAGGAGGTGGGAGGGTGTGGAAGGGAGGTATGCTGATTGGCTGGAAATGTGCCTGCTGACTGTGAAGTTCAGGGTCAAAGTTTGCCTCAATGATGTATTATAGGGGGCGGACCGAACATCGCATATGTTCGCCCGCAGCGGCGAACGCGAACATGCTAAGTTCGCCGGGAACTGTCTGCCGGCGAACAGTTCGGTACATCTCTACTGGTTGCCTGATGACCATATTAGTCTGTTTCTGCAACTATCAGACCAAAAGAAAACTGTGGAGGAACAATGGATTAGAGTTTAGTACTTCTACTTTAGAGTTTGAATATTCTCTCTATGCTTACATGGAATTACTATAGTAAAAAACAAATTGAAAAGGATTAAAAGAGGTGCATGGAAGCCAGCCAGCCCCCAGTCTGATGTACTCACCCTCCAGTCTGCCACCAACCAAGTAGACCTGTCTCGATATAAATAAAGAACAGGGGTTTAGTTGACACGCAACTAAACCCCTGTTTTTTATTTATATCGAGACAGGTCTACTTGGTTGGTGGCAGACTGGAGGGTGGGTACATCAGACTGGGGGCTGGCTGGCTTCCATGCACCTCTTTTAATCCTTTTCAATTAGTTTTTTCCGAAATAGGGATGGAGACGCTGGGCATACCTGCCGGTGTCTCACTTAAAGTCCCACATAGCCCACATTGTCTTTGCACATGGAATTACTATAGTTGCCTCCCATACCCCAAAGACATGCTGGTAGGTTAACTGACTCTTGTCCAAATTTGCTCTAGTATGTGTATGTATGCATGTTAGATAGGGACAGCAGAATGAAAGAAACTTGTAAGGGCTTGATGTGAATGAATGGTATGTAACAGTGCTTTGTAAATTGCCTATGATATGCTTATAAGCTATAACGCCTGTAATAAATAAGCACACAGATGGTGCTGAAGGGTCCCCTGAGATAACTTCCCTGTCCAAAATTGTCTTTCTCAACATGGATAAAGGTTTTTTTGGGGAATGAGTAATAACAGGTACTTGTGTACCCTTTATTCTAAAGGGTGCTTTGAGATTCCCTCTTGAGGATTGGATGTGGTGAAGTGGCCTTTCTTAGGCTGGCCATACACATATAGGCATACAGGGCTGGTCATACATTCAGCAAGAACTGGGCGAGATTCGATCTTTTAGTGGGCAAGCTGAATGTACCAAGTTGATCAATCAATGAACTTGGGTGCAACCCGCCTGCCGGATTCTCTTTCGATTATCACTAGTGGCTGCTATAGTCACTAGCAATAATCACTGTCTTCTCCCACCAGGAGAAGACAATTGCTGATTCCCCTGTTAACACTGTCTGTGTTGGTGGGGGGAATTATGCAAATTTCTTTCCTGCAACCCGTGGTCCTCCCACAGACTGAAGCAAGAGTTATCTTCTCTGCCAATCCAGTCTTTACTTTACCCTTTGGATATGTCATAGATCTGCATAACTGCTTTGTGGACTTCTTATTGTGTCACATAGCTGAGGCTATGGTATCTGAGCCCATTTTAGGTCTCCTCTGAATGGGCCTAAACCCAGGTTATGACTAATATGCTAACATTTGGGCAGGATAACCAATATAAATATTAGGTTCTCTTGGATATTTTTAAAGCTGTTACTAGATGGTTCTACTTTACCCATATTGCAACACCAGAGTTGTATAAAGTACTCGAAACCCATACTTGAGTAAAAGTACAAGTGCTTGATCAAAAAGTGACTTGAGTAGAAGTGGAAGTGCTCGATCAAAAAGTGACTTGAGTAGAAGTACTAAAGTATTCAACATTTTTTGTACTTAAGTATTGCAAGTAGTTTTTTTTTTTTAATTTTGCTACTCAAGTACTGAAAGTAAAAGTACCAGTAATTTTGAAAAAAAAATTGCTACTCAAGTAGTGAAAGTAAAAGTACAAGTACTGTATTATGTAGTTATTAAAGAAAGAAGTCAAAAGTTTGAACATCATATTGTTTTTTAGTATTTCAAATGCAGCTTTTATTTATACATACAGTAGCTTTTATTTTCGTATGCGCTGATAATACACATGTTTTGAGCTTCATGAAACCTGCCATCTACTGTTCTGGCAGTGGCCATTTTTATAATTGTAACGAGTAACTATGCAGCACAAAAAAAAAATATTGGAGTAGAAGTATTGAAATCATTGAAAAAATGTAGTGAAGTAAAAGTGGAAGTAGGAGAAAAAAATTCTACTCTAGGAAAGTACAGATACCGCCTTTCGGTACTTAAGTACAGTAGTGAAGTAGTTCTACTTAGTTACTATACATCTCTGTGCAACACGTAGGTTTATTTGCCATGCTCAAAATGACTGTTTGGAAGATGCACACCTAGCTACTAAGAAATCTGGCACACCTTCTAGCTACTAAGGAATCTGGTACCCATGTTTATGATGTATGTTGCCCTTTCATGTGCTTTTTGTTGCAAATGCTAGTTAAAGGTTGGGGTGGTTGCCATTTGTTGGTAAATCTGGTACCTATTAGGGATGATCGAACTTTTGAAAAGTTCGGTTCGGCCAGAACATCCGAACTTCCCGAAAATTCGGCCCGGATTTCAGAACCCCATTGAAATCAATGGGACCCGAACTTTGGTAATCAAAAAACACAATTTTTAAGCCCTAAAACCCAATAAATGCCACTAAAAAGTCCCTAGGGTTCTGGGTCATGCCCCATTAACTATTAATCACACAAAAAAAAGTTCTTAAAAATTGTCATTTTTGATAAAAAAGCCAATTATTGAAAAAAAAAAGAGAGAGATTTTTTGATTTTGGATTTAGTATCTGGGGGGTCTAAAAAGTGTACATGTGAAGTTTCAGCTCTGTAGCATGTCCAGAACCATGAAAAAAAAGGATAATTTTTCAGTAGAACAGGGATGTGGGACCCTCCTTTTACACCTATGTGATCTTTTTTTCTGGTTCTGGACATGCTACAGAGCTGAAACTTCACAGGTACACCTTTTAGACCCCCCAGACACAAAATCACACAAAAAAAGTTCTTAAAAATTGTCATTTTTGATAAAAAAAGCCAATTATTGAAAAATTAAAAAAAAAAAGAGATTTTTTGATTTTTACTTTGGATTTCGTATCTGGGGGATCTAAAAAGTGTACATGTGAAGTTTCAGCTCTGTAGCATGTCCAGAACCATAAAAAAAAGATCGTTTGTATTAGAACACTTTCAGCTCAGGGGGTTAGCTTCTCTTCTCGGTTTTCACACCTTGCCGGTTTCAAAGCAGGCATTTTTTTGGGTTCTTTGCAGTCAGGAAAAACATCTGAACTTGTGTATAGTGGTACTGTGCACAAGTTCTGATGTTTTGCCTGCCTTCAAAAACCCCCAAAAAATGCCAGCAAAAACACACCTGGGCATTTTTTTTTTGACGCTAGCATTTTTTTTGGCATTTTTTGGGGTTCTTTTGAGGCAGGCAAAACATCTGAACTTGTGTATAGTGGTGTATATACACACATACATATATTTATATACACACCTAGACATATATAGGTGTGATAGTAGCAGAAATATATGCTCGCGCTAATGAAATCATTTACAGTAATATATTTCTGCTACTATCACACCTATATATGGCTAGGTGTCTATATACATATAATTATGTGTGTATATATACCACTATACACAAGTTCAGATGTTTTGCCTGCCTCAAAAGAACCCCAAAAAATGCCAAAAAAAACGCTAGCGTCAAAAAAAAAAAAAAATGCCCAGGTGTGTTTTTGCTGGCATTTTTTGGGAGTTTTTGGAGGCAGGCAAAACATCAGAACTTGTGCACAGTACCACTATACACAAGTTCAGATGTTTTTCCTGACTGCAAAGAACCCAAAAAAATGCCTGCTTTGAAACCGGCAAGGTGTGAAAACCGAGGAGAGAAGCTAACCCCCTGAGCTGAAAGTTTTCTAATACAAACAATCCTTTTTTTAATGGTTCTGGACATGCTACAGAGCTGAAACTTCACAGGTACACCTTTTAGACCCCCAGACACAAAATCACACAAAAAAGTTCTTAAAAATTGTAATTTTTGATAAAAAAGGCAATTATTGAAAAAATAAAAAAAAAAATAGATTTTTTGATTTTTACTTTGGATTTCAGATCTGGGGGGTCTAAAAAGTGTACATGTGAAGTTTCAGCTCTGTAGCATGTCCAGAACCATAAAAAAAAAGATTGTTTGTATCAGAATACTTTCAGCTCAGGGGGTTAGCTTCTCTCCTCGGTTTTCAAACCTTGCCGGTTTCAAAGCAGGCATTTTTTTGGGTTCTTTGCTGTCAGGAAAAACATCTGAACTTGTGTATAGTGGTACTGTGCACAAGTTCTGATGTTTTGCCTGCCTCCAAAAACTCCCAAAAAATTCCAGCAAAAACACACCTGGGCATTTTTATTTTGACGCTAGCGTTTTTTTTTGGCATTTTTTGGGGTTCTTTTGAGGCAGGCAAAACATCTGAACTTGTGTATAGTGGTATATATACACACATAATTATATGTATATAGACACCTAGCCATATATAGGTGTGATAGTAGCAGAAATATATTACTGTAAATGATTTCATTAGCGCAAGCATATATTTCTGCTACTATCACACCTATATATGTCTAGGTGTGTATATAAATATATGTATGTGTGTATATACACCACTATACACAAGTTCTGATGTTTTGCCTGCCTCCAAAAACCCCCAAATAATGCCAGCAAAAACACACCTGGGCATTTTTTTTTTGACGCTAGCGGGTTTTTTTGGCATTTTTTGGGGTTCTTTTGAGGCAGGCAAAACATATGAACTTGTGTATAGTGGTATATATACACACATAATTATATGTATATAGACACCTAGCCATATATAGGTGTGATAGTAGCAGAAATATATTACTGTAAATGATTTCATTAGCGCAAGCATATATTTCTGCTACTATCACACCTATATATGTCTAGGGGTATATATACAAACATATATGTGTATATTTACCCCCTATACACATGTTCAGATGTCATGTCTGACATCAAACATTTCCTCAAAAAAGCACTGGCAGTGGCAGCCCCTGCAGCATGAAAAATGCTTGGCTGGTGAGAAGCCATATTCCTGTCCCGAAGCAACTCAGAGAAATGATCATTTCTCTATAGCGGTCACCCTGCTATGGAAGGGTTTTGTCACCCTTCCATAGCAGTCACTGTCAGTTAACCCTACACTACACTACGGTCCCTTTACACTTAACACTTTCCCTACAGAAACTAAATTTTTGAAGCTAACTTAAGTGTAAAGGAGCACTCTAACTACACTAGATATCCCTTTCCTCACACTAAAAATAGCTAAATGACACTTTGTAACACATTAGAACAGAACAGCATTCCACTCTCTTCCATGTCCCGTACAAGAATGCTAGGAATTTGGCGGGGGCGATCTTATATACTGGGGGGCGTATTCACTAATGATTGGTCTAGGGACCCCCTAGTCACTCCAATCACATTCCTAGCATTCTCCTGCCCCCTCAATTGGCTTTTGCTAATGGTTCTGGTCTAATCACAGGCTTTTAAAGCCCATTTCCTGAAGCATTGCATTTTGGTCGGTTCTGGTTGCCGAATTCCGAACTTTTTGGGCAAAAAGTTCTAAATTCGGCCGAACCTCGAACACCCAATGTTCGGGCCGAACCGATGGTGGACCCGAACCGTTCGATCATCCCTAGTACCTATCCCTTTAGTAGAAAATACACTGAAGGCTCAGCACATACTCAACCTTTCTAAACTAAACTGCTTCAGATAAAAAAAACTGCTGCATCAATCAGTAAAACTCTATGAATATTGTGGTAAAAACAGAAAGGCTCTGACCTTAAAAAGCTAAATGATGATATCACAAAAGTCTGATAATCTATAACGCAGATTATGCAAATAGTTGGGAGTTCAGAGTTGTCTAAATGAAAACCTTCAGAAAATTTTAATAAACATATTATTTATGAAATCATGTCTTTTGCTTTACAAGTTATTTTGCAAATCAGTTTATGTGGATATATTACTGTCACACAAAACAAGTAACATTTATCTTGGTTTTTAATTAAACCTTCATCACATCACAACAAGGAAAAATGATTTGATATACAAACTTATCACATTATTAAAATGAATAAATGCAATGTATACAATATCTATCTGTTGTAAAATTCTTTGCAAATTCAAAGTTTTGAGCATACCTTACATATTCTGTTTCCAGTAAATGAAATGTATGTCAGGCCACATAAAAACACATTCAATACATCACATATTCCCATGTTTTATCGCTTTACATTTGCTGTAGGTACAGAAAAATACCCGTTGATCTTCTAGAAATGCAGCATGCTTCTAATTACCTTGTTTAAGCTGACAGCACTGAACCTTTTACTGCGTTGAAATGCCAGCTACTGATTTAGCCCAGTCTGTTGGACTACAGAACTTTGCCTTTCCCTTTTCTGTTTCTCTTCACATGCGAACATTCATTTCTTTACTGGAAAGCCATGCTGCTTTGTTGACTTCCAAAAGTCTGCTCACACGCTGTTTGTAGTGTAAGAGCTTTTGGTGTAGTACTGGGAGCATGCCTATCTCAATGGAAAAAAATAAGGGTTGATTTACTAAAAATTCAGAGTGCAAAATCTGAAGCAGCTTGATATAGAAACCAATCAGATTCCAGTTTTTTTTTTTTTGTTAAAGCCCAATTCAACAAGCTGAAGTTCTAACCACTTAAGCCCCGGAAGATTTTACCCCCTTCCTGACCAGGGTCTATTTTGCGATTCGGCACTGCATGACTTTAACGGACAATTGCGCGGTCGTGCAACGCTGTACCTAAACAAATTTGACGTCCTTTTTTTCCCCACAAACAGAGCTTTCTTTTGGTGGTATTTGATCACCTGTGCGATTTTTTGATCATGCGCTATAAACAAAAAAATAGCGTCAATTTTGCAAAAATAACAATATTTTTCACATTTTTTTTATATGAAATTCCCCCCCAAAAAATGTAAAAATCCAAATTTTTTAACATTTTCGGCCAATTTGTTTTATGCTACATATGTTTGGAAAACAAAATTGCAAAAAGCGTATTTTGATTGGTTTGCGCAAAAGTTATCGCGTTTACTAATAAAGGGAAAGATTTTTGTCATTTTTGTTGGGTTTTTTTAACGGCGATCTGCAATTTTTTTTGCAGTACTGCGACATTGCGGTGGACAAATCGGACCCTTGACTGACATTTTTGACACTTTTGGGGTTACCAGTGATATTTCTACAGTAATCAGTGCTATACATACGCACTGTTACTGTAAAATGACACTGGCAGTGAAGGGGTTAACTTTTTTGAGAGGGAGGGGTTATGTGTGTCCCTAGGGGCGTGATTCTAACTGTGATTGGCTGTGGCTTGAGGTGTAGGAACAGTGATCAACGATCCTACATAGTAGAACCGTATAATCACTATTCCTACACAGGGGAGAATGACAGGCGGCTTGTTTACATCAGCCACCTGCCTTTCTCCCTCTGCACCGATGATCCCCGAGTGACCGGCAGACATCGGGTCCGCCGGTCAAATGCGCGCGGGGGGGGGGGTCCATGACCGCGAGGGAGCGGGAGCACGCGCTCGCTCCCTAGACCCTCACAGGCCAACGACGTAGCCCTACGTCGCTTTGCCTGTGAGGGGCTGACCGCCGCAGTAAATAGTCGTGTGGCGGTCGGCAAGCGGTTAAAGTTGATTGGCTACCATGCAGAGCTGCACCAGATTTTTCACTCTCTAGCTTCAGTAAATCAACCCCTAAGCTCCCATCAACTGCCCCAGCTTGAATTGTATAAATTTGGTGATGTTGTTACAGGGAGTAATAAAATAAAATATGAGGTAGACTCCTTTGACATGGGCGGTGTGCCCAACAGAGTCAGTTCTGCTCAGTGGGGGATTAATCCCCCAATCCCCGCTAAGCAGGTGGATGACAGCTCCGTCTCTGCTCTGTGTGCAGAGACAGACCTGTCAGATCCCCGCTTTCCTCTTCAGGGAGATCGGATGAGAACAGACCACCTGTCCATTCTCATCCGCTCCTATCCAATCCGATCCTCCAGACGGATGAAAAATAGGGTTTCCATCTATCCGGATTTCACGGACAGGATTGGATCGGAGAGCAGCAGGTTTCAGCTGAGATGTCTCTGCTGACATCCGCGGCTCCATAGGGCTGCATGGAGCATCCGATCAGGTCTGCCTGAAAAAAACTGACAGGCGGATCAGATTAGAAAGCCCGTGAGAAAGGGGCCTTAGAGGGTAGAAGAAAATGTATCTAGATCACATCCCAGAAAATGAATGCTGGAACATTATCTAGAGTGGAAAAGTGTATGGGAAGCAATTCGAGATGTTACAGATATGTGCAGGCATCTCTAGGTGCCTGTTTAAAAATATGACCAATAGAGCTAAGACCTCACTATGGGAAACTATTTTAATGGCCACTCACAAACCACAGGATTACATTCAACAATTGTTTGGCTGGGTCTTCCTTTGCAGCTTCTATCCTACCCACTGTCTCACTGTACAATAAGTCTTCTACCATTCACAGGCTCTCATGGGCCAAGGGGTCTGTGATAGTGTGGTAAAGATCACAGGTCACAAAATTACAGCCTATCAATATTCCAGTGGCCTTTGCTTGGCACAAGACCAGCCTAGCCAGAGCGAACTCCACACATGTGTACACAGTTATTTTTTGGCATAGTAATGTTCATTTTAAGAAGATATGCACAAAAGTTATTTTTTTACAATTGTTATTAATGGTGAAATTTGTGTTTAGCAGGCCAGCTGTGGCATAACAGATAATTCAGAGCCATTTATCACTTTACACTAAAGTGCAGCAATTCCCGTCTTATAGGCCCCATAAAGCACCAGCAAGGGCACATGGCACTAACCCGGGCATCGCCCGGGCCCTAGTCGACTGCTCATAAATGATTGTTTTTTAGATACCTGGTAGAATCTCTTTAACCACTTCACCCCCGGAAGGTTTTACTCTCTTAATGACCAGGTGATTTTTTGCAATACAGCACTGCATTGCATTAACTGACAATTGCGCGGTCGTTGTGCGATGCTGTACCCAAATAAAATTGATGTCCTTTTTTCCCACAAATAGAGCTTTCTTTTGATGGTATTTATTCACCTCTACGGGTTTTTATTTTTTTGCGCTAAAAAACAGAAAAAGACTGACAATTTTGAAAAAAACAATACTTTTTACTTTCTGCTTTAACCACTTTACCACCGGAGGATTTTGCTGTCTTCCGTCCAGGCCACTTTTTGCGATTCGGCACTGTGCGACTTTAACTGACAATTGCGCGGTCGTGCGACGCCATACCCAAACGAAATTTACGTCCTTTTTTTCCCACAAACAGAGCTTTCTTTTGGTGGTATTTGATCACCTGTGCGATTTTTACTTTTTGCGCTATAAACAAAAAAAGAGCGTTTATTTTGAAAAAATAACAATATTTTTCACATTTTTTTATATGAAATTCCCCCCCAAAAAAATGTAAAAATCTAATTTTTTTTAAATTTTTGCCCAATTTGTTTTCTGCTACCTATGTTTAGTAAAAAAAATCGCAATAAGCGTATTTTGATTGGTTTGCGCAAAAGTTATTGCGTTTACTAACTAAGGGAAAGATTTCTGTCATTTTTGGTGTTTTTTTTTTAACGCGTAATGGCGGTGATCTGCAATTTTTTTTGCGGGACTGCGACATTGCGGCGGACAGATCGGACCCTTGACTGACATTTTTGACACTTTTGGGTGTACCAGTAACATTTCTACAGTAATCAGTGCTATATATATGCACTGTTACTGTAAAAATGACACTGGCAGGGAAGGGGTTAATTTTATTGGAGAGGGAGGGGTTAATGTATGCCTGGTGCTTACTGACGTGTAGGGGGGGAGGTGACTGTGTGACAGAAGGACAGATCGGATGTCCAGCTATGCTGAACACTCCGATCTGTCAGTCCCTGTCACTATGGAGATCCGCCCGCTGTGTTTACATACAGCGGGCGGATCTCCAGACTCGATCCCCGACGATCGGGGCAGAGCAGCGGCAATCGCCGCTGCTCCTCCGCTGGCCCGACTCCCGCTGTGAATGAACACAGCGGGAGCGAGCCTCCGGCGGCGCGCGAGCGCCGCCCACAAGGGGCGGAGTCCAGCGACGTAGGTCTACGTCGCTGGACGGGATCGCGGCACTTTGCCGCAGTAGCCTCCATGTAAGCGGAGGTAAAGTGGTTAAAACCCATCCAATAAAAAAAAAAAAAAGAAATCAAGTTTCTTTATTAGTTTAGGCCAATTTGTATTCTGCTACATATTTTTGGTAAAAAAAATCCCAAAAAGCGTATATTAATTGGTTTGTGCAAAAGTTTTAGAGTTTTCAAACTATGGGATATATTTGTGGACTTTTTAGTTATTTTTTTATTGTTTTCATTAGTAATAGCAGCGCTCTGTGTTTTTTAGTGGGACTGCGACAATGGGGCATACAAATCTGACACAAAGTGACACTTTTTGGGGACCAGTGACACCAATACAGTGATCAGTGCTAAATAATATGCACTGTCACTGTATAAATGACACTGGCAGGGAAGGGGTTAACATCAGGGGGGATCAAGGGGTTGCTTTTTTGCTCCTAAGGAGTGCTTTCTAACTGTAGGGGGAGTGGACTGACTGCAGGAAGAGAGAGATCTGTGTTCCTGATTAGTAGACACACACTCTCTTCCTGTCTGACAGAGCAGTGGTCTGCCTTGTTTACATAGGCAGACCGCTTTTCTGTCATTCTTCTTCATGATCGCGGGAGGCTGGCGGCAATCGCGGCCACCTGACCCGCGGACTGGCTCCCGCTGTGTCTAAGCACAATGAGAGCGCATCACTGTGGACGCACGCATGCCCCCTAGAGCCCTAAAACAGAATCACGTATAGGTATGTGATTTTGCCCTTAAGAGCTGCCCTGCTGCAGTATATGTAGGTGGGGCGGTGCCTAAGTGGTTAGGCAGATGAAAAACTAGGGAGACTATGTAGCTCAGATTACCTAGCAGTCACAATTAACTGGTCCAGCTCACTGATGTTCCCATATTCCAGTTGCTCCCCTTGGACTGACTGAGGAGAGTTTGCTGCTGTTTGCATTATCTTTACAGATATTAATCCCAGAAAACCAAAGCAAGATAAAACAAATAGTAAATCTTTATCTTTAGGCCCCTTACATTTGCATGTTATACTTTTACTTTAACCACTTAAGCCCCGGAGGATTTGGCTGCTAAACGACCAGAGGGTATTTTGCGATTCGGCACTGCGTGACTTTAACGGACAATTGCGCGGTCGTGCGACGCTGTACCTAAACGAATTTGGCGTCCTTTTTTTCCCACAAACAGAGCTTTCTTTTGGCGGTATTTGATCACCTGTGCGATTTTTTGATCACGCGCTATAAACAAAAAAAGAGCGTAAATTTTGCAAAAATAGCAATATTTTTCCCTTTTTTTTATATGAAATTCCCCCCAAAAAAAATGTAAAAATCAAAATTTTTTAATATTTTCGGCCAATTTGTTTTATGCTACCTATGTTTGGTAAAAAAAATCGCAAAAAGCGTATTTTGATTGGTTTGCGCAAAAGTTATTGCGTTTACTAACAAAGGGAAAGATTTTTGTCATTTTTGTTGTTTTTTTTTTTAACGCGTAATGGCGGCGATCTGCGATTTTTTTTGCGGTACTGCGACATTGCGGCGGACAGATCGGACCCTTGACTGACATTTTTCACACTTTTGGGGTTACCAGTGACATTTCTACAGTAATCAGTGCTATATATATGCACTGTTACTGTAAAAATACACTGGTAGTGAAGGGGTTAACTTTATTTGAGAGGGAGGGGCTGTGTGTGTCCCTAGGGGCGTGATTCTAACTGTGATTGGCTGTGGCTTCAACTGTATGCAGAGTGATCAATGGATCTACATAGTAGATCCATGTGATCATCTCTCATACAGAGAGGAGAATGACAGGCAGCTTGTTTACACAAGCTGCCTGACTTTCTCCCTCTCCCCCGCCGATCGCAGAGTGGCCGGCGGCGATCGGGTCCGCCGGTCACACGCGCGGGGGGGTCCGTGACCACGCGGGAGCAGGAGCGCGCCTCCGGCGGCGCGCGCTCGCTCCCTAAACCCTCACAGGCGAGCGACGTAGACCTACGTCACTTTGCCTGTGAGGGGCTGACCGCCGCCGTAGATAGTCGTGCGGCGGTCGGCAAGTGGTTAAAAAGTGTCAGTTACTACACTTTTTTATTGTCATAAATTCATTATTATACAATTCTAGTTATTTAACCACTTAAGGACCGCCCCCTCCTACGCAATCCGACATAGGTATACGTCGGTCGTGCGTTCCCACCGCCACTCGTCAGCGGGGACTTCGATGCACGGGGCAGGTGGCTCCGATTGCCACCTGACACCTGCGATCGTTCCCCGCTGAGAGAGAACGGTCAGCTGTTGTAAACACAGCTGACTGTTCTTCTCCCAGGAATGATCATAGAGTCCATGTGATCCTTCTATATAGGATCACAGGTCTCTATGATCATTTCACAAGCCACGCCCCCCCCCACAGTTAGAATGACTCCCCTAGGCTCACATTTAACCCCTTGATCACCCACAATGTTAACCCCTTCCCTGCCAGTGTCATTATTACAGTAACAGTGCACATGTTTAGCACTGATTACTGTAGTAACGTCACTGGTCCCCCCAAAAGTGTCAAAAATGTCAGTTAGGGGTCCGATCTGTCCACCACATTGTCACAGTCCCACAAAAAATTGCAGATCGCCACCATTACTAGTAAAAAAAAAAACAATAAACATGACATAAAACTTTACCGTAGTTAGTAGACGCGATAACTTCAAAATACGCTTATTGCAATTTTTTTAACCAAAAATACGTAGCAGAAAACAAATTGGCCTAAAATGTTAAAAAATGTTGATTTTTAATTTTTTTGGGGGAATGTTATATAGCAGAATGTGAAAAATATTATTATTATTATTTTTTCAGAATTTTCATTTTTTTTGTTTATAGCGCAAAAAATAAAATCACAGAGGTGATCAAATACCACCAAAAGAAAGCGCTATTTGTGGGAAAAAATGGACATAAATCTTATTTGGGTACAGCATTGCACGACCATGCAATTGTCTGTTAAAGAAACGCAAAGCCGTATCGCAAAAAATGGCCTGGTCATTAAGGGGGCAAATCGTTCCGGGCCACAAGTGGTTAACCACTTGCCAACTGCCCCACACGGATTTACTGTGGCAGGGCGGCTCGGCTGCGCATAATCATGTAGATCTACTTGATTATGTGCACGCAGTCTCGGCGGCACACGCGTGGTGCAAGAGCCATGCTCCTGCTGTGATTAGACACAGCGGAAGTCAGATCCCAGGAAGGGCGGGCTCGATCGTCGCCAGCCTCCTGCAAAATTCGAGGAAACTGACAGAAGAGCCACGTGCCTATGTAAAGAAAGCAGGCAGCTCTCCTATCAGACAAGCACAGTGAGATAGTGTGTCTTAGCTAAGCTGAAACACTGATCTCTGTGTGCCCGTCACAGACCCCCCCCCCCCCCCAGTTAGCAAGCACATTTAGGCTTACATTTAACCCCTTGATCACCCCCAGCATTGACCCCTTCCATGCCAGTGTAATTTATACAGTAACAGTGCATATTATTTAGCACTGATTACTGTATTAATGTCACTGGTCCCCAAAAAGTGTCTCTTAGTGTCAGATTTTGTCCGCCACAATGTCGCAGTTCCGCTTAAAATCGCTGATTGCCGCCATTACTAATAGAAACAAAAAAAATTCATAAAAAGTCCAAAAATCTATCCGATAGTTTGTAAGCGCTATAACTTTTGCGCAAACCAATTAAAATACCCTTTTTGGGAATTTTTTTTACCAAAAATATGTAGCAGAATACAAATTTGCCTAAACTGATAAAACAAATTTAGATTTTTTAAATTTTTTTATTGGGATTGTTTTATAGCAAAAAGTTAAAAAATATTGTGTTTTTTTCAAAATTGTTGCTTTTTTTTTTTTTGTTTATAGTGCAAAATCTAAAAACTACGCAATTGTTAGTTAAAATAACGCAGCGCCGAATAGCAAAAAATGGCCTGGTCATTAGGGGGTAAAACCTTCCAAAGCTGAAGTGGTTAAAGTGGAACTTCACTCTCTCAGTCAACATTGACTATTTTCTTTTTCACATTTTTCTAGCATTAGTAAATAAATAGGTTATAAAGTATATTATATTTACTTGTTTTGAACTTTTTTTTACATTTCTCCAGTTACTTTTTGCTTCCCAGACTCAGGTGCATACATTCCAGGAGTCTTTAGGGGGGGGGGGAGAAGAGGAGGAGGGTATTTATCTGCTAAGGATATCCTCCTGCTTACATGCTTGAGCTAAGGGCAGATGAATTCCAGGAAGTAAATGCTACATGAATCATCTACCCTTATTTAAGATGGCCAAGGCCAGAAATGCTAGGGGTGGTTTTCAAAGTGATTTCCCAACAAAATATGGGGGAAAAAATGGAGCCATGGATGGATGGGGGAGTTTGTTTCGAATATAGAAATCTAATTTTTTTCTAGCGTTTTTGATTTGTGGTGCTCAGATACAGTGCAGTTTTGCTTTAATACATAATTTTAATCAATGAAATGCCATTAATTAATGACATAAGCCAGTGTATTTCAATGGGCAACAGATATAAAAGAACTAAGGTTAAACCTGGATGGGTAAATCTGAGCGTAAAGAAGCATATTAAAATTATAAGGACAAGAGAACATCACTCCATTCTACCACTAAAAAGAATGCAATAACAACATGTAAGAGCACAATCAGGGCAATGAAAATAGACCTCTACTATGTATGGGGTAAAACTCGCCCTAGGGTACCACGTAGGATTCTGTATCTCCACAAACTCCAAGGTGGATTGGGTCTCCCGCACTACGCTAAGTATTACCAAGCTGCACAATTGGCTCCACTTACAAAGTGGCATGCTACCCAGGAAGTTCCCCTCTGGGTAGCTTTGGAAGCAGTTGACTGCGACCCTCTCTCCATGGCCAACCTTCTGTGGCTAAAGCCAATAGACTGTAAGTCAGTTGTTAAAGCGGAGTTCCGGGCACGAAAACGTTTTTTCAATAGACATACCCCCGGGACAGTCAGGTCTAATACATTCCACAATGGCTAGCCTCTGATCTGTCCTGGTTCGCACTTACCTGCAAGAAGAAATACTTACTTATAAAATTTCTTCTCCAGCGTTGCCATCTCTCTTGTGGGCAGCTGAAGCCGGCGCGATCCTCTTCCGCGTCCTCTTCCGTGTCTTCTTCTCCCAGAATGCGCCTGCACCGGCCCCTCTCGTCACTTCCGGTGCGGCGCCGCATTCCTCCACAGCTTCTGGGCATGCCCAGAAGCTGTTTAGCAGGGAATGCGGCGTCGCCCTGGAAGTGACGAGCGGGGCCGGTGCCGTCGCATTGATTCCTGGGAGTGATGACGTTCAGCTCCCAGGAATCATCGCAAAGGAGGAAGTGACGGCGGAGCCGTGGCACAGAGGGAGGAAGTGAAGAAGAGGTGAGTATTTTCTATCTACAATTACAAGGTGGGTAAAAAAAAAAAATATACCTAACTATCCAATTCCTTTTCAGGTGAAGAAGATCCAGCGGATGGGCACAAAATTGATTAGGTCGATTTTGTTCCCGGAACTCCGCTTTAACCCTATTATACGTCACTCTTTACTCCTGTGGGATACCCTGAAGTTCAAATACAAGCTCCAATCAACTTATACCCCCTGCTATCGTACTTGCACAACCCGTCCTTCCCCCCTGCGTGGGAATCCCCTTCCTTGTTTCATCGTTGGTCTGCTGCTGGCCTTCTCCGGGCCCACTCACTTATGGAATCCAATTCATTGAAACCGTTCCCAAATCTCTGCAAAGCCCACGGCTTACCAAGCTCTGAAATATT
This sequence comes from Pelophylax lessonae, assembly GCF_965119305.1. NCBI lineage: Eukaryota > Metazoa > Chordata > Amphibia > Anura > Ranidae > Pelophylax > Pelophylax lessonae. The sequence goes on from NC_138768.1 coordinate 647,894,198, forward strand.
CCGGTACCTCCAAATTAAACATTTTCTAACACAATGTATCCGCACTGATTCTACCTTATCCAATCTAACATCCTTTGAACATGTCTGCTTACGTGACCCACACACCCGTGGCATTATCTCTCTTCTCTATTCCAGGCTCTCAGACTCTTCCAACTGGGCTCTGCCCACCTATGCCAATAAGTGGGAACTAGACTTGTCATTGCACCTAGACCCCGTAGACTGGTCCAATATTTGGCAGGCGACAAAGGCAGCCTCTCAGAATATCCTGGCTTCTGAAACTAACTACAACGTCCTAATGCGCTGGTACTTAGTACCCGCCCGCATTGCAAAATATCTGACATCTTATCCCTCGACTTGTTTTCGAGGTTGCCTAGACGCAGGCACCCACTTACATATATGGTGGACGTGCCCCAAAGTGCAGGAGTTCTGCGAGGCTGTCTTTCGCATTCTTTCCACTCTGCTGGATACATCCATCTCCCCAGACCCCTCTCTGGCCCTTCTGAACATGAAACTGGAGAATGTCTCCAAATCCCAACATAAAATTGTTTCTACAAGTTACCACTGCAACCAAACAAACCATAGCAAAGGCCTGGAAATCCCCACACTTACCCATACCTAAGGTAAAACACAGAATCACAAAAGCGGTGATTCATGCCAAAATCGAAGCAGTACTATTAGAAAAAATAGACAAATACGATAGGATCTGGCAACCTTGGGTTGACCATTTCCTCCCTCCTGATTTTGACTCCTCTCTCCTAATGCTATGATACTCCCCCTTATAATCTGCTAATCTGCTAAACTACCTATGTAGCGCCAGTGGTCTACCCCCCGACGACACCCCTCGTCCCTCTCCCTTCCCCCCCCCCCACACCCCCACACCCCTCTCTTCCTCTCCTGAACTCTCCTTTTCCCACTTCCCTTTCTTCTTCTGTATGTGTTATAATATGTTTACTAATACGTCCTGGATGTGGTAAACCTCAACAGCATGGTTATGCCTTTGAACTCACCACGAATCCTGTCTTCCTTTTTTCAATCCGTATGCGTAAACCCTGTTTGTACCTACATGGTTGTTGACCTCACTTTTGTTGCTCTGTTTTCTCTCTATTTTTTTTTTATATATATATATGAATCTCGGAGTTACTTCTCTCTACATGACAGCGAGTAGGGGGTCGCACCGCCCCATGCAGGCACAGCATGTTCCCTTTACGGGGTGCCTGGGTGCTGGCTGCGACGTCCCCACCTCTTCTCATCCTCGTTAATTGTGGCTTACATCTGTAGCCACCTGTAGGCACTGTTTGTTTTTACCTCTATGGCATTCTGTAACACCACGTTATTGTACACTTTGCTGTATTTATTCTTTTGTTCATTGTTCTTTGGACGTTTTGTTCTTTACCTGTAAACCTAATAAAATGTTTGAACAAGAAAATAAACCTCTAGAGGCATATAGTGGAAGAGAGTAAAAAGAAACCCCAAAATGTTTAAATATAATAATAATAAAAAGGCAAAGTCAGAACATATTGGCCTGATAAAAGAAAATCAGGCAAAATTGGTTACATGTGACAGGGGGAAGGCAACTGTGTCAAATACATTCTTCTCCTTGATTCTATAGAACAGGAGGGGTATAATAGACAACACAGTACTGTTAGCAATACAACATGGATTGTATCCTTGTGGCTCAGAAGCCAGTGTTCTAAAAAAACTTGAAAAATTTAAAGTGAACAAATTGCCAGGACCAGATGGCTTACACCTGAGAGTTCTCAGAGAACTTAGGCAGATGATTGCTAGACTATTATTCCTAATATTTAACCACATGCAAACCGGACCATAGCTGAATGATGGCTACAGTGCAGTCAGCAAGATCTCATTCATGCCTCATTCATGGCTCATCCATGCCTCAACCATGACTAATTTATGCTCATCCATGGCTCATCAATGCCTCGTTCATGTTCATCCGTGGCTGACCAATTCCCCATTCATGCCTCATCTATGCTCATCTATGCCTCATTAATGGCTCATTCATGGTTCATACATGTCTCATTCATGCTCACTCATGCCTCAAGTATGCCTCATTCATGGCTCATCCATGCCTCATGCATACTCACCCATGGCTCATCCATGCTCATCCATGCCCAGCCATGCCCATTCATGCCTCATTCATGCCACATTCATGCTCATCCATGACTATTCATGCCTCATTCATGCCAGATCAGTGCTCATTCATGCCCATTCATGACACATCAGTGTTCATCCATGCCACATCAGTGCTTATCCGTGCCCCATCAGTGCTCATCGATGCCACATCAGTGCTCACCCGTGCATCATCAATGCCACATCAGTGCTCATTCATGCCAGATCAGTGCTCATCCATGCCTCATCCATGCCGCATCAGTGCTCATCCATGCCTCATCCATGCCACATCAGTGCTCATCTGTGCCACTTTCATGTCACATCAGTGCTCATCAGTGCTCATCTGTGCCACATCAGTGCTCATCCGTGTCCCATCCTTGCCACTACAGTATCCATCAGTACCACTACAGTGCCCATTAGTGCCACTACAGTGCCCATCAGTGCCCTATAGTGACTCACAAAAGTGTAATAGATAGTCAGGAAATTTGATTTGAAATTGATGTCTCCAGAACACCTGACGGTGCTCCCTGCATGTTGGGCCTCTGTATGTAGCCAGGCTGTGTAAAAAATCTCACACATGTGGTATTGCCATACTCAGGAGAAGTAGCAGAATGTATTTTGGGATGTCATTTTTGCTATGTGCATGCTATGTGTTAGAAAAATCTTATATATGGACAACTTTGTGTTAAAAAAAAATACGTTTTCATTTTCCACATTTTCCAAAAACTTGTGGAAAAAATGACATGTTCAAATAACACATTATGCCTCCTAGAACATAAAAAAAAAACCCAGTGGTGATTAAATACCACCATAAGAAATCTCTATTTGTGTGGAAAAAAGGACAACAATTTTATAGGGGTACAGTGTTGCATGACTGAGTAATTGTCATTCAAAATGCGAGAGCACATATAAGTGCCCAGTGGGCAAGTGGTTAAGGACAACTTACTGACCTGAATGATACCAACTGATGAAAAGCTAATGTGGTGCCAATATTAAAAAAAGGGCCAAGATACATACCTGGAAACTGTAGGCAATTAATTTTAACATCAATAGTATGTAAACTAAGAGAGGATGATAGGGGACTGTATTTAAAGCGGAGTTCCACCCTGGATTTGTTTTTTTTTTTTTAATACCCCCGGGACAGTCAGGGCTAGTGCATTCCACAATGGCTAGCCTCTGATCTGTCCCGGGTTGCACTTACCTGCAAGACGAAATACTTACCTTGCAAACGTCTTGTCCAGCGCTGCCATCTCAGATGTGGGCAGCTTGAAGACAGCGCGTCCTCTTCGGCGTCTTCTTCCGCCTTCTGTGGTCCCACGATGCTCTGCGCCGGCCCCGACGTCACTTCCGGATCGCGCGCGTCACCCCTCCACAGCATGGCATGCCCAGAAGCTGTTTAGAAGGGGATGACGCGCGCGACCCGGAACTGACGTTGGGGCCGGTGCAGGCGCAATGATTCCTGGGAGCTATGACGTCCAGCTCCCAGGAATCATTGCAGAGCCAGGAATTGACGACGGGCCGCGGCCGAGGAAGGAGGAAGAAGGAAGTAAGGTAAGTATATTTTGTTCGCTACGAGGTAAGTAAAAAAAAAAAAAATATGCGATTATCCATTTCTTTTTCAGGTGACCCGGAGCGAGAAGATGGAGGTAAGTATAAAAATAGGGTGGAACTCCACTTTAAGAATTTCCTGATAAAAATGCTATCAAAATGCTATCACTAGTAGTAAAAAGCATTGATTTATAAAAGATTGTTCTTGCCAGACCAACCTGTTAACATTTTATGAGGAAGTGAACTGTAATCTGTAATAGAGGAAATCCTGTGGATGTAGTATATCTAGATTTTTGCCAAAGAATTTGGTACAATGCCCCCTAAAAGGTTGATTTACACATTTAGAAACTGGACAAGCTTGTAAGTATCTGGAAAGAAAACGCATTACAGGAGTGCGTCCAAAGGTTGGTCATAAATAGCACATGAGGACATGAGTACACTTTTGTCCATATCAGCACCCTTCCTATGCTCATTGGCTAGTAGCAGAACAACTGCTGGGAAGCCTCACAGGCTTACTTCTATCCCTCCACCCTACAGGCACCGCAGGAGCGCCTGGTTTGTGAGTACTGCTTTGACGTCTGGTCATAAATAGTGTATCTTCTGAATGGTCTAGAGTTGTATTTGGGTACTCCAACCTCTGTTCTGGGTCTGTTTACGTTGCTCATCAACAAAATAGAGGTTGTTATAAATGGATCAATCTCAGTATTTCTTTTTAAACAAAGATTTTTTATTGAATTTGCAAGATAATGCAAAGCCACAACAAATTGTAAAGTGAGTATTAACAATTTGGATGTATATATATATGCATACAGAAGCAGTTGACATCATTAATATATGTAACAAAAACCTTAATAAAAAAAGAGTAAAGGCAAATACTGCCTAGGACAGCATGGTAAAACCTATGTCGGGGCTGGGGTAAACAAGGGTCTCAGACCCGTAGAGGAAACTATTGAGATTAACAGATACATGGCAAGTGACCTTAACCAGGGGTTGTACATTAGATAGCACTTTGGAATATAGTGTGGCAGAGGGCTTCCCTGGCAGTAAGGCCCACAAGGTTAATATATGTTAATAGAATCGAGAGATAGTAGGAGAATTAGTGTGGAATGGTACATCTAGAGTCAAGAAGCCATAACTCCCATCATTTAAAGAGTTTATGTGCAGTCAAATGAGATTTAGCAAACATGAGTTTCACAGTGCGATGCTCATTGAGAGTGACTATTGATTTCTGTGAGAAAAAGGGGGGGGGGGGGGGGTTGGGGTTAGAATTCTTCCAGTGTTGGCCAATGGATAAACTAGTGGCAATTAAAATGTGTGTAACTAGTGAATGTACTGGGGTGGGCCAGGCCTCTAGTCCCACTCCCTGAAGAGCCATCTGAGGAGTCAATGCTAAGTGTCAGTAAGTTACTCAAGTAAAGTGGCTACTTCAGTCCAAAGGGGGCTTAATACTGGGCCATCCCACCAGATATGAGGAGGGGAGCATTCTGAGGTGCAATTCCTCCAGCAATTGGGGGAAAGTGTAGGGTAGAATATCGAAAGCTTAGAGGGGAGTATAGTTCAATCTTACTTTTTGGTGATGATATAAAGCTAAATAGAGTAATAACCTCACAACAGGATATAGCAACTTTACAAGAAGACCTCAATATAATAGAGATATGGGAAACTACATGCCAAATGAGGCTCAATATAGGAAAATGTAAAGTAATTTTCCCTAGGGGCTAAAAATATAAAAGCAAGATACAAGCTAGAGGGAGAACCCCTGGGAGGATGGAAAAGAATTTGGGTGTCCTAGTAGATGGCAGACTCATCAATAGCATGCAATGCCAAGCTGCAGCAAGCAAGGCTAGCAGACTATTTGCATGCATTAAAAAGGGTATTTACTCAAGAGATAAAACTAAAATTCTATTGCTTTACAAAACTCTGGTTTGGCTGTAAGCATGCCATCCAATTCAAAATCCAGTTCTGTTCAGCAGTCCTCAGGAAGGATATGCTGGAACTGCAGAGGGTCCAGAGAAGGGCAGAAAAGCTAACAAGGGAGCTGTAGGATCTCTGTTATGAGGAACAGATACACACATTAAACTTGTTTTCATTGAAGAAGAGACATTTAATTAAATACATGATCACAATGTACAAATAACTAAATGGTGATTCTAGCCTAGGGATACAACATTTCAGTCTCAGTTCTCCTAAGAAAACATGTGGCCACTCAATGAAGTGTGACAACTGACAAGAAGTGGCTTAACAGTAGACTGTATATTATTTACGATTAGAGTGGTAAGAATGTGGAACTCCCTTCCACAAGCAGTGGTGTTAGCCGGAAGTGTGGTTTAGTGAACATAATTTACAGTGATATGGGAGGTGGTAGAGAGTAGAGACATAATATACACACACCCACACAGGTGTCTTTATTAAACCTTACCGAATTATCTAACTATCAGTCAGATTATCTTGAGAAATAAAATTTCTAGCCAAATATCTACAATCTACTGTCCATGTGGTGGGCTTTTTGGGTCTGATGACAAGTTGGTGATGAACTTAAAGGAAACATTTTATATGTTCACAATTAATCAGGCATATGCCAATATCATTACACTGATACCTCTTTATTGAAGAAAATGCAAAACTCATAATTAAAAAAAAAAGTGGTGTTCCCATTTCCTACCCTAGGGAGTCCACATCTAATGGTATGCAGCTATCAGTCATTACAGGAGAGCCTGTGTTGCATTTAGCAGTTAGATAAAAAGATCAAAAGAGCTGCCCCCATGAACACAGATCATTATAATCTATACATATAAACAAAGGTTTTAGTACATTTACACATATTGATAGGGCTGATCTCTTTCACATATATATCTAAAACATTAAAAAAAAAAAAACGTAGCTCCTATTTAATTGCACAGATGGTGGCATTGTTTTGTTTTTCCACCTAGGGGTTCAAAGCATGAATCCAAGTGTATATTAAAGTGTAAAATCCTTTACAGTGTCATGTATAATCAATGATCTTTGTGAAATACTGGCAGGTGGTAGTCTTAATATAACACCTCAAACAGAGCATTTTGAATGTAATTGTTAATAAGCAGTTCTCAGTTTTTGCATTACTGATTATGAAAATATGATATTGAATGTCTAAGAGCAGAATTGGAATGTGCAAACTGCTAAAGAACGGTCCACAGGCATGGAACAATAGCAACTTAACATCCCATGGTCTGCATTGAATGGTGTCAGTCTTGCAATTGATGACATTCTTCAGATCTGGAGAATGTGCTTATTGTAGGCTGTTTATCTTCATATGCAGCTACTTACTTGTGAGCATAATTTAAGGCTTTAAATTAAATATCAAGCTCCATTCAGCCCCTTGTGATCGGATAGAATTTCAAATTTAAAGTGTACTTGTGTTTATTAATATCTACTGAAGCTAACCATTTAAAGTGTTAGAAGGCACCAACCATTGCTTTCAGGCCATATTTACAAACTGCAGAGTAACTTTATTGCCCCCTGGAAGCCCTGAGTAGTCCCATTTAAAGAGGTTGTAAGCTCAAAAAATTATTTTTTTTTTCTTTCCCAACCTGAAAGAGAAACACATAATGAGCTAGTATGTATCGCATACTAGCTCATTATGAAATACTTACCTTAGAACGAGCCCCCGCCGTGCCGTCCGCTTACCTGTATGACGGGCGACATGTTCAGTCGCCCGTCTTTTCGGGATCGCGGCATCCGGCCATCTGATTGGCCGGACCCGCAATTACGTCACTCCCGCGCATGCGCGTGGGAGCCGCCGTTCACGGCATAGGGCTCTGAAGGAACAGCACGGGTGGCCGTTCCTTCAGAGAGCATGCGCCGATGACGTCATCGGCTGCATGCAAGGTAAATATCTCCTAAACGTTACATGTTTAGGAGATATTTACAGTACCTATAGGTAAGCCTTATCATAGGCTTACCTGTAGGTAAAAGTTGCAGAGGAGGGTTTACTTCCTCTTTAAGTTATGTTTTTACAGAAAGACAAGTAAAGGCACATACATATTGTGAAACATATTTGATTGCAACATCTAAAAGAAAACAAATAAACTTTTTAGAAACCTTTGTGGCACAGCGGAGGTAGTATAGAGTTTATAGCTGCACTCTCCAGGTACCTGATGGTGTCTAGCATTCCATAAGGCAGGTTTAATAGGTTTTAAGAAAATACAAGTTTATTTGAACATGCAAATAAAGCGGTACCTACTCACTATATATTGCTAACTGTTTTAAACAGTGGATGACTTGTCATTTTCTGACCTCAAAGCTGGATTTAGGTAAACTTTAGAAGTAAACATATGATGCATAGGCATGTGCAGAACAGAAAAATTAGTTTCTTTTCGTTTTGGATATATTCAGTATGTTACTATTTTTGTTTTGTTGATTTATTTCGGAACTCATTTAGTTTAGTTTAGTCTTGTTTAATTATGTTTCTTTTATTATTTTTTGATGAATTTCACATATTTGGAACGATTCAAATACGGATCAGTCGAAAAATTATTCACCAATTTGAATTCTGTGTGAAGTATAGCTGGTTGTTAAGAAGCTGAATGGGAAGCTGCCTGCTGCATCCCTAACTTCTGATGACTCAATAGGTGTCATTGGGCTTCCCGGGGCTGTCAGGCTCGGACTGGCTGACACAGTTCTTTACCAAAAGGCAGCTTTGTACACAGCAGGAGGAGAGGCGCCTGACGTTTGTGGTCCCGCCCATCCCGCCAGGCAGCATTGAGCACAGCTGGAGTACTGCCCATAGTCCCACCCACCACTCTCTAATGATGGGCGGGACTACAGAAGTTGCTCCTGCTGTGTTCAATGCTGTCTGGCAGGGTGGGCGGGACTACGGGAACCGCTCCTACTGTGTTCAATGCTGCCTGACGGGGTGAGCGGGACTACAGGCGCTGCTCCTACTGTGTTTAATGCTGCCTAGCAGGGTGAGCGGGACTACGGGCACTGCTCCTGCTGTGTTCAATGGTGCCTGGTGGTAAAGAACTGTGTCAGCCAGTCCGAGCCTGACAACATGAACAGCGTGAGTTTGGCATATGCCCAATCATCTATTAACCCTTGCTGCAGCACTACACTCGCCACTGACAGGGACATCATGTGTTTGCATTTTTGTGACAAGCTGTATCCAGTGGCAGGCGGCGTGGCAAGTGACAAGCTGTGTCTGGTGACAGGCGACATGGCAAGTGATAAGCTGCATCTGGTGGCAGGCAACTTGGCAAGTGACAAGCTGCATCTGCCAGCAGGCAATGTGGCAAGGACAAGCTGCATCTGCCGGCAGGAAACGTGGCAAGTGACAAGCTGCATCTGGTGGCAGGCATCGTGGCAAGTGACAAGCTGCATCTGGTGGCAGGCAATGTGGTAAGTGACAAGCTGCATCTGGTGGCAGACAATATCGCAAGTGACAAGCTATATCTGGTGGCAGGCAATGTGGCAAGTAACAAGCTGCATCTGGTGGCAGGCAATGTAGCAAGTAACAATCTGCATCTGGTGACAGGTGTCAGTGGCAAGTGACAAGCTGAATCTGGTGACAGACAATGTGGCAAGTGACAAGCTGCATCTGGCGGCAGGCAACATGGCAAATAACAAGCTGCGTCTGGTGACAGGCAATCTGGCAAGTGACAAGCTGCATCTGGTGGCAGGCAATGTAGCAAGTAACAATCTGCATCTGGTGACAGGCGTCAGTGGCAAGTGACAAGCTGCATCTGGTGACAGACAATGTGGCAAGTGACAAGCTGCATCTGGCGGCAGGCAACATGGCAAATAACAAGTTGCATCTGGTGACAGGCGTCCCTGGCAAGGGACAAGCTGCATCTGCCGGCAGCCAACGTAGCAAGTGACAAGCTGCATCTGGTGGCAGGCGACATGGCAAGTGACAAGCTGCATCTGGTGGCAGGCGACATGGCAAGTGACAAGCTGGGTCTGGTGACAGGTGACAGTGGTAAGTGACAAGCTGTTTCTGGTGGCAGGCGACATGGCAAGTGACAAGTTGTATCTGGTGGAAGGCAATGTGGCAAGTGACAAGCTGCGTCTGTTGACAGGCAATGTGGCAAGTGACAAGCTGCATCCAGTAGCAGGCAACGTTACAAGTGACAAGCTGCATCTGCCGGCAGGCAACGTGGCAAGTGACAAGCTGCATCTGGTGGCAGGCAACTTTGCAAGTGTCAAGCTGCATCTGGTGGCAGGCAACGTGGCAAGTGACAAGCTGCATCTGGTGGCAGGCGATGGTGGCAGGTGACACTCAGGGCTCCCACTGATTCTGCATTACGGTAAGTTGAACCATTTCATTTTATATTACAATGTATTAATAGAAATAATGTGCTGCAATCATCCTGACAACATATCAGCGATGGTGCCCTGATTATTGAAGCGCTAACACCAGCCATTGCCCAGGCAAATTGGCCACAGAGACTAGGTAACTGTGAGAGACTGTGTGGCAACTGGCAGGTTAGTGACGGAGGCTGGACTGAGTCTTCCATTGCTGTTACGGCAGGCCCCATTCACATCTACCGATTTATTATCGCGGGTGGAATCGCCCTTGATTCCAAATTGCATTGCAATGCTGGCAAAATGCAGCATACATATTTGTGACATTTATTTTAAAGGCACCAAATCGCAGTGTGGTTTTGCTGTGATTGTCGCTCAAAAGAAGCTCCTGTTCTTTTTTCAATGACAAGCTTTATGTGATGCTGCTTACAGTGGGATAAATCACATGACAATTGTGCCAAAGCTGGACCACATTTTAGGTGCCAATAAAAACACGTGCTGCATTTTGTCAGTATGTCAGCATTACAGTATGATTTGGAATCGTGGGCAGAATCACACCTATTCTGTCAGCGATCCCAAATTGCTAGATGTGAACAGGGCCCTAACCACTTGTTGTCATGTACATGTATGTCATTGTGTTCAAGTGGTTATACCGGGGCCATGGCTGCAGCTGTCAGCCATAATCCCAGTATAATTTTTTTCCACGATGCCCTACACTGTATAAGTGATCCTAGTGGCTAATTAGCTGCTTGATTGCTTTTACAAGCAGCAGGAGGGGTCACCTCCTCCCGCTGCACTCCGGTGCTTTTCCTGGGCTCTTCTGTCCCTCCAGAGAGATTGGTATCTGATCCGGCAGTTGATGCATAGAGGTAATCAGAGACCAGAACGTCACCGATCATCTCTATGGTCTAGGATACCGGAAGCAATGAGGGGAACACATACGTAGGTCACGCATACATATGTAGACAGTGTTCGCACCACATATATGAGGTATCGCCACAAACGTTTCCTGGCAAATAGATAAATGGGTCACGTGAGGTTACTGGTTGCTAAGCTGCTGACACTAGCCACTTTCTTAACAACCTTTATAGTGGAAGAAGAAAGGTTATATATATATATATATAGTAGTGAAAGAAGAAAACCATCTACTATATATAACCTTTGGCGTTTGGAAGAGTGCCTGAACAAGCAAAGTTTGGTCTGAAGAGCTCATCCCTCCTCATTTCAGAAAGCCCAGATGAAAGCTGTTAATCTATTGTTTAACCACATACAAGTTTCAGGACAATGAAACAACATTTATCCAACTTCATGCAAAAAACACCAGTGCCTGGAGCCCACAAATTGGAAGATTGATATTTTTATGTGAAGCTTTCCACTTGGTTGTTTTGTGTTGTGGCATATTTGCTTTATTCTTCAAGAAACAAGCAAATCTATCACATGTAATGCAAGATCACAGAACTAAAGAGCATGCTGAAACACTGCAGAGATCAATTTTGCATTTCCTGTTGCTATTGCCAAGTAATGAGCGGTGGAAAATTAATCAGTTTTGGCACCTTTGTTTAAAATCTCAGAGACCCGAGATCAGACTATCAGTTTTATATGATTTGTGTCCAGTCTGGCTGAGATCTGTGCAAGAACACTGGTAGCATTAGTTCTTACACTGACAGCAAAGAGATATAATATGCTATATGTCTAATCAGTAAATTGCAGTATTCTTTTGAACTTTAATGAATCTCTTTAAAGGACAACCACAGTGTATTTTTTGAAGTATACAGTAAATTATATTATATTAAATTAAATATTTTATACATGTGTTTCTGCAGTGATTTGTATATAGCTTTTACATTTCAATTTTGTTCTCTATTCCATTACATATACACATTTGTACATTGTATATTTCGTCGGTTTTTCTATTTTATTACAAAACCTCACTGCTTAACAATTCTGAAGAATTTGTCGTAGTGAAACCTGACCAATAGACTTATAGGGCCCATTCACATTTAGCTGTTAAAGTGCTTTCATTATAATTGGACTGCTTACAAACTACAACAGTCAAAAAAACATGCATGACCCATTGTGGTGCATTGTGGTTTGTCAGACTCTGCTGTGTTGGGAGGATTTTCCAATGAATGGCACCATAAAGCATTGCACTTAGAGGACGTGCATTGCCATGCATTATTGTACCATGCATTTTCATGTGTGTTGCCATAATACACAAGTTTGAATGGGCCATAGTATAACATCACTGCATCCCATACATTGACAAAATGGTTTTAAAGTTGAATTTTTGGCATATCCCTAACTTCTAATACTTAACAATTTTCAGCTTGCTCTGGTCCGGTCATGCGATCCCGCTCCTCAGTGTCAGCCAGTGCGGCTGCAGGGGAGAAGAGGAAACACTGGTAATAGATGGACCATTAAAGTCTTTGGGTGGCATCACCGATTCCGGCTTTAATAGCCATTGTTGGAACACTCTCACATTCTTCTCCCCCTGCAGCACCGCTGGCAGACACAGGGGAGATCATGTGATCGGACTGGAACAAGCTTAAAATAGGTAAGTATGCAGACCTTTCTTACACAGGTTATTAAGCATAGGTATGAGGAAGAGGTAGGGGAGAGTTTTAAGAGTAGTTAGGGTTTACCTGGAATTTCCCTTTAAATCATTACCAAAGCATTGTTTAGGTCCCCAACATAGAAACTAATTTAATAAAAAAATAGAGGATGCTACCTTTGTGAAATGATTGACAATATATAAGGTCAACCTATTTTCACTTCGAATACCCAATTATGTGCAAAGTAAAAAATGAACATTTGCTAGCACATAAATGATTCCTCAAAGTGAGCACAGATTATTCTTATTGACTAAGCTCAATAAACATTTACTTTGCATAGTGAACAATTGGGGGGACGAGGGATTAACTAAAACTGGAGCAGACAGCCTCCGAATGCAGCTGTTCATACTATCCAATCAGCTTTTAGCTTTGGCTTGTCCAGTTAGGCTTTAAAAAAAAAAAGCTAGAAGCTGATTAATGCAATGCAATGCATTCCCAAGCTGCTGCAAGAAAAGCCAACAGAATACTGGCGTGTATAAAAAAGGGGATTCACTTCAGAAATAAAGAGATTATTCTCCCTCTCTACAAGACTCTGGTCTGGCCACATCTGGAGTATGCTGTCCAGTTCTGGGCACCGGTCCTCAGGAAGGATGTGCTGGAACTGGAGAGACTCCAGAGAAGGGCAACAAACATAATTAGTAAATGGAGGACATCAGCTATGAGGAAAGACTACAGGCATTGAACTTATTCTCTCTGGAGAAGAGACAATTGAGGGGGGATATGATATCAATGTACAAATACTATACTGGTGGTGATGACCCTAGCACAGGGGTCTTCAAACTATGGCCCTCCAGTTGTTCGGGAACTACAATTCCCATCATGCCTAGTCATGTCTGTGGATGTCAGGGTTTTACAATGCCTCATGGGATGTGTAGTTCTGCAACAGCTGGAGGGCCATAGTTTGAGGATCCCTGCCCTAGCATAAGGAACAAACTTTTCAGAGAAAGGGAATACAATAAGACACGTGGCCACTCACTAAAACTAGAGGAAAAATGGTTTAACCTTAAATATACGTAAGGGGTTCTTTACTGTCAGAGCAGTAAGGATGTGGAATTCTCTTCCACAAGCAGTGATCTCAGCAGGGGGCATCAATAGTTTCAAAAAACTGTTAGATGGACACCTTAAAGACCACAACATCAAGGGGTATACAAAGTATGATTAACAGCAAACACATACACACATCATAGGTTGAACTGGATGGACGGATGTCTTTTTTCAACCTCACAAACTATGTAACTATGTAACCATGATTAGTTGCTATGCACATCTGTTCTAGATTCACAGCTGCTCCAGATTCTGCTGTTTCAGCCTTAGTAAAATCCTCTTTTTTTTCCTTCTACTAAACCAATCACAGGCAAAACTGCTTGGCTATATATATATATATATATATATATATGATTTTTTTTAAGCTAAGAGAAGTTGGCAAAGAACAAGTTAAAGCAGTAAAAGTTAAACTCAACGATGACAAACACACCCTCTATACGTCATGCCGAGAACAGCTGAATCTATAAGGAAAAGACAAACAAAACAAATATATCTCGTGGTTTGCTGTATTGACTAAAATGCAGCATTAAAAGTTGCAATTGCAGGTGAGTTGTTCAATATTGAAACAAAATAATAATAATGTAAAGTAAACTGATAATATAATTAAGACTAAAAAGCAAACAGGTTAAAATATTAGTTAAAAGTCCCCAAGAAAGTGTTGCTACACATCCTGGACATGTTATGCATGGAAAACCTTAGCATCCTACGGATATAAAACCAGTTACGATTAGTGTTCTGATGCCATCTGTGAAATTGCACGTGTGCATTATAAATATTCCCGGCTGATACTCACCAAAGAGAGACAAGATACCACACGCTGCCCATACAATTAAAGACATTCCTATGCTGCCGGTGTTCTGTAGTATTCCTTTGGGAGATATAAAAATCCCTGCTCCAATTATAGTTCCAATTATGAGTGAGATTCCTCTTAACAAAGTTACTTTCTTTTTAAGCACCACTTTCTCACTCTTGTCAGCCTGCTTGTTGTTAATTGAGGATAACATGCCATCTGATTCCTTGGTGGGATAGCTGCCTTTAGAAGTTATCATAGGCACATCAGCAGAAGCAGATCTCTTATACATGATGAATAAAAAAAAAAAAAAACAATGGAATCTCAATGTAAAAAGTCAAAGTGCTATGCAGGTAGTACCCAGTGCTGGAAGCTTCTGGTAGTAAACTTTTTCACAACTAAATCTACAAGCTGTTGCTCCTTTTTTTTTTTTTTTTGGGTAACACCTGTTTATTCACCTGCCTTAGCTGTCCTATCACTGGAGACCAAGTCAACTTCCGTATGAGACTGATGCACTAGATTGCTGAACACTGGGTTACTAGTGCTGAATGATGATGCAAATTCTCCAGGTTTGCATCAGCCACAGAAATCCCTTTGCTTTACTCAGCAATAATTCCTGTGAAGCAGGGTGTTGCACAAGTAAAACTTGATCTTCTTACACAAAATCTGGAGGAGTAACAGGAAATCTTGTCTTTTAAGCCGATCATTGTGACTTGCAGAAATGCCTTAATAAAGAACAAAGACTATTCACCAAGCAACAGATAAAAAAATGAAATGCTTTTTTGCTTTCTATCACCTACAGTCAGTCTAGTTCTAGTTAACAATATCTGTTTTCACTGTGACTGTGCAAACACGCAGACGTAGAAGTGAGAAAAAAAAAAAAAAAAAACGTATGGCTTTTCCATACACAAAAAAGTTGGCAGAAACAGCTGACTGTATATCCCATCAGAAATGTTAAATTTTTTCAGCTGTGGTATTTACAGTAACTTTCTTTTTTTTTTTTATCAATTTTAAATTACCAAAACTTTGTTTGCTCTGGATTGCTGCAGTTTGTAAGTTTGTGCATTGTTAAGTTCATTTGTTTAAGGCTAGCCTAAAAGTAGAATACGAAAAAATGATGCTATATAGCCATTTATGTATGGTATTTAAAGGCAGGATGCTTTCTACAATTTTATTTCTACAATCTTGAATTTTTAGGTTGAGTGATAAAAAAAAAAAAATGCAGAAATTGTCTATTTAAAATGTAAGAAAAACTGATTAAAAGCAAAAATCTGTGGCCAGCTTACAGTCTGCTTAGATCTAAAAGACAGAAACATAGAAAAAAAATGTAATATCTATTCCATACACGAAGAGGTTGGCAGATACAGATGACCAAAATAAAAGTTTATAGGATTTTTTTTTTTTTACTGTACATTGCATCAGAAATTATACATTTCTTAGTTTTGATATTTACAGTTACTTTCTTTTACTTTTTTTTTACGCCTTTTTTACTTAAATAATACTCTGGTTGATACGCATTTCTGTGCTTTATGCATTGCACTTTGCCAAGTTCCACTAGTGTAAAAACTATAGACATTAAAATAAACTGGCAGACAATTACCGGTATTTATCGCTTCTGTACAAAAAGGTAGCACATGGGTTACTCACAAATCCAGAAAATATTGTTAGAATGTTAAAAAAATATGAAATATCTTGTGTAACTGTAATATCTACACCCTGCTTTATTTTAGCTGTTATGTTTTGCGTGATATTTTGCAAAATATCTTTCTGCAAGCTTGGCTCAAGGGTCACATTTAGTAGTGTCACATTCAAATCTTCCAAATTTTGTTGAGTTGGCTCCAGACTTCTTTGACAAGAATGTGATAAATGGAGTTCTGCCTGTTTTGCTAGCTGGTCAGCCCCTGGTGGTTGGACCAGTCTCTAACAAATCATAGTTTTGACCTCAAAGAGTCCTTACCTGAAGGGTTTTTCTTTTGGTGTGCATGCTACATTCCTGTTGTAAGACCTCAGGGCTATAGCCCCGTCCTAATGGACTCAACTCTCTCATAGAATATGTGCCCAAGGGTTTTGTTCCCAAAGTAATTGTCTAATGTTGTAATCAGCTTGATCAGGTTAGGAAGAGTTATGTGCTCCTAGATGTTGAACTCAACCCAACAACAGTCAATCAGGGACAATTAAGGAGCTCTGACACAAATTTGGGTATTCTACCGTCTCATGAGCTCTTCCTAATTGAAGTTCTGCATTAAGCATTTAAGAACATTGATGGACTGGACCTGCATTTTTGTTAGCTTTAGGCAAATGTAAGTTCAAGTGTAAGTTAATGTTACCAGGTGAAGTAGCTTATTAGCATCTATGTTGCTAAGCATGGGACCACCTTCATGTTACTGGAAGAGGTTGTCACAAAATAGCATGCTTGACCTTTTCTAATATGTTCTCATCTGCTCATCCAAAAAGTATTATAAATCCCTCAGCCAGGCGAAAACCTCCAAATTGTCTAGACATATGGACATGAATAAGGAAATCCCTGCTCATCCAAAAAGTATTATAAATCCCTCAGCCAGGGGAAAACCTCCAAATTTTCTAGACATAAGGACATGAATAAGGACATCCCTGAATTAGTTAAAGCAGAGTTCCGGACACAATTTTTTTTTCCAATAAAAATACCCCCGGGACAGTCAGGGCTAGTACATTCCACAATGGATAGCCTTTGTACTGTCCCGGGTCGCACTTACCTTTTAGAAGAAATACTTACCTTGAAAATTTCTTCTCCAGTGCTGCCATCTCAGATGTGGGCAACTGAAGGCAGCGCGTCCTCTTCTGCGTCCTCTTCCGTGTCCTCTTCTCCCAGAATGCGCCTGCACCGGCCCCACTCTTCACTTCCGGTGCGGGCGCATCATTCCTCCTCAGCTACTGGGCATGCCCAGAAGCTGTTTAGCAGGGAATAAGGCGCCGAACCGGAAGTGACGAGCGGGTCGGTGCAGGCGCATTGATTCCTGGGAGTGATGACTTCAGCTCCCAGGAATCAATGCAAAGAGGAAGTGACGGCGCAGGCCGTGGTCGCAGATGGAGGAAGTGGAAGAAAGGTGAGTTTATTTTTCTTCAATAACAAGGTAAGTAAACAAAAAAAAAATCGTAGCCATCCATTTCTTTTTCAGGTTACCAATAGCAAGCGGATGGCCCAAAATCGATTATGTCGATTTTGTGGCCAGAACTCCGCTTTAAACAAGACAGAACAGAGTTATTTATTTCCTACTTTCACACGGTAATATTTGGAAGAGACTGATTAAGTTGCGCTACTTCCATACAGTTCATGCCTATCCTTCTGTGTCATGAACTACATAAATGAACATACCACACTACCCGAGGATAACCTTAAATAATGCCCTGTGGGAGGGGAGAAACATGCCAGTGGCTGCGGGTGGTGACATCATATCTGGCCACTGAGATGCATGTTGGTGCGAAGGCTTGTATACCTTCATGCAAATGTGAGTGGATATGTTTTTAACCGGTTGATTTTAATTAATAAATGGAATTACGTTATGTAAGTCTCTTTTGCCATTTTATGAACACATATGCACAAGCACTTTACTTCCCTAAACACTGAGGAGCCAAGCCAGTGAGGAGAACAACAAGGACCAGCTTACCCAGCATACTTATAAAGTGTATTTGACTCCTGTCAATGGGAGTCCATAGCAGCTGGTGAGTGAGTGGGCACACTGAAGGGGAGCATGAAATGCACCTTTTTTGAATTTACAGTACTTTGGCGCGTTTGCACTATAAATAACTTTAATTAAAAATCACGAAGATGTAATGTTCGTGACTTTTCTAAGAAGATTATTTTGATGCATTTATTTACTATACATTTATATATTGTTGATTAGTAGGAATTACTTGGTTTACACATTATTAACGAAGTCTAACAGGGGATAGGTTCCCCAATTTTGAGCAGCGCTCTAAACAAGTTAATTTATTTTATAAATAAGGAACAGCACTGTATTAGAGCAGCAACCTATTATGAGCACATATTACCCATATATTACACTCCATAAATGAGGGAATACATATTTTTTATTGACGAAATAGATTTAAATATGGCTAAAAAAGTCTTAAAATTATCCCTTTTTTTTTGCAATGAAAACAATAGTTTTGCATTTGGCAGCTACTAAGGTTATCCTGGAATAATTGGTTAATAAAGTTCTATCCCTTATCCCTTTACAGGGTAACTTATGAAGGCAGAGAGTGTCCTACTACATACTCCAAAACCTGGGAGAAAACAGTGAGGAATGGACAGACGCCACGCACCGCCAGCCCATCAAGCAATGAAGAACATGAAAGGCTTCAGCCTGTTACTCCTCCAGAGACCACCCCACTGACGCATTTCACCCCTGACACCTCTATGTTTAACTTCCATGGGTGGAGCAAAATGCATCAGAGTCATCAGAGGCATGGCGTTAGAAGGAGTAACAGGCTGAGGCAGTTCACATCCTTTTACACCTGACGGACTCTGAGTTTGCAGTGTCTTTCCATTCCTATATGCTCTACTACTGCTTTCTGGATGAAGCATCTGACAGTCTGACACCCATTTTACCCTGTGAGACACCAGACTTATCTATTACCAGAACACCTTGAGCGGCAATTTAAATTATTGGGGTTGATTTACTAAAGGCAAATTCACTCTGCACTACAAATGTACTGCAATTGCACTTGCAAGTGCCACCGCTGTAGCTCTAAAAGGGAAAATCTTTAATGAGGGGAAGCTATGTAACTCATGTAAAGCAAAAATGCTGTTTTTTATTTTCCTTGCATGCCCCCCTCAGACCTACAGTGACTGCACTTCCAAGTGCACTCTTAGTAAATAAACCTCACTGCATGGTACCCTGGTGGAAATCAGGTTTCATGCTTACAATCCTGTGAGTATTGGCCCCCTGTTTATTAATTCCATCTTGGAAACAAATCTTTTACAGATAAACATAATTAGCAAATGAATGATACTCACCCACATGATGATATAAACAGTTTTTATAACTTCTATGATGCATATATTCCTTTGCAATTACACAGAACTGTTGTTCACTGGTTTGGAAATTATTATGTTTTTTTTTTTTTAAATAGCAAAAATGTAAATTCTGCTTACATGTTAATTGGCATTAAACCCCTTGTCTTATATACAATAGTGTTAATTAACATTTTACTTTTGTACTTTCATTAGTCTGTCTCTTTCACATTGGTGGTCTGGGGATGGTAAAAACAGGCAATTGAGCCTGAAAATAACTGTGCCTGCGTGGGTTTCCTCTGAGTACTCCGGTTTTCTCTCACACTTTAAAGACATATTGGCCTTTGTATGTATGAGTGCGATTTAGGGACCTTAGACGGTAAGCTCCTTGAGGGCAGGGACTGATGTAAATGTACAACACAAATATAAGGCACCAGTGGTGGCTGGTGCTCCATGGGCCGGGGGGGGGTGGCAGGCGAACCACACCATACTCCCCCCTGGACCACACCAGCTCGCACACCACACCACACCACACACACCCCATCCCCCCCCCCGGTCGCTGGCTCACTCACCTGGACAGACGTGGAGGGTAGGCAGTGGCGGCAGTGGTGGATTCCCCCAGCAGCGGCGGCTGTGGCTTCCGCTGTGTCTCCTCCCTCCTCCTCCTCCTTGGCCAAAAGCATGACATTTCCGTTCGGCCAATCGGGAAACGGGTCTCAGGACCCACTTCCTGAATGGCTGGGAGGAGAATCAGTGTGATAATAGTGAATATTCATTCACTATTGTCACACAAATGGGTGGGTTCAGGGCGCAGTGGTCTGCGCCCCGAGCCCTCCCTTTTTTGAAGCCTATTAGAGCCTCTGGCTCTAATCACGTGCTTCAAAAAAAAAAACCCATGGAATTCTTGCATCTGGTGCCCCGCATGTAGATTAGGGGGGCGGACACATGGATGGGGGGGCGGAGCCCCCAATGCACCAGCCGCCACTGTAAAGAACTGTGTAAATTGATGGCGCTATATAAGTGCCTGTAATAAATAAATAAATAAACCAGCTGAAGTTAGGATTTGGTAAGAAAGGGTGGTTTTAAATGAAGAAGTGCCAACTAAGGGTCACTTGGGAGGGAGCAGTTGGAAGTCCACCAAATGTGTGTAACATCTCCATTGTTATTAAAACCTCTGAATCACTGTGAGAAAAGTAAGGGCTGGAAGAAAGAGTCTGAAAAACAACCCACCGAATTTACAACAGATTATTTGCCTCTGTATTTCTGAAAAAAAGAAAATGTATGTTTTCTGCATCTTTTTTTAAAAAGATTTGTGCATGATGTCTATAAACCTCTGTGTTTGGATGCAAGATAATAGATTTAATGTCAGTATTGAGGCAGGTGGCAATTTTTTTTGACCCCTTGGTGAGGAGCGCAAAAACTAGGAAGAGAAGGGATCCTTCCCTGACCCCCTGGGGCAAAAATACCTGACAGACATACTAACCAAAAGGCCCAGTGGACGCTACCCCTCGTGGTCAGCTAAAGCCGACCAACAAGTACTAGGTAAGTACTTGCCAAAAAAATAGGGATCTATCCAGTGGAAGTGCAAAGGAGCAAAGGAGACATATTTGTACAGCAGGATCATCGCCAGTCTGGGGTGAGGGTAGTCTTACATGCAGCAGCAGATTTAGATGGACACAACTGACAAATTTAAACTTCACTCTAGCTTACACTAACAGTAACAGTTTTTTTTTTCCTTTTGGGATAAAGGTTTTACTTAAATTATTAAAAGCTGGCCATTGTAAGTACCCCTGTTAGTGTTAAATGGTTTATCTCAACCTTGTAACTGCTACTTTGTCTGGACAGCTTTGTCTTTTAACCACTTCTGGACCGGAAGGATTTGTCCCCTTAATGACCAGGCCATTTTTTGCGATTTGGCATTGTGTTATTTTAACGAACAATTGCGCGGTCGACGACACTGTACCCAAATAACATTGATGTCCTTTTTTTCCCCACAAATAGAGCTTTCTTTTGGTGGTATTTAATCACCTCTGCAATTTTTATTTTTTGCGCTATAAACAAAAAAATTGCGACAATTCTGAAAAAAAAAAAAAACAATATTTTTTCACATTATGCTTCATAACATTCCCCACTTTTTTTTAACAATCAACATTTTTTAACATTTTAGGCCAATGTTTTTTCTGCTACATATTTTTGTTAAAAAAAAGTGTATTTTGATTGGTTTGCGCAAATGTTATCACATCTACAAACTATGGGAAAGATTTATGTAATTTTTACTAGTAATGGCGGCGATCTGTGACTTTTATCGGGACTGCGGCATTGTGGCGGACAGATCGGACCCCTAACTGACATTTTTTACACTTTTGGGGGGGACCAATGACATTAGTACAGTAATCAGTGCTAAAAATATGCACTGTTACTGTAATAAAGCCATTGGCAGGGAAGGGGTGAACACAGTGGGTGATCAAAGGGTTAAATGTAAGCCTAGGAAGTGATTCTAACTGTATGGGGGCAGGGCATGTGAAATGATCACAGAGACCTGTGATCCTATATAGAAGGATCACAGGTGCTCTGTGATCATTCCAGGGAGAAGTACGGTCAGCTGTACAACAGCTTACCATTCTTCTCTCTCAGCGGGGAGCGATCACGGATGGCTGGCGGCAATCAGAGCCACCAGCCTCATGCATCAGGGTCCCCGCTGCCAAGTGGTGGCGGAAGCGCGCTGCCGGCAGCGTGCGCTCGCCCCCTAGCTGCAGGCGCATGACCGACGTATACCTACATCGGTTCACGCAGGAGGGCCAGCCTGCCGCAGTAAAACTGCGGTGGGCGGTCCTTAAGTGGTTAAAGAAAGTTAAAAAAAAATACTAAACTTGTTTTTTTTTTCTTTCATTCAAGGAAGTCTAGAAAATTGTAATTTGCCTTTTTCAGTTTCCCAGCTGGCCCCTCCTCCTGTTTGTGGGTGTCTCTTTTAGCTAGCTGTCTGCTAAGGAAACACCTGTGTACAGTATGTCTCCTGGTCAGGGTTTGTGTGTTCATTGAGGCTGGGAGAACACAGACATAAACCATTGCTGTGCAGATCACATATGATGTCTGTGCGATACAAATTTAGCTATACAAGCTGTATGGCTGAAATCGCATCGCATTTGCACCAAAATGGTGCAGGACCCTTTTTTGGTCCGCACTGAAATCCAGGTGCATGGGTGTTCACAATGTGATCTGATTCCTGTACCCTTTGACAGTTAGCATTAAAATCTGCGAACCGACCTGGGGGTGTCATTAACTTTCTTTTGACACCCGCAGGAGTTCGCATAGGGCAGTTTGAACTGCATGCAATGCGGGAACCCGTACTGGAACCGTGATGGTTCCCGCATGGCATATGTGTGAACCCAGCCTGAATCATGTATCACCCTGCAAGCCGTGCCTCTCTCTCTCTCCTCCTAGCTCCTGGCAGACAGCTGCTACTCTACCTTTACTTCTATGCTACAAACCAGAAGTTTCAGGAACAACGTGGATCTTTAGGGAACCCGGAAGTGTTTGGGGACAGGAGCTGCTTGTAATGAAGCATCTTTTTAACTTAAAGCTATGAAGGCATTATGGTAAAAAAAATATTTAGCCTTTAGCAGTACTTTAATTTATCGAGTCTTCAGGGTGTGGTAGTCCAATGACTAAGCTGTATTGCATAAATACATCAGTTTCCTAGCAGTGATGACTGGCAAAAGTGTCTGAATCAATACATTGATTTAAAGGTATTACATTTCATGTATAGACATGTATATCAACTGTTAAGGCAGCTGTAATATCAGGGTTTAGCTTTAAATGTGCTGGTTCTGATTAATTATGACTTTATGCAAACTGTTGATACATTATTGATACATACATATCCATTCATAAAGCAGTCCACGTCCCACTAAGCTTAGTCAAGCTATAGTCATTTTAGTGATTCAATCATGTACAAAGGAATTGCCTAATTTTATCTATTAGCATAACCGGATCACATGCACATGACTAGCTACAGTGCCTTGCGAAAGTATTCGGCCCCCTTGAACTTTGCGACCTTTTGCCACATTTCAGGCTTCAAACATAAAGATATGAAACTGTAATTTTTTGTGAAGAATCAACAACAAGTGGAACACAATCATGAAGTGGAACAAAATTTATTGGATATTTCAAACTTTTTTAACAAATAAAAAACTGAAAAATTGGGCGTGCAAAATTATTCAGCCCCTTTACTTTCAGTGCAGCAAACTCTCTCCAGAAGTTCAGTGAGGATCTCTGAATGATCCAATGTTGACCTAAATGACTAATGATGATAAATAGAATCCACCTGTGTGTAATCAAGTCTCCGTATAAATGCACCTGCACTGTGATAGTCTCAGAGGTCCGTTTAAAGCGCAGAGAGCATCATGAAGAACAAGGAACACACCAGGCAGGTCTGAGATACTGTTGTGGAGAAGTTTAAAGCTGGATTTGGATACAAAAAGATTTCCCAAGCTTTAACCTCCCTGGCGGTATGATTCTGTCAGGAATTCTGTACCAAAAGCGGTACAATTTTTTTCATGGAAATTTGGCGTTATGTATTATAGGCCTACAATTCTTAGTAATTACTGACTTAAACCTGACCAAAACAAGACTCTAGTAGACATCCCAGATGTGATAAATTTGAAACACAAACGCATGAATTATAATCGAATCAATAATATAATTTTATTATATAATATATAATATATATAATAAAATTATATTACTGATTAGATTATAATTCATGCGTTATATATTATATATATATATATATATATATATATATATATATATATATATATATATATATGTGTGTATATAGGTATATATATATATATATATATATACATATATATATACATATATATATATATATATATGCATATATATATATATACATATATATATACATATATATATATATATATGCATATATATATATATATATATATATATATGCATATATATATATATATATATATATATATATGTATATATATATATATGCATATATATATATAATATAAAATGTGTTTGTGTTTTGTGCAACGTTTTCTTTTTTTTAATTTCCCTCCCTAGTTCCGCTCCCATGCAGCATTGCTGCTGCAGGGAACGGAATTAGGAAGTCCTCCTACCGACAGACGAGCGGCGGAGATCTCGGCTGGCGGTCACAGCAATTAGAGCTCATCGCTAGATCACCAGGATAAGGTAAGACACTCCGCTGCGCTGTCTGAATAGCTCTGCCCATTCACCCCGAGTGTGACTTGGGGATACCGATAATAGCAGGAAATTCCTACCCCGAGTCATGCTCGGGTTTACCGCTAGCGTGGTTAAACATCTCAAGGAGCACTGTGCAAGTGATAATATTGAAATGGAAGGAGTATCAGACCACTGCAAATCTACGAAGACCTGGCCGTCCCTCTAAACTTTCAGCTCATACAAGGAGAAGACTGATCAGAGATGCAGCCAAGAGGCCCATGATCACTCTGGATGAACTGCAGAGATCTACAGCTGAGGTGGGAGACTCTGTCCATAGGACAACAATCAGTCGTATACTGCACAAATCTGGTCTTTATGGAAGAGTGGCAAGAAGAAAGACATTTCTTAAAGATATCCATAAAAAGTGTTGTTTAAAGTTTGCCACAAGCCACCTGAGAGACACACCAAACATGTGGAAGAAGGTGCTCTGATCAGATGAAACCAAAATCAAACTTTTTGGTAACAATGCAAAACGTTATGTTTGGCGTAAAAGCAACACAGCTCCTCACCCTGAACACACCATCCCCACTGTCAAACATGGTGGTGGCAGCATCATGGTTTGGGCCTGCTTTTCTTCAGCAGGGACAGGGAAGATGGTTAAAATTGATGGGAAGATGGATGGAGCCAAATACAGGACCATTCTGGAAGAAAACCTGATGGAGTCTGCAAAAGACCTGAGACTGGGACGGAGATTTGTCTTCCAACAAGACGATGATCCAAAACATAAAGCAAAATCTACAATGGAATGGTTCACAAATAAACATATCCAGGTGTTAGAAGGGCCAAGTCAAAGTCCAGACCTGAATCCAATCGAGAATCTGTGGAAAGAACTGAAAACTGCTGTTCACAAACGCTCTCCATCCAACCTCACTGGGCTCGAGCTGTTTTGCAAGGAGGAATGGGCACAAATTTCAGTCTCTCGATGTGCAAAACGGATAGAGACATACCCCAAGCGACTTACAGCTGTAATCGCAGCAAAAGGTGGCGCTACAAAGTATTAACTTAAGGGGGCTGAATAATTTGGCACGCCCAATTTTTCAGTTTTTTATTTGTTAAAAAAGTTTAAAATATCCAATAAATTTCGTTCCACTTCATGATTGTGTCCCACTTGTTGTTGATTCTTCACAAAAAATTACCGTTTTATATCTTTATGTTTGAAGCCTGAAATGTGGCAAAAGGTCGAAAAGTTCAAGGGGGCTGAATACTTTCGCAAGGCACTGTATATAAAATATAAAAATTACCCAATACAATTATAGTTTATCTTTAACCACTTTAAGAGTGGAAGGATTCGCCACCTTCCTGACCAGGCCCTATTTTGCGATACGACACTGCGTTACTTTAACGGAGTTTGCGCGGTCAAGCAACGTTGTACCACAATCAAATGTATGTCCTTTTTTCCCCACAAATAGAGCTTTCTTTTGGTGATATTTGATCACCTGTGCGTTTTTTTTTTTTTGTGCTATAAACAAAAAAAGAGCGACAATTTTGAAAAAAAAAAAAAAAAAACAATATTTTTCACATTCTGCTATATGACATTCTCAAAAAAGAAAATGTAGAAATCAATTTTTTTTTTAACATTGTAGGCCAATTTGTTTTCTGCTACATATTTTCAGTAAAAAAAAAATGCAGGAAGCGTATTTTGATTGATTTGCGCAAAAATTATCGCGTTTACTAACTACGGGAAAGATTTATGTAATTTTTATTGTTTTTTACTAGTAATGGCGGTATTCTGAGATTTTTTGCGGGACTGCGACATTGCGGCGGACAGATCGGACCCCTGACTGACATTTTTGACACTTTTGGGGGGACCAGTGACATTACTACAGTAATCAGTGCTAAAAATATGCACTGTTACTGTAATGATGACACTGGCAGGAAAGGGGTTAACATTATGGGTGATCAAGGGGTTAAATGTGAGCCTAGGGGAGTGTTTCCCACTGTGGGGGGGCGTGGCTTCTGAAATTACCATAGAGACATGTGATCCTATATAGAAGGATCACATGGGCTCTATGATCATTGCAGGGAGAAGCCGACCGTTCTTCTCTCTCAGTGGGGAACGTTTGCGGGTGTCAGGCGGCAATCAGAGCCGCCTGCCCCATGCATCGGCTTCCCCACTGACAATTGCGCGGTTGTGCGACGCTCTATCCAAATAAAATTTATGTCATTTATTTTTTTTCCCACAACTAGAGTTTTCTTTTGGTGGTATTTGATCACCTCTGAGTAGTTTATTTTTTGTGCTATAAACAAAAAAAGAGCGACAATTCCAGAAAGAAAAAAAAAATTTCCTTTCTGCTATAAAACACAGCCAATAAAAAAAAATAAAAAAGAAATTTTTTTCATCGTTTTAGAGCCGGTTTACACTTTCGCATTTGCAGAGATCCCATGTAATTCGGAGCGCACTGCTCCTAATTACATGCGATCTGATGTGAGGATGCTAGTTCAGCCATACACTTTGTATGGCTGAATTCGCACTGTATCCGCACCAAACACGCACAGGAGGCTTTTTTTGAGCCGCAGTAGAATCGGATCGCACAGTGGTTCACACTTGTGCGATCCGATTCTGTGCGTACTTGCAGATCGCACTGCGATATGCGATCAAACTGGGGGTGTCGTTAACATTTAATTGACACCCCCTGCATATCGCATATGGCAGTGTGAACTGCCAGAGGTGCGGATGCGATGCGGTATCACGCTGCATATTCGCAGCGTTCCCGCATCGCACAAATGTGAACCGAGCCTGAGGCCAATATGTATTCTGCTACATATTTTTGGTAACAAAAAAAAAACCTAATAAGTGTATATAGATTGGTTTGTGCAAAAGTTCTAACGTCTACAAACTAGGGGATAGATTAAAGGCATTTTTATTTATTTCTTTATTTTTTACTAGTAAAGGCGGAGATCAGCGATTTTTAGCGTGACTGCGACATTGCGGCTCAGCTCAGACACCTAAATTACACTTTTGACACTTTTGAGGGGACCAGTGACACTAATACAGTAAGCAGTGTCTAAAAATATGCACTGTCACTGTACTAATGACACTGGCAGGGAAGGGGTTAACACCAGGGGCAATCAAAGGGTTAAGTGTGTCCCTAGGGGGTGCTTTCTAACTGTGTGGGGGATGGGCTCACTAGATGAACACAGGGACCTGTGTTCCTGAATAGCAGAAACACAGGATTCCTGTGTTCATCATTACATAGGCAGACTGCCACTCTGTCGCTATAGGGAGCGATCACGAGTGGCCAGCGGCCAGGGGGATTGGCTCTCCCTCTGGCCAATTGGCACGTGTGCGCGTACCCATTGGCTATTGCATGAAGCGACATACAGGTACATCGTTTTGCGCAATAGAGCCTACCTGCCGCCGTAAGACTACGGTGGTTGGTCGGGAAATGGTTGAGTAAGCTAAAAGGTATAAAACAGCAAATGCAATTGGGTTGTTGTGGAGGTGTAGATAATCAGAGTGGTTTATAGAGAACACATTTAGAAAGAAGCGCTTATGGTGGAAGGCTTGTATATACATAATGGAACTACTCAAGTGATTATTTTAATATTTTTCTTTTTTATGTTATAGGGGATGCTGTCACATGATAATATTCCACAATTTACGTATGTTCCTGCTGTTAGCATAATATAAGAAATGTACAGTATATTCTAGGAATGGCCAGGATAGCTAGAGCACATATTGTCAGCTAAAGCAAAGTCTCTGCAGAGACAAAAGCAGATTCCTATCTATAGTTTATATAGAAATATTTTGTGGATTATCTTCAAAGATTCGCTGAGCAGTGTTATTAGATACAACCCAGTGAACATGAACAACAAGAGATTAAAAAAGAAAATGGCACTTTTATATATTTTATATACCATCCTTCCTTGCTGCAACTACACATCTGAATGTGAGCACATCTCTGTATGCCTGAATGAAGAAGTCTAGTTATCACTTTGATTTGACCAAATGTTTATGGAATGTGTTCATTTCTGATGTCTGGTACATCTAGGATACTGTAAAAAGGGGGGATAACCGCGCTAACAATGTACTAAAAGCTGCAGCTTCAGGTGAGACAGCACCAAACACAAAAAATAAAAGGGAAAAGCCACGCTAAAGAGACCTGATAGATGTAATAGACCAATCTCATAAAGATTGATAGAGTCCTTATATAAAAAAAAAAAAAAAAAAAATTAAAAAAATTAAAAAAAAACAGTAATGGCAACAGGTGCCAGATGTATACCCAAAACTACAATGGATAGATAAAAATCTGCTAAATCATGAGCATTGCAGGATAAAATAGTGCATGAACAAAAATGCTACAATAATGTTGAGATAATGCTTGACCAGAAAACAAAACCATAAAGAGTTCAGAAAAGATCATATAAAGTTGTCTTATGCCTCGTTTCCACTGAGCGGATCGGTTCGGGTCAGTTCGGTACGGTACGCTAATTTAAGTGTTTCCATTGTGAAAGTGGTCCATACAACCGAACCAAACCGCTCCATTCCTGGTCCTGCTTCAGATGTAGGGCCATAGGAAATGGAACGGTACGGTTAGGGCGGAGCTACTGGCGTCACACAAAAGAATCCACTGATTGGCGGACAGGAAAACTTCAATGCTCACGTCAAATGAAAGAGCAAAACAAACACCTCATTTGGTGTAAACTTTGCATGGTCCCTGGTGGCCCGACTTGCAGTGGAAACGCTCACCTGAATAGACCGGACCATTTTAACTCTTCCAAACTGTACCGACCCGAACCGTTCTGCTCAGTGGAAACGAGGCAATAGAGTCCCAGAAATGAGTTCCAAGATCAGTGGAGTGAAAGAGAAGTCCAATCTAGCTAATGACCACAGTGCTGCACATAAGTGACATGCATATCTCCTTACCAGGTGAATATGTAAATGAGCATCTAGTTATGTTTCCTCGCAGCACCACTCAAAAGGATCACAGCAGCAAGCCTCCAAGACACAGCCAATAAGATGGTGATACCAATGCTAGTCACAGGATGGAGCTCAATGCGTCATAGAAAAAGAAAGGACTGGATAGTGTGATACTGTACAGCCTTTATTTAATAAATAATTAAAACACACTTAGAATGTGGATGAGAAAAATTTGCATATAAACAAGCCGGTCGGCTCTCATGTAGCCGGTTCCTCGGGGCAGCGTAGTGACGTCAGCACGCCGTACCTAGGATACTAAATGCTAAAAGGCAAGGTCTGCTTTTCACATACCTCCCCTCCCCCATCCAAAATTGCTACACCCTGGGATATTGGCAGTTCAATA
Source organism: Pelophylax lessonae (assembly GCF_965119305.1). Taxonomy (NCBI): domain Eukaryota; kingdom Metazoa; phylum Chordata; class Amphibia; order Anura; family Ranidae; genus Pelophylax; species Pelophylax lessonae. Next base: position 647,924,132 of record NC_138768.1, read on the forward strand.
TTATCCAGTATATTTGTTAACCAGTATATTTGTATCCTGCAAAGTTTATCCTGTAGGAAAGGGGGAGATGGAAAGGCAAATGGAGTAGAAGAAGGGAAAACCACCTCCCTCTCTATTGTTCACTTGCCATATGACTAGGGTGAACGCGGGTGAGCCGTGTGTTGTGCATAGTCTGCCGATTCCACGTAATAATGCCAACAAGCCCATGTGGATCGATATTTGGCTGATGTCTCCCTTGTTTGATGAACAAGTTCTTCCATGCGCGCAATTTCACCTACACATCAAAGCCATTCAGTTATTGTTGGAGAGATTGTGGAAAACCGGTGTACCGGTAGGCACATCATAGCAGCATTGAACACTTTAGTTTGTCTTATTCACACTACTATGCCCTTTCTTCATTTTTAGCATACATGATAACTTCATTTATTGTTGAAACTAGTTTCTAAGGTACAATACAGTGAGAACGGATTGATGTACATGGTTAGGACAGTTTAATGTACTTGGTTGTAAAGCTTTGCCGCATCATCATAGATTTAGAGGAGTTATGCTAAACTTTTTTTATCATGCCATTCCTTACAGAATAAAATGATGGACAGTATAGGCCATACGAGATATTAAAAAATGTTGTATCTGGTGAACAGTATCTGGCGAATGGTGAAGGATATTGTCCACCACCAGAATGTATACTTTTCTATCTGTTAAGCCCCTTTCACACGATCGGACCAATCATGTCCGCCTGTCAGTTTTTCAGGCTGACCTAATCGGGCCACCCATTCTTCTCTATGGAAAGGCAGATGTCCGCTGACATTCATCTGCCATCTGATCCAACAAGATCCGCTGAAAACAGAAGGATGGCGAACATATCCAGCGGCTCAGATCAGATGAGATTGGATGAAAACAGTCACGCTGTCTGTTTTCATCTGATCTCCCCATAGAGGAGAGCAGGACTCTGACAGGTACGTCTGCACAGTGAGAGGAGATGGACCTGTTATCTGCCTGCTCAGTGGGGATCAACAAACGGATCCCCAGCTGAGCTAGCGGAGTCTGCCGGGTGTATCGACTTGGCAAATGAGGTTTAATGTGGAGAAGTGTAAGGTTTTACACTTGGGGACTAGAAACATAAAAGCACAATACACGTTAGGAGGGGAACCCTTGGGGGAATCAAAAATGGAGAAAGATCTGGGAGTCTTGGTTGATGATAGATTAGGCAACAGCATGCAATGTCAAGCGGCAGCTGCCAAAGCCAGCAGAATATTAGCATGCCTAAAGAAAGGGATGTATTGCAGACATAAGACTATAATCCTTCCACTTTATAAAACTCTGGTCCGACCGCATCTGGTGTATTCTGTCCAGTTCTGGTCGCCAGTCCTCAGGAGGGATGTGTTGGAGCTGGAGAGAGTTCAGAGAAAGGCAACTAAACTGATTAGGGGATTGGAGGACCTTAATTATGAAGAGCGTCTGCAATCGCTTGATTTATTCTCCCTTGAGAAGAGACACCTGAGATGGGACATGATAGCAATTTATAAATATCTCAATGGTGATCTCAGCTTAGAAAAAAAGCTGTTCATTCGAAGGGATTGCATGAGGACTCGAGGGCATACAATGCGATTAGAGGAGAAGCGTTTTAACCTCAGGCAATGTGGGGGGTTCTTTACTGTTAGGGCTACAAGATTGTGGAATTCTCTACCACAAGAGATGGTTTCTGCGGGAAGTATGGTGGCTTTCGAAAAACTATTAGACGTACATCTCAAGGATCAGAACATTCAGGGTTATGTGAGATGATTACGGCCACATACACCTACACAGGTTGAACTGGATGGACTATTGTCTTTATTCAACCTCACCTACTATGTAACTATGTAACTATGGATCCGCCCCATGAGAAAGGGGCCTTACTAGCTAGAACAATAGATATTGTAAGTGAGGTGGAAGTAACCTTCCTTCATTTACAAATACAAGCTCATTGGTTTACATAAGTCATTATCATCACCAAATTTCACAATCTGCATCAGGTATTGGATTAAGCAAACAGACAACAGGTTTCACTCCACCAGCTCTGATTTCACAGGTTAATCGTACCCAGTTTATTTTAGCCAAAATCTGCCCAGTAAAACTATTTTTTTTATTTTTCTTTTGTGCCATAGCTGTTAATTCTTTTGTCTAAATGACTAATGCTTTAGAGATTGTGAAGCAGAATCAGTCCATCCAACTCTCTACTTAATGGCCCCATCTTTCATTGAACTCTGTAGAATGAACCTTGTCCATGGACCATTTGTGGTAATAAATATAGATCATGCTGAATAAAATGAAGAATGCCAAAAATTGTATTTACCAAACAATTTATACCACTCTTAGCACTAGTATGGTAGATACAGTTCATACATAAAGGAGGGAGGGGGGGGGGGGTTATGTACATTTATACTGCTATAGGAAACTCTACAAAAATATTACTGTAAACCATTTTTCCAGATGTGAACAATTAAATAACAGGGACCTGTTAGTAAATCGCTGTAAATGTGAGTCCTTGACATCTAGTGGTGTGTTTTGTTTTATGTTTATTACCTGTGTCTAGATTTGTCAACTTTCCCATAACAATCTGCTGGTTTGCTTGTCGATTTCTGAGCATGCTTGATGGATGATTGTAGGCAGGTTGAACTGTTTTTGGTTATAGCAAATTATTGGCTGGCCCAGGCTGAGGAAAGGGTTAATTGTTGCAAACTCAGTTCCCAGGCTTTTTGGTCCTAGCCGGCCCACCTGGGCTAAAAAAAGGGGGAAAGATGAGGTCCCGGGTTCCGGTAGGACCCGAGAGTCTAATCGGTTCGCACTGTTCGGGAGATCTGGATTGCTGCATCCTGCAGTCCGCTGAAGGCATCAGGGTCCTTGGAGACATCCATGCTATGGGCAATGCCATAACGGACTTATTCCTTGGTAGCCACACTACAATAGTCAGGGTTTAGTGGAAGGATGTTGTTCATATTGAACTACAGTATTTTCCGGCGTATAAGATGACTTTTTAACCCTGGAAAATCTTCTCAAAAGTCGGGGGTCGTCTTATACGCCGGGTATCGTCTTATAGGGCGGATGCTGAAACTTCGGAGCCGACTGAACTGTGCGGTGGGGGGGGGGGGAGGGACTCAAAAAGGACCACGGTATGCCTGCTTGGATTGGCTCTCCCTGCTTCCCAGCCCTCCCTGTCTCAGAGACTATGGTATGCCTCTTTCACCCGTCTGGCCCGCCCTTGTATCCTATTACCGTACCTCCTTCGCTGCGTCTCGCTCCCGAGGACTGCAGTAAAGCGGTGCAGGTGCGCATGTGCGAGATCTGAGAGGCAGAGAAGAAGGTACAGTAACAGGATACAATGGCGGGCCAGACGGGTGAAAGAGGCATGTTTTTCTGGTCACATCGCCGCTCTCTCTCTCTCTATCTCTTTTTTCCATACCCCGGGCATATGATATTTTTAATCATAGATAGCATCTAGGTGCTGGATCACACTATATAAACGTGGAAGGGCTGGTTGTGTACCGAAAGCAAAAATATCTTTGCGTTACAGACAGAATGCTGAATTGGTTATGAAAACTGAAAGTTCAAGTGACACAGTATCGTCTATGACAAACATGCATTCAAAAATTAAAAAACACTGTCACTGAGATCAGGGGCCATTTTTTATTTTGTTTCCTGAGTTAAAACATGCCAATTATATTATCCTCCAACTATTGGGTCATAGTTTGAAATCAAATATTGAAATATTGGCCATATTGAAATCAAATGTGATGTTTTTTTAATTTTTATTTGGTGTGCGTTGGAAGAGGGGTAGTATATCCCAAACTCTATATTTTACCTGGAAAAGTTGGGGGTCGTCTTATACGCCCAGTCGTCTTATACACCGGAAAATATGGTATATGCTGCAACCTGTTCAGTAATAGTTACTTTAACTGTTATGAGCCTGGTCTGAAATTACTCAAAAGGGCTACATATTAGTTCAAGCATCTCCAAAGAGCCAGGATCTGTAATGAAGCAGAAATGAAGCTTAGCTACCACAAAAGAATTAACTTGACAAGACAAGAAGAAAGAATGTGGTTGCAACCAGTCGTTAGGCATGGTACCTGGTAAGGTGACAGGTCCTTTGGTAGTGAGGGAGTCCTTGTCTGGCTCCCTCTCTAGCAGACGGTTTCCAGTAGCAACTTGATCTGAACCCACATTGTGGAGATCTTTGGTCTGGTAACGTGGTACAGGAAGGAAGGAGTTAATATTGAGCATGCAGGAGGTCCGTGCTATTGCTCAGTGGGACCCCAGTCGGAAGTAAGGAGATTGCATTAATGTTGGATTCTTCACATGACCGCAGTCTCTGCTGGTTCCCAGGCATTGATGAGAACCATCCCATCTGTGTACCCTCTGTATCCTAGTGCATGATAGATATGTTCCTGGCACTAATTAAAATTGAGAGTCTCATGTATAGGTGCTAAAATATCCCCAAAATTACAGAACCTGTCCAGATGAATGGGACTAACTTCTAATATCATATACATTTATTTTCTGACCGATGAGCATTAGAACACCAAATTAATGTAAAAATAGGACTTTTAACCACTTGCCGACCGCTCACATGGAGCGTACTGCGGCAAAGTGGCTCGTTCCCGTCCAGCTAGGTCTACGTCGCTGGACTCCTCCCCCTGTAGGCGGCGCTCGCGCGCCGCTGGAGGAGCGCTCCCGCTGTTTTCATTCACAGCGGGAGTCGGGCCAGGGGAGGAGCAGAGGCGATCGCCGCTGCTCTGTCCCGATCGGCGGGGAATCTAGTGAGGAGATCCGCCCGCCTGTGTAAACAGAGCAGGCGGATCTCCATAGTGACAGGGACTGACAGATCGGAGTGTTCAGCATAGCTGGACATCCGATCTGTCCTTCGGTCACTCAGTCACCTCCCCCCCACACGTCAGTAAGCACCAGGCATACATTAACCCCTCCCTCTCCAATAAAATTAGCCACTTCACTGCCAGTGTCATTTTTACAGTAACAGTGCATATATATAGCACTGATTACTGCAGTAATGTCACTGGTACCCCCAAAAGTGTCAAAAATGTCAGTCAAGGGTCCGATCTGTCCGCCGCAATGTCGCAGTCCCGCAAAAAAAATCGCAGATCGCCGCCATTACGCGTTAAAAAAAAACACCAAAAATGACAGAAATCTTTCCCTTAGTTAGTAAACGCAATAACTTTTGCGCAAACCAATCAAAATACGCTTATTGCAATTTTTTTTACCAAACATAGGTAGCAGAAAACAAATTGGCCAAAAATTTAAAAAAAAATTGATTTTTACATTTTTTGGGGGGAATTTCATATAAAAAAATGTTAAAAATATTGTTATTTTTTCAAAATAAACGCTCTTTTTTTGTTTATAGCGCAAAAAGTAAAAATCGCACAGGTGATCAAAGCTCTGTTTGTGGGAAAAAAAGGACGTAAATTTTGTTTGGGTACGGCGTCGCACGACCGCGCAATTGTCAGTTAAAGTCGCACAGCGCCGAATCGCAAAAAGTGGCCTGGACGGAAGACAGCAAAATCCTCCGGTGGTCAAGTGGTTAAGAAGTAATGTAGCCTCATGCAATAAAGCTCTGCTTGAAGAAAAAGCAGATATTCTGGTTGGTAGGTTGTGATCCATGTATGCATGCATTTCAAAGGTTAATTTTTGACTAAAATGTTTTAAGTTTGCATATTACCCCCCAGCTTTGCATCCTATTTTTTAATGTGTGAAGTTAAAGAAGTAAATCTAGTGTAAATGTGCTCCACCTTAAAGCTTTTCACAGTAGGAAACAAGTTTGTATCTCCTCAGGCTAAACATCTGTTCATGTGACATGAGCAAAACTTGCTGTATATTTTGACAACATTAATATAGCAGAAGAACAAAATAAGTCTTTTCTCCTTTTTTTGTAATATATATCTTCAATCAGTTCAAATAAGGCAAACATGAAAATATGTTACCTTTTACTGTAATATCTAGAAAACATTTTGCAAGACTTTTCTCTGCAATTTCTGTTACCTAGTTTAGCTTCTAGGCTTGTGCTGATATAGTGTAGACATTATCTTGTAAAGGGAATGTATAATATTAGACCAGTATTCTAGCGTTTGCTTTATTATGGCCACTCAGGCATCGTGGTGTTGCCATGCAGGGATAATAGTCCTTAGCCCTGGGTAACATTAAAGTCATGACTTTGAACTTACACAAGGCTTCATCTCTTGATGCCTGCAGCCAAACCAAGTGGTGGGGGAGTTTAAAAAAGCTGAATATGTAAGGATTTTTGTCTATGGGATTTTGTTTGCAATAGTACTATTATTCTCTCCATATACATCAATAGAATTGTAAAAGCAGCTTGAAGAAGCTTATTGCAGCTTCCAAGAAGGTCAAAGGCTGTTCAAAAGAAGGCCAAATGCACATACGTAATAAGGAACTCAGAAGCATTTTCTACTGATTTCAAATGCCAGCTGAAAGCACACTGCATTTGCCCATAAACACGTTTACTTAACCACTTAAGCCCCGGAAGATTTTACCCCCATTCCGACCAGGGGGTTTTTTGCGATTTTTTACTGCGTGACTTTAAAGGATAATTGCGCGGTCGTGCGACGCTGTACCTAAACAAATTTCACATCCTTTTTTTCCCACAAACAGAGCTTTCTTTTGGTGGTATTTGATCACCTGTGCGATTTTTTGATCATGCAACAAAAAAAGAGCGTAAATTTTGCAAAAATAACAATATTTTCCACATTTTTTATATGAAATTCCCCCAAAAAAATGTAAAAATCTAAATTTTTTAACATTTTCGGCCAATTTGTTTTCTGCTATCTATGTTTGGTAAAAAAAATCGCAAAAAGCATATTTTGATTGGTTTGCGCAAAAGTTATCGCATTTACTAACAAAGCGAAAGATTTTTGTCATTTTTGGTGGGTTTTTTTTAACGAGTAATGGCAGCGATCTGCGATTTTTTTTGCGGGACTGCGACATTGCGGCGGACAGATCAGACCCCTGACTGACATTTTTGACACTTTTGGGGTTACCAGTGACATTACTGCAGTAATCAGTGCTAAAAATATGCACTGTTACTGTAAAAATGACACTGGCAGGGAAGGGGTTAACTGTATTGGAGAGGGAGGGGTTAAGTGTGTCCTAGGGGCGTGTTTCTAACTGTAGGGGGACAGGTCTCCTATTGTAAAAACAGAGATCAACGGTTCTACATAGTAGAACCGTCTGATCTCCATTTTTACACAGGGGAGAATGACAGGCGGCTTGTTTACATAAGCCGCCCGCCTTTCTCCCGCTCTACCGACGATCGTAGTGTGACCGGTGGACATCGGGTCCGCCGGTCACACGTGCAGACTCCTCCGTGAACGAGCCGCGGCGGGCGCGCGCCTCAGCGGGCGCGCGCTCGCACGCTATTGGCTCACAAACCGGTCACAGGCTAGTGACGTATATATACGTCACTTTGCCTGGCCGGGGCTGACCGCCGCAGTATATCTACTTGCGGTGGTCAGCAAGTAGTTAAAGAGGAAGTAAACCCTCCTCTGTAACTTGTACCTATAGGTAAGCCTATGATAAGGCTTACCAATAGGTACTGAAAATATCTCCTAAACATGTACCGTTTTGGAGATATTTACCTTACATGCAGCCAGTGACGTCACTGGCGCATGCGCTCTGAAGGAACGGCCACTCGTGCCGTTCCTTCAGAGCTCCGTGCCGTGACCGTCGGTTCCCGCGGCTCCGGCCAATCAGATGGCCGGATGGTGCGATCCCGGAAGACGGGCGACATGTCTTACAGCCCGTCATACAGGTGAGCGGACAGCACGGCGGGGGCTCGTTCTAAGGTAAATATGCATACTAGCTCATTATGTGTTTCTCTTGCAGCTTGCAAAAATAAAAACATTTTTTTTTGGGGTTTTACAACCTCTTTAAGCAGTGGAGGACAGGTTCACATTAAAGCAGTAGTAAAGAAGATTTTTATATTTAGCAGCCTGGTGGCTCAGGCTCAGCTCTCTTGCGCTGTACTGCTGCTGTGGTCCTAGGATCTATTCCACCAAGGTGAGTTGGCCTTTGTGATATGTGTCTATAACCCCCTTTAAAACAACCAACCCCAAACACATGTTTGCAAAAATGTCAGCTTTTTCAGCTTTCAGATAAAAAAAAAACAAGGGTCGCAACACACCACAAACACAACAACAAGGCCTATGTTGTTTGGGCCTTAAAAACACCAAACTGCTAAATTGACAGACAGGATTGTGAAGGCCACAACTGTGCCCTGCAGGGATGTAGGCGCCAGGCAGAGGAAGCACAGTGTGCAGTGGGGGGGTTCAAGAGTTTTTGGCAGCAATGAAAATATTGGAGTTAGAAGATTCTTCCAGCGGTACAGGCAGTGGAAGAGGTGATGTTTAACCAGGGCATATTAAAATACGTCTGTCTACACTGAATCTTTCTGCCAGGAGATGACAGGAAAATCAATATTTAAAACTGCTCATTTTGGTGCTTAATTATATGCATTTATGCACATTTACAGATATATGGCATTGAGGGTAAACTAATTTTACTGGCCAGAATATTCATTTGTTCTCACCACTGGAGTAAATTCATGTGCACATGTGCATATTTGTGCTTTTTAATGCCCATAAGCTCCTCTCTGAATGCAGCTTTTGGGGCATTTTTTTGCCTCTAAAAGCTGCTTATAAAATACTGATCTAAATGCCTAATGTGTATGACCAAATAGAGTAAGAAAGAACTGTATTTAAAGGCATAAAAAATATGTTGTACACCTGTAAAAGCTTCATTTTGTATTCCTAAATATTTAGGCAGACCTAGCATCAGGTATATTTGTTCATGTTAAACACATGCCTGATAAGCAATGTGTAAGTGTAACACTTACAGGTACAGTAAAACCGAGCACAATTTGTTCCGGAAACATGCTTGTAATCCAAAGCACTCTTATATCAAAGTGAATTACCCCATAAGAAATAATAGAAATTTTGATGATTCGCTCCACAACCATTTTATTCATAAGTCCTTTAGTTTACAGTCTATATAAAAAGATTATAGAAATGTGATCTGTGTGTAACCATAAAATGTGCAACCACAAATGGCAGCATCCACAAGGGGGTTAGAAGCAAAATCCAGCAGGAGCTACAGTGTATGAAAGAGAGGCACCTCTAAGTGTAGCAATATGGTTATATATAATGAAGGTTCAACATTTAGCAACTCACATGGTTGATGATTAAAAGAGGCACATCTAAGAATGCAGGCATCTGGGGTAAAGCTGTCCACATAGACCGTCCTACTCACCGCCGGCTCTCACCGCTGTCAGTCTGCAATCGTGACCTGGAAGACTACCCTCCAGTAGAGCGATCTGAAAGTGAGGCTTGAATCGCTTGTGGAGCACACTGTGGAAGGAATGACGTCAATGGCGGTGTGGAGGACGGTCTATGTGAATAGTTTTATCCCAGATACTTGTATATTTAGAGCATATTTTTTTATTCTTAAATCAGATATAATTTTTTTTTCTTGGAAATAATTATGTTCATCCTGGTGTTTTGGGGCAGAAAAAAAACAAAACGAAAAAAAAAAATTGAGGGGCAGAAAGGGGGGTTGGTGGGTGATGAATCAGGTGGTTGGTCCAAAGTTGGCAGCTGGAACAGGCAACTGGAGAGGCAGCAGCATCAATAGCTTACACTCCTCAGGTACTTTATGGTTTCATGACATTTTTGGGTAAACTGTCCACCGTGAATGCCGTTCCCTCCTTTGAGGAGGAAAATTGCTTGACATGTTTTGACAATGTGTATGTTGAATGTTGTTCCTCTGTCTGAGCTTTTTGTCCTTGCATCCAGGCACTGTTATGATTCGTCAAACCAGAGGTCCCTGAGCACACTGCATTTCACCCCTCCAAGCACTATGCCATTGATAAATAATTGGCTTCGATCTTTGGCAACAATAGCGGCCAATTCTTGTGACATGATACAGGCGAAGCCCCCTCCGGGGTAGGCGGCACACACGCCGTGTGGAGGAGCCAAGGCGTAGATGGCGCAGTCTGTGCACATGGTGCCGTCCACCAGGGTGTTGATGTAGTCTATCCAAGACAAGGAGGGCGGCTGCGGGTGTTCTTTGGGCAGGTGTGTGAGGAGAAGGGAGAGACGCCTCGTGCCCTTGGAGGGATGCGCGCGCAGCGATACTTGCATATTTAGATGTGCCTGTTTTATTCATCAACCATGTGAGTTGATAAATGTGTACCTTCATTAAATGTAACCATATTGCTACACTTAGAGCCACCTCTCTTCTCTTTTATACTCAGTTGTGACATGACGATACTTGTAGATCAAAACATTGCTTGTTTATCAAGTCAAAATTGATAAAAAAAATGTTGCTTGTCTTGCAAAAACGCTCTCAGACCAAGTTACTCTCAAACCAATGTTTTACTGTATTTATTTAGTTCTATTACATTAAAATCATTTCATCTGGTTTTCTCTCTTGATTTTCTGCACACTAATGTTAGCCATAGATTGGCCACCTGCTACAGCCCCCAGACTTGTGACTTGCCGCAAAGTTGAAGTCTAATCAGTGGGGGAAAGGAGACTTAGGAAATGCTGCCTCCTGCATGCAGCAGATTGAGGACATCATTTTAGCCAAGGCAGAGTATGCGCACAGCGTTAAAGGACAAAATAAAAAAGTTAAATTGCCTTTTTTTAGTTACCTGAACTAAATAATTGATGTGCTGTAAATTTGATTTCATCAGATACCATTGTGGATAAAGACAGTTTTAACATGAAAAATCTCAAACTCATCAAATGTATTTTTACAAAAAAGTTGACAAAACTGTAAAACAAATTATTCTACATTGCACAATGCTGTCAAACACCAAATACTTCCTGAGAGGAAAAGAAAATGATGAACTCATCAGTGTGCTGTTGCTCCTTTATTAACCAATCAGATGCTGGGACGAGCCTTAGTTGCATTGCATCATGCAGAGTGGTCTCCAGAAGTGCAGAAAATGACTTTGCTGTCCTATGAAGATGCCTGTAAAGCAAGACTGGACAAAATGTATAAATCTTTTGACAGCTAAAAAAGTCTGTATGTCATGTATGAATTTCAACTATATATTTATCTGTTTAGCAGGGGTTCGGTTTTAATCAGTTTTAAACTTACATTTTGCCTGAGAAATACACTTTGGGGCTATTCACATTTCTGTGTTTTCATGCTGCAAAAATCATGCATTTCGCTGCATGAAAATGCATCAGTAAAAAGTAAAACTCCCATTCTTTCCTGTTTGACTGGTTCGCACCTCCTGTATGTGCTGCAGTTAGGTGTGAAAGAAAAAAAGAGGAAATCATATGAGCCCGTTCACACCCATGAATGTGTATTACAAAGTGCACTGTAATGACACTTGACAGTCTAAATCCAGCCTAATAGTGTGACATGTCAGGGGTTTTACTAAATATTAATGATTTATACTTTTTAAATCGATACAGGCACAAAACTACCGTATATCCAGAAAAAAATGCTAATTACACTATGGTGTGCCAGTGGTGCAATTTACACAATACATGCCGTGCTCTATCCTAAAAGCAAAGAAAATTATGCACAATAGTAGGTCAACTATTAATTAAGTAATTCATTACCTATGTTTAGTAAATCTTTATAAAGTTACAAAAATGTTATATTGATATCAGCATATAAAATGTAGTTTACTGTATTGTATAGTACAGTATATCACACAATAGTAAAGCATTTGGTTTTCCTGAGCCAAATCAGGCTGTCAACGTGGTTATGACAGTGTTTGCAAACACTTTCATGGTTCTGAACTCCATAGTAACTAAGGCTTTACGTTACATCATTGTTACATTCAAGATTATTCTTAGCAGAACAGAAAGTACTGTTCAAATACAGTAAACAGGTTAAGCCAGTCCCATGCAAAAGCATGCAATATATTTCAGATCAAGGTTTCATCAAACTACCTGCTTAGTAAGTCTGTTCCCAATTGCTGATATGTCAGGTATACATCAAGGAAGGTGTGCTAAATCACCCAATGCCCTGTTCATTTCTTTGGGGACTAGGGGCAAGATCCATACACTGGATATATTAACACTGCTTCCCTCTGTGAGGCACAGCAATCCTGCAGGAGTCTTTATCATTTGTTACATTTTTAGAAAAAAAAATCAGTAATTGCCATGTTCACACTCTTGAGAGGGGATATGATATCAATGTACAAATACCATACTGGCGACTCTAGCATAAGGAACAAACTATTCAGCAAAAGAAAATATAAAAGGACTCACGGCCATTCAATAAAATTAAAAGAGAAGCAGTTTAACCTTAAACTTCGTAAAGGGTTCTTTACCGTCAGAGCAGTAAGGATGTGGAATTCTCTTCCGCAAGCAGTGGTGTCAGCGGGGAGCATCGATAGTTTAAAAAAAACTATTAGATAGGCACCTTAACAACCACAACATACAGGGGTATACAGTACTATGACATAAACACTTATACACACACTCATCAGAGGTTGAACTGGATGGATTGGTGTCTTTTTTTAACCTCACTAACTATATAACTGTATGTAACTATGTACATATAGTTGTAATAAACATTTCTCACTTCTAGTACTTGGCCTTTCACACACTTTCACACAAGGTTAAAAAATTAAGAACAGTCAGAACCTAAAAGGGCCCAATTGTGAAACACCCTCCACACAGCATGGCTGTGGGACCATCATCCTTGGCAATCAGATACCGGCAGTGCCCTGCTCTCCAGCACCAGACATTTTAGCACAAGGCCTCTTTAAGCAACATGCATTCTTAAAAATTGATAAATGAAGAAAGTAAAGAGCACCTCCTCTAGGTTTGAGATTTTGAAGGCAATGATACATAAGATTATGATGTTATATTAAAAAAATATTATTTTTATTAATTCATAAAGAAAAACAAGAAAAAAAGAGACATACATAATATACATAATAGAAAAATATCCATTAAATCACACCAGAGAATACACCTTTTTCTCCCACCCCCACAATTCTCTGGCCCGACTTGACTATCTGTTCTGCACCCCGAAGCCTGATCCCATATGTTACCTCCTCGATCATACACGAAATGGCAATCTCCAACCATGCCCCCATATCACTCTCCTTAGATTTGACACAAAACCAGAACCTACCTAAATTGTGGAAATTCCCCAATTACCTTGCAGAAAACGAGGACTTTCTTTGTTTTTTACAAACCTCTTGGGCTGACTACATTTCTCACAACAGGGATGAGGACACTAACCCAGTCCTGTTGTGGGAAGAGGGCAAAACGGTTCTACGAAGTAATATTGTTTCATATACCACCCGCTACAAACGGACCCTGTTGGACACGTATACTCAGCTTAGCGACCAACTCCCCACTGCCCAACAGATCATGACCTCCTCTAACACACCAGAAAATGTCAAGCAGTGGCACACGGCCAAACAGCACTTTGACCTATGGGCTGAAAGGGTAGAACAAACAAAACGCTCACACTTAGATGCCAAACTCCATCGGTTCGGCAACAAACCCAGTAAATTACTGGTGAAACTTATAAAAGGGACTCACACCCGACCCACATAACTTCCCTTGGCGACAATCAAGGCCACGTTACCCACTCTCCCGCAGCTATTAACGACATTCTAGAAAAATATTATACGGATCTGTATGCCCCGGGAACTGTTGATTTGGAAGCGGCGACTAAATTATTGAACACCCTAAACCTACCATCCCTATCAGCTGCCCAACTGGCTCTCATCAATGCCCCCATAACCCAAGACGAAATAACCAGCTCCATCAAAACTTCGGCAAACCACAAAGCCCCCGGACCCGACGGTTATACGAACAAATTTTATAAAAAAATGTCAGATACCTTGCTACCCTCTCTCACTTCCCTTTTCAACACGCTTTGGACAAAAGGCACCTACCTCCCAACCGGTTATCAAGCTTACATCAAACTCATTGCCAAAAAAGGTAAGGATAGCTTACTGCCTGGCTCGTATTGCCCTATCTCACTATTAAATATTGACGCCAAATTGCTGGCTAAGGTGGTAGACACCAGACTTGCCACGATTTTACCATCCCTCATTCATGAAACGCAATCAGGTTTTGTCAAAGGCTAATCTGCAGCTTTGAATATCCGCAAAGTCATTGCGGCTCTCGAGTATGCGAAGGCTAATCCCTCTAAACATATTGCTATTGTTTCCCTTGATGCAGAAAAAGCCTTAGACAATTTTGACTGGCTTTTTCTTACCATGGAGAGATTGGGCTTTACGGGCCACACCCTGGGCTTCCTTCGAGCCATGTATGCTTGCCCGACAGCCAAGATCGTCTCCTCCGCGGGTATATCTGCCTCTATCCCTCTTCACAAGGGCACTAGACAGGGTTGCCCGGCGCCCGCTATCCCCGATTCTCTTCAATCTTGCCCTGGAACCCCTATCTAGATTTTTCCTGGAACAAGCTCCCACTCAAGGCATCCGAATAGGTAGTGAGGAAATTTGATTGGCATTGTTTGCTGACGATATGTTGCTCTTTACGTCCAACCCACGTGACGACTTAAAAACTATACAGCAAAATCTAAATGATTTCAAAACACTCACAGGCCTCAAAGTTAATTACCATCACATCTGAATGGGAGACCTCCTCCCCTTTCCCTCTTGCCCATTCTCATATCACATACTTAGGCATTAAGATTAGCAGGAACCCGTCTTCCCTATATATGCTCAATTTCGTCCCGCTAATCGAAAAGATTCGGAAGGAACTGAATATGTGGCACAATTTACCCCTGTCTTCGGGAGATGCCATTTAATTAAAATGGTCAGCTTTCCCTGCCTGCTTTACCAGCTGCAAACTGTACCGCTTCTCCTGAAGCATAAAGATGTTCAACTTCTGAACCAGGCATTTTCAAAATTCATCTGGCAGGGGAGACGCCCCCGCATTTCGCTGGCCAAGTTGCATCTCCCGAAGAACGCAGGGGGGGCTGGTCTTCCTGATGTTATACTATATAACCTTGCTTGCTTATTACGCTATAGCCTGGACTGGCTGGCCGAGGGGAGCTGCTACACTAAAACTGCTCTGGAGGCGCAAATCGCACATCCCCTGAGACTGGCAGGCATCCTGCACAGAAAGTTCCAATCCCTACCAAAGAGTATTCAACATCATACCCTCCTCAGAGACACCTTCATAGCATGGAGAGAAGTCCCTAAGAAACTACACTTGCCGCTCAGTATCTCCATTCATCTTCCACTGATGGGAAACCCAATGTTCTCTCAGGCAATGGACCAGTCTGCCTTGAATGCGCTATGGAGAGAAACTCAATTTAAACTTATCCACAAAGCCTACATCCTGGCCTTCTTCACTAAAACCCCCAGCACTAAAGCTGCATGCCCTCACTGTGCCTCAACCAACCCCACTTTTGCCCATAGGTTCTGGTTCTGTCCGAAAGTGGCCTCATATTGGGACAGGGTGATTCATTACGCCAATACAGTAATGAATACTCATCTACGGAAGTCGCCGCACCTTATGCTCTTTGGAATAAGATCCATGGACCCCCTCTCTCAGGCAAATCCACCAGGCACTATACCCCCCTGGTCACATTTGTGCTTCTTGGCAGTCAAGAGAACAATCTTGAAGTCATGGATTCTACCTACCCAGCCTTCCCTTTCGGCACTCAAATTGGAATTAAAATCCCTACTATACAAGGAACAAATAGACACAGTTTTACAACATTTCGCCTCTACAAAAAAGTTATTCGGCAAATGGAGATCCGTTAGCCCTTCAGCTACACAGACTGGTACCTGAAGGCGGACATAGCATAAGCTTTGGGCAAATTTAAAATAACTACCTCCCAGGCCCTTCCTTCCCCTTCACCTTCACCTCCACCTTCGCCTTTATCTATGTTTTATACCTCTACCAGAGACATGTCAACTTCTCAGGGTATTAACGAGGATCACTCATAAGGTTGTGACTGTGGTGTATTTTGGTTTTGTGCTGCCCTAGGCAAGACTAAAATTGGGCACCCCCCCTTCCGACTCCTATGTAAATTTTCCCCACTCCTTCCTTTTTAACGGATGTGACTCCTTCCAAATTTGAAGGACTCCAAGACCCAGCATGAACCCCTGAGATCTCACGAGAGGGGGGGGGGAGAGGGGGGAGAGAGAGAGGGGGGTGGGTGAGGGAGGGAGAGAGAGGGGGGATGGGAGAGAGAGAAAAAGAGAGAGGGGGTGGGTGAGGGAGGGAGGGGGATGAGAGAGAGGGGGGAGGGAGAGAGAGAAAAGGGATGAGAGATAGGGGGTGAGAGAGAGAGAGGGGGGGGGTGAGAGAGAGAGGGGGGATTAGAGAAAAAGGGGGGTGAGAGAGAGAGAGGGGGGATGAGAGAGAGAGAAAGGGATGAAAGGGAGAGAGAGGATGAGAGGGGGGAAGGTGAGAGAAAGAAAGAGAGAGGGGGTGAGAGAGAGAGAGAGAGGGGGGATAAGAGATAGGGGGGATGAGAGAGAAATAGAGGGGGTGAGAGAGAAAGAAAGAGAGGGGGGGTGAGAGAGGAGGGGCTGAGAGAGAGGGGGGTGAGAGAGAAAGAGAGAGGGGGTGAGAGAGAGAGAGAGGTGAGAGAGAAAGGAGGGGTGAGAGAGAGAGAGAGGTGGGAGAGGCGGCGCTAGCAACCAGTGGCCAAAAGAGTCTCGGGTGGAGGGGGGCGTCTTTTTTGCTGCCCCCCTGCAAAGTGCTGCCCTAGGCCTGGGCCTTGTTGGCCTAGGCCAAAATACAGCACTGCCAGGTAACATGAATAGGAGTTATGCTTACTTTATTTCCTTATTTTTTTCTCTGCATCTGACATCCTTGGTGATGCTCTCCCCTGTGCCATGCAAGACCATCATTCTTCTCCCACCACCCCCCCCCCTCTTTCCCCCCCATCTCCCCCCCCCCATTCTTCTCTATCTCTTATTGGTTTGTTACATTTTGCTATTATGGCTTTGTATTTGTCTTCTTTGATTGCCTATGTTTTATTCTAAAATTCAATAAAGATATTGTGAAAAATAAAAAAAAATTAAAAATCCACTGTGATATCCTGAAATTATCCCATATATATCTATCCCCCTTCTAATTCCCAGTTCCTGTAGGGCCGCGGGGAGATAAAAAAGTATCCCAGAATAGTCTGATATCGGTGCCCTTTAATAAGATAAAACAAAGAGAAAAAAATGAAAAAGATGTATTGTAGTGGGAATACCTTACAGATGAATCATCTGTACCCACCATGTGTTTTTGTTAACCCTGTAGGTGCTGGTGGATTGGTGACTTCAGCACAAGGCACTCTATTAAAACTGTTTGGTGTGCATTCTGTGATTCAGTGGACTCAGAGGCTATTAGGAAATGCCCACCAGATATTTAGACAATGGGCTTTCTCCTTTCCTGTTATGTCCTGCTATATATCTACCTCGGAACCCGAGCTCCTCTTCTTCAGCAGTGGCCCATTTTTTACACTGCAGATGCACTTCTGCATAGCCAAGCTAAGTTGTGGCCCAGGGTGGCAGATTTTCTAGGCATGGCACACATCATATTTCTGTTGGTAAACCTTCCTGTGTATAAAAGATTCCAGACTGCCACTCTTCCTGCCAGGGCCCTCTGACTGGGTCATTATTGTTGCAATATCAGGACTTTTGTTGGCAGTATAGTGTACTGTGTTAGAAAAGGAGAGTGATAGTCTGCTTCTCTAATCATCACTTCCAGGTGTACTGACACAGAATGGACAATCTGTCACGTTCAGCCTATCTGCCACAAGCCTCATTGCTTATTCAGTGGCTATGACTCCTGATCTTACCAGTGTAAAATTAAAGTGGAGTTCTGGTTAAAGATGTAAATCTGTCCTTGCCTTGTATGTTTAATAAATCAAACTTATATTTTATGCATAATTGTGATTGGTGATTGCCTGATTAGAAACCACCATCTATTCTAGACAATCAGCAATCCTCCTGATTCTTACAAACAACAGTGTGCTTGTGCTGCCAAATGTGGCTGCTCACAGGTACTTCCTGAAACAATTGCTATTCCTTCTGCGTCAGCAGTGATTTTTTTATTTTTTTGTGGCGCAGAAGCACTAATAATATTTAGGGCATAATTATTGTCCCGCCTTCGGCGTCACAGGTGCTATTCCTTTTGTTCTCAGCAGGGGTTTTTTTTTTATGTGGTGCAGCAGCACTTATAATATTTAGGGTATAATTGCTGTCCCCCCTTCTGTGTCGCAAGTGCTATTTCTTCTGCATCAGTAGGGTTTTTTTGTGGCGCAGCAGCACTAATAATATTTAGGACTTAATTGCTGTCCCCCCTTCTGCATCGCAGATGTTATTCCTTCTGTGTCAGCAGTGTGTTTTTTTTTCCTATTTCTTTTGTTGCACAGTAGCACTAATAATGCTTAAAGCATAATTGATGTCCACCCTTCTGCTTCCCATGTGCTATTCCTTCTGTGTAAGCAGTGTTTTTTTTTTTTTTTCTTTTAATTTTTTTCATGGCACAGCAGCACTTATAATATTTAGGGCATAATTGCTGTCCCCTCTTGTGCGTCGCAGGTACAATTCCTTCATCATCAGCGGTTTTCTTTTTTTTTTTTGCTGCGCAGCAGCACTAATATTATTAAGGGCATAATTGCTGTCCACCCCTTCTGAGTCACAGGGGCTATTCCTTCCGCATCAGCAGGGGTTTTCTTCTTTTTTTGGGCTCTATTAAGTTTTTCTTTATTAAAAGATAAAATGATTTATAGTGCATCAAGCACAAAAGTATTGCACCCAAGCACCCTATTCCCTTCCCAAACTCTATAATAAAAAGTTATAAAAATCCCCCCCAAAAAAATAAAAAGCAATAATAAAATGGTTTATAGTGCACCAAGCACAAAAGTATTGCAACCAAGCACCATATTTCCATCCCACATTCTATAATAAAAAAATATAAAACCACCCCAAAAATCCCCATCATGTTGGAAAGGCCAACAAGGAGAGGCAGATGCTCGCAGGCCACTAAAAGAAGGCAAGTAGCCTCTAGGTCCAAAGTGAAAGTGGTGGTCAAGGACATGGTGCATCCTCTGCAGGCGGGGCATGCGTGTCCTTTTTTTCCAGTGCTGGCCGTGTTATTGAGCCACAACTAGCAGAGGAGTTGGTGGAGTGGATAACTAAGTCGTCCTCATCCTTCTCATCCTCTGTCACCCAGGCTCATACACACATACTACAGCTGTCAAAGCCTATTTCACAGGCTTCTTGTCCACAGCTACTCCTTCAGTAACCCGACCATCATGCACGGAGGAGTCACCTGAGTTATTCAATCATAGTGTCAGTTACATGCTGCTGGAGGATGCGCAGCAATTTGAATGCTCCCATGTTGGTTCCCAGGTTGAGGAAGGGAATAATGTGAGCCTAGAGACAGGGGGTGACAATGACGGACAAGAAACCAGCAGTGATGTTCCCCCAGCTGCAACATACTGCCAAGTTTGCTCCAGTGACGAGGAGGGAGGGATGATGAGGTTACTGACTGTACTTGGGTGCCTGAGAGAATAGAGGAGGAAAGTGAAGAAAAGCAGGCAGGATGTCCTCCAGGGGCCAGCTTACAGGGCAGCCACCCTATTGCATCACACCACAGAGCTCCACAGGTGCAGAGCGCTGCTAACTTCCTGATGACTTCCCAAAGTTCATTTGGTGTGGGCTTTTTTCAACATATGTGCAGCTGACCACAGCATTGCTGTTTGCAATCTCTGTCTGAAGCGGATTAAGCATGGCCAGAACACTAACCACTAGGGCACCACATGCTTGACAAGACCTATGACAACTTGCCATGCAGTCCGTTGGCAACAGCACTTGAAAGATCCACATCATAAAAAAAATGGAGACTTCTCCTTGCTCCTCATCGGGGATCTCTACCCCTACTATACATCAAGTCTTCTCAAAAACCTGCACTGAGAAGGATGATGGTATAGCAATGGGTGCTACAGGTACTTGCACCCAATCTGCTCTGCACCTGTGTGGGTATAGCACAAGGACAGGCTAAGGGGAGCTTGGCTTCTTTTTGCCATGCCAATGGCTGCAGATAAAGGATGTATGCACTGTCCTGTCACCATTTGAGGAGGCCACATGGAAGGTGAGT
This sequence comes from Pelophylax lessonae, assembly GCF_965119305.1. NCBI lineage: Eukaryota > Metazoa > Chordata > Amphibia > Anura > Ranidae > Pelophylax > Pelophylax lessonae. Next base: position 647,944,261 of record NC_138768.1, read on the forward strand.
CCACTGGGTTACTGGGTCTTGAGGATGAACCACAGGCCAGAACTTGCTCAATATGCAATTGAGCTACTGGCCTATCCTGCTTCCAGTGTGCTTTCAAAAAGGACATTCAGTGCCACAGACTCTGTTGACTAGCTGACATTTATCAAAATGAATCAGTCCTGGATGAACAGCAGCTTTCAAGCCCCTGATACTGATGTAACTGATTGAATTTGCTAGGGATCTGGGTATTAAGGTGCCAGGAAACCAGACCACACGGGGATGCAGGTGAAATAAAGCAGTTTATTGGAGCAAACAACAATAAACGCTCAGTAAGAGTGAGGAAGTGAGAGCAGGAACAATCCAGGGTCAAGGCCAGAGGTGGGTAGTCATGCAAGCCAGGGTTGAGTCCAGAAGTTGGTAGTCTACCAATGCAGGGTCGCCTGCCAATACAGGGATAAGAGCCTCTTCCCGACAACCCTGGGCTGTGGTTTAGGGGGGTCTGTGGGTGGGGGGCTTATTGGAATCTGGAAGCCCCCTTTAACAAGGGGGCCCCCAGATCCAGACCCCCCATGTGAATGGGTATCGGGTACATCGTACCCTACCCATTTACCAAAAAAAGTGGGCCTGCCGCACCCGTCGCCACTAAAAAAAATAAATAAAAAGTTCCGCTCTCTGTGAACGCTTCCCGCGGACTGCCTATTCGTGGTTTGACAGTTCTTATTTAGGGAATAGACTGGGCCACACCGGTGATGTTACTCAACAGCCATGCCCCTCGCGACACCATTAACAAAGCATGCACTATCCCTAAAGGTCACCAGGGGTGGGACCACCCAGTTACCTCACTGGCATGGCCTCGCCCATTCCCTATATAAGAACTGGCAAACCGCGAATATTTTGCTTTTATACAGCATGGGCTTTATTTAACTTCATGCACTAGTTTCTTTTTTTCAGTAGTGCTATCAATCATATCTGATCCTAGTAAGATGCCACACAAGCATTTATTAGACATTTATCTATCGGGCTATTGCCTCCTATACATGCAGTATTTGTATATACGTGCATATTCTGTGGTTTTGCTGTGTCATTGTACTCTTTATACATTGTACCCAGACAAAACAAACATTTTTGGATTTTATTTTTACCTTTTACGTTTTATTCATTGTATTTCCTTGCTATTCACAGCATTACTGTGACTGACCCCCGCCCCCTTGGTTGAGCCAATTTGGACTCCAGCTGGAGCAATTTGGGCCCCCTCTGGTCTGCACACCTTCCACCACATGCTATATTTTTTATTGGATCCACTCCAAATACCAAACCTCCCACTTATTGACAAGGCTGACGATGATCTCAGTGGGTGTTGCTAATGTTCCATGTTTTTAACCTTGGCAAAACAATTGTGGTGTCCATGCATCCTTCAACCATGTAAGTGTATATAACGTTTTTACTTATAATGTTGTTCTATAGATGAACGTATGTTTATATTCAAAAACATGTTTATATGAATACTTTTTTATTATCAACAACTGCTTGTTTGCTTTGATATATTTCTTCAATACTTACAGATAAGATTATTCCCCAAAAAATCCCTGAAGAAGAGGTTCTTACCTTGAAACGTCGGATCTTGCTTGGATTAATTGGTTGAGTGATTTGCACACCCCCACATCAATATCAGTTTTGCCAGTAATTTTAATAGCTTTCAATGTTATTTGTATATGTTTATTTTTTATTTTTTATGATTTTTGTAATAAAACTAATATATATTTAAAATACAATTTTTTGTATATCTTTTGAGTGACCTCCAAAGTCCCACCCCAAGGGGAATTCTCAAATAGGCAAACCGCGAATAGGCAGTCTGCGGGAAACATTCACCAAGAGAGGAGCTTTTGTTTTTCCTTTTGGGTCGGTGGGTGCAGTGGGCAATGTGAATGATGATGAATTTACATCGGGGGACACTATTTTTTTATTTTTATTTTTGAATAAAGAACTTTTCAAAAACTGTCTTATGTGTTTATTTTTTTGTACACTCTTTTGGTGAATGGGTAGGGGTACAATACCCATTCACATGGGGGGCAGGACCTGGAGGCTTCCAGATTCAAGGGGCCTTTCATATTCCGATAAGCCCCCCACCCGCAGACCCCGACAACCACAGCCCAGGGTTGTCGGGAAGAGGCCCTTATCCCCATCAATATGAGGACAGGGTGCTTTGGGGTGGGGGGGCAGAGCCCCAGAGCACCCCCTTCCTGTTGAAGGCATGTGGCCTGGTATGGTTCAGGAGGGGGGGTCCTCACTCATCTCCCCCCTCCTTTCCTGACCTGCCTGACTGCATGCTAAGATATAGGATATGTTATGGATTTTGGGGGGGACCCATCTAAAGGGCTTGGTATGGACTGGGGGGGGGCCCTACACTGTTTTGTTAATTTTTTTATGTGTCTTGCTGGGAGCCGACAATACATTACAGCCGTGTGCAAGTTAAATTACTTTTTTTTCCTTTAGAAATGTAAGTATTGCTGCAGCAGGCTCCACACATCACACAGATGCACCACTTTACAGGCACAGTAAGGGGACCCCCCCAGGCACGATATTTAAAGGAATTTTTCGTTTTTTCTTTCACTGTAAGCATCATTAACCACTTGCCGACCGCTCACTGTGCTGCTACTGCGGCACAGTGATTCCCCTGGGTCCAGCGACATAGACCTACGTCACTGGACTCCTAGTGGTCTGGGCAGCATGCGCGCACCGTTGGGGGCTCGCGATCACCGCCTCTCTTCCCCGTTCATCGGGGAAAGTGTAAGAAGATCCCCCCGCTTGTGTAAACAAAGCAGGTAGATCTTCTCTGTGACAGACAGGGAGAGATCACAGGATTCAGCATAGCTGAACCTGCAATCTCTGTCTCTTTCACAGAACCCCCTCCCCCACACACCTCAGTAAGCATGAGGCATACATTTAACCCCTTGATCACCAACAGTGTTAACCCCTTCCCTGCCAGTGTCACTATTACAGTAACAGTGTGTATTTTTAGCACTGATTACTGTAGTAATGTCACTGGTCCCCCCAAAAGTGTCAAAAATGTCAGTTAGAGGTTCGATCTGTTCGCCGCAATGTCACAGTCCCGCAAAAAATCGCATATCAACGCCATTAAAAAAAGTAGTAAAAAAAAAAACGACAAATCTTTCCCGTATTTAGTAAACGCGATAACTTTTGCGCAAACCAATCAAAATACACTTATTGCAATTTGTTTTACCAAAAATATGTAGCGGAAAACAAATTGGCCTAAAATGTTAAAAATTTAGATTTTTAATTTTTTTTGGGGAATGTTATATATCAGAATGTGTTTTTTTTTTTTTTTTTCAAAATTGTTGCTCTTTTTTCAAAAATTAAAAATCGCACAGGTGATCAAATGCCACCAAAAGAAAGCTCTATTTGTGGGGAAAAGAATGACATAAATTTAATTTAGATACAGAATCGCACGACCACTTAATTGCCCGTTAAATTAACTCAGTGCCGAATCGCAAAATATGGCCTGGTCAGGATGGGGGTAAAATCTTCCAGTCTTAAAGTGGATAAAAATACGCTCATTGAGAATTTTTTTTGTCAGACATGTAGCTAAATACATTTTGGCCTAAATATATGACAAAAATTGAATATATTGGATATTTTTTAACAGTCAAAGTAGAAAATTTTAATTTTCCCAAAATGTATGCCCTTTTTTTATTAATATCGCAAAAAATAAAAAGTGCAGAGGTGATCAAATACCACCAAAATAAATCTTTGTTTGTGGGGAAAAAGGACGTAAATTTAGTTTGGGTACAGCATTGCATGACCACACAATTGTCAGTTAAAGTCGCGCAGTGCCAAGTTGAAAAAAGTGGCCAGGTTATTGATCAGCAAAACCTTCCGGGGCTAAAGTGGTTAAAATCACTTTAAAAACAATTTTTTTAAAAACATTTTTTTGCATTTATATGTGTCCCGCAGGACAGCATCCAGGTCCCCACACACTTTTAATGGCAATAACTTGCATTTAAGCCTTAAAAATAAGGACTTTTGATTTTTCATGTTGGTGTCTCTTGGACTTTTTTAGAGCTTGCATGTTTGCTAGAACTTTTTCCCTGTTCGAGATGTTCTGGTGCAAACCAAACAGTTGGGTGTCCGGCCCATCGCTACTCTTTATTTATAGTTTTTATCCCTTTTTCTGCATAGATCCGACTGCGGATTCAGGATCCCTCTCTGCGGTTTCACTGATATCCCTATGTGACCATCCTCCTGATATGCAGTACACTAAAAATACTTTATGCACAGTCAGCTAAGAGGGCCTTATAATGACCTTCAAGTCATATGCATTTTTGAGAAATTAGAAATCCATGAGTTGTAAAACTGATTTGAGAATCTACAGTACCTCTATCCATGGTAGTTGTGTCTGTGACTAATTTGCTGTTTTCTAAATTCTAACACTTATGTATGCGGTACTCACTAAACTCTTGAGCGGGAGTCACTGCATTCTTACCATAATCGTATGATCATTGTACTTTGATTTTATATGTGAAAAATTGCTTTTAAATTTATTATTTAAATAAATGTTGTTACTTTTTTAGAGAAAAAATATTTTGTTTGTCAAATATTGACCAATTGTATTGTTGTCCAAAAATACATTTCACCCAAATTCAAAGTGTGAACTATTTTCTTAAAAAAGGAATATTATTTGTTCTTATTGTTTTTGCCAGTGGTGTAGACAATTCTTTGGAAATTACAAGGAAATTGTAATTTTCTATGATTAATCGCATTAATAACAGCAGCTGTCTTTCAGCTGATGAAAATTAATTTCAGTCAACAGAAAATCAATTTTATTTGATATTCAGTGACATATACCTGTGTATTGGAGGAGACAGAGTAAACACTCTTTTCTACTGCTCTGCAGACCCCTGATGTGTTCTCTTGCATGACAGCTCTTATTTATTGTTCTGAGGACCCCCAATAAATCCTTTAACTTAGCATCATTTCAACTGTTTTCTATCCTTTTGCTATGTTTCCTCCACTGCATCCCCTGTTTATTGTCCCTCAAGCACCTGCTCTTACTGGATACTTGAATTAAAGTTTATGTTGAATTCCAGGCAAGGCACAAAATAATGCAACTCTCTGCATATTAATCCATCATTAATTCACCATGCATTAGGTGAATGTGGATGTTTCTAAAGGACATGTTTTACTGTGAGACATTTTTTCACATCTTCCTTAGGCATCTGGTCACATGACATTTTAGAGTCACAAAAGATGTCAGTGCTGGAAGACTTCCTCTGCCAGATCTTGACTAGGGTAAATCAGAGCTCATTTCCAACCTAACCTCTACCCATGTCTTCCCCAACTCCCTCCCCATACCACTTAAAAAAAGACCACGCAACACAAAAGTGGAGTTAAAATGGCCAAATCGGTATTTAATTAAACATAAACTTTTTCTTAAATAACACAAAACAACAATAAATAACTAAATCTAGATCACAATGATTGGAGGTCCTTGACGGTGCCATATAGCCAAAACTTTGTGTCTGTGGCACCAGATAGCTACGTTGCGACCCCAGCCACCAAACACCGCCTCGGGGTCTAACCCAGCTGACCACAGACACCCACTGATTCTAACACCACTATGCATTTCACTGTACTAACTCGAAGTCTCCATAACTCAAATAGGTCCCAACCGTTTTCCCAACAACCAGATTTAGACCCCAATCATGGACCCCAACCACCAAAAAAACACGAATTAGGAAAACACGACACTTGGAAAAAATGAAGGGGCGGGCGTTAGTTACGTTCCTCTGACAATTTCTGCTCTGCAAGTGAGCATAACCACTCCTCCCCAGCAACTATACTTTACAGCCCCTCCCACCCATATGGAAGAAAAATATATTTCCAATATATTTAGGGAAAGAAAATTTAGAAATATATTGAAAATGGCCAAAATTGTAGCATTTCAAATATATTTCCAATATATTTGGGAAAAAATATTTAGAAATATATTGAATATGGCCAAAATTGTAGCATTTCAAATATATTTCCAATATATTTGGGAAAAATAAAAAATGTTTTTTTTAAAATATATTTTAAATATATTTTTCTTCCATGTGGGCAATCACCCCATCTCATGGACCAAAAGAGTTAGCATAAGGGCTGGCCAATCAACTTTAATTAGGTAACCCCTTCTGCCTGGTTCCCCTTCTACCCTGTCATGTATATTCTCAGCTCCAGGCATGCCTAAATGAGGAACAGATAACTTGGCCCACATGTGTCACTGCCTACAGGTCCCACTCTGATAGATCTCTGAATGGTAATCTATCCTCACTTAATGCCATCAATCTAGGGAAATCTAAAAGGAGAAGTGTCTTTGGAATTGTGAGCTTTAATTATTCTGCAATGACTACGTTTAAAATCATTTTTTTTTTTAATGCGTTTATTTTTGCAAAAAAACAATCTCCTTGCTATAAAGTCCGTCATAGGATCTTCACCTAATAAACAATGAAATACAGTTTTATGAATCTTGGCAGCCTCCTCTTTCTGCAATAAACACTAACCCCTATGGCAATTACCCTTGGATCTGTTCCAGTATCTAGTAGCATATTTTCTCTCCGTAACCTAAGACAAAGGGTGAGAATCGTCATATGATCACTGCAAGGCTTAAAAGAATACCAATTAACTTGTTTAAGGAGTTACTACATTACATGACTCAAATATTTTTTCTACAATATAGATTAAAATGCAAAAATTGTGAGTGATCACTTTATATTGCAATCTGTAATTAGCATAAAAAACACATTTTTCAATAATTGTTTTTAATGATTACAGTTTACTATGCATTATTTTCCTTTTTACTAGCTAGAACCAACTTAGAATATGCTGGTTGAACTTATAATTATCATGGAGAGAGAACCTTCTTACCTTGCTAGGGGCTAGTCAATTACCCACTCAAGGATCTGAAAATTAATTAAAAAAAAGATTGAATAAATCATCATCAAATGTTATATTTACTTTTATATAAAAATGTATTTGAACAAGTAAAATGAATGCTATTTATTAGTCTTTTAGATCACCTTAACAAAAATATTAAACAGTAAAATTATAATACCTCTATTATTTTCCTTTATGCCCATTCAAAAGAATTGGTATTAGCTATTTTAAGTACAGTTTTACATTTTCATACCATGAACACAAATAAAGAATTACATGTAGGTAACAAATAATGTAAAAAAGTGGCTAAAAAAAATTATCTCTTATATTGATCTCTGAAAAAGAGAAGATTTTACAAGAAGTTGCAAAATCATTTTTCTGAACAATAAAAGGTTAATCTCTTATGTGCATGATAATGGGGCGGCATCCACAGACATGGCTCCAGGTTTTATGTGTATATGTAAAAGCCTTGAAGGCTTTGGCTTAAAATGTGCTCTTAAAGAAAATGCAGTTTGCACTGACACGCATCGAGTGTTATACTGCTGTTCCTCTCCACATTACAATTTATAGCCTCTGTTACTAAATGATGTGGATTCACCACCTCTTTGGTATAAAGACAAAAAAAAAATGTAGTGTGTATCTTGGATCAGTTAACTCAGCAAGAGATTCACATCTTCTATTTTAAAAGTGGATGCTCACCTACAACACTACCAAAAAAAGAAAACAGTTGGTAGGTATTTGGGTACCCAGCTTTCAAAGGAATATTCAAAAAATGTAATTTATCTTAATTGTATTTCAATAAATAAACAGGATCACAACATACGGTAATTAATGTGGAAATTTAGTCAGAGAATTTGGTCCTAATAGATCACTTACTGTAAGGCAGGTTCTGTTTGCAGGTATAGCTACAGTATGTAAAGCATTAAACATTAAATTTACTTTTGCTGAAGGGGAAAGAAAGCAACAGGAATCACACAGACTGTGCCGAGGGAACTCAGATTTGGGAGGGAGAAAAGAAAAGCAGGAGAGGTGGTAGGACAAACTCTGCTGCCAGAGAGACACAAAATAAGTTTTTTTTTCAAACTTTTTGGACTTTTTTTATTTGTTTATTTTTTTATCATTTTACTGCCTTGCTGTAACACAAATAAAATGATGGCACTAAATTGGTACCTACTTAGAGTGGATACTGACCATGTCCCCCCTCCCCCCCCCCCACCACCACCATCACCCATACCAATGTGTAGTAACTAATTTATTAACTAATTTGACTAATACTACCTGGCATGGGGTACTTGTTGAGAAGACATTAATTTACTGTGGGGGTTCAGAAAGGGGTTAACAAATGCAAATATTTGCCTATTGAGTGATATTACAAGATATGGTTACATGATCATATTGTTTTCATCAAAGGGGGCAACATTCCAGGTGTCATTATTGTCTGGAATATTCCCTTGTAAATGTACCTCCTGATTCACAAAGCGTTTTCCCTATATATAAAAATACACATGTAGGTGTTTAAATTACTTTTTTTCATTCAATCATTTTTATTGAGAAAAAATAAGTATAAGCAAACATAAGTATCATAAAGAACGTTGTAAAACAGATATACTCATAGAAACTATGTAAGGTACAATACTCCAAGAGTAAGAATCATGAAAGTAATCTTCCAACAAACATTGTGAAAAACCATGGGCCTGGAAACCAGGCAACTATTGAGGAATTCTTTATAACAAAGAGTCGTAAAGGAATTATAACTGAGAACGAAGTAACTCTTGGAGAGTCCGTAACATCGAACACTGAAGTTTAGGTAAGTGCTGTCCCAAATTCCCCCTAAGAGTCTCCAAGATGAATACAAGATGAGGAGAACAGTAGCATCGGTGGTTAGATCCCTGCCCCCGAGCACCCCGTAGGGTTGCGATACATTCGGGGAACAGGGTACACACCAGCGCAAGACAGCGTCCCCAAGAACGGCAGGGAGCCATCGGCTATTTTGCACACATAAGGAAGGTGGAGGCTAATAGTGAGGAATCCGGGAGAGCTACAATCCGCTAAATTACACCGTAAACCCAGTGGAGAAGGGTAGCGAGGGAGAGGCAGGGGAAAGGGAAGCGGAGACGTGAAAGGGAGGGAAGGCCGGAGAAAGAAGGGGGAAAAGGGGGAGAAGAGTGGAAGAGAGAAGTCACCGAGGGCCTAAAACGGGCGAACTCAGGGTAAGATCACAACGTAATCTGAAGAAATTGGGCCCAAGGTTCCCAGACACTCTCAAATCGTGGGACCCGGTTATGCAGAATAGCCACAATTTTTTCATGTGTCATTATCCACGAAATTTTCCTTTTAGCCAGGCTGTAGGAGACCGATGGCCTCTTCCACGCTTTGGCAAGGGTAAGTTTGGCCCCCAGTAGCATAAAAGTAATTAATGTTGATACATTTTTAGAGTAATCATGGGGAAAGTCGTGTAAAAATGCTATCTGAGGTGTCTGAGGAATCCGGAGCCCCGAGACCAAACGCATCAAGTGAAACATTTTGTTCCAAAATGACCGGATTCTAGGGCAGGACCACCAGGTATGCATTAAGGATCCCTGGAGGTCGCACCCCCTAAAGCAGAGCGAGGAAGTGTTGGGAAACATAAGTGCTAGGCGAGTTGGGACCAAGTACCATCGAGTGAGAATTTTGATATTCGCCTCAATAAGTGTGATATTAACAATCCCCTTGAAAGCTTTATGGAAGATTCTGTGCCAGGCGTCCCTAGTGAGGTCCAATTGTAGGTCCTGTTCCCACTTAACGGCATATGCAGGTTTTTCGGGGGAATCCTGTAAAGCAGAATATATGACCGAGATGCCCCCTCTCATGTCCTTTGTTTCCGAACACCACCGTTCGTAGTTAGTTAGGAAAGGGGGTTCTTTCTTGTCCGACCATAACGAACCTAGGAAGTGATAAATTTGGAGGTATCTGAATTTTTCCGTCAACGGCATCTGAAGTTTATTAACACAATGAGAAAGGGTCAGAGGGCCTGTGGAGGAGAGGAAGTGCCCGATACGAAATAATCCCTTGTTCGTCCACCACTTGAAAGCTCTGATGTCACGTCCTGGGGGAAAAAGGGGGTTGTTAAATATATGAGACAGAGGCCGGAGGGGTGAAACCAAAGACCGGAGGTGGTACAGTCTTCTGGCGAGCCCGATCGAATGTGAAAGGGTCGGCGCCAGAATTGCCGGCTGCAATTTAGGTGGGCACCAAGCAATATAGTCCAGGGTGTGGTTGGGAGTAGCCTGTCTCTCTAAGTGGAGCCAGTCAGGTTTTGGTCCCCTAGCGTAAATCATGGAAAACTGGGCCAATTGAGCCGCTTGGTAATAATTCCAAAGGTTGGGCAGAGCTAATCCTCCTTGTGTTCTCAGTCTATATAAGACCGAACGTGCACAACGATAGCCCCTCCTACCCCAAACAAATTTAACCAGTTTGGATTGGAAACTAAGCAGGTGGCGTTTATTAATAGGTATGGGGAGTGACCTAAAAAGATAAAGGATTCTTGGAAGAAGTGTCATTTTTATAGAATTAATGCGGCCTAGCCACGAAAGATTGTGAAGACCCCATTTCGCCAAATCATCATTTAATTTGTTATACAGGGGTGGGTAATTGGCTTGGTAAAGCGTCTCAATTGACGAGGTAAGCTTTATCCTCAAGTAAGGGAGTGAGACTTTGCACCACTGGAACGGGAAGGTGGGTTGGAGGGCTTCGAGTGTGGCTAATGGAATTGTGATGTTCAAAGCCGATGATTTCGAGATGTTCACCGTGAGGCCGGAGGCTAGTGAGAAATCACGGAGCAGGGCAAGGATGTTGGGGACCGAGACGGTTGGGGAAGTGACAAAAAGAAGGACATCGTCTGCAAAGAGTGCACACTTATGTTCCGTCGGACCACATTGAATGCCATGGATGTCCCGGCTGTGGCGGAGAGCTATCGCCAGAGATTCAATAGCGATTGCGAAAACTAAGGGAGAAAGGGGGCATCCCTGGCGGGTACCCCGTTTGATGGACAGTGAGTCTGAATAGTGGCCTAAGATGCGAATCCGTGCCGAGGGGGAGGAATACAGTGCCTGTAGAATGTTGACAAACCTAGGTCCAAATCCCCATCTTCGGAGGGTCTCAAAGAGGTACGGCCATGATATAGTGTCAAATGCTTTGTGCAGGTCTAGGGAAAGGAGCAAAGCTTCTTGGGGAGGGCCCCCAGCCCATCTGGATTTAGTCATAGAAATTAGGTCTATCGCTCTCCTAATAAGGTCTGGACCCTGTCTCCCCGGGATAAAGCCTGATTGGTCCTTATGGACATAGTTGCTGATAAAGCTGGACAGTCTATTGGAAAGTATCTTTGTCAGGATCTTGAGATCAACATTAATAAGAGATATAGGCCTATAGTTGCTTACGTCACTGTGATCCCTTTCCGGCTTTGGAATAACCGAGATATAAGCCGAGTTCAAAGTCTTCTCAATAGTGCCCCCTTGCTGAAGTGAATTGTAAAATTTACATAACCGGGGAGCTAGGGTCGTGGCAAAGGTCTTATAATAGGTCGTGGGGAACCCGTCGGGGCCTGGAGCGGAGTCCGTCTTCAGTCCCTTAATCACACTCAATACCTCGAGTTCAGAGAAGTGGTCCTCAAGTAGTTCCCTGTGGTCTCGAGTAAGGCGAGGTAACGGGAGATCATCCAGGAAACTATGAGAATGGGAGGGGGAGTATGTGGAGTCACAGTCATAAAGTTGAGAATAGAAGGAGTGGAAAGCTTGCAGGGCCTGTTGTGGGTTTTGGGATAAGGTGCCCTGGGGGGTTCTAATTTTAGGGATCGTGGAAGCACGGAATTTAGGTGAGAGTTTGACTGCCAGTTTGGTTCCTATTCTATCCGACGAGGCATAGAACCTGGCCCCAGACCAGCGGAGCTGTTTTTCCGCCTCCGTGGTTAGAGCTAAATTCAATCGCAATCTGGATTCTTCCAAAAGCGTCTTGGAAGCCGGAGTGGGATTACGTTTATGGGCCTTACTAGCTTTGAAAAATTCAGTTTCCAGCTTAAGAACATCCAATTTCCTCTGGCGCTTAAGGTTGGAAGAGATTTGGATTATTTTCCCTCTGATAACGGCTTTCTGGGCAGCCCAGACGGTTTCGGGGGAGACCTCTGGAGTGTCATTGAGTGAAAAGTAAGACTCCAATTCTTTAGTCAAGATAGTGCATTGGGTAGTATCGCTCAGGAGAGCCTCATTGAGGCGCCAGTGGAATTCCCTGCCCTGAGTCGGGGTGTGGTGAAAAAGAAGGATGACCATAGCATGGTCTGAAAGAGGAGAGTCCCGAATGAAGGCCTTAACGGTCTGGGGAAGCGCTCTCGTGGAGATGAAGATGTGGTCTATCCTGGAGAGAACATTATGAGGGGCCGAATAATGAGTATAATCCCTAGCTGTGGGGTTGAGTTCTCTCCAGGCGTCGACCAGTCCTTCCGTGAAGAGTAATTTGGCAATTCGGGTGCTCTGCCTGGGGGGGCGACAAAAGGAGGGGTTCCCTGGGCGAGATTTATCCAGCCCTTGGTCAAGAGCCACATTAGAATCTCCTCCCATTATCAGCGTACCCGCTGCATGGGGAAGCACATGAGAGGCTAAGTGTAGAAAAAATGTGTCTTGTCTTCGATTAGGAGCGTAATAGGATAGGAAGGAGAAGGTATTGCCCCCAATCTCACCTACCAGTAAGAGGTATCTGCCCTCACTGTCCACAAGCTTACTTTTGAGTACAAATTGTATATGTCGTGCAAAGAAGATACCCACCCCCCTGGTCTTGTCTGGAGCATTCGCCAAATAGAATTGCGGGTACTTGTGGTGAACGAACAAGGGACTGTAAGATGCCGGAAAATGCGTTTCTTGGATTAGTGCAATGTCTACGTGATGGGAATGATATAAGTTAAAAAGCTTACGCCTCTTAGGAGGAGAGTTGATCCCCTGGACGTTATGTGATGAGAGCTTCAACGGTCGAGAGGAATCATCAGGTGGTTTCATTCCGTGGCAGAGGGGAGAAGCGCTGGAGAAGGGGCAAGTCGGTGACTTCTGCGAGACCCAATGAGGGGAAGATGCGTAGTCTGGTCGATCCACATCGGAGACTATAACCCTGTAGAAGAGAGAGGGAGGGACCCCCGGTGACTGAGGGTGGGAGGAGATGGAAGCAGCAGGGAAGGAGAACAGAAGGAGAGGAGGAAGACACAAAGAACCACAAGACAATGAAAATTTGCATACAATGGCTATCAGTAAAAACCCATAACCCAGTCAGGGGAGGAAGGGCCAACCCCTTCCGTCCCTGAGACCCAAAGATGCCTATCCTCAGGGAAGGCATCCGCCCGTGTCTACAGAGGTGCACCGTACCTCTATAGAGTGAGGGGCGAGGCGCAGCAGAAATCCCGCTCCGGCCAGGCGTCCTTGGGGCTATCATAGCCGCCCATTGCCTAAATGGTTAAGCCGAAGGGTAGAGGCAACCCAAAACAAAACAAAAAAAAAAAAGTTTGTGTTAGAGAAAAACTGTCATATAATGGGGAAAAGAACAAAAATTATTCCCCCCCCCCCCCAAAAAAGGAAAAGTTTAGTCTGTGTTTGTTTTATAGCAAAGGTGGAAGGAAGAACCCTTCCAGGTGACCGCTGCAGTCCTGAAGTGACATTCAATTAAATCCGTCTCAGAAGTGCGACTCCTGCAGAAAGAAGGTGGATACCGGCTGGGGGACAGGTGCTTCTAGGGAGGTCTGGTCTCCTTAGACCTTTTGAAGTGTTGCTTCTCCCAGGTGGGGACCAGAGGGCTCTGGGGTGAGGGGCGCTTGAAGGAGCTTGAATTCCTGGCAGTGGATAAGGAAGTTGGCTCTAGGGAGAGCAGTCCCAGGCGAAGAAGAAGTTGTTCACCGTCCTGTAAAGATGAGAAGCTGTGTGTCTTATGTTGATACAGAAAAGTGAGGCGAAAAGGAAAGGACCACCAATATTTGATGGATTTTTGCTGCAACACCTGAAGGAGTGGTTTAAGAGCCCTCCGCTTTTGGATAGTAGTGGGTGAAAGATCTGCAAAAATCTGTACAGGATGACCTTGTAGGAGCAGCTGATTAGAGGATCTGGAGATTTTCATAACTTCCTCCTTCACTTTGTAAAAATGGGGTTTTACAATAATGTCTCTTGGAGAGCCATCAGGGAGGGGGGCCCTAAAGGCCCTGTGTGCTCTATCCAATTCAAGGCGATGCGGTGGTATAGCAGGAATTAACTCCTGAATGAAGGATGTCACTACAGCTTCAACATCTTTAATAGACTCAGGCAGGCCTCTGATCCTGAAATTTTGTCTCCTGGCTCGATTTTCTAAGTCATCAATCTTAGACAAGGCTGTATCCAGCTGATCATGGAGGTCCTGCATCCTTGCCGAGTTCTGATTAACTCTGTGGACAGTTTGGTCAGTTTTGAGTTCTATGGCTTCTATTCTAGCTCCCAGGTTCTGCAGGTCAGAGTGTATAGCTGAGGTAATTTGGGAGGCTGTCTGGGCTAGGCCTGCAGACAGCATTTTAGAGAAAGAAGCCATGAGGTATGTGAGGTCTTGTGGGATGTTTGGAGGAGGTGGCAGGGAGCCCTGAGGTAAACCCTGCAGAGCAGTGTAAGCCCCAGCCGGGGATTGTAGTAATTCCTCCATGGTCCTTTCCAGAAGGGAAACTGTGGAGGCTGGTGAGAGGAGCAGTGGGCAATCTGGGGGGTCCGAGGGGCTGAGGAGGACTGACCTGCTGCGATCTGGAGGTGATGGGATGTCTGTGATGTCCTCTCCTTCAGCGGGTCCTGGCAGGAGGTTATTAGCGGCCGCCATCTTGGGACTGCAGGGCCGGGTCTCCGCCGCATTAAGTTGCGGAGTGAGGTCCCGCCGGACCTGCGATCCGATCATCGGGCGTCCACGGGAGATCCCTGGTGTGTGGGGGAGCTGCGGGTCCGGTGTGGAGGCGGAGCGGTGCTTTCAGAGCAGAACGGACGCCTATGATGCCGGTGCGGGACGGAGCTCCCTGGTTAAGCTGCCATCCGGGGAGCTGCCGCGCATGCGCCTCTTAAATTACTTTTTTACCACACAATCTAGTAGTGCACTTATCATTTATTTTGTTGTGAAAAATAAAACATGCTGAATATACTGTTAAGAGACCTACCAATTCTCAAAGAATTGAGAGCACTATTGGCAGGCATTTGGCTCTACAGCACTCCCATGGTTCTACCCCCTACAGCAGTCCTGGCCCACTATTAATGACACAGGATCTCTGAATAGAGGACATGGGGTGGTTGATAGCTCTTCCCCCCTCGAATCAAAGATCCCCGTCATTCATAGAAGCTTTTATAGCACAGCAGGGCAGAATGGGCAGGAATAGTCAAGTTCCTTTAATTAGAGCTCCTGACAGCCCCTCAGTTGTAACTCTCGCCACACCAAAAGATTGCAGTGGCGGGGGCAGAAAGAAAAACATTTCTCCTAAACTAAGTAGACTCAGCACAAGGGAACTATCATACTAATTGCAAATTATGTCCCTTGTACTGATTTTTATGTTTGTAATTTAAATTTAGGCTCTAAAGAAATTATGTTCTTTCTAACATGCAGCCTGCAAGCCAAATTCAAGAAAAGTTTACATTTAGTTTACTTTTAGTTTGTCTCTAAGTTCTTGCACTAAGCAAATATAAAAGGAAAAATAAAGTATGCATGGCCTTAAATCAGTTAATTGTTAGACAGTTTTCTGCTAAAATGTGAATATGTTAATGTGAGTGCTCTTTTCATTTTTAGTGTAATTATTTGCAGATCAACACACATTTTGTATTCACATTAAAGAAAGTAAAATGATGCTACTTTTTATCCGGTTTCTTACTGAAAATCTATTCCATAATTGTAACCTTGATGTGTTCATATAGTTTTATTCTTGGTAATAGCCAGAGCAGCCTGTAACAATAGCCATAGCAGCCCATGAAGCTGCTATGGGGCATACGGTGGAAGGGGGTCCAATGCCAGGGCTATTGGGGCAATTTAAAAATATAAAATCTGTGTGCATGTGAAGATAAAACATCAGTATAAAATTATATTGCAAATTTTTAAGAATTGCAAAGGTTTCTTTTGCAAATGACCCTTTAACCCTTGCGAAATTTCCAATCAAGAAAATCTAACACCAGGAGATTCAGAATCAGCGTCACTAGCCACAGATTCCCTTTGCAGGCTGTACAGTAAGGAAAAAGTATTTAGCTGTCTTGTAGTGTAGATTTATTGCCCCAGGGCTTCTGATCATCCCAACCAGCACTAAAATGATGCCTAATGCCGTTTTTCTCAAGCTGTAAAAACCACAGTCCTTCTCCTCGGCTAGAAACTGATAGTTGTTTGCAATTCCACAAAGAAACCCCACGGATTTAAAAAGTTTATATTGGTAGTATATAGCTGGAAAACAAATGTTAAATGTAAATTCCCTACACTGTTGCCCATTCTTTTCCTGCCCATAGCTCTTCCCTAGTAATGCACTGTCTATGCTGACAGCTTGTCCCTAGCAATGTATCGACAAGTCTGGCACCTGACGTTGATTTAGACAAACTTTTTGCTAAGATCAATGAATAAGGAGGCTGCTGGGGAACTCCATCAAATGATGATTTGAAACAATACTACTTATATATGGTATTAATTAATAATTATAGCTCATGCATTTATATACTGTATACCTAAAGGTATTTTAAATAGGTCACTTTTATTTTTAAGATTTCAAGTATTTTGAATCAAGATATCTATACACAGAGATGCTATTGGAAAATATCAGATTGTGTTTCAAGGATAGTTTTCATATCTCTGTCCCCATATACAGTACCTGTGTCTATTTCTCCAGCCACCATGTATAGAATTCAAAATCTCTGCTCCCCAAGCGCCATTGGAATAAAGTTAGCACCACCACTTATACAAGTCAAAATATTTCCTGTGGCCAATCATTATACTATCAAGAAAGAAGGACAACTGCCAGCATGGACATCATGTGCTGCCAAATCTAACTAACTATACATCTTCCTAAATCATTTGTATTATCAATCTTCAGCATATCAATTCAATTTTCATTCTCTCAGTTAATTTCAAGTAATTGTAGAAAAAAAACGAAATATAGTTCTCTGTAAGCCCCACTCCCCTGGGTCTCTGTTGCAGATCTCCATGACATTTGCATCTGTTCTCTGAAAATTCTAATCAAGATACTGTTCTCTATAAAATGACCACCTACGCCCACAGTAATGGACTTTTCTCATCACATTCCCTCTAGTAGGTGATAATTATTAATGCAGTGAAGAAGAAATTCTATCCTTATAGTAGTTGTACAGGCTAACGTTTTTTTTTACCTTAAAGAGAAACAAAACTGTTATTTAAAAAAAAAAAACATATACTTACCTGCTCTGTGTAGTGATTTTGAACAGAGCAACCCAGATCCTCCTCTCCTCGGGTCCCTCGCTGGTACTCCTGGCCCCTCCCTTCTGCCGAGTGACCCTCACAGCACGCAGCTTGCTATGAGGGCACCCAAGCCAAGCTGTAGCTATGTGTATCCTTTCAGACATGGATCCACAGTTTGATCCCATCCCCTATCTCCTGATTGGCTAACTGACTTTGATTGACAGCAGTGGGAGCCGATGGCATCACTTCTGTGTCTCAGCCAATCAGGAGGGAGAGTCTTGGATGACCGAAGCACTTGCTCACATTGAGGGAGGAAGATTGGGCTCAGGTAAGCATTAGGGGGGCTGATGGGGGCTTCTACACACTGAATGTGTGCATTAAGATAAAAAACCTTCTGCCTTTACAACCACTTTAATGCATTCTCTGCATTTGATAAAAAAATGTAAAACAACATTTTTGGTGCAAAGTAAAACTCTAAATTAGCCTCTTCCTATGTCCTGGATATCCTAATGGTTGCTTTTGGGATATGGAAACACATTGGTGGTTCAATATCAGTTGTTACCCCAGACCCCTCATTTAGTGGGACGGGACTTTAATTCACCATGTCCAAGGATAGGTTGATGAAAGGAGTCCAACAAACTCAGGCTTAGAGAGGGCGCGAAAGTCACTTGAATCAGATGGTCACCTCCCTGCAATTAATAGATCTGTGGAAGGTGTCTCACCCGACGGAAAGGGATTTCACTTTCTTTTCCCATGCACACAAATCGTTTGCCAGACTAGACTACATTTTCACTACAGCCTCCCTAATGCCATACATACAGGACACCGTTATTCATTACATAGTCATCTCAGATCACAGCCCCATTTCTGTACAACTTACAGACTTTACACCTAGATCCACAAATCCACAATGGTGTTTCCCATCATTTCTGATGCACAATAAACGCTTTAAGATAATGCTCCTGGAAGCCCAAAAGAACCCAAAAAAATACCCAAAACAAATCTAGCGCCAAAAAAAAAAAAACGACCAGGTGTGTTGTTGCAGGCATTTTTTTGGGGGTTTTTGGAGGCAGGCAAAACATCTGAACTTGTGTATAGTGGTATATATACACACATACTTATATGTATATATACACCTAGACATATATAGGTGTGATAGTAGCAGAAATATATGCTTGCGCTAATGAAATCATTTACACTAATATGGCTCCACTCCTATAACACTTATATATGTGTAAGTGTAAAATACATATAAGTATGTGTGTATATATACCACTATACACAAGTTCAGATGTTTTGCCTGCCTCCAAAAAACCCCAAAAAATGCCTGCAACAACACACCTGGGCGTTTTTTTTGGCGCTAGCGTTTTTTTGGGCATTTTTTTGGGTTCTTTGGAGCCAGGCAAAACATCTGAACTTGTGTATACGGGTATATATACACACATACCTATATGTATATATACACCTAGACATATATAGGTGTGATAGTAGCAGAAATATATGCTTGCGCTAATTAAATCATTTACACTAATATGGCTCCGCTCCTATAACACCTATATATGTGTAAGTGTAAAATACATATAAGCATGTGTGTATATATACCACTATACACAAGTTCAGATGTTTTGCCTGCCTCCAAAAACCCTCAAAAAATGCCTGCAACAACACACCTGGGCGTTTTTTTTTTGGCGCTAGCGTTTTTTTGGGCATTTTTTTGGGTTCTTTGGAGGCAGGCAAAACATCTGAACTTGTGTATAGTGGTATATATACACACATACTTATATGTATTTTATACTTACACATATATAGGTGTTATAGGAGCGGAGCCATATTAGTGTAAATGATTTCATTAGCCCAAGCATATATTTCTGCTACTATCACACCTATATATGTCTAGGTGTATATATACATATAAGTATGTGTGTATATATACCCGTATACACAAGTTCAGATGTTTTGCCTGCCTGAAAAGACCCCAAAAAATGCCCAAAAAAACGCTTGCTACTAAACCGGCAAGGTGTGAAAAGAGAGAAGCCACTATCCTGTTCTATAAGTGACCTAATCTGGGCCGAACTTTCGGGAAGTTCGGATGTTCTGGCCGAACCGAGCTTTTGAAAAGTTCGATCATCCCTTATGGCGTTCCTTCATTGACAAATGCCTCACCACTTATGAGAGACAGGAGATACAAACCTCCTTCATTGATTCCCTGATATACCCCCTCAAACCTTTCATCACTTTCTCTCCAACCGTTAGGCTAACCCTTATATCGTGCCCCCCCCCCTTTATTTTTGATATCTTGTTTACTTTACCAAGGTCCAGTTATCAGTTAACCACTTTACCACTGAGTACTGGAATAGTACTGCGGCAAAGTGGCACGATCCCGTCTGACGACGTAGACCTACGTCGCCAGACTCCTCCCCTGTAGGCGGCGCTCGCGCGCCGCCGGAGGCGCGCTCCCGCTGTTTTCATTCACAGCGGGAGTCGGGCCAGGGGAGGAGCAGTGGCGATCGCCGCTGCTCTGCCCCGATCGTCGGGGATCTAGTGTGGAGATCCGCCCGCCTGTGTAAATACAAGCGGGCGGATCTCCTCAGTGACAGGGAGTGACAGATCGGAGTGTTCAGCATAGCTGGACATCCGATCTGTCCCTGTCTCACACAGTCACCTCCCCCCCCACACGTCAGTAAGCACCAGGCATACATTAACCCCTCCCTCTCCAATAAAATTAACCCCTTCCCTGCCAGTGTCATTTTTACAGTAACAGTGCATATTTATAGCACTGATTACTGCAGTAATGTCACTGGTACCCCCAAAAGTATCAAAAATGTCAGTCAAGGGTCCGATCTGTCCGCCGCAATGTCGCAGTCCCGCAAAAAAAATCGCAGATCGCCGCCATTACTCGTAAAAAAAAAAAACACCAAAAATCTTTCACTTTGTTAGTAAACGCAATAACTTTTGCGCAAACCAATCAAAATACGCTTATTGCGATTTTTTTTACCAAACATGGGTAGCAGAAAACAAATTGGCCAAAAATGTAAAAAAAAATTGGTTTTTACATCTTTTTTGGGGGGAATTTCATATAAAAAAATGTTAAAAATATTGTTATTTTTTCAAAATAAACGCTCTTTTTTTGTTTATAGCGCAAAAAGTAAAAATCGCACAGGTGATCAAATACCACCAAAAGAAAGCTCTGTTTGTGGGAAAAAAAGGACGTCAATTTCGTTTGGGTACGGCGTCGCACGACCGCGCAATTGTCAGTTAAAGTCGCACAGCGCCGAATCGCAAAAAGTGGCCCAGACGTAAGACAGCAAAATGCTCTAGTGGTAAAGTGGTTAAATAAAAGTTGGCATATTTCATTCATTATACGAATGTGAAAAATGACATATACAATCATAAAAAATGATAACATCAACCTTCATACCCAGCTCCAAAAACTTCTATCAAATCAACGTAGAGCAGCTACAATAAAATCAATTAAATATAACAACTTGTATTGAAAAAATGTAGTCTTTATAAAAATTCAAAAATAAAATAGTCCACCACGTGAATGTAAGTGACTCCGTTATAATAGTTAGAGAGTCTAACTATTATAACGGAGTAATTTACATTCACGTGGTGGACTATTTTATTTTTGAATTTTCATCTGATATAGGGTGTTTTAGCGCTACTAGTGTGTTGGCAGATTGTGGACTTTTTTATGGACTACATTTTTTCACTACATGTTGTTATATCTCATTCATTCCCACAGGATAATTGGCCATCCAAGATATATCTAAGTGTACAGAGGCCACCTACTCACACCCATATTAGATTGTAACTACTTTCTTCTCTTTTACTGTGTAAATAATACATCGTTGTCTTATGCTCTCAATAAAAATGATTTGAAAAAAAAAAAAATTCAGTGGTTCCCTGACAGTAGCCTCTCATGTTCAGTTTAAATTGACCATGTTTGTGATTGTTTTAAATTATTGTAATGCAATGTGGAATATACAGTACATCTCTGGTAAGATATCTTAACGTTTTTTTATTTTTTATTTTAGTAGCTTCATATAAGGCTATTCAGCTGACATCTGAACTTTTGTTATTGGTATCTATACATGTTGAGTCTATTTGAAAGAATTTAATATCTAAACTACATGTAGTATGTAAAGTATCTCACAAAAGTCAGTACACCCCTCACATTTTTGTAAATATTTGATTATATCTTTTCATGTGACAACACTGAAGAAATGACACTTTTCTACAATGTAAAGTAGTGAGTGTACAGCTTGTATAACAGTGTCAATTTGTTGTCCCCCCAAAAATAACTCAACACACAGCCATTAATGTCTAGACAACTGCTAACAAAAGTGAGTACACCCCTAAGTGAAAATGTCAAAACTGGGCCCAAAGTGTCAATATTTTGTGTGGCCACTATTATTTTCCAGCACTGCCCTAACCCCCTTGGGCATGGAGTTCACCAGAGCTTCACAGGTTGCCACTGGGGTCCTCTTCCATTCCTCCATGAGGACATCACATAGCTGATGGATGTTAGAGACCTTGCGCTTCTCCACCTTCCATTTGAGGATGCCCCACAAATGCTCAATAAGGTTTAGGTCTGGAGACATGCTTGGCCAGTCCATCACCTTTACCCTCAGCTTCTTCAGCAAGGCAGTGGTCGTCTTGGAGGTGTGTTTGAGGTCGGTATCATGTTGGAATACTGTCCTGCGGCCCAGTGTCCCAAGGGAAGGGTTCATGTTCTGCTTCAGCATGTCACAGTACATGTTGGCATTCATGGTTTCTTCAATGAACTGTAGCTTACCAGGGCCTGCAGCACTTATGCAGCCCCATACTATGACACTCCCACCACCATGCTTGACTGTAGGCAAGACACACTTATATTTGTACTCCTCACCTGGTTGCCGCCACACAAGCTTGACACCATCTGAACCAAATAAGTTTATTTTGGTCTCATCAGACCACAGGACATGGTTCCAGTAATGCATGTCCTTAGTCTGCTTGTCTTCAGCAAACTGTTTGTGGGTTTTCTTGTGCATCATCTTTAGAAGAGGCTTCCTTCTGGGATGACAGCCATGCAGACCAATTTGATGCAGTGTGTGGCGTATGGTCTGAGCACTGATAGGCTGGCCCCCCAGCCCTTCAACCTCTGCAGCAATGCTGGCAGCACTCATACGTCTATTTCCCAAAGACAACTTCTAGATATGATGCTGAGCATGTGCACTCAACTTCTTTGGTTGACCATGTCGAGGCCTGTTCTAAGTGGAACCTGTCCTGTTAAACTGCTGTATGGTCTTGGCCACTGTGCTGCAGCTCAATTTCAGGGTCTTGACAATCTTCTTATAGCCTAGGCCATCTTTATGAAGAGCAAAAATGTTTTTTTTAGATTCTCAAACAGTTATTTGCCATGAGCTGCCATGTTAAACTTCCAGAGTGTTGAATTATGTTGAGGGGACAGCAAATTTACACTGTTATACAAACTGTACACTCACTACTTTACATTGTAGCAAAGTGTAATTTCTTCAGTGTTGTCACATAAAAAGATATAATAAAATATTTACAAACATGTGAGAGGTGTACTCACTTTTGTGAGGTACTGTATATAATGTATATATTTTTTTATTTCATTAGAGATGCTCATAAACATGCTATATATAAATACTGTATCATATAGATATAAATTATTTATGGTGAAACCATGCACAGTAGAAGCTAAATAATTGACATAGAGTTCTTTTTTTTTTATTTTTATGGCTTAGCATATTTTCTCCACAGTGAAGTGCAATCTCGAACAATGTTTTCCCAGCTTTCTATATACTATTTTGTTCTGTGTAAGTCCCAAGATAGGTGTTTTCTTAGTTGGGACTACACTGTACAGAGGGGTTTTAATGAAGTAGCGTGGTTTCCATATAGTTTAGCAAATACAGGCAGTCCCTGGGTTACAAAAATCCGACTTGACTCCTACTTACAAACAGAGGGAGACAACAGGAAGTGAGGAGACATCTAGCCCCAGGAAGGGAAATACACTCGTGGAAGAGTTCTCATGGGAAAAATGTCTCTCCACTGAAGCTTTATCACCAATCCTTGTTTCCACAACAACCCAAAATTTTCAAAATACAATTGTCATAGGGACAGAAAGTGAGGTGAAATCTTCTGAACAGGGGTACAGACAGCAAAACAAATGGTACAGGGGTGTTAACTCTTCCCTATTCTATCCAGGAAACTTAAAAATGATTAATTTGGCTGGAGCTAAACTTAAAAAATCTACCTGTTCTGACTTACAAACAAATTCGACTTAAGAACAAACCTACAGTCCCTGTCTTGTTTGTAACCTGGGGACCTCCTGTATATGCTCCCTACACCTCGGCTTTTAACCTTTGCATTGTTAGAGAGATGTTCTTGCTTTTTTTTTGCACACATGTTAAAATGCACATTTTAGACTTGAAGTTTGGTTAAAACCACCAAATATTATATATATTTTTTAAAGCAGAGCCTAGAGAATAAAATCATTATAGTTGCAATTTTTTAGATTACACAATATTAGTGCAACTGTTTATCAAGTGTATATTTTCAGTAAAATATACACTTAAGCTAATTTGAAGTCACACAAACACAATATATTACCCAATTACTCAACAACTCAACATATCTGTAATAATAGGCTTTTAATGCTCACCCTGGTAATGGAGTGTGCTTTTATTTCATTTTTTGATTCATTTATATTTTTTACTTGCTACCTTAATTTTTAAACTTTTTTCTTACCTAATTTTACTGCTATCACATTGGGGGGCAATAGCCCCTTATGTGGTAGCATATTAATGGTGACAGAGTCTCTTTAAGGAGACTTTAAAGGTTTGTTAGACACCTAATGTTGCCTACGGACCTCCATGAATCTGATAAAGCACAGATCATGCCAGGGTATGACAGCTCTCAAACAGGAACTGACAAAATGCATGTTGCTCCTGGATTCATTTACCAGAGGGAGGATCAGCAAATAGATGTTCACTGCGTTCCCTCTGCTCTACTCTACTCCCAGAGCACTGTCCAGGGGGGTGGTTTCCCCTGTCAGAACAAAATAGCACAGCAGGGGAGATTGCTGTACTAACATAAAATTGTTAGTACAGTGGCTCCTCCTGCTGGGTTGAATGAAAGCATACTGGTGTGTGCTAAGCTTTAATCAATCAACAAATCATGAGAAAACTTGATCACAGCTGCAACCAATCAACAACCTTTATTTTGTTGTTCTCATTCATCTAAACTGATGAGAGATAAAGTCTATCTTTTGTTATGAGTAAGTAAACTCTTTTAAAAAAGTGGCAATACATTTGAGTGTCATAGAGACCAGGAGAATAATGCACCATGTTAGCCACAATCAAAAGCAGAATGTTTGGAGTTCAACAGGTATCATGTTAACAATCAACTGCAACTGAAAGAATTGGTTTAAACCATGTTTTAAATGATATTTTCTCTTTTGTAAAGAAAAAAATGATATGTATTAACTACAGAACAGTACAGTACAGTAACTACAGTAGCCATTTGGTAATTTACTGTTGATAAAATTTATTTTCAGTTTCAATCTACAGCTCCTGATTTTTTGAGACTATCAAAAACATAAATGATGCATATTACTAACAATGACAATGGCAGGGAATTACATTGGGTGGGGGTGAGGGCATTCTGTCCCAGAAATGTAATTTTTTCTTATTACAGCTCTAGGGGTGACCATGTAATTATAGCAGGCAGACCCTCTCACTTAGGAAAAAAGTAGTCAGTCGATTGCATCTATGTAAGTTCTAACAGAATAGCAACAATTACTTGATGTGATGATCCTTTGCGTTTTACAATGAGATTGGTACATGTGGCTTAGGTGGCGCCTGAAGTTCTAGATTTTCTGTTTGGTAATCCTCAAAGCACTGAAAGAGGAAATAGCAAAGCCTTGGTGTAAGGCTAAGAATTGGGATGTATTGGCAATAACCACCTTTCCAGCATTGGCTCTGTTGGAGCCCCAAAAAAGAGTTTTGACTTTAGATATAATATTTTTAATTGCACTTATCTACAGCAGAAATTATTATCGAAATCATCACATTTACAGAAAATCTGTTTTTTTACTCCAAAGTTAGTCTAATTTTTCTTTTTTTTTTTTTGGTTCTCTACATGTAAACAGAAAGCTGTCACAGTGCAATAATGTATATCTTGTTCCATGTTGTACTTTCGATTATAAATTGTTAACCTTAATTATTTTTTACATTTGTGTCAAATGTACCAAATAAATGCTCTACAATGTCACATTTATTTAGGTAGGCAAATTGGTCATAGATGTAACGCTAGCCCTGAAGGAACTGCTTAGTAATTTGGGTCATCTGTTTTGCGCCTTGACTCCAAGAACGACCTCAGCCCTTCTGACACACTTGGTTAGATGAAAGTAACTGAGCTAATATCAGGAAACAGACACAAAACAGTTTAGTGGCAAATTAACTCAATGTATTGGTGCAGTTTATGATAGATGAGGGGGCGAGCATAAATGAGCACACATCAGATAGATTCAAACACAGTCTGCTAGACAAGGTAGTCACTATGCCAGGAATTGAATTCTGTACCACCGGACTTGGACCAACTCATAAATCAACAAACTCAGCAATAAAACAGCCCATATAGGCATCCACCACAGCATAAGTGGTCATTCTAAAACTAGTCTGAGATGCCATCTAGAGGTGGTTAGGCCATAGCCCAGGTTTATTGAAGAATTATTTCTATTCAGACAATACTAGGAGTCCTTGTAGGGGTGACATTTCAGGATGGACTGTCCTATACTCTTCCCTCCAGCTGGCTGACATTGGGGCCCATCTTGCTATTGGTGCACATAGGCATAGTCCCCATGGGAGGTTGCATGAAGTATCATAAGCTATTGGGTAAGTGCTCAGTTCTTTTAAGCTCTGTCTCTGATAAAGACAACGGGCTGTGGCCACTCTGCCCTCTTACTAGTCACCAGTAACCTGTGGTACAGCTCTAGCATCTGTGCAACATGGGGCTTCCTCCAGTAATGACATAGTCCTGGTCCCCACACTCCCTATCCTCTCTATCTCATCTCCCAACTGTAAGCCCTAGGCCTCTGCTCCAGCTACCAGAAAGTCCAGCTGGGGGGTGTGCTAACTCTGAACTCCCATGGCAAAATATTTAAATGACAGCCCAAGAAGATACTGCTCTTTTCTCCTTCCCTGTCCCAGTCTCCCCTGGGAGCTGTAGTCCATTGAATAATGGAAGGCAACAATAACTCTCCCATTCTGGACATCAATTCCCACACTTAATTGCGGCCAGCTTCAAAGTCTATAGGGCTCTGTTGACTTGCCCACTCCCCCTGCTGATGGCAGGCGGCAGTGCACTAAATGGTCACAGCCCAAGTACTCTGCAAATATTGTTACAGCTTGCTCCTGCAGTCAAGTACTTGGCTACTCTGAGTTATTGGCAAACTAAGCTAGATATGCTGGTGCTGCTAAATATGATTTGACCTGTGATCTTGAATGGATTAAATATTAATTGCATTTTGTGCAAAAAAAAAATAGGGATAATGAATAATAAATAAATACCTTCTAAACCCTACCAATAGAATGATCCAAGGCTGCAAATGTAAAAGGACATTGAAGCTGACTCAGACCCTACCCCCTTGTTTTGTGTCTATTGTACACAGCCTTTAATATCATAAGCCAAACAGTGCAACATAAAAAATCAGTGAGTAATTGTTATTGTTATCAAGCTTACATTTGCCTGACACTTATTTTGGTTTTTGCCTATATGAATACTGTAGTTATTTTTTAGTTTTTAAATTTTTTACCCAGTTGAAGTGATCCTTTTCATTCTTTTTTAATCAATCCATGAGGGCATTTTTCACTTGCACACCCACTCTAGCTGTAGTCTTTTAATACATATTCTAACTTTAAACAGCTTTTAGTTTCTCTGTTGTCATAATTATCATTTTGAACACTATTTTGGACAATGAGTTGTCAGTGATTTTTTTTGTTTGCCGTACAGCCACTCCCATAATGTGTCATATTTCCAGCCCACCCTGCTCACCATATTAGTGCTGCAATCTGATGAAGTAGAAATTAATTGTTATGAGAACAGCTACAGCATCAGAAAAAAGACCTGCGCAACATGTGGTATTGCCGTTTTTAAAACGTTTGGACTCGATACCCCATGTGAGCATGTTATTTGGTTGGCAAAATGGGTGTGTCCATGTCCATTATGATTAGGTGTACTGTAGGGGGCTCATAGGGTGTGGGTGGATGTAGCTATTCCTTACAACAACAGGGTGTAGTGCTTATACAGATGGATAATAGAAACATTATTAAAAGGAGTCAGTCACTGGCATTCCGCTCTGCCCCTCCAGTGCTCACTAGAGTGCTGGGCTTTGAAGGGTGGGAGTGGCTGGCTCAGTCTCCCAAAGGCTCGCTGAGAGGCTTAGCAGCTGCTGGTCCGGGCATCTGGGTGGGTACTGACTATAAAGTGGGATCGATCCAGCACCTGGACTGGCTGAGTGACTGAATAAAGTTGGGTCAGAATAAAGTGCACTCCTGTGACCTACAGGTGGAGTAGGGCCAAAGCAGAGCACCTGCGAATGCTCCCTGCTGAGAGAGAAGGACGGTCAGCTGTTGTAAACACAGCCGACCGTTCTTCTCTTTGAAATGATCACAGAGGGCCTGTGATCCTTCTATATAGGATCACAGGTCTTTATGGTCATTTCAAAATCCCAACCCCCCCACAGTTAGTAAACACACCCCTAGGCTTACATTTAACCCCTTGATCACCAACTAGGGTAACCCCTTCCCTGCCAATGTCATTATGAAAGTAAAAGCGCATATTTTTAGCACTGATTACTATAGTAGTGTCACTGGTCCCCCCAAAAGTGTCAAAAAGGTCAGGTAGGGGTCTGATCTGTCTGTCGCAATGTCACAATGTCGAAGTCCCACAAAAAATTGCAGTGTGCCGCCATTACTAGTAAAAAAATAAATAAATGAAAATTACATAAATATTTCCCCTAGTTTGTAGACGCGATAAATTTTGCGCAAACCAATCAAAATACGGTTATTGCAATTTTTTTTTTACCAAAAATATGTAGCAGAAAACAAATTGGCCTAAAATGTTAAAAAATGTTCCCGCCCGACAAAATTCTACTTCAGAAGTGATGTCATGTGTTGGTTTGCCTTCTTTGTGTTCTTTCTTCTCTGAGCATGCCCAGTCTTGCTCATAAGATTTTTCCCTGTCAAAATCTGTACTGACTGCACGAAAATCGGCCGTGTTTTGACGGAGGACAAAAATTTTATAGCATGCACACCAGATTTTTTTTGGCCGAAAAGTCGGAGTCGGTTGTCGGAAGCATCATACGAACAAGCCGAAAATCGGCAGATGGGTCGTCGGACGAAAATTCCCGGCCGAATTTCGGCTCGTGTGTACGAGCCTTTAGGCTCCTTTCAGACCTAAGCTCAAAGCTCCATAATGCACAGCATGGAAACTCCCATGGTTTTCAAATGTGCCTACTCGTAACTGAGCATAGTGTCACTTGAAACCTGTAGCTCAAATAAGTTAACCAGTTTCTTTTCAGCTACAAGCTTCAAGCATTTTTGTCCCCAAAAGACTTCAATGAAAGCATTAAAAATGCTGGAAAATAAGCATATTGTATTGTCTTCTCTAATAACTGACTTTTCACTGGCTAAAAATAAATTAATAAAAACACTCAAGTTTTAGACTAATGCAAAAATGTTCAAAAACACCTGTACTAACACTGCAAAAATGCTTGTATAATGACGAAAGATGCTAAACTCAAGTGTCAATACTACCTTAACCACTTCAATACCGGTCACTTTTACCCTCTTCCTGCCCTGGCCAATTTTCTGCGCTGTCACACTTTGAATGACAATTGCGCAGTCATGAAACACTGTACCATATGAAATTTTTTGCATTTTTATATAGAGCTTTCTATCTGTGGTATTTAATCACCACTGTTTTTATTTTTACTAAATAAATAAAAAAAGAACAATTAAAAAAAATATATATATATATATATATATATATATATATATATATATATATATTTTTTTTTTTTTTATTTCTTCATAAATTTAGGCCACAATGTATACTGCTACATTTCTTTAGTTAAAATAACCCAAATTAGTGTATATTCTTTAGTCTGTAGGAAAGTTCACAAACTATATATCTGAAAATCTGATCAATCCTGATGTACTGACGGAATCTTATCTAATTTCTTGAGACCTGAAAAATCCTGGACAGTACAAATATCACCCAAATTACCCCTTTTTGGAAAGTAGAAAGTGCAAGGTATTTAGTAAGAAACATGGTGAGATTTTTGAAGTCGTAATTTTTTTGCCACGATTATTTTGAAAATTAAAAAATTAAAAAAAAAAAAGATTTTTTTTCCACAATTTTTAAAATATTTTTTATATTATGACATGATACAACTGGCAGGGTGGTGATCAGGGACACTGACTGGTGACAGTATGTAAAAAAAAATAATTTTTTTTTATATTTTTTAAAATATTTAAAATATTTTTTCTTTTGTACTACATTTTTT
The DNA here is from genome assembly GCF_965119305.1 of Pelophylax lessonae. Classification (NCBI taxonomy): domain Eukaryota; kingdom Metazoa; phylum Chordata; class Amphibia; order Anura; family Ranidae; genus Pelophylax; species Pelophylax lessonae. Next base: position 647,974,154 of record NC_138768.1, read on the forward strand.
TTTATATACAGTGACCAGAGCAATACAGTGTTAACACTGTACTCCTCTGGGGAGGTGATCAGGGTTTATTTTCTTTTTTTTTACACACTATGACACTGTGTATTTTAAAGTTATAAGCAACCATTGTTTCTAAATGAAAACTCATCATTCAGTGTTTACTATTGTGACCACATATTGGCCACACCTAATCACATGGTACAGATGGGCTGTGATTGGCCCTGTCTATACCATGTGATGGTCATGACCACATACAGAGCTCATCCCGATAGTACACAATGAAAGGCATGTAAGAAAGCCTTTCATTGTGTACAACTGTCATGTGATCTTCTGTGATTTGCCACAGCGATCACATCATACTGGCAGCGGGCCGGTATAGTGATCTGTATTTGGTCATGTCTGGTGGACACAGCAGATGACAGATTGCACCCTGAGCGTGGGATACATTCTTGGGATGATGTCCTATGAGGTCCTCCTAGAACAACAATGCTCTCACTCGGCCATCATATAATCCCCAAAACAATCAGAGATTCTTCCACTGCAACTGCTATTCCCCCTTACATTGATCTTCCCCTCAGACAGCAGGTGATGTAAATCATAGAAGTAAAGGAACAGGTAATCGTGCAACACCGTTTATTTAAAATTTCAATAAAAAAATAGCTCTACAGCAATCTGCTTACAGAAAAAGTGCCTAGATCGGCACCAGCTCGAATAATGATGATGCCTTATGGCGAGATCTAGTTTCTGCTTTGAAGCTTGTAGAGAACCATTGAAGTCATTTCCTGAATCTCTGTGGAACACACACGGGTCATAAGACGGTGTAATCGTGTAATACTGTTTATTTGAAACTTCAATAAAATAATAGCTATGCAGTAATCTGCTTACATAAAAAGCGACTAGACCAGCACCAGCTCGAATAGCCTGCGCTGTAACCCTCAGCACTATAGCCGGGTTCAATCTCACTGCTCACTCCAGTCTAACGGCCCGTGTGCATTCCACAGAGATTCAGGAAGTGACATCAATGGATCTCTACAAGCTTCAAAGCAGCAACCAGATCTCGCCATAAGGCATCATCATCATTCGAGCTGGTGCCGATCTAGGCACTTTTTATGTAAGCAGATTACTGTATAGTTATTATTTTATTCAAATTTAAAATAAACTGTGTTACACGATCACCTGTTCCTTTGCTTCTTTGATTTACATCACCTGCTGTCTGAGGAGAAGATCGATGCTAAGGTGAATAGCGGTTGCAGTGGAAGAACCTCTGATTGTTTTGGGGATTATATCCATGTAATGCGATAGTGATCCCTGGGACCAGGGGAATCTGGTGAGCGCAGCATTTTTTGTATCTCACGCGGTGGAGCACTTCATTTATGGAAAGAGGAGCACGTCTTTTATTTTACACTGGTTGTGGTCACAGAGATTGATGTTTAACACAGATTATCATCACTTTATTTTGGACTGTGAAAGTTAGTGTCATTGTATTAAAAGTTGCTGATTACATTCTTGTTTATGGTATTGTACATGTATTCACTTTTTTCTTGAGGTTATATGCATTTTCATTGAATACTTTTGGTTTATATAACAGCGCCGTACTTTATTAGTTACCCAATTGCTTTAGAGCCCATTCAGACTAGCGCGACTTGTCAGGCGACTTGTCAGCCTGACAAGTCGCGGTAGGTCGCGGTCCATTGAGTAGTACAGGACCCGTTCTAATAGGAGCGACCGACTTAGAAAAAGGGTCCTGTACTACTTTGGGGCGACCTGGGAGCGACTTGCATAGACTTCCATTATGTGAAGTCCCTGTATGTCGCGCCGAAGTCGCGGTGCACAGCGGTGCACGCGACTTCACAGGTCACCCCCCGAAGTCGGATCGCCTCAGTGTGAACCGGCTCTTAGTGTATTTCACATTTAAAGGGGCAGCAGTTATTTTGTAAAGGTTAGTACACGGTTATTAGGGTTGGCACCTCCTATTTGCTTTCTTTTTTAAATAATAAGCATGTCATACTTGTCTGCTTTGTGGTTTTGCACAGAGTAGCCCTGAACCTCCTCTTCTCGGGTCCCCTGCCAGTGCCTCCCTCCTGCCGAGTGCCTCCTTAGAAAGCAGCTTGCTATTGGGGCACCTGAGCATGCCTGCTCCCGAGCCAATGCTCTTTCCTCCTTTTAAGGCACAGAGCTCCTCATTGCCTCACTGGCTGTGATTGACAAATTGACAGTAGAGGGAGCCAATGGCTCCCGCTGCTGTCTCAGCCAATGAGGAGACAGAGACCCCAGAGAGGAACTGCTCTTGTGCATATCGCTGGATCATGATGGAACTCAGGTGAGTATTGGGGGGGGGGGGGCTGTGGGAGATGCTGCACAGAGAAGGTAAAACACTTTTAGCCTTTGCAACCACTTTAGCTCTTGGGGAATATCCCACCGAAACTGAAATTGCTATTATGGGGATGCCTTAAATTTGACTTGTATCTTAGATTTCTGGAAAAATCATTGAGATAATAACACAAGCAGGAAATTACATAATTGGGGGTGTTAAATATACCAACAGTCAATGTAACGCTTCTTGGTTGCTATATTGCATTACATTTTATAGAAAATTACAGCTTTTGCAGGATGCAAAGGAGCCGTAATTTTTAATAACATTAGGACACAGGAAAAAGGAGCTTACATATGAAGCTGGGATTTTTACGGTGTCATTAACCAAATTTCACAAACAATTGTTAAAACTCATACGTTTTTTTTTTTTTTCATTTAATTAAAAAAAAAAGGTATAGACATCACAAAAAACATGAAAACGCATATTCAAATTTGACTTTAGTTAAAAATTACTGGATCAGGTTCTTTTAATTTTGAATGTTCACAAACATGATCAGTAGCTTGTATTTTTTTGGGGGTGATAATCACAACACGTGTCGCCAAAGAGTTTGGCTTCTTCAGGGGATATTTATTATCACACCTAAATAAGTAAATGTAAATATAAAAAAGTCATCTTTTTTTTTTTTTTTACAAAAGATGTACATATCAAATGATCTTCATTTAAACAGAATTACACATGTACATAACACAAAATTTCATATAATTTACCATGACCCTAAATTGTACAACATTAGTGTTGAGCGAACACGGACTGTATTATTCGTGTTCGTACCGAATAATTGGATTTTTGTTACCCGAACACGAACACGGACACTTTACTGTATATTCGGGTAAAAATCCGTGTTTGGTCGTTTTATTTCCGGGTTTTGCATGCTTTGGCGCTCTTTTCATGGCGGGCTTTCAACAGCCAATCAACAATCGTTTAACTGGTGTGCCTTAAGCCATCCCAGCCATGCCTGCAAATGTCTCAGTAGCTGTGATTGGCCGTCTGAAGCATGTGACCAAGTCTTTATAAGTTTGAGGCAGCCGCAGCGGCGTCATTATGCTGCTTAGATCAGGGACAGAGCACACATCAACGTGCTGGCTGCTGATTAGGGAAAGATAGGCAGGAAAAAAACATTTGTGTCCGGATAGAATTGAGGGACAGGTTGGAGTGTTTAGGCAGGGCGAGTTGTAGGCATTTTAGGGATAGAGTCTGCTGAATTATAGGGTCAGTGTCTTCTGCAAACTACAATCGATATTGCTGTGTGGGGGGCAGAGATGTATAGTAACGAAGTAGAACTACTTAAGTACTGTACTTAAGTACCGAAATGCGGTATCTGTACTTTCCTAGAGTAGAATTTTTTTCTCCTACTTCTACTTTTACTTCACTACATTTTTGCGATGATTTTGATACTTCTACTCAAGTATTTTTTTTTTGTGCTGCATAGTTACTCGTTACTTTTAAAAAAATTACCACTGCCAGAACAGTAGATGGCAGGTTTCATGAAGCTCAAAAAAATGTGTATAATGTCATTTGTAAATCAGCGCATACGAAAATAAAGGCTGTGTATAATAAAAGCCGCTATATCAAATCTTTCCAATAAAAAGAAAATATGAAACAAACAAATAAATTGTGCTACAGCGCTTAAAGTGCATCAAGAAACTACTAACAAACACAACTTGTCTGTGCGAATAAAGTGCCTGTGCAATCGATATAATATCATTGTTGCCCCCAGTGCCCTGCCCACACTCCACACAGTATCAAAAATAAAATGACATGAATGTGCTAAAGCCTAAATGCAGTGAAAATAATTATTCCCACAATGTAACAGTAAATTCAATTCATATAAAATATGACAATAAATCACAATAAAATAAGTTATGAAATAAGTTAGGTCAGGTGCGTGCAACAAGTTGAAGTGTGTAAACCTATCTATAATGAAAAGTCCATAAATGAATTCCAGTGTGCAAATCTAAAGTGTCACTTCACTTGTCAGATGCTTCCACCTCCTTCAGTGCTCGAGTGACCGACCAACACACTTAATGGTGGTGGCACTGGTGGATAGCGTCTGGGTGGCACTGTGGCACTGGCACTGACTGCACTGGTTCAAAAAGCCATATATATTTAATTATTTCAATTCTCAATCCCATAGGTCCTCTCCTTATAAGATATTAATAACTTAAGATTAGGTGATGAACTTCTTGGCGGCCCTGGCAGGATGACGGGGACACCCGCCACTTCTGGAGCCGAGCCGCTGTGATTCCCCAACATGTGACAAAGTGACAGCCAGGAGATCTAGTGGCTAGTAGTGCTCAACAATACAGCTTTTATATATAAAAAAGGAAATAAAATATACTGACTCACAATTTAGTAGTAGTAGTAGGTAGCGTGTAGCAGTAGGCAGCACAACTCAATTCAATCAATCCCACAGCCTCGCTCGCGCCGCGGCCCGCGGAATTACTGTCATGATCATCAAGTTAAGACCGCACTGGAGGAGCCATGCTGCCGTCTTCCCGCTCGAGGTCTCCGCCTCTAAACGTGTTGTGTCACTCAGACTCCACCCCTTAGGGCCCTTACTGAGAGGAGTTGTGACATGGGCGGCGGGACTCGGAGCATTTTCTTTGTTATCTCATCTTCTTCTCTATGAGGTGAGTGAGGTGGACCGTGGAGAGGGCCTAATCCTTGCCATGGCAAATGTGCCATTTGAGAATCAAATAATCAATATAAAATATTAATATATTATATACACACGGGTCATGGGTGGCTTTTTTGAACCAAGAAGAGTGAGACTGACGGCTATGATGATTATCCGACCATCCATGGTCCATGGACCATAAGTGTTGTGTTGTGGTGGTGCCTGTGCGGCTGTGCCTGCACTGCAGTGGCCACTGGCAGTGGCACTTGACTTGAGCAAAGCAAATGAGCACTACTAGTGTGAAGGACAGGTGGTGGAAGCATGTTCTGACAAGTTCTTATAATGAAAATAATATAGACAGCTTTTGGAACCAGTGCAGTGCTACTAAGGTGAAAGGCAGAGAGAGAGGCTATCCAGTCCACCACTTTACTTGAGCAGATCACAGAAGAAAGGTGGAAGCATCTGACAGCAAGTGACAAGCACTTCTTAGATTGCACACTGGAATTCAGTTATGGACTTTTCGTTATAAAGTTTAGTTTACACACTTAAACTTGCACCTATCTTATTCACAATCACAACTTATTTTATTGTGGTATTGTCATATATATTTTATATGAATTAAATTTACATTGTGGGAATAATTTGCACTGCATTTAGCACAGACATGTCACTTTATTTTTGATACTGTGGGCGATGATTTTGAATACAAGAAGAATATATATAATTGCAGGCACTTTATTAGCATTTTTAGCACAGCCACTTTGTTAGTAGTTTTTGATGCATTTTTCGCTTTAAGCGTTGTAGGTTTGATGAAGCTGGCCTGGCACATCATCATCAATTGAGCAAATCAAATCAAACCGCGATTAAGAAGACTGCGCATGCTCCTGTTCTGCCTTATGATCAGCTGAAAAGATGGACGAACCAAAAACACCACCTTCCACCCCTGGCCCTTCAACTTCAAGTGATCTGCCTGGCTGTGAGAGTGAGGAAGCTCAGGAAGGAGACCACCCCTGGCTTTAAAAGGTGGATGCTTTAAAAGGGGAAGGGAGGGACATACTTTATCTGTTTGTTTACAAAAAGTTACAGCCTAAGGAATTGTGATTGTCCTTTAGGTTAATCATTTGAATAAATCATTTGAAATAATAAAAAATAATATAATGTTCAAACTTTTGACTTCTTTCTTTAATAACTACATAACACAGTACTTGTACTTCTACTTTCAGTACTTGAGTAGAATTTTTTTTTCAAAACTACTGGTACTTTTTACTTTTAGTACTTAAGTAGCAAATGTTTTGAAAAAACTACTTGCAATACTTAAGTAAAAAAAATGTTGAATACTTTAGTACTTCTACTTAAGTAACTTTTTCTGCGAGCACTTCCACTTCTACTTAAGTAACTTTTTGATCGAGCACTTGTACTTTTACTCAAGTAGAAATTTTGAATACTTTATACAAGTCTGGTGGGGGGTGGGGTCTGCACTCAATCCTGATCTGCGATCTCTTCTCAATCCTGTTAGGGAGAGGCTGCTGCTGAATTTTAGGGTCAGAGTGTTCTACAAACTACAATCGATATTGCTGTGTGTGGTGGGGTCTGCACTTAGTTCTCCTGATCTACGATCTCTTCTCAATCCTGTTAGGGACAGAGTCTGCTGAATTTTAGGGAAACTGTGTTCTACAAACTACAATCGATATTGCTGTGTGGTGTGGGATAGGAGATAGGCAGGTGTCAGTGATCCACATCCATTTTTCTGTGTGTGGGCTGCAGTGAACACAATCTTTTTGGGGTGCAGTGAACACAATCCTTTTGGAGTGCAGTGAACAAAATCTTTGTGGGGTGCAGTGAACAAAACCTTTGTGGGGGTACAGTGAACACAATCTTTGTGGGGTGCAGTGAAGACAATCCTTGTGGGGTGCAGTGAAGACAATCCTTGTGGGGTGCAGTGAACAAATTCTTTGGGGGGTACAGTGAACACAATCTTTGTGGGGTGCAGAGAAGACAATCCTTGTGGGGTGCAGTGAACAAAATCTTTGGGGGGGTACAGTGAACACAATCTTTGTGGGGTGCAGTGAACAAAACCTTTGTGGGGTGCAGTGAACACAATCTTTGTGGGGTGCAGTGAAGACAATCCTTGTGGGGTGCAGTGAAGACAATCCTTGTGGGGTGCAGTGAACAAAATCTTTGGGGGGTACAGTGAACACAATCTTTGTGGGGTGCAGTGAACAAAACCTTTGTGGGGTACAGTGAACACAATCTTTGTGGGGTGCAGTGAACAAAACCTTTGTGGGGTACAGTGAACACAATCTTTGTGGGGTGCAGTGAAGACAATCCTTTTGGAGTGCAGTGAACACAATCTTTGTGGGGTACAGTGAACACAATCTTTGTGGGGTGCAGTGAACAAAACCTTTGTGGGGTACAGTGAACACAATCTTTGTGGGGTGCAGTGAACACAATCTTTGTGGGGTGCAGTGAACAAAACCTTTGTGGGGTGCAGTGAACACAACCTTTGTGGGGTACAGTGAACACAATCTTTGTGGGGTGCAGTGAACAAAACCTTTGTGGGGTACAGTGAACACAATCTTTGTGGGGTACAGTGAACACAATCTTTGTGGG